>NW_026892620.1:7800000-8400000 GCF_033815535.1 Pezoporus flaviventris
TTTTTCTACTAGCTACTTAGGAATATCAGTACCCAGTCCTGCAAAAGCAATCTCAACCAGAAGCTAGCAGAAACATCTGCATTGATCCAAAATTGAAATGGTTTATTCAGAAAAAAAAGAAATATGGTAATATGACAGCAGTTCTGATACATAAGCCTACTATGTGCACAATTTTCACAGCAAAGATCATGTCTAGGGAAGCATAGAGCTGTTCTGGAATCACTACACTTGAAAATTCCTAAAAATAACCCAGTCAACAGAAAATATAAATAATAAGGCTTTTAGGCTTTTAACACTAGTACAGTCATACCGAGTCATTTTATATACAACATATATTTACATCCTCCTTCAGCTAGTGTGTGAACCTTCTTTAGGAAGCCTTAGATATTTAGTCATTTTATACATTCATCTTTTCTCTTCTCAGTTCCACAATAGCTGAATTCTCTTGACTCATTTACTATTTATTGGAATAAATCAATTTGTTATCTCTTGATGAGGCTTTATATTCACTCTATTGTTTTACAGTTAAATATATACACTAGTTTTTCTCTGTAAGGTGATTTCAAGCATTACAGTTAAGGTCAGAATGTAAATAAAGAAATTGATTAAATGTCAGTTTACCTATATTAGCTAGGCCTTAAAGGATTCTTAAGATATTGAAAAAAGTTTTCATGCATCCTAAAAATAAATAAAAGTAACACCTTTAGAAGAGTGAGTAGAAATAATACAGTGTATGAGGTTTAAACTGAAATCTCCATTTGATATACAAATATAAAGAAAGTATAAGGGATGTTCAAAGAATTTGGGTATCTGGGAAGTAAAAACAACCCACTTACAAAACTGGAAAATTTAAACTATTCAAGTTTGGGGTTTGACATGAAATAATTTTCCTCATGACAAAGCCATCTTTTTTTGCAACATTATTCTCAAACAAAAGGGGGATCTGGAGTAGAGCAAAATCAAATGTTGGGGAAAATAATTTGTGCTACAGTGTAATAAGTCAGATCTTTCTACATGCAAAAATCAAGGAGACCAATTTGAAACACGCCTCTGTATTAAGAGCGTATTTTCTACAAGGTAGAAGAGAAGTCACCTACCACATTTGTTTCTGTGCAGAAATAATAGGTCCATTAGAAACTTTCTCTGGTTAAGCACCATTGTGAAGGAAGAGAGAGGTGATTAGCAAATACAGTTTAGAGATATCTGGCATTTTTGAAATGACACAGGTCCTGAGAAGCACGAAAATCGCAACCTGACTTGTTTTCAGAACAAGACTCTGTTTTGCCTTAATTGATTAACCACTCATAGCTACAAAAATTACATAGATTTTTAGCAAAAATACCTTCTACAATTCATGCCAAACATTGTTTAGAAGGAATGAGAGAGTTAACCACAGCCTGACCACTGAAAAACAGATCTCTGCTTATATTATGAATGCTGCTTGAATAATAACAGGAGCTGGAAAGAAGCATGAAGGATTGTCTACTTCATACCCATCAACATGCTAATAAAACCAAGAAAAACTAATTGATGTATGTATTGTTTGTAAATGCATATGTATGTTATTAATGTTGCTTGTCTGGAATTTTTAGCAAGGCCTGGGAGACAGGGCACAGCTGATCAAATGTGCAGGAAGACAAACTGAGCACACTTTTAATTGGTGGAAATATGGGAACTATAAATGAACAGTCCTTTCCCTGTCAAGGACACTTGAATTCATGCGGCAAACATCAGAACAAGATTCTGCTTGGTAATGTACATTCTAAAACAATAAAACTCAAAACAAATATCTTTGTGTTATTAAATGAAGCATAAGCACTCTTGACAGTGTCATGGCAGGACTAGTCAATTATCTCTGTAGTGCTAACCCAAAAAGCTAAAAGACTTACAGGATAAAAACAATGAAAGTAAAACTACTCAAATTCCAACTATCCCTACTTCTTTAAATATCTGTAGTTTATGACCATCTGAATAATTACACCTCTTTCTACCTCTTCCATCTGCTTGGAATAGATATTGCATCTACCTTATATGACAGTCAACCATATGAACATTATTAACTGTAGTCTTATAAACCAGTTCTTTTTTCTTCTTTACACTGTGGAAATGAAAGAAAAAAAAAAGAAGAAACTTGGCAACAGACACAAAGTCTTGTGCCATAAGATATTTTTAACACAAAACTATTTACCATTGAACTGCATTACAAAAGTAAAGCAGTCAGAGATTTGTAGTACCTAATTATGTAACAGGAAAATGTGCACCATGACCTTACAAGAAGTGCCCAGAAACAGGTAGTTTTACATTAAGTTTAGAACTTAATCCCTGAATGTGCTACTTATCTGCCCACGTAGTTCCTAAGAAGATATTCCCACTGGGACTTGTTAAACAAGTTGAAATTATTTGTATAAATTATGGTAGCAAAATCAGGCTCTTGGGGAGCAATATAATACCGATTGCTGTTAGTACGGCTTTTGACGTGATGAAAGGGAAAAGAAATAAAATCCCCTCCAAAAAAGGACATAAATAAAGATCTAACAAAGAAGACTTTCCTGAATCTTGAATCAGGAGCTTTCAGCCGCTGCACATAAAGTAAGCACCTTCACCCAACAGAAACACATGAATAGCATGTGATTCTCACATCAGTACCCCATTTGGGGTTTACACCAAAGCTGTATTTTACAGTACTGTTTTCCAGCAGCAATCGAATTACTCATCTCAAGGTAGTTCTAACCCATATGCCACATTACTGCTTCTTATAGGAGCTGCTTCATATTGTAGTTGAGCTGATCAAGCACTTACACCTACACTGACCCCATTGTGAGCCAGCCAAGTATTCCAAACCAACACAGAAGGCTGTGCTTTGCGCTGGTTGTTTAGGGTGTTATTTTTCGTGCTGGTCTGTCTTCCAGAATCAGTTATTTGGTCTTCACAAATGCAAAAGTAGAGGCAAACCAACAAGTTCATTTGTTTAGCAGTAGGTTTAGTTAGGCTGGACAGTAGCAAGCAACCTAATCCTTCATCATGGGATTTAATTTGTTGTGGGGTATGCTGTCAACCAGATCAGTGAAAAAGGATTTAGGATTAAAACCAGGAAGAGGGTATGAGCTCTAGTTAATTTGAGTCATACTTCTCAGAGAAAAAAACCCTGTATGAACAGTTGCATTGGCACAACAAAGGAGACAGTGATTTATGAGAGGAAAGCAGCTGCAAACAGAAGGGACTAAGACCTTCTTAAACTATGTTTGCGATCAGAGAAATCATAATGTGAAGCATCAATTAAATGTTTTTTCAAGTGTTATCTTTCCGTTACTTATTACAGAAGTGTCATATATACCATTCTGAGCCTTTTTATCAGGAGATTTGCCTCATGTTCATGCTTGCCTTACACACACACACATCAAGTGAAAAACAGGATTTTCAGTGAAAATTTGTATGCACATAGAAGGTCTGATTGCCTGTTATCTCCAAGTCTATACTTTTCTCTCCTTCTCCTTGTGCCCAAAGTGCTGTAAGCTAATAGCTTGCTGTCACTACCAATGCTTTGTGCAAGGGCACAGTTCTGAGCTGACTAGTTAATAGCAGAGAGTGAACAACAACAAAAAAATCTGTACAGCTGCATCACATTTTTTCCTGCTCTCACCACCTGGATGGAGCTCAGAATTGAAGCTTCCACTTCACCCTAAGTTTTAAACTAATGTAAGAAAAGGGGAATTTAGGATTAATACCATACCTTCCCAGAAACATAAATAAGGACACCATGAATATATGATATACTGTTTTTGAATCTGCACTGAAGCTATAGCATATTTCAGCATTGCACTGAGACCTGGTAAAAAACTATTCTCCCACTGCCCTCTGTCTCTTTTGTGCATCCCTGTATTTTCTTGGAGAAGAGTCCACCTGTACTCTGAAAGGTCCCTGAGAGCAGATAATGTAGGAGATAGAACAGTGGTTTACACCATTGAGTGCACCCACCTGAAGCACAAACACAGCCATCTGGTGTCAGTAGACTTTAAGCTGGGTGTTTTCTAAACCATTTCCTTGTATACCTACCAGTTCCAACAAAAGGAATAGAACTGAACCTAGTCTGCATTTACATTGGAAGTACAGGAAAGACCATCCCAGCAATATTCCCTATGTTCATAAGAAAATAAGCACAAGCAAATTGTATACAAGAAGGCAATGTCAAACATGAAAAGGGCTTTTCTCTTGAATTATGTTCCTATTAAGAACCTGGGCATTAGTGGAAATTACAGCTGCAGAAATGCCATCATAGGTGTTTAGACCTGTTCCAAGTTTTGTAATTAATTGCAGAATGTTTTACCCTACAGAATCCTCCTATGATTTTTAAGGTCTTTCAAGGATTTTTCTTAATTTCCTGTATCACTTAAAGTATTTCTACTTTACAAATCATGAGGGGAAAAGAAGATGAGAAGTCTCTGTTTCAGTGTAGCTGGGATTCCTATGTGAGCTTCCAAAAAGCCCATTATGTCTCTGAAACTTCACAATAATTATTTATTGTTTTGCTTGTTAAGTATGCAAAAACCCTGGAAATAAATCAGGAGGAAGAGTGTCATAGCAATATTAATTCCTCATAAGAAATCTGTACAGATTTAAATACAGTGGTTCTAGTCCTAACATTTGCTTCCCCTCCACTGCTTAAGCCCTTGTAAACTAGGGGTTTTAAATGCATCAGTTTCTAGTATCATCATAAGAGCGGGGTAAACTTTTTGAAAGATCTCTAGAGGGAGAACCCCTCCATCTCACTTGGGAGAACTGGCTTTGTATGCAGGAAGAGTTCAGAATGAGCAGGATCTCAACCTACCTCCTACTGCCAAACTAAGATGGAGTAGCCCTAAACCTCTTTAGCACACACACTCTCAAAATTCAGCATAGCAAATTGATGACATGTTTGCATATATCTAAGCAGACCTAAAAGCTCACTGCTACTGGAAAAAAAGTCTTTCTGCTCTCACGTCTTCCAGTCTGCAGGGTCAGAAAATTACCTGATCCTTCAGTGAGTCACTTTAGCTCACTAAGCAGGCAAAAGTATCTTTACATTTTTATAGGTCAATCTCCTATAGTTTAATATTTTGCTCAAATTTGGGCTGTTCTCTCTCCCAGGGTTTTTCTTTCTTTCTAATGTATATATTTACAGTTTTAATTTCAAAAGTAGAGTCAATTTAATTATAGAAATCCTGACATCGTTATTTGTAAATGTTGGTTGTGCAGCACCAATGACTTCTATATTTGTATATAAATATGCTGTTAAAAAAAAGTAAGTCTGTCTTCTGTGTGGCTGATTTAGTTCTACAAAGTAGTGTTTTCTAGTCAAATATCTGGCCAGATACATTCATAACCTGCTAAGTCATTAGATATTCTTCAGGGATTTGTCCTGATTCCCAGCTCAAGCAAACCTTTTCAGTGTCATTTTGTGCTTGTTGTTTCTTTGCAGACAAAGAACCAAACCAAACCAAATAACAACAACAACAAAAACCTGTTTTTTTTCTAGGGCAACACTAAACCTAATACTTAAGTGTCATTTTTCAAACCATGCAGGTTACGTAAACACACAGCAACTCATATGTCACACAGACCAATACAAAATGTCAGCTACTTAATACCCCAAAGCTTTGAAATTGATAACAGCAATTATATACACATTGAAAAGAACTGTTCTCCTTTGATAACTGATATCTTCTATAAGCAGGTACTTCACGCTTCCTAAGCAAAGCTAAATGCCTACCTTCACCACTGATACTGGTTAGAGCCTGTCTATGAACACATAACTAAATATCAAGTCATTAGCAGAGCTGTGTTTTGGGAGGACTTCATTTTTATGTGCATTTAACTGCTTTCTTTGAGTCCACTAATTTACAACTACATTCCCTCCAGATGGAAACATTTAAGCTAATCTATGCCCCATTTTCTACACTGCTCATGACAAGTCTTTCAAGGCATTTAAGAGAGAGGAGGGGGGAAAAAGCATTCTGGAAGAGTTTGGGAATGATTAAAGTCTCTGCAACTCCAGAAGGAGCAGGGGGATGTTTGGCATGCTACTTACGCTTTTTATTACAAAGTAAACAGTAGAAATAAGCTCCTTTCTTTTGCACTAGTGTGAGTCCAGGAGTGTTCACACGAAAGCCCTGTGGGCAGTGACAGCAGGGATATGCTCAATACCTTGTGCGCTGTGTTTGCAAGTCTCTGCTCTTTTGCCCTGTGTTCCACCACCAAGACCAGAGCACACAAACTGAAACAACAGGGTTACCTCCCTCCCCTTTGTTTGACTACAGGTTCGCAGGTTGAAAAGGAGATCCTTGTGTCATCTACCATCATCAGCGTTTTTAGGGAGAAAGGAGCTTGGAACAATCTGGGAATATAGGGAGGAAATACCAAAATGCCAGTTCTGGCTTCAAGATATTGATCTAATCCATAAAGACTCTATCTTCCTTCACTTGTACCTTCTGCTGGTGAAGTGTCAGTATGCTGCCTATTGCAAACCTCATTTTGAGGCACCCACACCTTGCTACGTACTACACAGGTTGATAAGCACCTGTGTCTGGTGTTCAGCTTGGGACTCAGGCTCCCAGGCAAGGGCTAGGTGTAGTAGTGTTAAGTATCCCTGTGCTTGACTTCCAGGGCACCTTGCTGGTCAAAGAATAATGCAGCTTTTAAAAAAATTATTGTTTTCAAAGCACAGTTTTAAGTGACCTAATCATTAGCATAACATTATCCCAGTCACGCTCAAGAAAATCCATACTTTGAACTACCAGAATCCTATATAGAAGATTAAATCAATAGTTAAGAACTGAGGATTAAATCAGTTAACCGTTACTATGGGCAGTTTCAGCCTCCACATCTCTGATAGGACTGTTGTTGCAAAGGGCACAGAGAAGTACAACAAAAATGATTGCGGAGATGGAGCAGCTGTTTTGTGCGAAAAGGTTAAGCAGGTTTGAGTTAGAGGAGAGATGCCTGAGGGGAGACCACAAAAAGATTTATGAAATCCTGAAGAGGGCAGGTAAGGTGGGTGAAGGACTATTCTTCCCCAATTCTTATATATAGGGAACTTCTACAACCACTTTGAGATGCAGGGCTCCTTCCAAAAAACAGCTAAAGCCTGAAAATCGACGCATTCACAGAGAGAAAAGGTGGGATCAGAAGCATGTGACATCTCTGAAAAAAACTGTAAGTCGAAATATAGTCAGATATCTAAAAAAACATTTTTGCTTTAAAATCCAATGTAAAAAAAGGCATGTTACAAAGAAAAGCAATGCTTACCAAAAGCAATATTGTGTTTTGATAACTAAGGTATAATGCATGAATTACAAAGTAAGCATTACCCAAAAGAAAGATCATTTGAGGCTACTGGGAAGTTCACAGCTTCTTGGTGGTTGCAAAAAAGAGTAAGAAAACTGAGCTAAGAAAAGGCAAAAGGAAAAAAATACTGATACCTGCTCTTTTTTTAAGCAGTCAGTGACTTTTCTGATCTTTCATTTCTGAAGGTTTTCACTTTGATCCTAACAAAGAGAATAATCAGTACTCTAACCTGACAGGTAATGTACTAAGCTGTGCATTTAGTTCTTCTCTTTCCTGTTAGCCAAACCCTACAGAAGCCAATTATATTGTCTATAGCAGCATCAAAGACAACATGGCCCATGGTTTGGTGTGCTAGCGATTATAAACACCAATCTATACTTTGAATAAGGACTGTGCTGTGAAGTTACGTTTCCACTTTACTTGAACTGGTTTAGAGTAGAAACACATTGTAACTTGCAATGTAGGTACTTTCTCAGGAGTATTACTGCTAACTACTAAAAGACACCTGTGTTGTGCTTCCTTCTCTAATTACAAAAGGTCAAATACTTCACCATATATGAGTTTTTTTTATTTCTTGTCCTTTTTTGACATCATGATTAAGTATGATCCATGGTTCATTCATTAAAACCATTATATAAATAATAAATATAGCACTTTGTCAATGTTTGGTAAAGCTGCTTAAAAATTCTGTTTGGAAAAATTAAAAACAGAGCACACTGCTCTTGGGCAAAATATATTGACTTTACATCCATATTTGAAAACTTTATAATCATACTGTTTAACAAATGCATTTCAGGCAATTTCAATGTTAAAACGAATTCAGTTTTTGAGCAAAGACAGAAGCACCACAAGAACAGAGAACAGGAAATTGAATGCTTCAGTGAAGAACAATTAAGGTTAAAGAGACATCCTTGATAGCATATTAGGGGTAGTGATAAATGAACAGTCTTATATTTTTTACACATGACATTTCTTTTCATAGTAAGAGAGTTATAGAAATTAAAGCAATGTTTTAAAATTAACCCACTTGACTTTTATTGTACTAGTTATTGTTAGTTTTTTTCATGAAATACGCATGACATTTTAAAAATGAGACTGAAGGTTAAAGTCTTTCAATAAGAAAAGGAGGGTATTTCTAAGAATATTTTAAATGCTAGCTGAGCTAAATTGTTTTGGAAAACTTTTGTTTATCTGAACTTCCTTACTTGACTCATTCCTAAAAAACCATAGATATCAAAATTGGTTTAATGCAGCATGTTTGTGTAACAGTGGACAGGGAATTTGGAAACTGTCTTTAGGAAGAGTGACTGGTAAAGCCTGAGCAAATAAAAGCCTATGTGCTCTACAGTTCCCAATGAGAGAAATTTTCCCCTAGTGTACAACTGGAATCTCCCTGTGAGTAACTTGTACCCATTACCTCTCATCTTTTCCATGCCACTTCTTGTAGAAAGGGAATCTTCATTTTCTTTGTAAGGTAAACAATGTCCCTTCAATTGCTAAAATGAATACTGTAAAATTTTATTTCATGTTTGGAGGTACACAAGAGGGGCTGGGGGGCCCAGAAGCCTTGCAGTGCTGAAGGTTTCAAAGTGACTAGCTAAAAATGCTCAAGTGCCATGTTCAATGGAAAAATTCACCCTTGTAGCAGTGCAGATGCATTTGCTAACATTTTGAGTCCAGCCTAGAAAACAAGCCTTTGTGCAAACACTCCTCTTTCCCCTTGTCCAAAAGCAAAATAGCTAATGTCACCCTGTGCTAAAAATATACAAGAAATGGTAAAAAACTTTGAATTACTTTAGCCAGCCTAGTATGAAAAGACTTTCACAATGGAAGGATGCTGTGAGTCCTGCTTTCTGCTTTTGTCTTTATTCATGTCCTTAAACAACAAAAGATAATTAAATACTGAACACAAGGTGCAAGAGAGTGAAGCATCTACCAACTGGGTTGAAAGATTTATTACAAGGACTTGCAGAGAAAGATCTTTGATTACAGTCATCCTTGAGAATCCTTGCAGAGTGCAAAAGGGCAAGATGCTAAGCCATAAATCCCAAATGACTATTATATTCTGCTAAAAGGGACACTTACTAACATAGTTTGACTAAAGTAAGCTTTTGGTGGCCTTCACAAAGATAAGCAACCCAATCAAGGATTGTCTGTAAACACACTTGCAATTTCTTTATGGAGATTGTCACGTTGAGAGAAACGGAAATTTGTAGATAAAGGCAGGTGAGCACAGTCAAGCAGGAGCCCTCTTGTCCTGCCCAAGTTGCTCTGGAAGATAACAGTGTGAATTCAGACTTTGTGACTCCTGGGCAAGGATTTCTTCATACTTTGTGTCCCATAGATGTACGAATTCACTACATAAAGCATGTAATTGTAATTGACCCACACATATGCAGTAGGTTTTCAGACACACTGCAGATCAGGCACTTGCAGTGCTCTCCCCAGAAGGGTCACACCCAGTGTCTGTGGCAGATTAAGACCAATAAAAGACCAGCTCAGCAATGGGAAAAGAGCTGTGGCAAACAGTTCTCGAGCACTTTCATCTGTGTCTCATCGCTGCATTGCATTGCACTTAGTTATGGGATTTCTGGGTCCCCAATTACTTTCAGTTCCAGTCCTTCTTTTATTTCAATTCACTGAGCTCTTGCCTTTCATCCTTCCTCCTTTCCCTGAGCTGTTTTCCCTTTGATATGCCTTCAACATCTACCCTTCTTCACCACAGGAGGTGTTCTCAGAATGAGCTGGGTCTGATTATGTGACACTTAGATCTCTCCTTGCTCCCACCAGCTCTTAAAAAGATAGGTGGTTAATTGCAGCCAGCTGCTTGGTGTTTTTTCTACCTATGTGGTAGTTCAGTCTGTCACAATGGGAGATGACAGTGGGAATAGGCCATAAAAATCCTTGGAAGTGAAGACAAGCAGCTTACATTTGATATACAGAAGCGAAAGCATGTGGGGGGAATCAAAAAGAGGGGCTGCATGGTCAGTGCAAGAGATGCAGAGAAAAATCTTTGCTGCAGTGCTGGGGCAAGACTGCTTTTGTCAAGGGAAGAGGAGGCTGCAGCAATTGAGAGGGGAGGTGATCAAGGCCCTGTGATGTGGTTTAGCTCTGGAATGAATAAGAAAACCCAAAGCTGAGAAACATTATTTAGGAAGGATCAGCAAAATTTAAAGAGCGTGTTGGCGTTAAGGACCAAAAAAAAGGGTATTAATGTGCATTTGCCAAATATGACTAAAAATTTAGCAGAAATAATAATAATACTGCTTATCCACAGACTGATGGTGTTGTGAACATAAAGGATCAATCTTTTTCTCCTCCCTTTTTTTATCCACCTGTTTAACACCCTCTCTTCATTTTATTCTCTGTTTCTAAAGTCTACAGTCTGTAGTCAAGCAGTAAGATCAAAATGAGAAATAGACTTATTCTTTATTTTAGGTATAAAAATCCATTACTTAACACTGCGGATTCATCAGTCTTTCTTTAGAGTTTCAATAATAAATGTTAGATCAAAAGTACATACACATCCTATCTTTTTTACAATTTTGCTTATGCAAAGGGTATACTTTATCATATTAGAATAGCATGACAATGTACAGTCAAAGTGCTTTATTTTTGATAACTATAGTATAAAATCATGTATGCTTCTTGTCAATCCAGCATTATCATAATACAGTTTTCAAACGAAAGAGAAAGAGAAAGTAAAAGAAAAAGAAAAGAAATAAAAGAAGAAAATAGAAGGAGAAGGGGAAGAGGGAAAAGAAACAGGAAAAGGAAAGAGAAAGCTCTTCCCAGTCAGCTATATGTGGGAGGTTTCATATGTTCAGATGTTACTGCATCTTATTTACTGAGGGTAAGTAGTACAGCCCATACAGAAATTTGTTTTTACTGCTACATAATAAGTTTTTTTTTTCAGAGTTGGATGTAGCTTAATCAAATTACAGTCACTGCATTAAAGTATCAGTTTTTATGCATCCTGTTTATTGTACACTTGCCAATTAGAGACTTGCCTAGTAGAGACAAGTGAGATTCAAATGAATAACTCATAGAGTTAAAATAGGAATCACTCAAATTAGCAAAACTGTGGCCAGATCACGATGCCAAAGATGTCAAATGGAGCTTTGTTTAATAAGCCAGTGTGTTTAAGATTGAGCAAATGAATGTTTCCTAAATAAAAGCGGAAATCACTAAGGAGCTTATTTAAATCTTGGTTTTGTTTAAGTCAAAAGGATTTTCTGTCTTTTCACCACAGCAAGCCCAGGTTGCTACACATCTGGTTTTTGTTTTTCTCTGAATATATCTGAAATGCGTAACACATTCTGTAACTTTGCATCTTGTCTGGAAGAATACACACAATGTACATGTAAATACACCCATGTGTTTCCCTGGGCCACCTGGCCTGGAGCTTTCTGAGATTTTACAAAGTGAGCGAGATTTAGGCAAGGTCAGTGAGCTTCCTCAGTTGGATCACCTCAAGATCCGTGGGTTATTTTTGCAGCACTAGTATCCCTCCCAGATGAAATAGGAACCTAGAATGTTCCTGATACTTATTAAAATTTCTGTAGCACTTCTCCTTAGATTAGGATTGTTAACTTCAGCATTAATTCTTATCTCCTGGCTAAAGTCCCATTAAAGTGAGATGGCTTTTTAGATTCCTTTTCCACTTCATGGTGCAAATTGCTGAGCAAGCTGCTTTGCACCACTAAGCAGCTGCTGAGATTCATTTATGGTGGCTGCACGTTAATGTCAATAGAAGTCCTTTTACATACTACTAATCTCTGCCACAGTTTCCCTGTTCAGGGGCTTAATAAAGGTATGTAGATTTTTTACTTGTTTGGGAAGGAAGATAAGGAAACATATGAAAAGCATTTGGACCCCACTGAAAGTCAACAAGGCTGAAGTTCCAACCTGTGCTTCATTTTGATGCTTTCAAACATATCAGCAACCTACTAGTGTAAATTTAAAGCTATGTGTGTATTAGCAAGTAATACAGAACAATACAGGAGAAGTAGTATATGAGGAATGGGTAACAGCTCAGGAGTGTTACTATACAACAGGTATAACCCAGCTGCTCAGGCTGAGCAGCCTAGTGCACACACAGCATAATGCTGTCTACCAGAACAGCCATCAGGTTGGATGTTGGGACGTCATTGAGGTTTGGAGGTTGTTCTGGGTTCAGCAGTAGCAGTAATTTTTCTCCTTCTTAGTAGCTGGTGCAGCGCTGTGTTTTTTGACTTTTGGCCTGGGAACAGAGTTGATAACACCAATGTTTTTGGTTGTTGTTCAGTAATGTTTAGTCTGACCAAGGACTTTCTGAGCCTCATGCTCTGCCAGAGAGGAGGGGAAGCCAGGAGGAAGCAGAGACAGAACACCTGCCTCAAACTGACCAAAGAGGTATTCCATACCACAGCACGTCATGCCCAGGACATAGAACTGAAGTTACCTGGAAGGGCTAGATCACTGCTCCGGTCGGGCTGGGTATCGGTCGGCGGGTGGTGTGCAGTTGTATTCTCTTCCCCTGTTATTTCCCTTATCATTATTATTATTGGTGGCAGCAGCAGTGGTTTGTGCTATACCTTAGTTACGGGACTGTTCTTATCTCAAACTGTGGGAGTTATTCTTTCAATTCTTCTCCCCATCCCTCCTGGGGGGGAAGGGGGGGGGGGGGAGGGAAGGGGAAGGAAGAGAGGGCAGTGAGCAAGCAGCTGCAGCCCTGACTGAGCTTAAACCAGGACAGAGGCACTTAGCACACAATGGGGTGGCAACTTCCAGTGTAGCCTCTCCAGAAAGAATGTTGCTAACTCAAACCTCCCTGAAAACCAAACCAAAGCATGTTAAAATGGGACATCTGGGGGATCCACTTCAACAGTGCATGTTTGGCCCAAACCCAAATGCCAGAGTACCTGCAGCCTGTCAGCCAGGACTCTGCATTCACAGAACTAATACAGCCTGTCTTCTTTTTTTGTTGGATGTAAAAAGGTACTGAGCTCCATTTCTATTTCTGTCTCTCTGTGGTGATGCCTTGGCAAATGCCTTTGTGTAAAGTTCTTAATTACAATAAGTCTTAAGTTAGTTACATTAAGTCTCTGGCTTTCAAATAACTTATTCTGTTTTGAGCGAGATGAGAATGGGATTTTTTAAAGTAGGTGTTCTATTTTCTGTAGTGTTACAAACTGTTATGAGATTTAGCTACTATTATACCAGAATTATGAAGTATAATTACAGAAACTATTTGATCCCATCGCTCTATAGATATATCAAAGGCTGACAGCTCAAGCTGAAAAGCATACTGATTTCTGGTAACTATTACTTCAGCCAAAAGTTTCAGCCAAACATAAATATTCCTCATTCTTTTCATTATTTCTGTCACAGTTTAATATCTAAAAGCAGAACTATAAATAGCAAGTAAGAATGTCTTTGTAAAAGTGCCTTAAAAAATGAATATCGATTTCTTACTCTTTTCCATCTGTGAAGATATGGAATAGAAATTCTGAACTTTATTATATGGTGTAAGTCCAGAGTAATTCTGTTAAAGGAACTCCCTTAGAGTAATTCTGCTTTGACACTAATATAATGAAGACTCTCTCTTTGATTGTTAATGAAATCAGAAAAATTAGGAACTGGTATAAAAAGCAGAGTGCAGCACTCTGTTTCTGCAGGCAAGCATGCATTTACACAAGCACTTGCATCTACGCATTTAACCTTTTAATCTACTTTAAAAATTCTAGGAATAAAAATCCACTGCGCATCAAGGCGGGTAAAAAGCTGATGTTGACTTCTTAATAAGGAAAATATCTGAGTGAAAGACAGGTAAGTATCTCTGTGAAGAAGCAAAAGGACTCCAGAAACCACAAAAGTGAGCTTTTATTCTTCAGGTCAGAAAAGGAGTTAATATATCCATGGGAGAAAAGCACCACAGTTTGTGTCAGTCAGAGGGGAAGAACTGAAAGGCAGAGCATGCAACAGGGCCAGGGTCCTATTTGGAAGTGTTGTGCCTCACTGATTTTATCCAAGGACTATGGGTGCTGATCAGCTTGGCGAGTCTCACACTGTTCACTGGTAAAAAGTTTTTGCCTCCAAATCAGAGTAAACAGCTGAATGGCTTTTAGCATCCTGTAAAATGGGCAACACCTGAACTGTTTCCTCTAAACACCACTGAGTTAAAAAACTTGCTGGCAGCTTGCTGCATATAGATGTTATGACAGAATAAAATACATTTTAAAATGTATTGTTTATAAACAACACTACAGTCATTTCTTAACAAGTTCATATTTGTATTTTTTATAGCTGGTTTAGTGATAAGTTATTGCTTTCTTTTACTGGCACAATACCTAGTCCTGATTTCAAGCCGTGTAAATGTGCCATTAGCTTCTGCGATAATCAGGTGACTCCAGTGTCCTACAGAGATACCAAATCAAGTAATTAAAGCAGCTAGTTTTAAAAAAGAGAAATAATAATAATAATACAGTTGTAATATCTCTGATAACAGATTTTTTCTTGTTATTTTTATTATAGGTATCTTTTCAAAGCAACCCATTACATTTAAAAATCCTTTAAAACAAAGTGTGAATGCATTCATGAAAATGAAAAGCTTTTTAGTAATTTTTACAATAATTTTGTTCTAACCAAGAAATACTACACCACTATCGAGCTTCTGTCATTTCAAGGAGAGAAATTAAATTCTGCTGCGTGCAAGGCTTCTTTCATATAAATACTTCAGCTTTTGAGTAGCTTTTTATGTATACCTTTACAGGATAATGTATACCAGATCATGTTTCATTTTAATAGAACCCTGCAATTTAGCTGTTATTAAATTCTACAAGCTCTTTCCATTCAGGGAAGAAAAACAGCAGCTCTTGAGACTTTCAGTTCATTAGCAGCCCAATTAAAACCAAGTAAGGTCAGTCCTGACCCCCTAAGTTTCTATATGAGGGAATCTGTTGGAGCCCACAAAGGCATTCTTTGTGCTGGTGATTCTGGGCATTCTCCTGCAGGCAGACCTGGCACAGGGAGCGTGGCAGGAGAAGGTAAGAACCCAGATGGAATGGGTCTCACAGTTTAGACAGTCTGGTAAGAACTTCACTCCATGGTCAGGCAACCACAGTGAAGGCAACATGGCCATGTTGCCTTCTTTGCAGCACATGCCCAGACATTTACTTTGAATAGCAGGGACAAGCTCACAATCTGAAGAAAGCAGAGACACTGCAGTTAGGATTGCCTTCAGTCATGGCCCACAAAGGCAGTTCAATAATTTTTGGACTCCCCCACCCTTGAAAAGCCATGAAAATCATAAATATATTATGGCTTAAGATCTCTTTTAATGTGCCTTCCCTAGAAAAGTATAGGTAGGATTATCCCAGTTTTCCAAAGCTTACTTAAAATAATGGGCTCCTTTCTACCCAGAAAGCTACCATGTCCCATCCAGAGACAAGGAATGGCATAATAATTATATTCACATGTGAAAAGCTGGATGATCAGCAAAAGTACAAAATGAGGCCATGCTTAAAAAGAGAAGGACATATTCTGCCAGAAATCCTGGATAGACTGCTGTGAGTTTCCCCAGTCATGTGTTACCCTCCAGAGCATTTATTGGCTTGTTACAGCACAGCTCCAGGACATCCCTCTTTCCCTACATGAGCTTCTCTGGTGGAATCTCATCTCTGCTCTCCTGCTCTCTTTCTGCCTTTCTGCTAAATCAGTGATCATGTCTTTCACCTTATTCCTAGGGAAGAAGCTCACATTCCCGCTCCAAATGTGAATCATTATTTTCCCTACTTCCATTTCATAAGTGTTGCCACTTTCAGAGTGACAAACCTGCCAGGATGAGGCCATGCCCAACTCAGCAAACCTGAGACCTAGCCTTTTAAGAAACACCTTGACCATTTTGCATCTCCCTCACAAACTTAAACTTCTGGACTATGCCATCATATTTCATTGCCAAAAAACCAAAATATAGTCTATGAGCTAAAATGACTTTCCAGTTTGCACAGACCACATAAGGATTATACCTTTTGAGCTATTTCTGGAAATAAATAAACATTAAAATGATAAAATTAATAAAATGTCAAACACAACAAATTCAGAAGCAGCCAAGACCAGATGCAGACCATCATGGCACTGATACTGAATGCACCCACCCGACCAACAGCTCTGCCTTGCAGGTGCTGTGTACCTTTTCTGACAGCCTTGACACACATCATCTCAAAGCTGACATGAAACCAGAATGCAGCTGAGCTCTAAAAGAAACAGGGAGAAAAATCTGTAATAATAGTATTTTCATTTTATTGCCTAGCAGTTAAAATAACCACCTTCTCTGTTTGGTACCCCATTGCCAACAGAGCAGTAAAGATTCAGTGTAACTGCATGCTGTAAAATCTAATTGACTGTTGTCCAAACACTGGATGTAAAGTGACATGTTACAGACTTGTCTCTTGTCCATTTACTGCAGTGCTTGGGAAGTGCTGTAGTGATTTACTGAACAAGATGCTCTGCTTATTGTCTATGATTTACCCTGCAGTCATGCAGAAAATGGCAGGACTGACAGATTTCAGGAAAAGTTTGTCATCCGTTACCCACATGGGTTAGTCAGCAAAATCTTCTGGTTAGTGATAAGCTATTTTGTTTTTATTCTCTATTTTATTATTTTCCAGTGCTTCTAAAAATGTTCTTCTTAAGATTTTGAATGAAATCTTTATTGGCTGACATGGTGTGTAATTCACATTCTCCATAAAAATGCTGAATGCTATCCAGAAGTATTAGATAAGAATTTTAAAAAGCTATATTTAAAATAACCTACTGAGGCATTCAGGAACACAGCAAAAGAATGAATACTGAGAAAAGCAAAAAAAAACCGACGGCAAATATATAGTGTGCTATAAATGTCAGCTTTTAGTGGTGCTGCTCAAAAACTTAATTGTCATTTGCATAGAATTACAGAATTATCTACTGCAGGGGAACAAAGTAAAATATTATTATTTGGCTTTGAGCTAAGCTGCTTTCCCACACAAGGGCAAGGTTAGTATGACATTACTTTATCACTCAGGTGCAAGGATTAACTGGGGTCTCTATATGAGCTCTTCTGGAGACTGTAGTTGGTAGCACCCATTTTCAGGAAAGAGATGAGAAAAGCATTTAAAAGTTGTCAGTGCTTCAAGCTCAATGACCTAAAGAGCCAGCATACCATGTCAGATCCAAGGTCTGTCTACAGACCAGTGTCATGAATCAGACAGGGATATGTATATGATAGGGCAATATATCATGATCACCACAATACAGGTTTCCAGCTTCTCATAAGCACTATTTTAAGAAGACATCATTGCCCAGGATTCTTACAGAAATGTATCTACTATATTTCCATAAGAAACAGACTACCAAAGTCGCAACTTTGTCCTTTGTTAGAATAGTAATAGCAATTCACCTTTCAGGCGTTCTCAGAAATGCTAGACCCCTTGGGCTATGCACTGCCCAGGAGATGCAACTGTTGCCCAAAAGAGTCTCCAGCCCCTACAGGAAGGTGAAACCCATATGGGAGAACACTATGTACTAGCAGCACTCTCTGAAAGGCATACAGATACCACAATTATAAAACAATATTGTTATGTAGATATTAGAATATTCAGCTTTATTAGATCTTACATTGTATTACATTAAATACAAAATAAGGACAAAGCCTGGGGAAGAAAAAAAGCATTAGGGAAAACCCATCATAAAGAAAGAAAAGAAAAGCAAAGAAACTAAAGCTTGAGCAAAGCTGTAGGAAGACACCAAAGAACAGGATGTGCTCACAGACCTGTGAAGTCTTAAGTCTGAAAATGAATTAAAATGAGCTTTAATAAGACAAGTTCCAAGTGGATTCCAACAGTTCACAAAATGTTAGCTTAGAACAATCTATCTAGGCAGAGAAGAAGAGCTGGAGAGCTTGGATTTATTAGAAACTGATAGCTGTGGAAATTTGAAATGCAAATCCTCAGATTTACAAACATTAGGACTGAGGCAGCAGTAATGCTGAAAGTGACCCACCAGCACTAGGTGACAAAAATAAGAGAAATAAGTCAGCTCTGTGATACAGCCAGACATAAATCTATGGAGAGCATAAAGATATTCTGCCAGTTATAAGTTAATTGTTTATAACTTCATTTTTTCTGCCTTGCGTTATGCTGTTTATGAAGAAGCAGTGAATTCAGGCCACGTCTAGGGTTGAGGGACATGGCGAATAAAGAACTCTGATTCTTTGCCTTTCATAGCCATTCAGAAATAAAGGAGGCAATCCACACAAGTGAGGCATGAAACCCAGGGGAAGAAAGATATATCCCTCAGCTGTGGACTTCTAACAGTGAACCTCTCCCAAATATGCATCAAAGTCACAATGCCACCAAAAATTTGTTATGAGACACAAAGTGATGAAATAAGAAAGGAATTTCAGGTAATGTTAGTCATGTAAAGGCTAAGATGCCACAGCAATCAGAGTTTATTCAGAGATGGTGCCTGAAGTAACTGGAATAACTTTAAGTCAGTAAGAGTACATAAACTGAAAAAAATTTGAGGAGGTCAAGTCTGGGAAAGACACGAACACTTTATTTTTTTTTAATAGTTTTATTCTAATTGCTACCATTACTTTCTAAAAGGAAAGGAGATATGAACAAGAATGGAAAATAATGACTTAATAATTATCTGAGCAAAATATTTCAGAACTGTATTTCAACATCTTCTAAGAATACTAATACTGGAAAAGATTCTGTGAGGGTGGCATATTCAGGGAAAAAGGGAAAAAAGAAACAAGTCCAGGAACAATTTTGATTAAAACTAAAGTACAGGTGAATCTAAGTATGAAAGGTTTAAGTTAATCAGGAATTATTATTTTAATTTCTACTCATTGTTTTCCAATTGCCCTTCCAGAAATAATACTTTTTTTGAAGGACTGAAGGTAAAGGAAGCCAGAAAGACCATGTCTTTTACTGGAATGATTTTACTGGAATGATTTCTTTAGAAAATTTTAAGTCATGTTTATGGAAAAATCATAAAAGAGGGCTGAATATGAAAAGTAGGAAACAATATTTATTTTAAAATATAACATTAGCAACAATGGAATAAAGAATGTTGGAATTACTGGGAGTATTTTAGGCAGAACTGAACTCATCAGGTGTAGAGAGATACATTTGCAAGTGCCTGACACTGAGAAACACAAGCTGAATAAACCCAACAAGAAATATATCTGTTTAAGGCTACTCTCTTAATTGAAAATGTAAATTATTTGCAGCTACCTCTGTCTGCAGCTGCTGCTGCCTTACTCATTTCATTGGTAGCCACTGCATATAAAAAAAAAATTAAAAAAAAAATCAAAAAAAAAAAAACCACAAAGAAAAAATACAAACAAAAAGCACCCCAAAACCAGAATAAAACATGTTATGTGTTTGTTAAAAATAGATTATGACTGGTTAGATCATGTTATGTGATAATTCAGGGCAAACAATGTGGATTCCAACTGCTGAAAGATTTCTCCAGATCTTCTTCTGCACATTTTACTGCTTCTTACTAACAGGTCAGGTTTTATAAACTGCTTTCTGTTTATATACTTCTCTCAGTGCTGTTACCGATGTGAGCACACCTTATTACCTTTTATTGTGCCATTTAAGGGCCACTTTTCCCTTTTCCCTTCTTATGCTCAATATAGGTATAGGTACCCACCTAGAGATAGTAATAGTCCCAAATGACCAGAGACTTATGAATAAAGTGCAGTTTGTGAATAACTTCTGATAAGTCAAGAACTAATTTATAAAATTATCTGGATACAGCAATTAGAAATCATATGACAGAGAAGCTGGAATTATATTTTCAAAACTTCCTACCTACCTAGAATGACAATCACACAAATTGTACATTTTGCCTATGCAGATGTGTAGGGATAAATTGAAGGGCGGGAGGAACCATTAATTTTCTGGGCCACTCCTACTGTAGTGCAGCAATGCCCCTGGCCTGCACCAAACTACACACATATATATATATATATATATATATATATATATTAATTATAAAAGTGAAATATAACAGGAAATTTCAAAATGCATGGCCAGGAAAATCCATCTTTACATATTTTGATTCCTGGATTTAATGTTAGTACTTTATTTTATTTTGCTCAGATTATATTAAACTCACACAGCCAAAGTGACTTCAGATGATGTAGATCAATTGTATTTTCACTTCTACAGTTTTGTAGGAAAATGATTTCCTATTTGGTAAGAAAAATATTTTTTAAAATAAATCCTGTAATTCAGAAGCAGAACAAGAGGTGGCTTCACAGGTTCTTGAAGTCAATGTAAAATAACTTGTTGATTTTGCAGGAGTTAGGATTTCGGATAAAAATTTTTAACTGAAGGACTAATATTTTATCTCTCATCTCTCAGTTTCAAGTATTTTGCAGTACTGTATCAATCAGACATCAGTGAGTGCCACCATGTTTGCTGGAGCTTGTCCCTGGTCCTGTGTTTTTCCATATCAGAAGAATATGCTATTGCTCCTCCTCAGACCACATGCCTGGGTGCCACAGGTGATGGAGGAAAGAGAATTACGTGTGCATAGCTAAACTGTGCCTCGGAATAGTATTGGGGTATTGCTAGAATGGTCACCAGGACATTGGCCTTCAAAGTTCTCCAGGACTTGTCAATGTATGCAAGTCCACTAGAACTATGTGTGCTAAAACACCAGTCTGCAAGAACAAGGGCATCTGACCTTACAGGACAGTGACCTTGCCCAGAGTTATGCCTACTAGAATACCGTATTTTTTCTATGTTAGCCAGGCTGACATTTTTCTCCCTGCTTCTTTACTTCCTATTTGAAAAATTCTTCTCAGCAAATCAGTCAAAAGGGGCTTAAGAAGGGGACTGACCTCCAACAAATCAATTAGATCTTAAATGAAAGCCCTTTTGCAATCTTCTTTTAAAAAAAAAAAAAAACCTGAATAGGGTTTACCTTTAATAAAACTACCACAAAGTAATTGTATTGTATAACAAAGGCTATATCAATGACCATAGTTACGGATTTTCTATAACACCTAAAGTCACAATGATCCATGTGCTTTCACCCAGGTTAGTTATTTCCTATTTTAGAAGAATAAAAAGAATAATTTAAATTTAATTACCCTTTTAAACTGTCATAAAATAGGGGTTTAGCCTTCCAAGAAATCATCTTTAAACTCACCTATGAACAGGGTGATAACGCTGCTACAAGACAGGAAAATATTTCAGAGCATGGTATCTAGTATGGGATAGTGTGTTCAGTAATTAGCCCATCAATGTGTAGAGCTTATGGAGTTAGACCCATTTGAGGGACATATGCCTGTGTATTAAATCCCTACCTCCACTATTGCCAGTCATAGCTGCTGGTTCACTCTGTACCGAGTTCCAGGTTATGAATTCCCAGACTCTAATTACTAAACAACCTTCAGGATGAACCACTAACAAGTAGTGTGGATAAGGAAGTTCAAATAAAATGAGATCCACTAAGAGCATTTGCTCCAAATCCAAACTAAACTTATACAACAGCCCGAGGGTTCAAAGCCTTTGGCTAGCTTTGCTTTGAATTATTTTGGTATGTTTCAGCTCTTTGAGCACTGGAGATGAAAGTGTCAAAATATCCCGAGTCAGCTTCATCATATGAGATTTTCCATGAAATTCTGCAGACACAGGAGGTTCACAAAGTTTAGGAAAGTGCAATTAAGAGTCCATACCTTGCCTGTACTCGCCCTACAGCACTTGTTATACATGAACAATGCACACATGCACACACATAGGCACACACAGACACCTACACAGACTTGTTAGGTATTTAGTGACACCAAAGATGTTCCTTGTCTCAGTTCAATGAGAAATGGAGATTTACACTACCTGAAAGAAAAAAAAATCAGCACCAACAATGGTCAATATCTGAAGAAAACAGTTAAATAGAATCTGGTCTAAAATGCATTGCGATACATTCCTTTGGTTTCTTTAAGCCCCAGTTTGAGAAAGCAAAATGTCCTTGTGCTAAAGATCTGTCTAACTAGAATGAAAATATAATGTAGTATGAATGTCAAGAACCCTTTTCTAACACAAAGCTGACAGAACATATGGTTCCCTCAGTGATAAGACAAAGAAATAATTGAATAAATATAAATACCTGAACAGAGGCCCATTAAATAACTTACATTGAAAAAACCTTTATAATGGTTAAGAATTCACTTGGAAGTAATGAATAATTGCTTGGCTTCAGCACAATGACAAAATCTTCAGTAAAGCCAGAATTTAAAATTTAAATATATATCTAGTGAGTATAATTAAGGCCTGTACTCCTCTTGCTTTTCCTACCTCAAAACTGGCTTATTCATTTGTAGTTCACCGATACCCTGGCTTCAGTTGTCCCCTCCTTAAGCCAAAAAACATGTTCCTGGGTTTTAACCCAACTATTGCTAATACTTTTCACATACTAAAATGTCACTGGATTGATTATGAAAAGGATGGTATGAAGTGCCTGCCTGAAATACGGGTGGGCTGCATTTGATGATTAGGGAGCTCCCTGTCAGTTGCTAGTAGTTAATGAAACAGGTATTCATCATCCAGAGACAATAAATCATACATTTTATAGATTTCTGTACTTTTCCATATTTCCAGCACAGTAAGTAGAGTAAGACTGCTGAAATTATTTTTTTCCCATTCTTTTAAAGAGGATGGTCAAGCTTTTAGATTATGCAGGTGCATGTAGACACATTCATGTATAATTTCTGGTTTGCTGTTGCAGCTTAGTCACAACCTTTCTCTGTGAATGTCCTTCTACCTTGGTTGTCCACCTGTAAAATGGAAATAACAATTCCTTACTTAATAAAGCTACTGAAAATATCAATTAGTGTCTGAAATGCATGATGCTACGATGATTACAATTGTATGGAAAGTAGAGAGGAAATGTTTTTACAGTTCTTTCAGTTGATATTGCAGGCAGAAAGACTAATGGAGAACGAAAAGTTAAATCTAAATTCTCTGGTCTATACATCACTTTTAGCTATGAACTTAGGGTCCACAAACAAAGGGACCATAGCAGGAGATACCTGTATCTTGCAAGATATAAGCCCTCCTGGCTATCAGAGCAGTCCTTGTGTCTGAAGTGCTGTCTTCAGTGTCAGTGCAGATTTGTGGGATTACGCATCTGTTTTCAGAGCTATTTCTTTCTCTGAAACTGAGTTCTAAACCACCAAGTGTTATGCAAGAGAATTTTTCCTACATTAGTTTACTAATACACTCCTAAGTACTAAACAGTCTGGAAAGACAAAGCAAGAAAGCTGGAGGACTTTTTACAATAGAATGCAGTGACAGGATGTGGTTAATGCTTTAAACTGAAATAAGGTAAATTTAGATATAAGGAAGAAAGTCTTTATTTTGAGGGTGGAGAGAAGCTGCAACAGGTTACCCAAAGAAGTTGGGGATGCCGCATCCCTGGCAGTGTTCAAGGATGTGTCTTTGAGTAACCTAGTCTAGTGTGAGGGTTTTTTCAGACATTTTTAATTCTTCTATTTTCTAAGCATAAAATGTGACTTTCCCATAAGGATGCCTTAGAATTGTCCTAGCAAATTATAAAGTCTCATTTTAGGGATTCTGCCACTGTTAAAGGTCACAAAGCATTCACAGAAATGTAATTTGAAAAACAAAAATTTTCTTTTAAAGTAAACTAAAAGCAACAGCTAAAAGAAAACAGCATTATGGAATATTTTCAGCCAGCTCCTGCCAACACCTGTTTACATATCTGAGTTACATGTCTGTATGTACTGGCAAAATTAAACGGACTGCAGGTAGAATACTTTCATTTCCAGTTACAATGGCATACTGATATGAACTTCTATGGCATCATGTACGGTCTCAGTGGAAAGGTAGTAATAAGTTGTATATAGTTAAAACTTTTGGCTTTCCATGTATATATTAAAGTAACAGTTGATAATAAAGTCTAGAAAAATTATTTGTTGAAGAATTAAAAGTACTCATCAAAGGAAAGAAGACAGTTATACACTTCATTGAAGCAAATTGCTGTTTACTAGTCAATTAGGAGCAGAGGATGAGTCCCAGTAGACAAAAAAAAAATAAAAATGTAAAACCATGGAAAGGAAATAATCTGTCTTTTTTTTTGCTCTTAAATTTGGTGGGAAGCCAGACCATCTCTCCTAGAAGGATAAAACAGAAGTCGCTGCAGAGGGAAAAAACAAAACAAAACAAAACCAAAAATACTTTGTCTGGACCCCTGGAACATTTGATAGAAAAAATGGATAAAAAAGCTTCAATATTCCACCACAGGAGAGGGGTTGCAGCATAAAGCCTGAAACTCTAACATGATTTTAACAAGAGGAAAAACAATTCTGTTTAGAGAGGGAAAGGGAGACCTTTCTGACCTAATCTTAGTGAAATAAGCTAAACATAGCTTTTCTTTTTATTTCTTGAACTATTTCTGCTATGAACATCTGTGACTGTGCTGTTTCTGACATTTATTTATAATTTATAAATAATTGCCTATTTTTTAACCTGTTTTGAATTAAGTATAATTAAAAAAAAAAAAAAAAAGAAAACCTGGATAAAAACGACTCAGTTCTCAATAAGTTTCACAGGTCTGTAGCAAATTTTATCCAAATGGTGACAAATTAGGTTCTTATGTGAGCTTCAAAAGCAGAGTAGAGAATAGGCAACAGAGGTGTCAGGAGGTTCCCAGCCATCTTCAGGTGATGGCCGGTGGGAGGCTGCAAGGTCTCTAGCAATCAGTAAGATACTGAGATACATGCTTGAATGTTAAAGCTCAATGGGAAAATGTGACAAAACACCAATCCTAAATACTCTAACATCAATACATCCAAGGTTTAAGATGCAGATACTAAACAATGTCTGACAGGCAGAAATAAGAACAAATATGTTTTTTCAAGCATGTAACAGCAGTGGCAATTTTGTGCGTGTTAATTACAGATTTCAATTAGTTCCTAGAAAAAGAAGACATTGGATTTTCCATTATAACACATGGCTTTTGAACTGAAGAATTTTAAGACCAGGGAAAAAAAATAGAAGAAGAAAAAGATACCATAGCCAGGAGATTTCGGGGAGAAAGATTTCATGGAGAAACTGCATTTGCTGCAATTCTAGTACATGTTTCTTAGCTTGCTTCCCTTCAGATGCTAGAGAACTACAGAAATATTTTGTTTTATAGTGCTAACAACCCCAAGGATTCAAGAATCATAAATTATGAGTTTGACTTAAAAAACACTGAGATTTTTTTAAAACATTTGAGTATCTTTATTTGCTTTTTCTTTATGAAGGCATTAAGCTTCACCTGGGCCATACAAACTCTTTGGCACGCCCAGAAGGCATGTTGCTTTGTGAGGTGAAATCCGAGCATTTCAAATAAACACAGGAGCTGGCTTTCCACAGATTCCACCAAGCATCACAAGACACATTGTGAAAATCACAGGCACAGCAACTGTGGTTTTTAAAGCAGTTGTTTTTCACAAAGACTCCAAGGAATGATGAATTCCCTCCTTCCCTTGATAGTCTGTTCCAGTGGCTAATTGCTCTTGTAAAAATTGGATTTTCTTTCCACTTTTCATCTCAGTTCTTTTCCTAACTTAGCTGCCAGCCAAGGAGGGTCTTGTTATTGCTCCATCACATTAAGTCCCTAAAATATTGAAAACAACTTCTATTTTGAAGACAAAAGGCCCAGACTTTACAAATGTGCTTTGTGGTTTTGTGAGGTTTTTACTTCTGTTTGCCAGACTAGCTTTTCTTGTAACAGACTGGGAGATGCTGTGTGCAGACCCTGAGGCAGCCTTGCCAATTCTTTTCTCCTGGTGAATCACACAGGTGCAGAGCACAAGTCTGACCGCAGTGCACCCAAAAGAAGTCATCAAAAGAAGTCACCCACATGCATAAGCAACATCTGCACCTCTGAACTGCAAGTCTTCTGAGCGCTGAGTAGACATTATTCAGCATGATTTGCGATATGTATAACAAAAGCAGTTGCAATAATTTCTGTTTCATATAAATGAGAATTTAACCTAACACTTCTGGAAAGCAAGACACACAACCCTCAGAAAACCAAATATGGCTATCCCAGTTTACATGACATTCAGAGATTAACATAAAATGTAAGTCAACCAACCATAAACCAAGTTGCTATCATGCAAATCTGATTTTGAAATAACTTATTAGTATAATTTCTTCCATATGTCGAGAGGATATAGAGGAAGACAGTAGAACAGACAAAAAATCCTCTATGACTCACCCAAATGATTGTATAAAATAGTTATTCTCATTTTTCACTCTGTTCCAACACATAGGAACAGGTTCAGAGGACTGTCTTGCCTGAAAGCATTTAGAAAGGATGGGGGTGTTATTATTATTATTATTATTATTATTATTATTATTATTAGCCCAGACATCTGCTTAAGGATTTAGAAAATACCATGGTGTATTTTGGGTTGAACTCTTTTCTATCACTATTCCTTCAGGACTTCAAATATGCCAATGAAAGACAAAGTTATTTGTCAAGAAGGCTGAAGGAACAGCATGAACAGGAACCCAATAAAAGTCTATTACTAGCACATTCTGTTTCATCCAGGAAAAAATATCTGAACACCAAATATTCCAGTTTGTTTATTGGAAGGATAACAGTTTTGCAGCTATGGATCCTCAAAAGGCACATGCAGTTCCTAAAATATTTGCAGCATACAAAGTAAGAAGATTGATTAATGCAGAGGATAGTGTTTGAGTTTCAGTTTTTGGTTTTTGAGGGGCTTCTTTTGCCAAAAAGTCTTCATATAAGGAGGTCTTAAAAGCTCAAAGACATTTTGATGCTTACATGTCAGGAATATAAAGTCTGACCTACAAGAACAACAAAACAAAAAATCCCCAACTTTCAGTGCTTATGATAAATTTTAGGAGAAAAGGAAAAGCCATGAATCTGAGAAAAAAACTAAATGTGTTTACAATAGCTTTTCCTTTGCTTTTCAGAGGTAGAAATATACTATAGAACTAAGACAAACATTTTACAGGGGATTAAACAGTAACTAGTAAAAAAGCAAGCCAATTATAATAAATAATACAAAGAATCTTGAAAATATAATTCAGCATATAATCAGCTAAGTAGAAATATTTTCTGGGATAAATAAATTTAACTACTGCTTTGGTCTCTTTCATCTGCCACATTTGTTATTTGGAACATTGAGATTAAAGGACAAAATTTCTAACACAGTTTGTAGAGAATAAGTTTGTTGCTTCTGGTTCTATTTTAATTAGGTCATAGATGTATAGCGTTTATGACCATGATACGTTTTTCCACAAAGCCACAAAAACCAAAGCCATAAAAAGTAAAGGAGTTGAATCCTTTGATCCATTAAAATCTAGCACATTGACATTTGTCATCTTGAATAGTTAATGTCTTATGAAACCGGCTAATTTTTATCTCAGCTACTATATTCAGATTTGTCAGGTTCATCAGTCTATTAAACTGTCTGCTCAAGAGATATCTAATATGGAAGTTCAGCTCCTGAGCAGGAGTTGTGTGCTCATCAGTGGGCCCCAATGACACAAAGTTTAAATATAGCTAAATGAACAACTCATCCAGTAGCAGATAAAAAAGAATAGAATGAAAAGGAACTGGTAACATCACAGTTAAGTATAAACAGATCATTCAGTGTCACCAGTTTCAGCTTTCTTTCCACAGGCCACCACACATTCTTCTATAATTATGAAAACATTATTATGGCAGGTTTAAATTCTGTATGATTTGGCAGTGATACTGTTTATTTACTATTGTGGCAGTTCATAACACTGTCATTACATGTACAAACATCTGACAATACAAAAAGGAATTCCAAAATTTGTTTTCCTTCAATGCAGTGACCCCTTCAAGCCTTTCAAAAAGTTACTGTAGACTGCATTCTCTGGAGAAACATACAATAATTACTTCACAGATAGGAAATAAACTATTATTCTCTTCCTTCAACTGCTATTTTGGCAATACCTCTCCTTTTTAAAAAGGCATATATTAGAAATTAAATTCAAAAGAAAACTTGCCATGTTTAGATTTTACAGGAGGAAAGAACATGCTGATGATCTCTGGATATTTTTATGCATTTTAACTCAAAACTGTTGAAAAATCTAATTTTGTGAAACTTTTATTTAACATTCTTGCCTCAGAAAATGTAACATGAAAAAACAGAGAGGCTTACATAACATGTTATATACGGCTATCTGTCCTTTTTTTTGCTGTATCTTTTCTAGATTGTGGTCAAACAGCCCATCAGGCTTGCACTTCTGAGATCTATATTAGCTTGTAATCTTAATAGCTGTCAGGAATTTGTGCACTGTTGAGCTGTTTTACTATTACAAAGGCTACATACGTCTTCATATGGATAACTTATTGGGATATAGCAAAATGTGCAAAGACATACTTATATTTCATCCTACAGGAACACTGAAAAAATTATCTAATTGGGGCATATAACCAGTCTCCCTGTCCTTTTTAAGGGCTTTATTTTGGACTAGGACACAATCACTCAGGCAATGTAGTGACAGGACAAGGGGTAATGGGTTAAAACTTAAAACAGGGGAAGCTGAGATTGGATATAAGGAGGAAATTCTTTCCTGTCAGGGTGGTGAGGCACTGGAATGGGTTGCCCAGGGAGGTTGTGAATGCTCCTGGTAGTGTTCAAGGCCAGGTTGGACGAAGACTTGGGTGACAGGGTTTAGTGTGAGGTGTCCCTGCCCATGGCAGGGGGGTTGGAATTAGATGATCTTAAGGTCCTTTCCAACCCTAACTATTCTATGATTCTATAATTGGGTATATTTCTGTCTATATAAACAGTCATAATGGCTACATGTACAGGGAAAGGGGATAAGTCTGTATTCTTCAGTGCAGCCCTATGTGAAGCTACCAAAACCTGCTTTGAAAATACTGGCATGTCTACACCAGGCTGGCTTACTGTGAATTCTTCTCTGCCAGCTAAAGGCATGGACCAGTTCAAGGAGAAGCCAGATGAGGTTGTATTGCAATGTAAAAAGGTTATGATGACACCACAAAAACACCACTAGAAATACACTTTGCCAGTTCTGTTGCCGTTTCACTCAAACCAATGCCAGACAAACTTGAATGTTACTTACTGCTCTTGTCTGTAAAGGTCTTGAGCTTCTCTGCCTCCTCTCAAGAATTCTTCTGGTGCATTGATCAATTTCTTTCTATTTTGTAATTGGGGTGGTAGTGTCTCTGATGGCATCTTTAGTATTCAGTGTGGTCAGTACTGGTTCTGCCCAACCATAAATCCTGTTTGGTTCAGGCAGCAGCATGCCGTTCATAGTGAAGAAACCTCTAGGTTTCAAGAAGGTAAAAATACCACAATGTGCTTTTTGTAGGTATGTCACTGTTCTCTTTCTGGCCACTGCATTATTGACCACAATAAGGTACCTAGAAAACCCCACACATTGCTTAATCAAACTTTTTTAGTTCAGTAGCGACTCCATTTTATTGAGCCTGAAATTTGCCTGGAAAGTAAGATCTGTAATAGATCTCACTATTTGTGCCCTCCCTTCACTGATTATGATTTGGGACTGACTTGAATCACAGCAAAGCTGGCAATCACCCTGGGCAGTTGAACAGGACAGCAAAATCATGACACCTGAGGCATGGTGAGGGTAGGCTCCCACACTTTGGCTGTCAGTTTTGTGCCCAGCTCCTTCTGCTGGTTGCTAGGACCCAGCAGAGGCCCATGAGCCCAGTTTCAGTACTCCAACAACACACATTGTCTAGGGAAAGACAGACAAACCCCTCAACCCAAAGCCTCCACTGTTACATGAGCAATCATACAGAGAAGGCAGATCATTGAGGTGGCCCTAGAGGAGAAGGTCTTCCTCCTAACTCTGTGGCTGACTGGGCTATCAGAGGCTGGCACAGGCACAGGAGGTCACAGACTGGAGTGAGGTGCAGAGGCAGGGCAATAAATATCCCCTAGCAGGGCTGAGCTACTCATTTAATACTTGCACATGGAGTGACAAGGGAATATTGTCTCACAGTGCAACTACAGGCTGGACACGGAGCCATGTTTTATAGATCTCTGCTATAAACCTGAATCTTATTTAAAAATCCCCAATGACACTATTATTTTACCTCATCCTAAGAGCGACAAAATTGAATTTCATTATACTCCGGCAATGTCTTAGGCTGATCTTGGCTGGTCATATCTGGATTAACTGATCACAACCAGATTTATCCCACTTAACTTCAAGCACTCCACTGTGGCATGTAATTTGAGGGTAGTATGACCCCACTAAATTTCCTCCATATCAATAGAAAGAAAAATGGGCTAAAATTGCCTTCTGGAAGCAATGCTATCTTTGCTGACTGCAAATTGAGTTTGACCCCAAATTATACACCCTCATCTTGTATCTGAAGTTAAGGGAGAATGAATCACTCAGGTTTGATTGAGACTGTAGTCCTAAAATCTTAACATTTATCCAAGGTAGGTGCTGCATCAGTGCTGCATTGAACAAAGTCTGGAGTTTACTGCATGGGTTGATCTGCTGCTGCAAGCTGGGAGAGTTTCATAAAGGTCATGTAATTAATTCCTATTACCACAGGCAGATTCACAGAGTGGGTTTCAATTCATATATGCCTCCATCTCTTGAGTGAGTGCCATCAAACTCTCTTTTAGAAACTCACAGCAATTCTGATGGAAAAGTACTTCCTGAAAACCTGTTTCTGCCCTTCAACTCCCATAGCTCTATTCCCTGGGGAACTTTCCCTTTCGATACTCTATACTATATTTGTATTCAGAGCTTTTGCTGTACACCCAGCAGAATGAATATATTCACAATTCCTTTTTGCATCAGTGGAACTCTGAGCAGAAAGTGCTTTTCAGGCTGGTTAGGAAAATCATCACTTCTGTTTGCTATGCTGCTTTAGTGTGGGGCATACAGCTTCTCTTCATCCCAGAGTGGTAATACCCAGAGTAAACAGATGATAAAGAAAAATCACTGAGTTGGAGTAAAGCACAAGATAGAACAAATTACATCAACTGGTTCAAATCCAAGGGTTGATTCTGTGTATCAATGTAATTCTACTCATTTGTTAGTACTGCAATGCAAAGGAGCTTGGTTATCCACAAAGTAGTATTAAATAAACCTTATTTTTCTCATTGCTTCCTAGTACCCGACTTCCCAATATGTGCAGTAGGGGCTTGCAATACAAGAGTCATAATTCTTAAATATGAAGACAAATAATGTACTTTAACTACAAGTTCTGATGTATATTTTACATACTAGTTCTGATGTATACATGCTTTTGGCAGGAATATAACCTTCTGAGATAAGTAAAATATTATGTAAAGAAGAATTCATAATTATATTCTTTCAGGAAAACAAAATTTTACCTTGTTTTACTGGCTTATCCAATCACTGATAGCAATTTTTTTTAAGAACAGATTGCTCAAAAGGTATGAAGAATATGTTTGAAAGCATGTTGTCAACCTTGGATAAACACAACTCATGCCTCAGGTAGAATTTTATTAAAATGGGAGGGTGAAGGGAGGGGTGGAGGCTGGGGAAATGAGCTTACCTTGGGTTTCCTTGCCACTTATAAAGGACTGTTTCTAAAAGGCTTGCTTGATCCTAAGCTAAAGAAAATGTGAACTTAATGCAGGAAAAGAATGAAGTTCTATAGTCCGAATAATCCAGAAGGTCAGGTTAGTTGATAAGAAAGGTTCTTTATTGATCTATTTAAGTAGATTATCAGTAGTGATCACCAGTGATTAAATCTAGTTTTGTTCTTTATCTTAGAGACAAATTTGCTGGTTTTGGCTAAAAGCTTAAGATACCTCTTAAAGAAAAAGCAGCTTCTGTGAATTAACTCTGACGTATTTCCGTTTCTCTGGAGCTTCCAATCCACGTATCACCTTCTTTAGCTCATGTACAATTCCTAGATCTTTTCCATCTTCTAATAATACTATCTATAGTGGAAAACATCCATCTTTCTCCAACGTAGATAAATGACTCAGATATTGCATTTAGAAAATGTACCAATTTTCATGTAACACAAATACAGGATATGATTCTAGTTTAATTTGCAGGGAGCCAATAAATGTATTCTCTCCATCTGTAGCCCAGACATAAAATTTAGAAAGATGAAAGTCTGTGGCAAGAAGAAATGATTTCTGAAAATGCTGTGGTTACATATCAGAAATAGTATGCAATTTAAGGGAATATGGTATAAATAGGAAGCAAGCTTATATGCATTATTACTGTTCCGTAATTAAAAATTTATGTGATAGCGTGGTGGTGAGACTTTTAGTATATTGGAACAATAAATTTAACAATTTCAGGTATTGATCATTAAATTCTACCTAGGACACTGCTTGCAATCTTACAAACTGTGAAAGCAATAAAACCAGTCTTGCTATCTTACCCCAAGACACAGTCAGATGGCATCTTGTCAGACTTCAGTTGAAAAGCCATTAACAATGGCAGGCACTTTCTTCTTCACAATGTTTGTCACAACACATTTATATCTGGAAAGAGATGGATAATGTTTCTTCTGGAGCTATTCAAAGTATTCTGCCGAATTCACTCCAACATAATTCCAAAAAAACATATTTAAGGTTTGTCAAAGATAAATTCTGTGTAATAGGAAGCATAATATTTTATCTATTTAAAGGTCTCTGTTCAGAAACATTTACAGTTCACTAAAAAAAAATAAAGATCACATTAAACACAAGCTTCACCTTCCACAATTTCAGATCAATACTACTCAGAAGTCACACATTAAAAACTTCCTTATTAGCATTGTGAGATTTGAGGAAAAAGATTCTGCAGTGAGAGGTACCTATTTCTATATTAGAAATTGTCATGTTATTAACCCATAGGAGGAAGAAGGCAGGCACATGCTACTTTAAAACTCAGTGTTTTGTTATTAACTGTTAAATATGGGAAATTTTAGCATTTTTCTTTTAAATACACTTGTTGTCAAGCTGTGACAAAACTCCCTATGCACTCTGCCTACACAGCTTTCACAATTTACTGGTAGAATATATTTAGGTTAGCTAGTTTAAATGCAGGAAGAGCAAATTGCATGGCTCTTTCTGGGATAATATCTATATCATTTACTTGTGGACATGTTCTCCTCTTCAGCCACACAAAAAAAAATGCTTAAGCTACAAGAAGAAAACATTCAAAACTGTATAAACAACTTTGAAGGTCTAACTTGCAATTTTTAAATAATTCAGGCTCTAGGACTCTTAAGTTCTATGGTGGCACCACTGACTTTGGCTTTTCTGCAGCTGGGTGGTTTCTACATACAATATAGTATCTTTTAAAAGATACAGTGTAGTAAACTTTAAAACATAGGAGGTAGCAGGTCAGAAAGCAACTTCAGGCAGAAGTTTAGTGCCATCATTTAACAACTGAGCATTTTGTGTGAGTGCCAATTAGGATTATGCAGTTGAAACCCAAAATAAACAATTCTAAAATCAAAACAGTTGCAGCAAACTTATATGCTATAGATTTTAGATACCATACCCTACCCTGTCTTCTACATCTGGGTGTCCAAGTTATAAAGTGATCAAAACTAGTCTACTTTTAAGGGCATATGATCAAAAACTAGCCTATTTTTAAAGGCATGTATAGCACAGATATAGAGACAGAGTCAGGAGGAAGTATTTTACTTGCTGATCCTTTTGGCTATATGACTTTCTACCCAGATACAGGTTTCTGGTTGTGATGGGTTTACCCAGGCTGCGAAGGCAACTGCCTGGTGTAAAACATGGACTCTGAGTCATATAAGATGGTATTGGCAAACGATGTGTTTCCACACTCTTGGCAATCCTACCTCCTTCTCACTAGAGTGAATCAGGGGCCCTGACCTCAGAGCTGGGCTTGCTATGAAGATCACAGAGAACTTGCTGTTGTGGGTTATGGTCCAGACATGTTGAGAACAGAACAAACCATATTGAAAGCTGATGGGTCTATGTTACACAGTCCACAGAAAGTGGCTCTAAAAAATATATATCCGTAATCTGAAATCTTTATGTATTTTCCCTTATTAAACTTATTGATTCTGCTCAGAGTTCAGGATGTGAAATGTGAGTAAATATGCCCAAATATCCTATATAGATGAACATTTTATGCCATGGGAACAGCTTATGGTTTTGTTTGAGAGCAAACTATATTTTGTATGAGAGCTGCTGTACATATTTATTATGAATGCCTAGAACTGGAATTCTTACCCCAAGACTACAACCTACATGTCACAGGATCACAGAATGGCTGAGGTTTCAAGTCACCTTGGAGGTCATCTGGTCCTACCATTCTGCTCCAGTAGGACCACCTAAACCTGGTTGCCTAGGACCATGTCCAGGTGGCTTTTGAATATCTGCAAAGATGGAGAGTCCACAACCTCCCTGAGTAACCTGTGCTAGTGACTGGTCATCTTCACAGTAAAAAAGTGTTTCCTGATGTTCAGAGGAAACATCCTGAGATTCTGTCTGCAGCCATTGCCTCTTGTCCCGTCACTAGGCACCACTGAAAAGCTCCAGATTTTCCCCCTGGTCTCTGGGAACTGTGATTCCAGAAGGCTGGTCCTGCTATTAAAGATTAAGGCAAAGAAGGCATTCAGTACCTCAGCCTTTTCCAAGTCCTGTGTAACCAGGTCACCCATCTCATTGAGCAGTGGGCCCACATTTTGCTTAGTTCCTTTTGTCACCTTCATACTTACAGAAGCTCTTGTGTTTTTTAACACCTCTTGCCAGGTTCAGTTTCATTTGGGCTTTGACTTTTCTTAACCTTTTCACTGTGTGCTCAGTTCCTCCCAGGTTATCCATCTTTGCTTCCACCTTCTGTATGCCTCCTTTTTGTCTGAGTTTGGCCAGGAGCAACTTATTCATCTGCAAAGGGCTCTTGACATTTCTGCCTGACTTCCTACTGGTTACTTGAAGAGGGAATTCCTTAAATACTAACCAGCTTTCTTGAATCCATCTTTCCTCCAGATCCTTATCCAATGGGACTCTTCCAAGCAGATCTTTGAAGAGTCCGAGGTCTGCTATCCTGAAATCCAGAGATTTCATTTTTACTTTCTTTGCTCCCCTCAGGATCCTGAACTCAAGCATCTTTTGGTCACGGCAATCAGAGTAGCCTTTGACATTCACATCAACAAGCTTCTTTTTGTTGGTGAATCTGAGGTTCAGTAGATCACCTGTCCTTGTTGGCTTCTCTATCACTTGGGTCAGGAATTGCTCACTGGACTAACTTTGCTTTACTACCTTTCATTGTTGATACATCTTCCCAGCATATATGACAACTGAAAAGGAAAGAATTGTTCTGAACGAATAAACATTTACTATAATGATGAGGTCACCACGCAGCCTGGAGTACAGAAGGTTTTCTAATACCTGAAAGGGGGCCTACAGGGATGCCAAAGAGGGACTCTTCATCAGGAACCATAGCAATAGGAAAAGAGGAAATGGGTTTAGGTTTAAACAGGGGAAGATCGGGTTGGATAGAAGGAAGATGTTCTTTACTGTAAGGGTGGTGAGGCAGTGGAATGGGTTGCCCAAAGAAGTGGTAAGTGCTCCACCCCTGACAGTGTTCAAGGCCAGGCTGGACAGAGTCTGTTGTGAGGCCTCCTTGCCCATGGCAGGGGGTTGGAACTAGATGATCTTAAGGTCCCTTCCAATCCTAACCATCCTACGATTCTATGATTCTGTGATAGTATTTCACAAGTTGGAGAAGAAACATCCAGCTTTTGTGGCCCACAAGAAAGCTTTATAATAGTAAGTGGGGAAGAAAAGGACAATGAAGACCAAGTGTTACCAAAGGAAATTTACTAGCAAGTAAAAGAAAAAATTATCAGAGGAGTAACACCACTCCAAACTGTAAATGAAGAGTAAAACTTAAGCAGAATTCCTTCAAGAGATGAGCTCTGAAATGTTTACCATACAGTGTGACAGTTACAATACACTATTTTTTCTGAAATGTGCAGGCATTAATTGCTATAGAAAGGGCCTGTAAAGGCTCATGCTTCTATACATTATTTTAAAATCAAGGTTTCAGATTTTAACATGATTCTTCTCAAAACGCCATCGTTCATAAAAGAGATATCTGCTTTCAGCACTTAGTTTTCATTTCCTTACAGCTAATGCCAGCAATAACTAGTGCTTCAGCAGCTTATTATTCATTAAATACTTATTTAAAACACCTTTGCTTCTGTATACTTTGGATTCTAAATAATGTTTTGATACCTAGAGCCTTTTACAGTATAAGGTGGAGTGTTTTTTTCCCCAAATACAATCTAGCTTGATTTTTTTAAACAAGATTTTTTTATATACTTTATTTTATTTGTCAAATTTCCAGGCTGAGTTTTAGTTAAAACACTTAATGGAAAATATAAAAATACTGCTCCCAAATCTAACAAAAGTAGGGAACAAAATGATCCTATAAAACCAACCTTATAAATATAGTATTCCAGTACATTTTTACTAGGCACTCCAAGTCTGCCAGAAATAAAACCCAAAACATTTCTGATTTGAAGTTGTAAATCTGAGTCCCTAAAATCTTGCAGATGAACCCGATGTATGATCACACTACCTTTAAAAATAAAATATCAGTTCACTTTCATAATCTGCTTCATTTCAACATGATACAAAGTTGGATTCATCAACCACCCGGCTTTAAGCATCTATCTGCATTGTCAGTGTTAAGTAGAGTTTCTGCTCAACATTTCTTTATACTGGAGAGGCTTTTCCAAAGGATAATTCAGAGCAGGTTCCTCTCTCTAGAAAGACAGTGAAAATTCTGCCTGCATAATTAGCTCACAGACTTACTTACCTAAACATGAAATCCAAATTCCACTTTTTCCTCTCACTATGTTTTTCTACCACAGACAGAAAAATAAACAGAAGTACATTTTACTCCTGAGAATCCTGGTGGACAGCAGGTTGAACATGAACCAGCAAAGCACCCTTTGCAGCAGCAAAGGGCCACAGTCTTCTAGGCTGCATTAGCAGTTGTGTATTGTTGTATGCCACTACCTGATGGGAGTATACGAAGAGACAGACTCTTCCAGGAAATGCGCAGTGACATGACATGGGGCAGCAGACGCAAGCTGCAACCACAGAAATTCTTATTAGCTGTTAGAAAAAAAATTCACCCCCTGAGAATGATGAAGCCCTGGAACAGGTTGCATAGAGATGCTCTGGGACCTCCATCCTTGAAAATATTTAAATTTTGCCTAGACAAAAGCCCTGAGCAGCCTGATCTAACTTCAGAATCAGCCCTGTTTTCACAAGGAGGTTAGACTAGTTTACTTTCAGAGGCTATTTCCATTTAAATTATTCCATGATTCTGTCAAAACAACAAAAATCGTAAATCAAACAATTGCTGCATCAGCTGCATTTTCTTGTCAAGCTACTACCAAAGCAGAAGCTAAAAACATTCATAGAAAAAAAAAAAAACCTTAAACAAAACACTACTAAATTCTTCTTTTTCTAAAATTCTTTTGATCACAAAAAAGAAAGAATTCTACTCAGTTTAGGGAATAATAATGGTTCTAAGAACTGGTCAAAGCTGCCTAGAGACCTGTTGCTGTTCCTTTTTTAATTTTTAGCCATGTTACATTGCCAACCAAAACTCCAATGTGTGTATTAGACAAATATGAGACAAACTGAACAGACCAGTAAAGGTTTCCCAGTGAATACATTCTTGTGGCCAGGGGAATGTGTCTCTGGGTGTGGTACATCATCAGTTAAATCAGTCTTGCTTTAACTTGTTTAAAAAGTGTCTTAGTCACTAACTCACTTCAGAATGATAGGCATAACATGCTAATTTGTACCCTGTAACACATGTTGCTGGTGATTAAAAAACATAGTACAGCAACTAATGTTAATGAATTTTGCATACCATAAATAGTGAATTACCCTTGCCAGTACAAACATCCACAGAGGCAAACCTCGATAGAAAAGAACATCAAAGAGAAACAATTAGGATCTCCTTTCTAAAGGGGCATTACAAAAGGTTGCTCACACAAATCTGTCAGCTACTCTTGACTTTTAATGGCACTCCATTATACCAGTCGGTGTTTGAGATACCAGCTCCTGTCCATAGTCTGAAATTTACAGCACTCAGGGAAGGATCACCAGTTTTAGATGAATGATGCCTTCCACACGCTTGTTCATTTGTGTGGGCTCATAACCTGAAGCACTCCAGACATGGTTTGGATTCCTAAGGCTTGAATCTGTCATTCAAATCTTCTAAAAAGCATTCAACCTTTCATCAATGTAACACCCCCTAATGCAACAGATGAGCCTTCAGCATTTAAGTGTTTGCAGCCATTTTGTTGCATGCAGAACGCAGCAAAACTACCGTTCTCCTTGAAAACATTTATATATTCAATCACCTTAATTTGTGTATTGTTACTGACTTCACTAAGCCTGTAACTGCAAAATAAGGGACTTGGGGTTTTTTTAATGCATTTAACCACAGTCCCACGTTTAGAAGATCCTGTTGAAGTTTGACTGTTGCTGCTATCCATTCAAACTTTTTGAATGTTTGTATCAACATTTGAAAACATAAATATTCCTTTTTTTTTTTTCATTTTAATTAAATGATCACAAAGGCTGGGATTTTCAAAGAAAATTCAAAGGAACTTGGTGCCCAGCATTAACTGAAGAACATTTTGGTGAGACATATGTTTAAATTCTTCTGCTTTTCATCAAAATGCAGACAAAATATGAGAAATATCTGAACAGGTTCTTAACATCACATCTAAAATTATATGCTCAAGAGCAAAAGAGTAAGGTTAGTGTTACATATCCACTATACAGACCTAATTACAGTACTAAAATCTCACTACAAATGCGATGACAGACTTCTCCAAAGTTCATGCATCCTGGATACTTAAACATCAGCTATATATGATGACTTGTGATCTGTACACACTCTGATTTTAGCAAAATTGTCAAGAAAGAAAAAACAACCCTGGGAAGCGGTTCTAAATAGTGCATAAAGTTCTGTTTAAAACAACCCAAAACACTAAGAATCATTTTAATTGCATTTGGAGGATCTTTATGCTGTCACAAGACATAGCATCCTTTACAGACATCTCAGACAAGTGTTGGCATAAAAGAGCTAGGGAATAATATGCATATGTTCTCATAATGTATTTACAAAAATGTAGGGAAAACATATGGTACACACTATCACATTACAGGAAAAAAAAGGGCTGTGTACCCCATTCTCCATTCCTGATGAGAACTGCAAATCATAGCAACACGGAAAGTGTAATGCTCTAAGTGACAAACCAGGTATTGACAGATCAGAAAATGGCAAGACACCTACCATTCACCAAGTTGTTTTTGAGAACTATTATTATACGATGGTTATGAAAGACAAAATGGACCTCAGCTACTGCAATTTTTACAGAGAAACCTTTATCTATTTTACGCAAGCAGAATAATAACTTTTTTAAAAATAGACATTTGGCTGAGTTAAGAATATCTGTCCTTTATTCCATCGTACTTCAAGAAACAGAAATTAAAAACTATTTTCATTGCTCTTTAATTTTAATTACATCCTCAGTTTCAATGAGAAAATTCAATGACATTATTCCAGCTCTATGCAATGCTCAATGGGAACAAAATTTGACTGCACATTTTTAGTTATTAATTATCCACTAAACACTGGACATAATTACGAGTGTAGTGTAAATATATTAGTATTGCAATTTTTGCCATTAATTTTTTCAAGAGTTTTCATTAGGAGAAATCTGAGGTGATTACATGAAGATTTCTTTCCATTTTTTCAACCAAAATATTTAAACAAAAAAAAAAATTACATGTATTTTCTTTGTGTTAAAAGTGAAATTTTGACAAGAAACATTCAGTTTAAAATTATTTTGGATATTGAATGTCAGGGAAGAGAAAACCAGGAGTTTTGACCAAAAAAAAGACACAGCTTTGATTCTTGGACACAGTAGTCTGGATTTAGAGGAGGAAGGAGGACAGGACTGCAAGAGACGATGGGAGAAAAGTCCTTGTCTTTTTCCCTGACAGAATCCTAAAAGAGTTTTAAGTGCATTTTAAGAAAAAGAAGCTTTTTTCCTTTTGCTGTGATTGTTCATGGGTGTACATTTTACAATTTTTTCATTGTAAGTGCTGCAAGAACTGGATTTCACATGAGTTTTCATAAACCTCTACTTAGAAGACACTCTGGAAATTAAATTCTAGCTAAAAGGCAAAAATGGTGTACAAGAGTATTCTAGCAGAAAAATGGATGGAGGAAAATAGTTTTTTAAGACTACTGCTATAAACCCAATATAAAGGATTTTATAGCACATGGTCTGAGAGAGTCAGTCTATTAAGAGTCTCCTAGAGTGGGATTCATTTGATTCATCACAGAGGTCTGAAACAGGACTGCAAAAATGTGAAGGTGACAAAGGCTGCCTAGTTACTGGAGAGAACAGTCATTCTCAGGCACAATCCATCTCATCCTAATTTCAGCACATAAAATACAAATGCCTCAGCTGGTAGTGGGAGGTGCTGCTGAGGATCCTCTGCCAGAGCTATCAAACAGCTGCCTACGGTTTATACATTTTCAGCATCTCAAATGCTCATTGCAGTTTCCAGGATGCTCCTCTTCCTACAAGCCACCCTCTGCAACCTTCTAAAAAGACTGGTGGCTGAGGTTAGAGAGAGCAGTTTCCACTTCTGGTGGTTCACCGATAACTGACAGCAAAGTGAGTTGACTTTTCTGCTCACTACAGGTCACCATGGCCACTACTGACAGCCCTGCATGGTTCCAAATTAAGAATTGTGTCCTTTATATCAGGAATATGTGAAATACCTGATTTATTGTACATCAGAAAAACATCTCTGCAGCTCAATGAATTTCTGTATGAAAAATCTCTCTTATAAGCGGCTGGTCATGTATTATGACATTTAAAAATGTGGGTTTTTATCATCTAAGCTACAATAACTTGGAAAAGAACAGCATTGGGTGCAACCATTACACAGTGTAAGGATAATATTTTATACGATACTTTTCCTGTCCATAGCCACTTTTTAAAATACCGGCGCCTTTTTTCATGCTAAAAATTTAACAAGCCTTTTTCCGTAAATTAATTATTTTATCTTACTAGGATAAACAAATCAAAAGTACTTGAGACAGCACATGAACCAAAAGAAAATAAAACTCAAACTACAGATCTTGACATTTTTAATGTGAAATATGACTGTTCCATATTGAAGAAAAGAAAAACAACCATTAAACAATTACACAGTCTTTTAGGTTGACCAGAGCTACAAAACTACATGTACTGTTATGTCAGCCTTATTGTGAAATATGTATTTCTGCCTATATGAACAGAATCTGCTTTTAGAAACCTTTGAATGTAGTATAGTCATAACTAACAACCACACAAAATTATGTATGTCTTTCCCCTAGGGAAATACTTCTTGGTCCAGTTTTTTAAGAGGCTGCACAGGGTACTGATCAACTGTGATAACCAAGGCTCGTTTTATTCCTTAGGATTCTGTTTCCATTGTCATATGAAATAAAATTATTTGCCCCATTGGTGACAGCAAAATAAAGGTATGAGATTATCTGTTTATAAGCAATATAATTTACTACAATGAAATTAGGAAAATGCAAAGGGGGAGAACAAACAGATGCACTTTTTTGTCCAAATCAGATGCTTTTGATTCCAAAGAAGCCATTCTCACCAGACAACAGCATCACAAGCAAAGCTTGGACCTTAACAGAAGGGTTGCATCAGAAACTGAGGTTTTTCTAGTTGAGAGATATGTTATATAGCATTTTTTTACCTCATTGCAAGAGTATGAAGAAAGTTAAGAAATACCTTCGTAAATACACACTGCTGCAGAATAAATGAAGTCTGCAGTCTTAAATTTAATATACTGCAAACTCATTCATTGGAACAGTTGAACTAAATGGATGTTTCCATGTGTGTCTCTTTAACACACACATGCTCAGCACAACAAAACATATATGGCAATAAGCAAACCTTATTCATGTTGGATGCAAAGTCCCAGATGTTTATTCCTGAGCATCAGCTCAAGCTTCTAACATTTGAGGCCAACTAGAGTTTTGTTTGCCCCTTGGAGAGGCATCTAGCCTGCTTCACAGGCTTGAACTCAAAGCCAAAGTGACTGTGAAGGATAGGAGCCATGCATCAGACAGGCAGCTGTGTGCCTTCTCATCCTACAGCTAGTCTAAACATCGAGTGAGGATCTGTATGTCAATGCAGACACTGGTTTGAAAAGATACCATGTGCAGCTTTCCCTCAAATGCCCCAGAAATCAGATCTCAGCGGAAGGAGCTTGCGCTGATGAAGCAACACACACCAATTGGCATCTCTGGTGGTCTCTTCTACCTTGTCTTTCTATGGCTATCTTTGAAGAATAAAAGGCTGTTTAAAAGCCATTATGACCTAAAAAGGGGATGGTTATTAGCTTTCACATTCCCTCCTCAGGCTATCCTGCTCAACATTTCCGCTGTGGCTGTCCAGGAAAATAGCACCGTTTTCATCTGTTATACTTTCTTGCCCTCTGCTGGAAGAACTATCACCTGAATGTGCCGAACTGAACCTTTTAAAATTGATCCTCCAAACGATCATGAAAATAACTTTCTTCAAACAGTGTTCACCCACATCCTCACAAGAAATGCTAAAAAATGAAAATTCCAACCAAACCACCTGATTCTTAACAACTAACCCTGACCCTACTTCAGAATCAGACCAATGCACTGAAAGTATCATTTTGTCTCTAAAATGTACTTGCTTCAAAATACAAGGTGAAACTGGGGAGAAGTAGAGGCCAAACATACAAGACAAAGTTGGGGAATTAGCAACATGCTTGCATTTTTTTTTTGGAAACACAAATGAAATGCAGGTGATGGTGTTATTTAGGAATACAGGGGAAAAGTTATTTTAATAAATCATAATGGGCTTGTGATGTTTTAAGGGAATAAGTGGGTAGAAAGTGTTATTCCACTGTCAATAAATAACATGAATATGTTTTTTTCTACTCACAACCAAAGAAGAATTATCCATAACAGGAAAAAAATTGTGTCTCTGCTACTATACTATTATTATGTGGACAGATTTGGGAACATTTTGGAACTTCTGGGAGAGAATTTTACCTCTGGGCTTTATGCCTTCAAAACCTCGGGCCTCTGACTTTCTCCAGACACATGCAGTTTCTCCTGAATAGCAGTTGGAAAAGCATTCACTATTCTCCTTTGCATCAAAGAGCAGTTATGGTGGATTAAAGAAGTGAAGTCACCATGTCACAAAGAAGGAAGGATAGCTCTTTGTTAAGTATGCCACTGGGAAGGACCTCTCTGACTTTTAATGCCTCTTCAGGCCTTTCAGGCAATTGGTAGTTCCCTCCTGTGAGCCATGAACCTTTGCAGAAAGTCTTTCTGTCATAAGTAACCTGCTTTCTATTTAGTGACCTTAATCTTCAAAATGACACAGTATTTCCATGGCATGGAGAGTGGCCCTTACACATCCTTACCGAGTATGGAATGCTTTACATGAATAAGCGTATCATATTTAGGAAAATGGAAATTTTCTTTCAGCTATTCTTTTTTCAGTGAGTACTTTCAAAGACCAGGTCTTAGCTTAGTAGTGAAAAAAGTAGTAATCTCTGCTGGGATAAAACAGATGGAAAATGGATGTGAGCAGGAGTCATGCTTTTCTTTACAGCTGCAGTCAGGTTCCTTTTCAGATAGTTGTTCTACAGTGACTGCTTCCATTCATCATGCTATATTACCATAATATTCACAAGTTCCCATATTTGTTTGTAATGTGAACAAGATTTTAAAGGAATTTACCATGTTTCCACGGACATTACAGAAATCATCTTCACTCCTGTTGCTGACCACCTAAGAACATTTCTGTAACCACAGCATCTTTTTACTCATAGTAAGGTCAAGTTCTTTTAACTTTCTAAAGCATTGTAACAGCTGGAAACAAAACATATATCCAGAAAAAATCAAGCAGCAAGTCTGAAGCAGACTGTTGGAGGACTCCAGACTAGAGATTGAGATAAATTGATCCAAACTGCATTTATATAGATATATGTAAGGATATATATAAATATCTACAGAAAGCTATATATAGCTATAGAAAAGCTACATCTATGACGTCAGCTTCTGTCAGTGTTAGCTTCCACCCAGAGTTGCAGAAATACAGTTTCCTTTTGCTAAATTTCTTTCAGAAGCCAAAATAAGCAGAGATGTTGTATTAGCAACATGGTATGGCTCAGGGAATAAGTAACGGTATGCAGAGCTTTTCATTTCAAGAACCTAAATTCAGGTTCAAGCCATTAGAGGCCTGAAAGTCCTGTTGTTATACCTCTAACAACACTGAGAACATTCAATATACTGAACATAAGTCCAGTTTTCAAATCCAATTACTTTTATTTTCCAAATATGAGCAATTTGTTCACATCACAAATATCAGCATAGAAGATAATCTTAAAGTTTTTAGCAGAATGGTCAATGATTAGATGAGATTAGAACTGATGTATTCCCATTTACTTCAGGTTTTCCTCCTCTATCCTCTTTCTGCCAACTCAGAAAGGTTCTCCCAGCCACTTCCTCCAGTGGTACCTGGAGGTACCCTGTTATGGGTTCTCATAACCAAAAGAGGGACAAATCAAGGCACTCAGTGAGAGGTCAGGAGCTGAATTTCTGGATCAGTTCAGAAAGAAGACATTTTGAATCAGAGCTCTGTCACAACAAATGCTTCTGACTTCAGAAGACAGAGCTTCCATGCATTCCTGTCATACTGCTTTCTTTTTTCCATACTTTGGCTGTACACAGTATTGTACACATTTCAGTATATGGGTAAGGGTTCCTGTGCTATATGTTTAATACAGCTTATACCACAAATGATCTAAAGTCATTTTAAGGAGGAAACGTTATTACAGTGCTCAACAACATTTACTTGCTATCTCTTAACAGAAAAGAGGAGCAGAAACTCTTGAAATATAGCTTTAAATTGAAAAGTTGACCCCCATTTCTCAGCTCTATTATTTCACAAAAAAATTTAATTAAATTGACCAGTTTACATGCAAAGTGATTTACATGAGCATACTCTTCTGCCAAGACCAGTAATGACTATGGAGCAAAATACGGCACTTCAGAACCAGCATGCAAACTGAAATTCAAAAGTACTGGTGCATGTCAACACCATTAGTAACAATTTTATTCCAGTACTTTTTCCAGAAAGAATTAAACTCCTCTGCCAGCTTATTCATTTTAACAGGCATTTTTTACAAGTAAAAACTGGATGCTGAATGTCATAGATTTTTCAACAATGAAGAGTTTTATGCTGACTTTGCTGCAGTTCTCCCTATCCTGTCCTGTACGTAACTGACAAGTCACAGTACAATACAGTCAGATCCGTAGTTGGTGCCTGAAGCTGCTCCTGGATTTGAACAGTGTGACTGATCTACATTTTCTTTGGTGCTTCTGTTGTTTCTTCAACAAGCGCATGCTCTTGACATTGCTACTGTTTTTCACTATGCCACCCAGTAGCACCTTGCAAGTTCCCTGCACATTCATGTTCTGGTTTTGGCAAGTAAGTGATATTTTCTCAGTTAGATAGGGGTGGGTACCATTAGATATTACAGTTTTACTATATATAGAAGGAATGGAAAATGGTCATTTACAGGTGTCTTCCAAATTCCACAGCGATTTATGATTTTAGGTATGTCTACAATGCAGAAAAAATACGGTCACAAACTGCTTTATTTAAATCAAGAGGGTAACACAGATGAATTCAGTTTTAATAGAAATTGGTAACTCTCTTCAAAGCATTATTTCAGGAGTTAAATGTCATGACTGGAGTTTAAAGTCAAGTGAAGAAGGAGCCTTTTCTTGCAATGCAAGGTACGCTCACATTCTCAGAATGATTCTTCCTTAATGCATTTTTTCCCTTAAGGTCAGATGAAAGAAAAGGGGAGAATTTTCCCGTTAAAAGCATCTCACAAAGATGGCCTGAAAGCATCACCTGAAATTCACCTCCTTTTTGTAAGGACATTCTGGAACACCAAGGACCTTTAAGGTATCAAAAGAGAGTGCTTTCACCCACATTATACAATGAGTAGCTCTTCAGATATTGTTTCTATCTTGGATCTTTAATTTTATTTTAGTTATTTTTAATGGACAAGTCATAAAGTTTGTCAAAATATGCTCTACAGAAAGATCTGTTCTACAGACATTTCTCCAGGAAAGCTCCTTCAGTCAGCACACAGCAGCATTAGCCAAAACACAATTTCAAGTTCTTCAGTGAAACCCTGTCCTGGGTTCAGCAGTAGCAGTCATTTTTCTCCTTCTTAGTAGCTGGTGCAATGCTGTGTTTTGACTTTCGGCTCGGGAACAGAGCTGATAACAATGATGTTTTGGTTTGGCCAAGGACTTTGTGAGCCTCATGCTCTGCCAGGGAGGAGGGGAAGCCGGGAGGAAGCAGAGACAGGACACCTGACCCAAACTGACCAAAGAGGTATTCCATACCACAGCACGTCATGCCCAGGAGGTAACGGAGAGTTACCCAGAAGAGCTGAGAGTCTGCAGGGTTGGAGGAGGTATGGGTCTGTGCTTGGTCTGGTGGGGTGGGGCGAGTTATCAGTCGGCTGGTGCTGAGGTGTTGTATTCTCTTCCCTTGTTATTTCCTTTATCATTATTATCACTGGTGGTAGCAGTAGTGATTTGTGTTATACCTTAGTTACTAAACTGTTCTTATCTCAACCCGTGGGAGTTGCATTCTTTTCGATTCTCCTCTCCATCCCTCCAGGAGTAGGGGGAGGGAAAAAAGGGGGGGAGTGAGTGAACGAGCTGTCTGACTGGGTTTAAACCACGACAAACCCTTATCTTTTGCAATTAGTTTCACCACTGCCACCAAGTAACTGAAGTTTTGTGTCCATTCTGTTCTCCTGGGATAGACAGAGATGTTCCACCTACACCATCAGGGAGAAGCTGGAACGGATCTGGGGAAACAAGCAGGGATTTGAGGCACTGGACCTCACATAGGCATGGCAGTGTCCCCTGGCAGGGGACAGTCTCAAACACCTGCGCAGTGCCAGGACAGCAATGACAAAGGCTCAGCTGAGTGTCCTGGATGAGGCTGTAGTGAGTCAGCTCCCTGAGTCCACTCAATAAATCAAGACACAGGACAGCAGCCTGCCCCACCTAATGTTCCATGGCAGAACAGGATTTGTGGATTGTATAGATCCATGGGTGTTAGAAATATGTAATAACTGTGCTTGCCACTGAAATAACAATGTATACACACTGACTTTGGAAAGGCCAGAATACACTAAGGATAAAAGTCAATGCTGAGTAATGGAGACGGAACCATGGTAGTCCTACCAGAAGACAAAAGAACATAGGTTCAAGGCTGGCATCTCTCATTGTAGTCCACATAACATGCGGGTACAACATTATCCAGAAGAGTTATAAACACCTTTTAACCTTCAATGGAGAGAAATCCAGTACTGAAAAGAAGAGTGATCACTGAATATGAGGACACTGACTCAGACTAATCTATGCTATGAATTTCCAAACATTTGAATACCCATTTAATTTTTGTATTTTTCTTCCATTCAGAATCACACCAACTTCATCTGTGTTACACTCCAATTCTAATTCGACCCTCAGCAGTACAACCCTGATGTAAGATCCTTATCGGTAAAGTAAATGCAGCAGAACTGCGCCCACACAGGCTTTCAGCTGCTGTGTTTCTAATCCCAGCCTGCAGCAAATTATTCACTGCCACACCAGGGAAATTCCAGGGCAGGCACTCAGACTGAGAGCAGGGTTATGGAAGGAGGCAAAAGTGGATGGAAAACTATCCCATATTCTGAAATGAAGGGCTGATCTGGTGTGGAAATACATTTAATCTTTCTGACATGTCTGTTCTAAACCAAGCCAGCCAGTGTCACCTCTATGGTGGTTCATGGTATAAGAAAGCAACTTTTTTTGCTGAGACCTTTGTGGACATGGTTATTTTTATTGGAAACAAGGACTTTGAACATGGATCATTTTGACTTATGTTTAAAATAGAATGAATGTTATTCGAGTCACTTCCAAATTAACATGATTGTTTAAAAATATATGAAGTGCTTCACTGAATTTTAATTTTGCTACTGCAAAAACAATTTTAAAAGATTACAGCCTTGCACATTTTTAGGATGTAATCATGCTAGCTAAAACATAAATTTCATACACCACAAGAATATTTAATCATTCTGCACTGCACATACGCAGCATTGAAATGTCTCTTTCAAATGTCAAAATAAAATTAATATTTATTACCACATCTCTGCACTAGCACATTTACAAAACTGAAGCTCAGGACATTTTCTATTAAGCCATCCAAGCCATTTTGTACATCCTCAGCTAAATGCATTTTCTAGAGCTATTGCTCTGCCTCAGGGACTCCCAGAATTTCTGAAGTACTTTATGGCTTATTTCACTATATTCCTGAGGAAAAATCACTCAGGTCATGTCAAGAAGGGTATCCCAGCTCCAGAGGTGTCTTTTCTATGTTGCCAACTTGCTGCGAATAAAGCTATAAAAATTGACATTGCTGAACCTTACATGCACAAAAGGTGACACCTGAGCAAATGCATAAAATTATTGGCTTTGACATCTCCAGAGCACAGGAGAAGTTTGTAGGAGCAGGGTAGGATCCATAACAAAAGCAGCTCCCCAGCAGGGCAGAATAAAGGCCGGGTCCTCAACACCTTCCTGTCTGTGGGAAAAAAATCTCTAGATGAGAACTTCATGGGCTCAAGGGAAAGAACATTGTGCTCCCAGTCCCTGCTGTAAACTAAACAATAGAGAGTTTCAAACTTGGATCTCTGATTTCCCTGACATAGAGTTTGGAGAGGGAGGAGGTCCCTATACATTTCTCTTTGCACCTCTTTTGGGTGATACCACCCTTGTTACACAGGTTGTAACGGGTCAGGTGTCTCCAAAGGCGTGAAAAGTATTTTGTGTATCCTGTGTGCTGAATTTCTTAGACCTTCAGGGTTTTATTTTGACTGCATTCACACTCTGCAGCAAAACCTCAGGCACATAGGAGACTTCAGCATGGGAAACCAAAAATCATGCCTAAATGCATTTATGATACTAGCTCTGTGTTATTTGGAAGCAAAAAATGAGCAGACCTACTAGCATCTGTGTTCTTAAATTACTTCACTGCCTTTGAAAAATCCCACCCTTCCCATAAAAGCACTAGCTGACAAAGTTCATATTGTTAAGCAGCCTGCACCAAACAAAAATCCAGACAGATTAGTATAATTGTTACTGCCCAAAAACAATTAATCTGGCTTTAGATCTCAGGGACAGAAACAATTCATTCAAAGAGTGAAAGGTACTCCTGATGTGGTGCACCAGGGAGGAGGAGGAGAAAGAAGTTCCTTTTACTGTGTTGAATTTAGAAGACTGGCAGCTGCTATTTGGTTGATCTGTACAGAGCACCGCCAGCAACTTTTACTGGCCAGTGTTTTACAACAGGATGCCTCATAGTACAATACTAGAGGGTGGTGGCTGTCTTTTTATATATGTAGCAAGACCACAGTACTTATTGCATTCCTGTACATTGTGCTGCTGAGGTTGTTGTTCTTAGTTTGGTCAGGGAGGCAGACAAAGTCTGCATAAAAATTTGTGAATTAATAATCTAACTGAACTTGTGGTCATTCTGAGTTTATCTTCTGTGAACAGTTTAAACAACTGAGTGTGACTGGAGAGATTGTTATCAGAAACCATGATGCCCATAAATACTGGCTGTCCCACCAGAAGCACAGCTACTGCTCATCTAGTGTGGCAGCAGAAACAAATAACATTGCTTGATACGCCAGGCTGGGCTGGAAAGAGCTCTACTGTCCCTCCATAAATGCTCATAACTTAATGCTTGTAAATGCTTCCAGGAGAATATTCCTCTGAAATCACTCTGGCAATGATTTATTATAGCTAAGATGCTCAAGAAAGTCCCTCTCCATCTGCGGACAAGGTACACAGCTAGCTCTGTTGTCATGGCGTGACCTTGCTCGTGCAGCTCCTGGCAAACAAGCAGCACTGACACACTGTAATTATACAAGTACGCAATAACAGCGTACCTAACTTCCCAGAAATCTCAGCTGCTTCGCTGATGTCAGCACAAGGAGCCAAAAGCTGTAATTAACTTTTCATTGAACTTTGATCAATTTGAATGGATACAGCCTGTGGGCAGTGCCTGGGCTGGGAACTCTGCCAAGCCTGCAAGTTCCTGCGGGGAAGAGAAGCATCGCTTAATGGTTGTCCCTGTTCTCATGCCCTCTCCCTAGGTATTTGCTGCCCTCCCCTATCAAGGGCAGGAGGCTGAGCTAGTCTTTGGCCTTGCTCAGCATAGTTTCTCTTTCTTTCTAGGTATGTTAATAAGAATTTCTTAAAAATCCCAGCAACATCTAAGCAAGGTAGCTCAAAGCATTGGCAGGTCACAGAACAGAAGGGGAAATTCCTCTCCTCAAAACTGATCACTAATTAAAATTCTCCTGTTCTGGTTTAACTCCAGTAGAGTTTGGGCTCCCATGACATGAACGCAAGCTCCCTCAAGACAGACAGAGGCTGGGAGCCACTGCTCCAAATCTAGCACACTAACCCCAGTAAGAAACTGGACTAGAAGCTTGGCAGAGAAAGCTGCATCTTGTATTTCTTCTGTTAAACGTGGTATAGTATTAGCATTATGCTAATTTGGGTCATCTAAATGGGCTCGATGTAATTTAATAAATTTAATGAATTACTTAATAAAAGATTGAATTTGGCTGAGCGTCAGAGAGCCAGTTAAACTGTGATTGACTGATATCCAGGGAAACAACATACTCTAAAATGGAGGGACCCCATTACGGGGTTATGATGCCAAAGTAGCTTTGTTAGACAAAGATGAGGCTTTTGGCAGTAGACATTCATGGTTTCAGATTTAATGTCCCAAGTTCAGGTTCTGCTCTCAGTGATCTTCCCAGGGGTGCTCTGTTACACACAGACAAAGAAAAACATGAGCTGAATAAATTATTAATTAAAAAACATTTATTCAGCGCTCTTCAGACTCAGTGCCTCTCTCCCCAAGGGCAAATGTCTTACTCTCAAATCAGCCCAAAGCCAGGAGAAACGGATGACAGTTTCACTTACCTCTGGTCTGCTACAACAGTCAGTACGGCTAATTAAATGTCCAGTGCCTCCAGTGTCACTGGCATTTGCAGGAGTACTGTTTATTTTCAGCATTCAGAGGTGCAACTTGTCTACATCTGTTCTTTTTTTTTCATTTGCCTATATGGACACCTTCTCCTTGAGGAGAAGTTATGACAAATGTATACCAGAGTACAACTTTTCATCATTTTTATAACGAACTTCCTTGCAAAATCATGTAGAAAAAGAGCAGTTATTTCACCTGTAACTTCCTTCTTCAAGACGTCTTGTAAATTCTTCTCTCTGCATTCACAGGCTTTTATATTAAAAAAGAATAGAGTTCATGGACAATGTTTGCTGCCAGTACAATGTCAGCAGTCAATGTTCATCAAATATTGTCATTACTGTAAAGTAATAACTGGCTTTTATCCCTCAACACCACTTCTGGGATGGTTTCTTTCAACCAGATGTAAACATTTTCATCTGAGCTGGTCATCTCAGACTCTGTTAAAACTTATGAGACAGGAAAAGGCATTTTCAGGGTACAACTTCTTTTAGATCCATTTACTAAACATGTAGGCCTTAAAGTCAGTGGAGAGATGTACCTTCATAAGAGGAATAATGCCACCTAATGCCTGGATCACACTTCAGCAATTCCTCTTCCTCCCTATTGATTAGAGTGGGAAATGATAGCTGTGTCTATATTGTACTTCCCATACTTTTAGTGTTTGACAATGTTTGCAAGATAATTGCCAGATCCTTCACCCAAAAGAATAAGGGTTTGCTCCTGAATAGTTTTGTCCTTTTAGCAGGAGAATGCCTTACGATTAAGAAAAGTATCCTATTTACAATAGGAAATTTGAAAATGTATTTTTTTTATTTTGATTTGTAAAAAATGTTGAGCTTGCTGTAAAATAAATTCTCTAACTTGTTTGGTTTTAAAAACTGTGTGTGTTTGTTCCTGAAATTCCATTTGAATTTTATTTTAATTTCTCTCTAATGTTTTCACTATTCTATGTGAGGTCATCCCATGTCAACAGAAGTTCATGCCAGCAGCACCAAGGCTGAACTAGGTAATTTCCAGATGTCTCTTCTAACACAACTTTTTCTACTACCAGTGTACACTAGTAATTATTATATTTTAATATCTCAAACCCTGAAAGCTGTATCAATTTGAACTGATCAACATTAAAGTTTTGTTAATATTACAAGTTTTAAACAGTATTTTGTGAATGCCTAGAGAGACACAAGTGTCACACATGAGCAAATTTAAAATTCAGGGCCCTCTGTGTTCTCTTGTCATTCTATCATACTCAATAGGGAGGTGAGCAATTAAGTATTTGACTAATTGAAAAGTTTTATTTGCCTCTCTGTGTTCATGCTTGACTTCCTTCTTTGCTATTCCTGCTTTCTACTCATGTTCTTGCTTGTTGCATTTGAAATGGACTGAGGATCCTCATGGACAGTCACTTAAAGAGGAATGCCTCCTCACTAAGCAATCACTTCTAAAGTCCCCATTGCTTTTGAGCAGGTAACCTTAGCTTCTTTTTTTTCTGGATGAAACCTTAAACTTCAAAGGACTCTTTCATATACAGCAACTGACCTACATGGTGTTAGCTTGTTTTACTATGAGCTAAAATCTTTAAACCTGTAAAATCATTTGAGAGTATATTGAAGAGAAATGTGCCTGCTCTTTAGCTTTGTCAATGCTACTTGCACACCCTTCTAGAAAACATTCAAGGATGTTCATAAAATAGTATATTATAATCAACAGCTGTACAACAATTGTGGGAAGAAATTTTCTATTGTATACTTTTGTTATATGCATCTAACCTATGCACAGCCTGCCAGGACTGCAAAACACAGGACACCCAAACAAAATTAGCACCACCTTGAACATCAATGATCATACCAAACTTTTCACATACATTGGAGTCCGAAAGCACTGAAATGAAAGGAAAACTGTGTTGTTGTTTAAAGTAGATATGAAAAGCAAATTGCCAGGGAAAAAGATACAGAAAGATTTAAAAAAAAAAATAAAAAAAATGTAGCTGGAAGTCAGACGTGCCTCTTTTCTAAACTGATAATTTTGCTGTCTCTTATTTTTATATTGGATTCCTGTCTAGATCTCATACAAGAGGCTTGCTGATTACCCAGTCTGGGACAAATTAGGAGATAAAGTCCGTTGTGCTACACAAAATATTATAATTGTGGGCATGAAGCTGACTAAGAGAAAACTAGCCAGAGACATCCCACCTTCCTGAAATTTCAGTCCATAGTAAGTGCTATTTTCCCAGGAAGTTTCTAGTTTTCAGTTCAAGCTACAAAACATGTAATAAAGCATAAATGAACTTTCATGTCATCTGAAAGTTTTTTCCTGTTGTCTGAAGAATTTTTTTCCTTCATGGAACACTATGCAACAATATTTTAAATCCACAGATCTTTAGGAACTAAAATACCATTGCAAACTATTTCCTGAAAGTCTACAGGCTTGCTCACTCTTCAAATGAGAAACTATACTAAAATCTGTCTGGTGACATTTGCTGGTAAATTCTACCAGTTTTCCCTGGGTCTTTTTTCACCTGCCAGTAATAAGAATATGATAATACCTACATTATTGAACAAAAGCCTGAATTTAAAAGGAAGAGACACTGGAATACAACATATAATCATTTTTACACACATTCTATATCATGACAAACAGGAGTGTGTATTTTAAATGCAATAATCAGAACTGTTTAAGATAATTAAGGATACTCTCTGGTGATACTCCTAAATACAATTGCTCCTTGTATAAGCTGTTCAGCAAATTCATTAGACTGTTTAAGCAACACCTGAATTATGTAAGTGGATGACATGTTTTTATATGCATCCTTATCACCAATAATATACAGCTAATGCATCATATTCACTAAACTGACTTTAAGTGATAACAGGTGTTTAGCATAATGGAAACTGCTGCTAGTTGGTCAACATGTAAATTAATTTTGTTATTTACAGAACCAGATGGTCAAATCTGGAGCACTAGCATGAGTAAAATTAATAAGCTTCCTTGCTGCAGAACATGATGTCTCATCTGTAACTTCACTAGTTTCTAATTCTAGCTACTATGTCAGTTGCAGGAGTACCCCTCTGACAGAAAGATTAACTGACTTACTCTCTGCCCAAGAATACTACACCATAGATCATCAAGTAGAAATGGCTAAAGGTCATACAAATGATTTTCATGGGAGATTAAAAGAAGTGGTAAGAAACGACAATGTGCTGTTTCATTCTTGTGCTCTGTGCTGCTTAGCACATCAGTATGATTTGCTATTATTTTCTTCCTGCTTTCTTTTTTGTAGCAATGGCTTGATATTGCAGAAAATGCAATTTAGGTACAGAGCTCAACTGTTAAGCTATTTACATTCTAAGGCAGAGATTGTTTTATTATGATACAATGTTAAGTTTTCCTTCAAAAACACTGTTTGAGAAACTCATGGTCTGATTTAATCTGTGATTCAGATGAAACTTTTTTTTCCATCCACAATCAAAGCTCATTCAGATGAGATCAGGCAGTTACACATACATGCAGGACTAAGAAATCCTACTTGTTTGGATTTCCTGAACTAAAAGGGATGGTGAAGACCTCTGGCACTATAGCCACATTCCTAAGGGTAGCATGCTGTGCCCAGTGTGTAACTTGCTGCCTAGGATGTGCACAGCAAGTACGGTGCACATCACACCCAGCACACTTCAGCTGTAAAACTCATGCATGCGCACATTACAAACACCCAATAGTATCCCCTGCCACATTGCTAGGCACTTGGAAATCCTGAGCAGCCACCCCCTTATCCTAAAATTGCCATGCAATAGCCCTGCACATGCTGACAACGAGACACATCTTGCTGCAGAAAGCACTGTTTCTTTGTGACTCCTTTGGGCACCTCTCTCTTCATCTGTGACACCCTCCCAGTGCGCCACATGGCACTGGTCTGTTTGCCCAAGGATGGAGTGACAAGATGCCAGAGGGGAAGTCTGAGAGTGCTCACAGCCCCTGCAAACTGCAGAGATCTTCAGCCAGTGCCTACCTCTGCAGGACCTTGGTTCCCATGTGCCTTATGCACTCCTATTACATACTTTAAAGTTATATTAATTTCTGCATATTAGAAAGAAATCATAATTGATAATATTTGTGCCTCAGGTTTTCACTGGAGCATTTTTTTTTAGAATGAACGCAGACAAAAGCACAATGACTGCACACTGCATTTTTTACACTCTTCCTATCCAATTTAGCTGTCTTAAATTGAAGGAAAATATAGAGTATAAATATAGATTGCATTCTAATCTATAACTATAAACTTTCAGACCTTATACAGAACTCACATCTCCTGTTTCCTTTTCTGTGTGCATCAATTATGCTTTTTTTTTTTTTACTCTCCTCCACTGGTTGGAGGTTATGTTTTAAAAATGTAAAACCCTCAGTGACTTACTGAGAATTATTGGACATATATGAATTAGTTTTAGAATTCAAGTTGCTTAACTGGAAGCTACATGTACATTGAATTATTCAAGTAATGAGTACCATTAAAATGGGCAAAATCCAGTGAGTCTTGCCTGCTATTTTAAGAAATCCTGTCTATTTTAGAAATATTCTGGTGTGTTACAAATATAAAAGCATGCGGCAAGGTGAAGTAACAGACATTCCTATGAACACCTTAGATCAGTCATACCACATACTTCAGTCCTCATGGATACAGTGCCTCTAAATACATTAGACCATACGCTACCTGTGTTACAAAAAACATTTTGTTGTTAGCATGCTGTGCAGTGTGTGAAACAAGAAAAATAAGTCATGGAGGAGTATTAAACTGTTTTTAAATATGTATGTACCTTCAGGCACACTTACCAGATACTTTGTCTACTCACAATAGCAAGTCCACCAGGCATGAACTGGCCATCTTGGAAGTGGAAATTATAGAAATAACCAGGTAATTCAAATATATTTGGCTCCTTAGCATACAAGTGAAAGCTAGTCACCAAATTCAAATTAATAACGTGTACAGAAACTACCACGGTTCTTAACCCGCAAAACAGTAGCATGCATCTGCAGAACAGAAATGCTTCCATCCTTCGGCTTGAGTGATTTGACTGAGGCCTCACAAATCAGGGGCAAGAGCAGAATTAGTGTTCCAGGCTTGCATTTATGGTGTTGGCATTTTCCAGTAGTCATTTACAGCAGGTTTCTGTTGCCCTGCTAAATCAGTTGTGCATTATATGACCATAGGATGCTAAGGCATTTACAAAGTTCAGTCTAAGTATAAAGATCATTCCTTCCCAGGAGAGTGAGGCATATTGCCTGACATCTGCAGGGCTGTATTCTGACACCCTACTGAAGAAACAGAAACACAAGTGCTGCAAACACAAGATACCTTTTTTCACTGGGTATCTTCATCCCACAGCTGTACCAACTACACTGGAGAGAATTCTTCCTCCCAGTGTCAAAACACTGCTGTGTATTTGCAGCGAATCAGTACAAATTTGCATCAGTAACGCTGCATAGCTTCCTTCAAAACATGTCCCTGACTTTTGTCCTGCAGCTGGCAATTTGTTTCTATTATTTAATACCAACAGTGATATGCTTGAATAAGGCTGTAGAATAGTTTAATTACAGCATTCGATAAACAAAAAAAAAAAAAATGCTTCTCTCTTGGAAACCAAACAAAACAGTCAGAGAATAAAAATCAAGAAAGGAGAAAAAAAAAACAAACAACCAAACCAAGAAACAATTGACACACACCAAACCTCGGATGAACCATTCAAGCAAAACAAGCTTCTTCCAAATCATAATGACAGCTCATTATAGAAAAATCTAATGCTGCACAAACCACAGGGCTTTCAGTAATTGCTGTCATCTTACTTACCTGCAACTCAGTGACAAGTGAACAACAAGAAGGTGAAACTGTTTAATAAATTGGGTAAAACGTGCTGTTCTCCATCATTTATAGCAAATGTACAGTCAAATTTTCTCCAGCTGAAATGCCCAGCTAAAGTGAATGGGCCATGCTCAAAGTTCAAGACTGATGGAGGGGGGTTGGCAGCATTGAGTGCAAGCAGAGCTCCCAGGCAGCTCTCTGGTGGTTGTGCTTGTGATGCAAAGCTGAGCTCAGGATCCCAAGCAGACTGCACACATGAGCCCCAACAGCAAAGCTTGCAAAAACAGGGTTAAGGGAGGTACAGTAATGTCAGGGCATAGAGCAACAGCTGGGCAGAGGAATATCTTAACATAAAGATGACTTCTAAACACTCAGTAGGGGTTAGATCAAGTACCTGCATGCAGCACTGCATCACAGAGAAGCAAGCTTGCAAAGTATTTAAAATATTTCTAATGAAAATTAAGCACTTTTTCCATCACTGCTTCAGGACTGAATGATGTTTAGTGTAAAGAACAGGAAAGAAAGGGGATCGTACTTAGTTCACTTAGGAGCACATAAAAGACAATTGTTATTTTAAAAATTAAGCTGTATAAATAGTTTAAATTGTGTTTAGGTAATCAGAATTTAACAGTCCTACCATCCCAGTGTCTCAGCCACAGTGAGATATGAAATCCCCTCAGCTGTTAGAAGCGGAGAATTCAGCGTCTTTCTTTTCCGTCTCAGAAACCATCAATTCAGATAAAAACAGGAAGACCCATAAGCTTGTAGAACATGTACTAAAATGTGACAGAAGGTCAAAGTTAATTACAAAGAGGGTGCATAGCATTCCCGTGAAGACCTACATTTTTAAATGTTGCCACAGCTCGAAAGATATGAAAAAACTTCTGTGATATATAAGGAGGTTTAGTCCTCAGTAGCTGTCTGGACAAAAACTGTTGCTCCAGTGTGCAAAGTAGTTCTACCAACAGGCAATTGTATTAGAAAGAACAGAGGATGGAAGCCAAACATGAAATTAGGTGATAGTGATGGACAATGCAAGAGGAAAATTTGAGGAAAGAAGTCTCTATGTGCTTCGTAAGAATGACCTATATTCTTATTGCACTTTTCCTGTAAGACTTCAAAGCACTCTACAAGCAAGGTTTCATGCAGTCGCACCTTGGCAGGACACCAAGACCTTACTCCTAATTCTATAGATTCAGTTTTTTTCTTAAAAAGAAAACCCTAAACTTTCTGTCCTTTAAGACTGTCATGTAAATTGGTGAAATAATATCTAGTTGAAACAGACAGTCAAGCACCAAAATTAATTACCTCTACTTTGTAGACTCTTCACTATCAAATTATGGCAATATTTCTAACACAAATCTGATATCTGTACAAACTGTGCACTGCAAATTTCAACTCCTCAAGGACTTTTAACCAAGAACTCCAAGAGGAGCCACAAAAGAAAACAAGGAAACCACACCTTCATGCCTTGGTAGAATTCTGTCCACTTTTTAGCTAAAGATCTGTGAGAGCAGTCCTGAGGAGGAGACGATATCGGTTGATGAGAAGTTCAACATGACCTGGAAATGAGCACTTGCAAGCCAGAAAGCCAACCATATCCAGGGCTGCATGAAAGAGTGTGACCAGCAAGTTGAGGGAGGTGATTCTTCTCCTCTACTCTGCTCTCATGAGACTCCGCCTGCCGTACTGTGGCCAGCTCTGGGGCCCCAACACAAAAAGGATGTGAACCTGTTGAAGTGAGTCCAGAGGAGGGCCACAAAGGTGACCAGATGGCTGGAGCACCCCTCCTAAGAAGGCAGCCAGAGAGAGATGGGCTTGTTCAACCTGGAGACAAGAAGGCTCTGGGGAAACCTCGTAGCAGTCTTTCAGTACCTTTTTACAAGGGCATGTGGTGATCGGACAAGGGGGAATGGCTTTAAACTAAAAAGGGGAGATTTAGATTAGATATTGAGAAGAAATTCTTTGCTGTGAGGGTGGTGAGACACTGGAACAGGTTTCCCAGAGAAGCTGTGGCTGCTCCATCCCTGAAAGTATTCAAGGCTAGGTGGGACTGGGCTTTAAGTAACCTGGTCTAGTGGAAGGTAGGAAGGATGGAATGGCAAGTTTGGAAATAGATGATCTTTATGGTGCCTTCCAACCCAAATCATTCTATGATTCTATAAATGAGCTAAAATGGGAGACTTGTGTTCCAACTTAATTCTCAGCTAAGATGTCTTGAACCCTTATCTGAAGAGGATGTCCTAGACTTGGAGCTGTAAATGCATCTGGACCACAACAACCCCACTCTTTGTGTTGCATCTAGAAGACACAATTCTTAGGTCCAGAGGAGATATTTTCTAAAAAATCTTTCATAACTTTGAACAGACGGCATTTGTAAGGGAATGTTTAGGAAAAAAAGCATCCTTCCAAAAGTGGTTTCAGAGTTTAAGTCTAACTTCACATGTAGTTTAGAAACTAAGGACTGGATGATCAGGTAGTGAGGTGGACTGCGAACTGGCTGAAGGAGAGAAGCCAGAGAGTTGTAGTCTATAGGGCTGAGTCTAGTTGGAGGCCTGTAACTAGTGGAGTGCCTCAAGGGTCAGTACTGGGACCTGTATTATTTAATATATTCATCAATGATTTAGATGAGGGAATTGAGTGTACTATCAGCAAGTTTGCTGATGACACTAAGCTGGGAGGAGTGGCTGATACACCAGAAGGCTGTGCTGCCACCCAGCGAGACCTGGATAGGCTGGAGAGTTGGGCAGGGAGTAACTTGATGAAATATAACAAGGGAAAGTGTAGAGTCCTGCATCTGGGCAGGAACAACCCCAGGTTCCAGTATAGGTTGGGGAACGACCTGTTAGAGAGCAGTGTAGGGGAGAGGGACCTGGGGGTCCTAGTGGACAACAGGATGACCATGAGCCAACACTGTGCCCTTGTGGCTAAGAAGGCCAATGGCATCCTGGGGTGTATTAGAAGGGCGGTGGTTAGTAGGTCGAGAGAGGTCCTCCTTCCCCTCTACTCTGCCCTGGTGAGACCGCATCTGGAGTATTGTGTCCAGTTCTGGGCCCCTCAGTTCAAGAAGGACAGGGAGCTGCTGGAGAGAGTCCAGCGCAGGGCAACAAAGATGATTAAGGGAGTGGAACATCTCCCTTATGAGGAAAGACTGAGGGAGCTGGGTCTCTATAGTTTGGAGAAGAGGAGACTGAGGGGTGACCTTATCAGTGTCTATAAATATATAAAGGGGGAGTGTCACGAGGACGGAGCCAGGCTCTACTCAGTGGCAAACAATGATAGGACAAGGGGTAATGGGTACAAACTGGAACACAAGAGGTTCCACTTAAACTTGAGAAGAAACTTCTTCTCAGTGAGGGTGACGGAACACTGGAACAGGCTGCCCAGGGAGGTTGTGGAGTCTCCTTCCCTGGAGACATTCAAAACCCGCCTGGACGCATTCCTGTGTAACATTATCTAGGTGTTCCTGCTCTGGCAGGGGGATTGGACTAGATGATCTTTCGAGGTCCCTTCCAATCTCTAACATACTGTGATATTGTGATACTGTGACAGCTCCTCTTCATGGGTTTCTATTCATATAGTTAGGTTAATGCAGGGTACTAAGAGTTTCTATGTCTGACCGACATGCTACTTCAGCAGAGTTCCTAGCATTAATGCTGCTTGACCACTATATGTGGAATTTGACCAATTTAGCTTGTTCCACTCAGAGGGTCATTTAATGGACTGGTACTGGCTTAATAGGCATCACTTTACAGTTCCTACTGAATTTCCTCTTGGAGCACTTATCTGCATTACAATATCGATATTTCTATACCAGGAAAGCACTACCAGTGCACATATAGTCTGCGTGTCATTTAAATTTAATGGGACTTGATTTCTCAGAGCTGCATTTTAGAGATATTTAGGGTACCTAAGGATGAAATTAGGGGCTGAAGTACTTTTGAAAAATTCAGTATTACACACATGCATCCCAAGACATCTGATTTCTTTCCAAATAAAGATCTACATGAGTTACTTATGGGTATGGTTATCAAATTAATTCAGAATTTCTCTAGATGCTGTGGAAAATTGGTAGCATAACCAGAAGTGGAATCCAGGAAGAGTAACTCGGAAGTCTGTACAGTAACCACAGAAAAACCTTTCTTCCCTTTAACTACTTACCTCACTCTTCAAATACCAATCAAGAACTACCATACTTTAAAAGTAAAATTGTCTTAAAACGGCAAAGCCATCTCTTAAGATTGATTGGATGGGAAATACCAACCTTTTATCTTTATAATCTTTATAACATTAATTATATTTTAACAAGTCCAGTTTGGGTCAGTATTCTAAAAACTGCAGGTGGTAATTGTTGACTGAATGTGCATGCATGTTTATTTCCATTCATAAAACAGTTGTCTTAACTTTTTGTAATGCAAGATGCTTCCATTTAACATTTTGGAATGAGAATCTCTTTCTTTTAATGGATAAGAAATTTGAAGAATATCATAATATACACTCCTAAAGGACAAGCGCCGTTTTCATAACACACCAAGGGAGATAGAGTAATTCCTTACACAAACTACATTTTGCCCACAAATCTATATTTTGTTCAATATTTTAAATCAGTAGCATTATTTAGTGCCTTTTCTAAAGATAATTACACTACTCAGGATTCATTAAACCGCAAAAAAAAAAAAACTACGAAGATACAGCAAATTAAATTTCAGGAGCACTTTTCTTTCTTAATTGATCAAAAGAATTCTGGATTGCTGTACAGCTGTAACAGCCGTAGGTCTAATGGACATGTCAACTCATCTGGTCTGCAAATGGCAGGAAAGTCACTGCATTAAACAAACCAGTGGGCTAAATTCTGCCATCGCTATACTGAAATAGATGGGGTTGGGCAACCATGTTTAAGAGCAGTTTGACCCATTGATGGTAGTGTGTATAAAAGAAGAAATGGATCCTTTTATCTTAACTATAGTAGATTGAGGGCCAGGATTATTATTTCATTTACACTAACAGGATCCATTTGAAGTATTAACTATTAACTTAATGCAAACTGACATTCTTTCTGTCTTCCCAGCAATCTTATCAGTCTGCTTCCATGTATATCATGTATAATGTGTATTGTTTTAGTGAGTAAAAGGTGTTTATTTTAAATACATAATGCCATGCATCTGTCTTTATTACAGCCACAACAATGAAATTCTATCATCTTGTTCTACAATCAAACCTCTATATTTTATTGAAGACAATTCCATTATTCTTCAATAAGGGGCCTATTATGTGTCCTTATCTTGGTGAAGTTACTAATGGAGATTGAGTTTCTTAGAAGAATTACTGAACTTTTATACTTTTTGAGATTCTAACTTAATTCATGCACTTATTATGACAATGTGCTTTATTATTTGTTATACCAAGCTGATGAAAAACTTCCTTAGGCAATGTATAATTATTAGACAATGCCTGTTACAAGAACACTGAAAATGGATGTTATACAGTGACTCCATGCAGTTTAGACCATCCTTTCTCTATTTCATGTCCTGACTCAGAGTCATCACTGGGATCTGTGCATGTTAATTCAAGGACAAAAGTTCTATTAGATTTTCAAATTATCTAATTATGCTGCCAAATTCCCATTAAGATATAGGGAATAAAATAAGAAGACTTGACATTATTTTATCAATGTAACATTCTTTAGGTATGGGAGGATACTATCCCAGATCCAATCCACTAAATGTAGTTTAGCCAATAGCAAAAGTTTTAGGAAGCCTTCAGTAAAACTGAGTCAAGACGTTTCTACAGAAGAATAGCAAAAATGGCAACTGTGGGTATCACTTTCCTGTTCAGATCAACTAATACATGTCTTGCAATCTTCATCCTAACAAAAGCCAGTAGGTCCGTACGTTAGAGAATCCCAAGTTTAATTGGCTGGGTATTTCACCATTGTCATTTTTCACCTTACTTGTTGTTTTATTCAACTTGATCTATACAGTTTTATAATGCCAAAACATTTCTGCTACAATTAAAAAGTTAGAGTCTTACCTCATAAAAATACAGATAAAAGCTTAAAGACCATAAACAAGAACCCCAAAAGAGGTCAGCAGAAAAGAGACCCCCACTTTTCCACTTATATTTAATTTTCAGTACTTAATATTTTCTTATAAATTTGTAAGCCTCATTTTAAGTGTTCTGTGCCATCAATGAGTAAACATTGACGCATACTGAACCAGTCAGACACCAGAAGCTTCCAGCACCCGAGGAATGACAGAAGTGATCCAGTGCAGTCCTGGACCACCTTCCCCATTCTAGCTAGCTCATCTGGTCACAGAAATAGTGGTCTTTCAGCAGCACAAAACCATATTCATATCATGGTTGCACTTATACTATGCTGATTTACAGTTCAGCCAGCTTCAAAGTCACCATTTCCCAAGTGTTGGAAGATTTCTTCCTGGCATTTTTAATCAAAACCAAAACACTTGACAGTAATCAAAATGTTTACAGAACTAACTGAAGTCTTCCACTTAAAATCACCTCAATATCAACCTACATTTTAGGCATTTTGTGCTTCATGGATTCTGAAGGTAGATAGTGCATGGAGCCCAGAATACTGAACCTGCTTTGCCCTCTGTTCTGTTTCATGGAGGAAGTTCTCAGCAGTGGGAGAGTGCAGAAACATTCCACAAATAAAGCATTCTTCCTGGTCATGAGGGAAATTGTATTTAATCTTTAGGAAAAAGCAGAGTTAATAAGTTCATTACACTGAATTTCCCCTGTTAAGATTTATTCCAACCAGTTTGTGGAAGCCATAAGAGTGAATTAGTCGAAGCAAAACAAATGGGTGCTGTATTTACTGCATCACTAAGCTTAGAAAAGAACTTCTAGGACCTCACAGGTCACCATGAATATGTATATCCCATAGGTGCTATGGGGATGTGGATCTGGTTTTGTTTTTCACCAACAGAGGAAGATATTTCTTCAGCGTACGCTTGTGCTAATGTCGAGGAATTTCAGTTTACATTTCAGTGATGAGGCACATAAGCAGCAGCAGATGGTATCTGGAGCTCAGCGAAGATACAAAGATATCAGGGGAGCTGGAAGAGAGGATCTAAGCATAACAAGCTGCTTTATAAACCCTCCCCAAAGAAAGTAGGCACTTCTAAACATGTTTACTTTCTAACATTGTTTTCAGGTACTCTCTATAAAAGGATAACAATAAAATACGCTAAATATTTCTTCAGAATGCTGCAATAGAACCCCAAAAGAAACCCCAAAACATGCTTATGTTTTCAGTCCTTTCTAATTTCCTCCCTGTCCTGGGTTCAGCAGTAGCAGTCATTTTTCTCCTTCTTGGTAGCTGGTGCAGTGCTGTGTTTTGACTTTCGGCTCGGGAACAGAGCTGATAACAATGATGTTTTGGTTTGGCCAAGGACTTTGTGAGCCTCATGCTCTGCCAGGGAGGAGGGGAAGCCAGGAGGAAGCAGAGACAGGACACCTGACCCAAACTGACCAAAGAGGTATTTCACACCACAGCATGTCATGCCAGGGATGGAACTGGGAGTTAGCCGGAAGGGCTGGGGCACTGCAGGGTTGGAGGAGGTATCGGTCAGAGCTTAGTTGGGGGGGGGGGGGCGAGTTATTGGTTGGCTGGTGGTGAGATGTTGTATTCTCTTCCCTTGTTATTTCCTTTATTATTATTATTATTGGTGGTAGCAGTAGTGATTTGTGTTATACCTTAGTTACTAAACTGTTCTTATCTCAACCCGTGGGAGTTGCATTCTTTTCGATTCTCCTCTCTGTCCCTCTGGGAGTAGGGAGTGAGTGAACGAGTTACCTGACTGGGTTTAAACCACGACACTCCCTTATATGTACTGCAGTCCTTTAACAGAAGAGTGTTACACAGGTTTGGCAAGGGTGTAACTGAGTTTCAGAGAGACAGGGTGAGCCCGACTGGAAGTCAGTACTACTGCTAAAAATTCATCAGAAGTCTCAAACCTCAAGCTATAACACATTAACTGTGGTTCTGCCTGTATCAGAAACTAATGAAAGGTATTTAAATGTGGAGAAAATCAGGAAATAAGCAGTAAACAAGATATGGTGGGTATTTAGCTCATTGTCTTTGGAACATGCTACAAGATTATTAGTTTAGGCTTTACAGTTCAGTTAAGAGACCTCAAGAGGTGTCCAAAGTGAGCCACGTGGTGTAGGTGTCACCTGTGATATGCAATTGGAATCCTGGATCACCCCTGAAAGCTCAGTTTTCTTGGGATTTATGTGTTGATGATGCTTCTCTCATGGCACATCACCCAAGTGAGGAGGTAAAATGTATGCAGGGTAAAGAATTAAAAAAAAAAAATAGCTCAAATTGTGAATGTAAACAAGTGGCAGATGATTGGGTTGGGAGAGGAGGGGGATTGTCCCAAGCTGGACTAAGCTCTCATGCAGAAATCTGCTACTTTCTGTCTGCAATCTGTACAGGTAGCCTGTAAACCTTGATAATACCAGGGCTAAATAAAAGTGACATATCTTGAATCCTCCAGTTAATAAAGAGGCGTGAACCAAAACCAACACTTAGGAGACTGACTATGCAGCATTCTTTCTCCACATAGACTGTTTAGGCTGGAAAAACTGAGGGCTTGGGGGAGCTGAAAAAGTGAAGATCTTGACTAAAGAGTGGGAGAAGTTCCTGGAGACGAGAGTTGTATGGAGATGAATGGAGGGGGATGCCAATTGACCTTGGCCCCTGAGACCCCTAACAGTTGACCAGCAGCGCGGTAGAAACCAAACCCTGTTTTCTGACCAACCGTCCTAGGCTAACAGTGACCTTCCTGTCAGGAAAGAATGGCAAGATATAGTGACCATAGCCCTGGGGGCAGCAAGGGAGTGGATGACTCAGATAATCACACAGTGTAAAACTCTCATGTCAGTAGTTCTTAAATAAACTTAGAATCTAAATTCACTGTGGGTTTTCATTCACTCTGTCTCGCCTGTGGCACCAGAGTCTAGGAAGTAGTCTCACATTCCATCTAGACACATCCATGCTCACTTAGGCAAAGGAAGTCAATTTTTTACATTTTCTCTAGGCTCAGACTGAAGGGAGGTGACAAGGTGCTCACACTAGAGAAGCTGAGACATGCAGGTACTTAAGAGATTACAATAAAGACTTTAAATAAGATTTTTTTTCTTTTTTCCTTTATACACTTCAGTTCTAAATCTTATATTCACCTCCCAGATTCTTCACGTAGTGTTGCTGTGTGAGGAAAATTCATGAAGGGATCCTAGAGTTTGTGAGACACGCAACTGCGAAAGACTTTCAAAAAGCAGGACTCTCTTGACCTCCCACCTGCCATTACAGGTTTCAAAAGGAAGCAATTTCTCTCTGCCTGGGCCTGGGATGAAACAGATTGATGGTTTTAGCCTTGTTATTCTTTGCTCAGGAGCAAGAATTATGAGACAGCTTATTTTAAACTGCTAGCTTGTCATTAAATAAACAGGCAACGCTAATTGTGATTAGCAATAGACAAGGATTGCCTGAAGGAAAGCTTGGAATTGATGAAAAAGGGTTTTAAGCTTTTATAAATCTCACAATGAAAACAGAAGAATCATTTTAACTGAGTAATGGGCTGCATATTTGGAAAAATCCTTTATTCAAATAGAAGAAGCAAACAGGATTTTGCTTTAATCCACATGAAGTGATCAGAGTAGTTCACCCTCCTATAGTCCTGTATCTGAAATGTTATGAAATAAAGACTCTGATTGACAGAAGGAGATATTATTACCATCTCCTTTGCATGCCATACCTAGAGGATGTTCCCACACACAAGAAGCTCACTGTACCACTGCAGAGATAACCTAGCTGCTACAGAAACAAACAGGTATTGCTAATAGCTAGTTTACATTTCAAGATACAAACTTACACCACTAACAGGCTAAAAAATCGCTGAACTGTTCAGTCTGGAAATGCTGTGATTACTTTAAACATCTTGGGGTGGGTGGAGACTTCTGTGAGAGGAGTAGGACAAATATTTGGGGGAGCTGGACCCAATATAACCTCTCTGTTTATGAGCAGCAGTCTGGAGATAATGGGTATTTCAAGAACATATGTAGTGAGCAAAGATTAACTTTTAAAGTCCAGAATTTTACCAGCATTATTTTTTCTTTTGTAGAATTTGTTTGCATTATTTTAGCACTCAGGAAACATAACCAAGATGAGGATCCCAACGCCTACACATGAACATTTGGGGAAACAGATGGAGCAGATGAACATTTATCACTTGTTTAACAGTTAATGCACTGCGGTACTTCAATCATTGGGGTTGTCCTCTAATTCCTCAACAGCCATCACGTGGTTAACTCTTGATAGGATCTGACTTCTTAATGGCACCCTGTGAGGTCCCTCAGCCTCTGGAGGAATAAACATATACAAAAATTACAGCATTGGGTTTCAATTCATAATTTCCAGTATGACTGCCCAGAACACTAAAAATCTGATTATACTATTGCTTTAAATATATGCTTGTAGCATAAGCAAAGTTGTTATTAACAGATGAACCTGCAGTTTATATAGTGTATAAAAAACCTCTATTTTTATTAGCTCAGAATGTTATTAAAAACATGCTGCCTGCAAATATGAGCTTGCAAATAACAGATGTTGTTTCCATAATTTTGTTTTTTTTAAGCATGAAATGAATTCTTATTTTGACTTTTTATATTATTAATCAGGAAATTCAAAGCATTTGAACCACAGATTTTCTAATGTCGTGCTATTACTTTATATGTTCCAGGTGATATGCATATATATTGCAACTGCTTGGTTTACAATATATATATGTAAACAATATTTAGACAAATTAATGCATGGTCTAATGCTAATTAAATCAAGAAAGTTAGAACAAGAATGAATTAAGCCCTTTTGTTCTTATTTGTACATATGAAACTGAGGTGACTTTCATTACAGTCTATATCATAGGTTTAGAAAATTCAGGATTGTATATATTCATATTTCTATAATTTTTTTATTAAAGACAGTTTGACAAAAATACCTTCTGTTCCAGTGTAGTCTACAGTCATTCGGCAAATACTTCTATCTCTGTCATAGGCAGAACGACAGGTTTCCACATGGTCTGTGACCAGCCACCAACATTTCCTTTCTGTCCTCCAAAGGCTCCAGATTCTGTCTAAGGGTATTGAAATAAGAAGGAAAAATCTGGAGGGGATACAAAGTCCGCAATAGGGAGAAGAAAGGAAAGGCATCTTTATGAAAGTATGACTCAACTGAAACCTCTGTTGTCTATATTGCTAACCTTTCTCTCAAATCCCATCAAATTAAAGGCTGGAATTCCTCACAGCCATGCTGATATGTACGTTATGCTTTATTCTTCTGAATGTTTAACTAGTCAGGAAAATGCCATTATTTAAAAAATAAACATAGTACACAATATAGGCATATATGCTTACATACACATACCTGGACCAAAACTGTAACCTATACAGTGGATGTCCTGAATTTCTAGTGCAGGTCTCAAATCATAGCTTCCCCAGCAGCTTTCAAAGTTGTTGATCTTGCAGGTCTCCAAGATTTATAAGAATAAAAACCTACCAAACTTTGATATTAATGTCTTAAACATAAAATTGTAATCTTAAATGTGGGAATAATAACAAAGGAAACACACTCCCTCTTATATACTTACTCAGTGAATTTTATCTGCTGGTTGGGCTAGACAACAATTTCCTGATAGGAAGCAGAGCATATTCATTTCTGCCCAACAATGTAAACTGACTTTACCTTAAAAATGAATATATTCCTTTTATTAATGTTAACATTCTAGGACCTTATCTTTGTAGTACTCATTTGCAATAATATTTTTTTTTTATACTAAGAGACACAATAGAAAAAGACCAAATGAGGGTCAGCTCCTACTACCTCAAATCACTGTGAATTTCTAATTCTGTACGTAACAGCTCGTGGTAGCACTTGTCAAAGGGAAGGTTTTAGGAGTAAGATGCCAGTCATTCCAAAATGGAGATGAGGTGGTCTCATTCAGCATTCAAAGGCATTAGTCTTATGTACCTGTTTGTATAGTTATTAATGCATTGACAGGTAACAGTAGTCATATATTTATGTGAAACAATAAAGAACAATTTATGTGAATGCTTCATACAGAAATGGTTCATTACCTTCCCAGACATGGAAAATATCCCTGGAGAAACAATGGTTCTTCATTTTGCAAGCATGGGAGTTACCTGCATCTCTCCTGCCTTAATCCTAACAACTTTAAAGCAAATCAGGAGTAGAAAGGGACAGCTGATACTCCAAAAAGAGGAAGTTAAATATCCCTGAACAAATAAAAATCACAGAATCATAGGATAGTATGGGTTGGAAGGGACCTACAATCTTGACAGGCTCAATTTAGGGTTGAAACAATAGTCAAAATCTCAGACAATGTGAGTATCCCACCCAGATTCAGCATCTTTTCTGTGGGTCCACCCAAGGCGCTGAGCTGTCAGCCACTTGCTCAAAACTGTCCTGCAAGCCAACAAGCTATAGACATTGAGGCAAACAGAAAAGTTTTCAGCTCATATCTTGGAATTTGTAGATTAAGCTGTTCTTTTCCCCCTGCATCTTTATAAACAGTCATAATTCTCTCATGCATGTCAGATATGTAACTCCTGTTCCTTACAACTGACTTTGATTTGTATAGAATATGCTTTCAATGTCATTAGCTAACATCAGATTATTCCCTCCCTACAGTATGGTAATCTTTAAATAAAACAGGCTACTAGAATAATTTGGTGGTTACAAACATAGTAATGCATGCACTCCAAAGAAGTAGCCTAAACATTTAGGGTGCTTTGAGAGGTGGTACTTCAAGGATGACAAAGAAGTGTCTTCCAGGGACCTGCATTAGTCAGAAAACCACATATGGCAGTAGAGATCATGTCTGGGAGACAAGGGAATTTTTAACATTTCTTCTTTGATGATTCAGAGAGCCTTGGTTGGCATATAGTTTGATCCCATCAGCACATAATCTACCAGTGAGAATAATTGCATGCCTGTGTTCAAATCATCAGCTTTACATTTTTCTCGCCAATCTCCTCATTGTGGCTGACTAAGTATTAACCTTTCAAACACCAAAGGTTAATTATGCTTTTCACAAGTCCATGTGTTGTTGTTTTGATAGCAACCTTTGGAAATATTACTACATAATCTTATGCATTTGCATATCAATGTGTTTTATGAGGATCAGCATTTGATTTCAGTATTTATTGCAGCAGAATATGGATTTATTACATTGTAAGACTTGAGAATGTTAAAAAAATAAGAAAAAAAATTACTTAGTTCAGCTCTGTAAACTGAACTTCACCTGTTTGTGTATGAGTAGAAGACTAATTTAATGAAAAGATTCAGAAGAAACAAACAATTAGAAAGTATTTTTACAACTTTCAAAAGTGACTAGTAGCAAGTCTATCATTAAGTCTTCAAGACACACTTATTTTCTTCTTACACTATTTTAGTAGGTCCAAATTCAGATATTATTGTTGTGAGAAATCTCACCAGAAAAAAAAAGATGCACTGCCAAATATGCTGCTACTGAAAAAGAAAGATCTGGAGCAAAAAGCTATTATAGGTTTATTTAATGAACTACAGAAACAAAAATAATTATTAGAAAATGTTTTCATAATACTTAATATGATTCATTTTAGCTATTGTTTATTTAATCAGGACTATGCTGATAAAAGTTCTATGAACAAGAAAGGCAATAGAATTCCAGAATTAAAAATGGATTTACATTCAAATCTACATTTCAATTAACTGTTTATTCCTCACATAGGCCTTGAATTTGTAAGCAGTTATGAGTACCCTGCTTCTAATATGCAAAATTTTTGTAAACATTCAAATCCTTGCAGAACTGCAATCTTGCTGTACTTGGAAGGGATTCTTTCTTATAGAGTTGTGGGTTTTTTCCCTAAATTGTACAGTTATAGGCTGTCTGAGGCATTTGTATATCAATGTTGAGCTCATAAAAATAAGTTAATAAAAAAGTTTTATATATATACATATTTTTAGAAAGTAATAAATCCCCTGAAAATGAAAAATTGAATCTTTTTATTCACCCCCCCACAAAGACTTTAGATTCCTGTTAAAACCAGAGGTGTCTTTCAGTCTCTCTATTCCTTTGCTCTTTGAATAAACTTCTTGGGTTTAGTTCATCCAGCAAACTGAAAATATTCTCTTTACAAGGGGGAAACTTCTGTTAGCTTTGCAAATATCTAGGTTTGAGTACAGGAAAGATGTACCTTTTGATATTGTATGTACATTTATTGAGTTAAAGTACTGAACTGAATTCTAGCAAAGATTTACCTTCATTGTGGGACACAGGCTAAAACCATTTAACATCCAAGTACCTCATATAGTCTTTGTCCTCTGTTTCTGCAAAGGAAAGAAAAAGAGAGAGTATCACAGCTAACACTTGGTCCAAAAAAATCTCTCAAGTGTTGTTTAGCATAGGCTCAAAAAATATATTTTTATCATAAGCATATGTTAAAAGCTTCAAAGGCTTATGGAATGATTATAGTGTTTATATATTTTGCAGCATTTAGTAGTCTTGCATATCTGGTATGTGTTTGTTTTAACAAGAAATATCAATCACAGCACCATGTCTCGCCTTTGTCCTCTCTGTCACTTCTACAGGTACAAACAGCAAAAGATATTAAAAACAATCTTTCTTGATTTTCCAGCGCTTTATTCTCTTTTCTTGTCACGAACCAACCATACCTTCTGCTAGATCATTCAAACTTTGTTGTTCTGAACCTTATGTTGCAATAGAGACAAAGTTAGCAAAACAAAATTAAAAATCCCCAGAATCTGCAGTTTTAACTTTTAATTTCTATTTTAATTGGTTTGACATAATACTCTGTACTTCAATGACTGGCCTTGGAATGTTTGCAAACACTATTTATAGTGACAGTGAGTTAGTCATCACCTTTACTAAGCATCAGTGGCCATTCATTTCCATCATGTTTCTCATCCATTGTAAGAGACAAGAAAAAAACTATGCTCCCAGATGAGAAAATTGTAAATCTGTAACATTCAAATGTTTCCCCAGACCTTGAAAACTGTATTTTATAGAAGTGCTAGCAATTCTGAATCACATCTAGATAATTAGGGACTCAGTGTACTCCTTTTTTTTTTTCAATTCAGAAAGAAAAAACTTCACTGATTTATTTGGACTCTGAACATCAGTTTTAACAACTGCCTTTAGGCAAAATATATCTAAAACTTGAAGAGCAAAGTGCTTAAGGAACAATTTTTGCCCAGGAGTTATGCACTGCTTTAATGATTCTGTTCTCCAGTGAGAACTGAAAAGCACAATTAGGTCATTGAAGAAGTAGGATGACCACTTGTATAAAAGCCAAGACCTTCTTTTCACATAATAAAAGCTCAGACTATTTGCTGCTCCTCAAGAGCATTTTAAGTTAATTAATCCTTCAATTTCCCTGCTAATCACTCATTAAACCTGTCCTGATAATATAATAATAATTTATGAAGTTTGTTATATAACTCACCTTGAATGATTCCAGAAAATGAAACTCACATAAGATTTCATGCCACAGTGACCACTGATAGAATTTGTAACATCTGGACTGTCTTGGATCCTCACTACTTAATTTTTTGAACAGGCTGCTAACAGAAGACACATATGCCTACGAGCATGCTTCACATCTGCAATTGATGTCCTGCTGTCTACTGGAACACTTTTTTGTACCCAGAAGATATTAAGATGAATGTTGTAATCATCTCTTGGGAAAAAAATAAAAATCAGAAGTCTGTGATTTCTTCAGCACCAAGCAAGCACTTAATAATGTTATGCACTCACTTGCACAATCTGACAAACCGCAGTTTTAGTTAAAACATTATATTTAGGTAGAAAAGAGAGCCATTGAAAACATATCAGAAATGGTGGTGTCCTTAAGGACAAAATAAAGACTAAGTAAAGGATAGTTAAGAAATTCTTAACCAGAAATCCCTGGTTTTCTGTATATGGAAAGCTTTTTATTTCCATACAAGTCTCTGCCAGTCCCAATAGCACTGCACTTTCCAATAACAAAGAAAACTGCAACCTAAATTGACTTCAAAGGGTCTAAGCTCTTGGCCTTCCACCAAGGTCAAAAACTGATCCTATAGTGACAAAACAGATTTGCACACACAGTCTCCACAGTTTATGGATGCTGTGGCATAAAAAGAACCCATTTTTTACAGGTATGATTTGGAACTGAAGGTTATCTTCATTGTTTTTATTTCCTAGAAAATAGTTGTCAGAATTATTTAATTAAAATTTGGCATTCATTTCCATAAAAATATATTATGGCATGAGTCGTGAAATACAGGGTTTTTTTCAAAACTTTTGTGGAAACACTTAATTTGTAGTATATATGCCATTCTTCCCCTGCAGGTACATCAAGAAACATTTACAGGTCTCCTGCTATGCATGACTAAGTAGTAAAATACAGGGAACAAAAGTAAACAGAGTATAGATTCAAACTTATGAAGGGCATATGTGAACATCACTGAACTTTGTTTAAGACAGGGCTGAAAGGGAGGACAGTTGCTTTATTTTACAAATGAAATTAATCTTAGAAAGCTATTAAACTTGAATTCTGAACCCATAACTATGAGAACAAAGAACATCAAGAGGAATCTGCAGTGTAATGGCCCTCTGATTTCATGGGCAGTGTATACAAGCACTTTCATCCACTATGGTACATACCAAACAACAAAACAAATTATTGCCTTTCTGCATGTGAATTTTTCTGTTTTGTTTAACATTGCTAATGGAAGCCTAATGAAAGCTATTAGACTTTTTTAAAGCCATGGAGGGCATTAAGCCCCAGACATCACAGATAGTCTAACAGATTCATCTAAAAATTAACATTAAAGATGCTTTAATCAAATGATGCCAAGGTCTATCCATCTAATTTTACATATCCAACTTTGGAGGCTGTTTTAGTGGCCATCAGACCCAGGCTTTTAAAGAACCCTTTTAAAATTTCAGCAGCCTGTGGCAGTCACTCCATCCAACTTCAGACTCCTGAGTGATGCATCAAAGTTGGAAAAGCAGATATTTTATGTTTGTTCTAGCATCCACAGTGAAAGTTGGGCTCTTCCAAATGGCTACTCAGATATTCTAGGCCCTGGATATTTTGCCTTTCTCCTTACCAACAAGAAAATACTAGTAATTTTGAAAAGCCTTTATGACTGCAGCAATGTGGGAAGCCCACTTGTGTTCCCAAGAGTTGACATTCTGAATTTTTTGTATCACTGAGCACTTTTTAAAGATAAATTATCTCCTAAGATGGGGATGAGATGCAATTACTAAACCTATCGCTTCAGTTATAAAAACATGCTAATTCAGACCACTAATAGAATCACAAGTAGAATAAGAATAGGAAAAAGAAAATAATAAACCCATATAACTTTGCCCATAGGTAGGGCACTTGGAGCAGCATAGTTTTCCCTAGGAGCAGAAGAAGGAAGTGAGGCATACAGCTGGGTCTTTGAAACTACAGAGGTTATGGAAACGAACACAGAAGTAAAGCTTGAAGCAAAAAGCCTGAAGCAAATCGTACTGTGACAGCTGCATCTAAACTGCACCTTGCACTTCTGAGAGCATGGGAGATCATGCTGTGCATCAAGAGGAAGGGTACTTTCAAGCATGACAAATGTAGCTGCTATTTGTTCAGGAGTCCATTGGCTCCTGCTGCAGCAAGATTAAAATACAGCTGGAGGTGTCCCCACGTCTTTAAAACAAGATCAGTTGTACTTGCTGGGGATTAACTCATGATGTGTGTATATCTATTTGAAAGCTTGAGGGGTAGGTCAAAAAGCTCAAAGGCAAGTAGTACAGGCACAAAAGGTGGGTGAAACGCTTTTCTGGCAGAGGAATCCCATTTTGCTTCTGCAGGTAGAGGCTGGAGTAAACAGCACCAAGACTCAGAGGTCACATATGAGAAAATCAAAACCACTCAAAAAGAAAAATGAAGGGAAAAAGAAAAAAACCTTTTTTTAAGCCCTTAAAAGGATGGGAGACGAGCACTCAATAAGTAACACTACTGCAAAGTGCTCATGAGGCTGAGGCTCTAGATGAGACGCAGCCTACCAGGGTTTCTGAAAAGGCAGAATTGGACCTGAAGGCAAAGGCTTTTAGATGACAGGTGCCATTTTCATATCACGTAATGCTCAAATCCTCCATGCCCAAGTGGTCAGGGCTGCCTGGAGCAGCTGGTGAAAGGGAAAGTTAATGCAGCCACCTGATTAGCTTCGAAGTAAGCATGTCCTCCAGGCTGCATATGAAAAATAATCAAATCTAAATATACTTGATCTAATTATAAAGATGCAGAAAACAAGCAGAGAAATAAACAAAACCCAACAGATACCAAACAGGTGATCCAGAACTAAAGATGAATGACTTCTCTTTCTTAAAGGCACAAAATCTGAGCATAAAAATATAGTTATATGAGCACAAACACTCCCTGCAATTTAAAAGTTTTTGTAGCCTTCCAGACTCCTATATGCCTAGAATTTTTCCAAAAGAAGAGCCACAGAAAAGCATTAAATGTACATCTATTTTGAAAGGCTTTAATTGCTTTATCAAGTTCACTGCTGAAAGTGCCTGAAGGAATTTGGTTGAAGTTAAAAAACAGCTTTCAGGCAAGACAGAATATAAAGGAAAAAAGTAGGTTCACATAGCTATCATTTCAGATAATTAGTAGTAACTGGAAAATCTCTTTAAAAAGAGAGCTCTTAGGTAGCTTTAACTATGTATGTTGCTCCACACTCCACAGAAATAATTGCTCTAAAATGCTTGAGCCTAAGACTAACAACCTAGAAAAACATTCAAAGTATGCGAGCTTTTAGAACAAATAGTTTCAACATTGCCCCTTAAAGGCTGTTTGTTCAGTGATGCTTCTCCATCAGTAAAAGGGAAAAATATCTGCAAGAAATCACTCAACAGGCTTGTGACAGAAGGCTTGCCTCTGGTCCAAACCAAATACTGCAGTCAAATGAAATCAGCAAGACAACAACAAGAAATAAATATTAATACTGCAATATAATGACCTTATCATTTATACTTACTGTTAAGGGTGCAGATTATAATTAATTAATCTGCCTTAATCCAACAGCCACAACAATTCATAGAACTTCCAGTAGACAAATCATGTTTCATACAAATCCATGTAAATTATATAAAATTGCATAGTTACTAATAGTTGTACATTTAATTCAATAAAAGCCCTGAGCTAGGAAGAATTATGTAACTGCCTTCAGCAAGTGAATTAAAAAAAAAATATGCGCTATGAATGAATGAGCTACAATCAAACATGAAACATCTTTCAGATTCAATATTCAAGTACTCTCTTCCCCTGTAAACAAGCCTTTACTTAAATCTGTAGCCTTTACGAATAAGGCACATAGTAGAGCATCAATAATCTTATAAGTATCTTGAGCAAGAGCAGGCTGGGTAGCATCTTTTCTTTCCTTTTTTTTTTTTTATTTCCCTTAAATAGTATTTACAGTGCCATTGTATTCATGATTTAGTTTAAAATATATTAACCTTATTGGCTATGGTTAGAATGCTTCTCCACATTTATGTGAGGAGTACACATTTAGAGTGCTTTCTGCCTATCGATTATCTCCTCAAGTTAGGAAAAAAAATAATTAAGCAAAACAAAAAATCAACATGTTCCTGCAAGTTAGAAAAGATGCAAAAGCAAAAAGTCTGTTTGATGGTTACAGTCAAAACCACAACACAGGGTAAAAGGGCTAGAGCAAGGTCAGGTGTCCTGGAGGACACATTTTCTGCAGGGGATGCACAAGTCAGCAGTTCATCTTCCACCAGAGGAAGCACTTTGCAAGCCCCAGTATAGTAGCAATATTCTTGGGAAAACTGCGGGACGCAGGGCAACCCAGGGAGACCTACCATTTTTGTTATGCCTGGGGATTTTTCAAGTTTATGTTAAAGATATCAGCAGCCTCTAAAATAACTACAGTTAGAGATAACAAGAGACTAAATAAATCAGTATTTAATAAATCACTATTTTAGGATGTAGTAACTGACAGGTTCCTACAGATGTAGAGTTCCTTCCTGGGGTAACCACCTCCCACAACCCCTCTAAAACAGAGCAGTGATGTGCTGATTCTACCCCCAGTTACCACCCCAGCAGCTCTGGAGCTAAGATTTCAGCAAGACACTGCAAATGATAAATTTACAATAAAGTATTGGACTTCTCTCACTTTTGTCACAGTTAGCTTAATCTGCAAGCCATATATGACAGAAAGAACAAAAACAGTCATAGTAGTTAATGTGATTAATTGCTATTTAAATCAGCAGGCCACTTTTAGTGGTCCTCCCAGTACTGCGCTAGTAATGGGTCAGAATCTTGTAGCTGGAATGCAGCTAATGAACGTGATTAATGGCAGGAGGGAGTGACATACTAGGCATTCATTTTTCCTTAACTTTACAATGTTAAGCAATTTTACCCACATCCTCAAAATGATAGATACACTTAATCAGTAGTAGTAGAAATCCCATTAAGTTCTCATTAAACTTCTATATCCTGTGTATAACCTTGAACAATACATTAGACATTAATGAGTATATTCTCCTTTCACTGGGCACACAACTCTCATTAAAGCACTCCACTACGATGGCGATGAGTGGTGTAAATACCCAGAAGAAGCTTGTTGGAGGGTTTTTTCTCTGTAAGCCTTGGAATAATCTCTTTCCACTACTGGAAGAGAGACATCCTTAACACTAGCTGTACAGAGAGTCTGTGTGCATTTATTTGCATTGCACTTGAGTCCTAAAGGCAGCCAAGGACCTCGCTATATTACATGCTGTACAAACACACAGGGGCTAGGCAGGATCTAAAAATAGCAATGCTATAATACTCAAACTCCAACTCCATTGTTCTTTGATTAATAGGCTAGGTGCAAAGTTAAAAGATGGCATGCAGGTGTTTTTTATACTATTCTTCTTAAATAATAAGGCTATAATTAGTTCTACAGTGCAATTTTAACTAGCAACACACCAGCAGGCAAATAAAAATAAGTATTTCACAAGTTGCTTCTCATCCAAAAATGTTAGTGTTAATGTTATAAAGTACCAAGAAGACTGAGAAATCTCAGGGCTTTCCAAAATAATGAGGTCAAGCGATAGTATAGGGATTTCAGCTGTGATCAGATGAGTTATGTGCTCAAGAGCCCAAGTAAAGCCTTATTTGTTTCATTAAGCCATTGAGCTGGGTTTCATTAAGCCACTGAGAGCCTGAGAAAAAAAGTAACATAGCTTTCCTGCTTTATTCAATGCAGAATTTCATTTTCATGTTGGCAGGAAGAGACTGATTTTCTTTTATTTTCTTTTTCTTTGAAAATTTATCTCACAGTTTAAATAACATCAACAAGGAAGAAGTAACACCTATCAGTTAACTCAGTTCGACAAAGTGTTAAGTATATTCTTATCCAAATTTATCCTGTTTAGAGAAACAGTTTAAATTCTAATCAAAGACTAGCAACCTGCACTCTTTTCAGACAATCCAGAAGCATGTGGTAATTCATAAAATGTACTGAGTAACCTTTTTCTTTCTGGGGGATAAAAGAGAACTAAGACCAATGAGAATTTGAGAAAACTGAAAAACTGCTTCAACATAGATCTGGAAAGATCTGGAAAACAGTTGAGGGAAGATCCCAAAATGTGAAGTGCTTAAATCAAAAGGTGCTACTTTAGATTAGGGAAGTGCCATTTTTCACATTTCAATGCCCCCAACTGGAATATGAGAACTAGTTGTATTCACCTTGTAGCACCACAGGTCAGAGCTTTAGAAAGTGAGGGTGACTTCTACAATAAAGTTTTACTTGAAATATTTTGAATACTTTCGATAAGACATTTAGCATTGGAAGATGAAAGCTATATATAGCATATAGAACAGCACAAGAAGACAGCGACACAGAGAAGCCAAAACCACCACTGCAGTGTTAAAAAAGTGAACAAAAGAACAGCATCATATGGGATTATAGCGTTATCTGCATTTCTTTTTCTGAAATAGCTTTATTCCAGTTTGTCTTGAAACCTTATCTTCTACAAGAGTCTTTCCTTCCTTCTTCTAAAAAGACTCCTTCAGAAGATGTCTTAAAAAAAACTCTCTTCTGTGACTTTTCACACATTTATGTCTCTTGAAGATGACCCTTGTATATCACAGATAAAAACAGCCTATTACTTTTTCAAAGCTAAGGACACGATATGTTGTCTAAACAGTACATTTTAATGCAACTTACCTGATTTTCACAGTCAACCATATGTACATTTTGACAACAAAGAATTATGATTATGATTTTCAATTTAATATAGCTATTCTGTAAGATAACCTGCATTGAGCTCACAGAGAGCTAGGGGTAATTTCAGTTTGTGTAATTTGATTTTCAATTCAGATTAAGAACTGAGAGGCTGCATGGTTTGTATTTTTCTGAAGATCCTGTTTTTCTACCTCCACCGTAAATGTATTTTCGCTTCTACCACAGATTCAATTTGATACTTGAAACTATGCATAATTACGAAGTGTCATAATGAAGCAGCAGATCTAAAACATATTGATATTTTCATGCCAATTTTTAAACATTTTCAGCATTCTCAGTAGTCCCATAGTACTTATGGGATAGCTTCTCATCTTCAACATTCTTAGATAAATGTTTGTTCACACTCTTCTATAGTTTATTGGAGAAATAGCATAATTGTGCTTCTACAGAAAACATTGTCCTAATCAGTTCTGAATTAAGCTTCATTCTGTGCTGGTAGCTTCTGTGGCCTTAAACAGTCTGAATGCATTATAGAGATATACACATTTCACAAGAATTATTTCAGTCCAGAGCTAACCCTCTGAGACCACAGGCTGAGTCGTATAAGTTGTTTTGCTTAAGCTTTGCCATTCCCCAGGTACTAAGCTGTGGCGTGTACAAGCCTTCAAAACTAGAGAGCAGCTACAGGTAAAAGTGATGATGGTTCTTTTCTCCTCAAAAAAACTATAGTTCATAGACTTCTTGATTTAAAAATTACCTTGTATTTAAGATCGTAATAACTTTTACACAAGTAAGCTAAGTTAAAGTTATGAACTCTATCCCAAATGAGTCCTATCACAAAGACATTTGTTTGGTGCAAGATATGCCCAAACTCATTACAGACCTCAGTACCTTTCGGTACACTGTAGCCAATGCAGCTACAGATAAAACACCAGAACCTGAGTTAGAAATCTCTAGCCTAAGTAATAGAGATCTTCCTTTCCTGAGGTGCTTCTAACCTGAATCCACTGTTTCCTCCTCCCGCTACTCAGGATGAACAGTCTAATATAAGACAAGTGGTAACTGCAGAAAGGAATGGCTAAATCCTCTCTGTGAACTGTCTCCTAAAATTGTTAACTTATGGGGATTTCAATAACTGAGTCCCTTCTCTTATACTATTATTGCCCACAGTGAAGGACAACTGAAATACATGAATAAAGATAATCTGTTTCCATGTCTTGGACAGTCTGCACAAAGCATCTGTTCTATTTTAATATAATATATCCAGAGGAATGAAAAGGTGTGAATAATACATATTAATTGTGATTTGAAGTGGAAAATTAAAATATGATGGGATTCATTTAACAAAGATGATTTCTCTCATTTGCACTTTTCTTTTAGATCATATAATACTTAGCAATAAAGTCACAAAACACAAAGTATTGTGTTAATGGACTGCTTAGACACCTAAAGGACAGACAGCTCATCTGTGCAATGTTAATATTCCCTGTTTTGATTGCAGTGTTATTCATGTTAATATTCAAGCATAAGAACCATTGCAGACATTAGTCTAAAGCTGTTAAAAATAGCTATTTGAGGAGTGCTGCAGACATATGCAGGAACATTTGAGTTGAGATCTAATCCTGCTCCGGGAAATTCAGGTAGCAAAGTCTTAGCAGCTCTGGCCTTCTAAGAACATATTCAACCTTAATTCTCTGTTACAGAGAGATCTCGGGAGCAAACAAAGCATTTTCTAGACAAAAACATTGTCTAGGACTTATTTCATACTGAAGGAAATCTCTAAAGATTTAAAACGATCTTACTCTGAAACTGCTTAATTTCTCTCTGTGTTTATGAATTAAGCCATTGATGGCTCATTACTCACAGCTATGTAAAGGTCCTTACCATGCTGGCATTCAGGCCAAATTAGTTCTACATTCATTCACGAATAAGTGTATCAATAACAATGGGTGAAAATGAAAAACAAATATCTGGGAATTCTGGCAGAAGGCCATGGGGGGTAGCTTGGAGTCAAATGGAAATATACTTTATTTTTAAAATACAGGAAAACAGTCTGTAAATTTGTAGTGGGAAAGATAACACAAGTTAGCTGAGAAACCGTGAGCACAAACTTTAAGCACACAACCACAACAGGAGGTGCCTTGTATATATGAGCAGATTTTGGACAAATTAAGATATTTTATAAGTACCTTCATCTCCAGTGAAATGCCATTGGTTTGGCTTGTTACCTGCTTATGGTGTTGTATAAATCATCTGAGATTAAAATCAATAGAGGTACATAAATGAAGATACAGTAGCAATTAAGTGGGTGGCCGAAAAGGTCTGCCTGGGATGGATTCCAAAACAGGTTGCTTAGAGTTTCATTTCACTCAGAAATTTAGCTGATTCATCCAGGCAGCTAAGCATAAGTTACCTAAAATCAAACCTAAAGCCATCCCTATGAATTTTCTATGCATATGTTGCATCAGAACCTCTCCTTTGGGTTATCTGGAAGGCATCCTGAAAGCCTGCGTGTTACTGGACTGAGTCAGAGAAGAAGGAAAATTACAGTTTGGGAGGTGGAGGTGTTTCTCGATACTTTTGATCACCAGTTATCTCATGCTTCCACAGAGGAGATTTAAAATGTCTTAGCAGCACATAGTGATTTTGCAAAATTTCTGACAGGGTGCTTAGAAAGAAGAGTATTCACTTGAGGTATTTCTAAATTACGATAAATAACAACTACAAAGGGTTTCTCTGCATGCAAACTTGTATTAAAACAGACAGCTGTGAACAAATTTTGATAAAGATTTAGGTTAAATCTAAACCATATTTAGCAAACCCTTCCCAAGAATGTGGCTCAAAATTGTGATGAATTATGTAGATGGTAACAATGTTTGAAATAGTGCCAGACACACCTCAAGGCTAGTAACAAACAATGTTCATGCACCTTTGAAGAAAAAGAAAATCTGAATATCTCAGTTTCTACCATTAGATACTCATGTTAGAAAAATTTTTGAAGCTTAAGTTGTACAAAACAGACACATTATTCAACATTAATAACTTTTACTATTTCAAAGTCATACAGTACATATCAGCAGTGATTAGTAAGTAAAAGCTGAGCCTTTCTGGAACATGGTGAACACTGGCATATTGCTCACATATATGACAACATTACATATATCCTTCAAAGAAACTTACAGAGTCATAGAATAGTTAGGGTTGGAAAGGACCTTAATATCATCTAGTTCCAATCCCCCTGCCATGGGCAGGGTCACCTCAGGGCTGCTCTGAATCTCTTCTCTGCCCAACCTGTAGCTGTGCCTGGGATGGCTCCGACCCAGGTGTAGGACCTTGCACTTAGGTTGGTTAAACTTCATGAGGTTGGTGTCAGCCCACCTCACAAGCACGTCAAGGTCCCTCTGGATGGCATTCCTTCCCTCCAGCGTATCAACCGAACCACACAGCTTGGTGTCATCAGCAAACTTGCTGAGGGCACACTCAATCCCACTGTCCATGTCAGGGATGAAGATGTTAAACAAGACCGGTCCCAACACTGATCCCTGAGGGACACCACTCGTTAAACTTGTAAACAGCTCACTGTATACATTTGTGTTATAAAGCAATTTACCCCATATAAATACTTTTTAAAAGGCTAAGAAATCAGCATGTCTTTATATGTAGTAACTACACAGAAAGCAGCATCAAAACCAATCTTCCCCTTTGTGAAATTTAGCCTTAGAAGAAGCATCACTATATTTCTTCTCAGCAAGCAGGTCTTAAAAGCCAATCTTATTGTCAGAATCAAAGGATTTTTGGTGATGGGAACTGGGCATCACAAATGATTTTTAGATGGAAATCGGACAGTAGAATTTCCAAGACATCACAGACAAAATTTATCAAGGGGAAAAAAAAAAAAAAAAGGAAAAAAATTTTTGCATTCCAGCCTCTAATTTGTAACACAACATAGAGAAATTACAGTAGCTTTCCTTCATTTAGCAAATGAGAAATGTCAAAACAAGGAAGGCATTAAATCCATATAGGAGCATGACAAATTGATTTTGAAATCATGTTTTCTGCAATCAGATGCTGCTTCCATGATTGATTGTTTCAAAATCTTATACAGATACAAGGTCTCAGGCTTATGCTTTTGAGAGGGGAAAAGCAATTCAACAATTCCAGAGAACACTTGACATAAACTTGCATCAGTTTTTCTTTTTGTCATCCTTACCAAAAATATGATACTTCATGAAGCTCAACAGAATCATTAATAGGCATAAATTCTTTTATGTCAGGTTGCTATATGTTTTTGATTTCACTTGCAAATAAATTAAATCTTTTTTTTTTCCCTTCTGGTTATCTATTTCATAATAGATACCTCTGAAAGCATTGCTGGTTTTTAATTTGCAGTGACCAGCAATTGTTTAACAATCTTTAAACATATTGTTGGATAAGGGAATAGAAACAAAAAAAAAAGTAAAACTTCTGCATTTCATAAAACTAGGTTGCCTTTCATGTGTCCTTTGATTCTTAAATTCAGCCATTTTATGTAATGAGGAGAGTCAGGTTAAATATGTAGGACTATCATGTTCATTTTTAATTAAAAAAAAAAGTGAAAATATTGATACATTATTTTGTAGTCAGGCATTCCTGATCTATCATATAGAAAAATTTAAAAAAACTGTAAAATAATTCCCAACGTAACAAAATTCAAGTTCAAGTGTCTGGTCACTATACAGGTTTGGCTACAATTAAATTTTTATAAAATTAGCATACTGCAGCAGAAATGATGCAGTTCCTAAATTGAAAGGCAGACTGCATAATTTCCCTGAAAATTTCTCATAGCATTAGGAATCAGAATTATTATATGTAGAAACTATTGCCAGAACTTTATTTGAAACACATTCTCCAGGAATCTCAATTTCATCTCCATGCCCATAGAATAAGCATGTTTCCATAACTCTTTGGGCTTCACCTGAAGCTAAGAAAAATGGACAGGATTTGTAGAGAGGGGTAATATAATGCAGGAAAAGATTGGAAGTTAGTGGTGCCATCTTTTATTTTAGAACTTCACCCTTCATAATAAAATGCTGATTTTGTATTAGAAGTGCCACAAACACTTTAATGAGTTTCTGTGAAGGTGTATAATCCAGGCAACGAGGGGATTCTTGTTCCCACTCGTGGGAGGTGTCATTTTCCTCCATTGCTGAACACCTCCACAGGGAGTATCTATGTGGGACAGTAGGATGAGCAAATCCAAAGGCTGATCTCATGATTTTTCTATTAAATCCTAATTTCTCACTAGAAGCGTCTTTTACAACTAAAAAGCATGACCAATGCTGGTCAATTTCGTTCACTTTTACACTTTCATTTATTTCTGTCTTTCCTGAGCTAAAATTTTGACTTTAATAGCTTAGAAGTCCTTGGTGAATATGTAGAGCCTACTTGCTGTAGCAGATGGGAGGGGAAAGCACCTGCCTCAGAAACGAGACAGAAAACAATACTTCACATGGATTAAAAAATAACTGTTAGATGCTTAACTAACTAACTTCATTTCATAACTAGCATTAACATGACAAAGTGAAAAAGAAGAGTGAACACCCATTCGGGCAGAACACAATAGACAGCAGAGGCACTGGCTCAGCTGTGCAAGTAGGCAAGATGCTATAGTCTCAATATAAGGTCTCCTTAGTCTCTTCTTTCTTCTGCTCCTCCACAGCTTAGTGACACCAGTAGCTCAATGTCTTCGTACTGTGTGGGGTGATAAGTTCTCAAAATGAAAAAGACCCCAATTAAGCTTCCTGTTGCATTTGCTACCTCTACAAATTCCACTTCTTCATAAAGTACTTCTCTTCAATTACCATGGTCTGTTTCCATATTTCTCACGGCTACATGCATCTTCATAGTGATAGGACAAGGGGTAATGGGTTCAAACTTAAACAGGAGAAGTTTTGGTTAGATATAAGGAAGAAGTTCTTTACTGTGAGGGTGGTGAGGCACTGGAAGGGGTTGTCCAAGGAAGTTGTGAATGCTCCATGCCTGGCAGTGCTCAGGGCCAGGTTAGATGGAGTTTTGGGTGATATGGTTTAGTGCGAGGTGTCCCTGCCCGTGGCTGGGGTGCTGGAATTAGATGGTGTTAAGGTCCTTTCCAACCCTAACCATTCTATGATTCTATATCAACAAAGCTTGTGATGACAAGGAGCCTCTGACTCACAGGTGGACAAACGCATGCTGTAGAGGGATTAATTTCAGAATTTAAAAACTGTATTATTAAAAATAATGTAAAATATACACTCAGTGTATAGGAAGAGAGACTAACACACATGAACACCTATATATATACACATTTATTACTGCCTGACATTTCCTATTAGTTTTCAGTAAAATCATCAAAATGAAGATCTGAATGCATCTCTCTCTGTCCTCACAAGCAGGAAAGGATTTATACAGTTTATTGCATCTCAGTGGAGTGGGCCCTTGCAAAAGCTTTTTTGCACTCTGCCACACCTGAGAACCAGGGGAGATGAACTTCATCACCTATGGTTGCAATAATGTGAATTTATTTCTCCCAGGAGGTAAAGTGCTTTGCTACAGAGCAGTAGTTTTCTACCTGCCATTTTCAGAGCCCACGAACTGCTTCAAAGAGATTCAGAATAGCTACTATAAACTCAGAGATAACATTACCTTTTTGTGACAAGCGAGTGTGAAAGGAGGCAGGCCAAGTGTTTATCTTTTCCAGCCTAAGTGGTGATGTAGTCATTCTGCTCTATGTCTTCATTCATACTGTTGATAACTTTCTAAATTTTTTCATAAACAAAACTGGTGGGATACTTTTACTGTCAGTCATACCTTTTTTACCTCAAGTTATGCACATGATATGTTCAGGTGTTCCAGACTTCTGAACTAATTATCCCAGTTGCAGAAGATAGAGACCCACCTTACAGATATAACAAAATATCATTTTAATTACATGTGAACTACTTTGAAGACAGTGACTCACTCTGCAAGTTGCACGTATGGAAGTTTCCCCCACAATTCTTACCAATGGACTTCATGTTACTAAACTAAAACCTGGAATTTGTTCCTGCTGAAAGTGCTCATCTGGATGGACACAGAGTCCAGGCCCGTGCCCCACAGAGTGTAAGCCTTCTGGCACAGTCTTTGATACAGGCTTTGGGACTGAAGAGTGTCTCTCATCACCACACTATTTGATCACAGCTTGCATTTTCACCATTTCTTGCTGTTCGTCATTGTTCAATGGGAAAATCGAATGTCAAACTATTGCTGGTAATCACCGTGCCTCTCTAGGTTTGATGGACTGTTGCAGGCATGTCATGGAGCTTAATTCAAACTTCATTTACTCTTGATATTTGTGTAATTCGCAGTGATTACAGGGGCAAATAATAATAAGTATCTATTAAAAAGTCAAAGAACTGAGTTTGCCCTACCTTAGCAGTAATTAAGTCCTACATTGTCCAGTTGTGAAATAGGTAATGCATAATTACCTATAGGGATGCTGTTCATATATTCTTACCTACAATTTAGGAAATTAAGTCTGAGTTTCCTAAGATTGACCACATATTTATTAATATGTTGCACCAATATATTAACAAATGCATTTACTTTTCTTTCCCTAGTTTGTGAATATTTCCACTCACCATGTTTCCTTAGACAGCTTTGGTCTAAGTAGTTTCCCTCACAAGGAAAGTCTGAGCATACCCATGGTTTGAGCTGGCTCATTAACAGCTCTCTGCAGTTATCTTCCATATGCTTGATGTAACTTTCTGAGGAATTTAAAGTTTATTTCTTTGATTTCCTGCATGCTAATCAGGCTAGGTTGAAGGCCGGATGTCAGTGCAGCTCTCAAAATGCATCAACAGTTTTGAAAGAGCAATAGAGCCACAGGTCTGAACTTCGTTAAAAGAACTAATGTAACTGCAGAAATCAGAAAAGTACATGTGCTTCATAGGCCGAAAAAAGCTCGTGAGTAAGCGATAAGCATCAGAAGTTATGGATGATGACAGGCTAATAGATGGCTTTTAAGTATACTCCATTCTTTCACCTGAGGTAAAAAACAGCTCTCCATGGTGACATATTGCTGAATAATGACAGCATGAAGACACATACCCATTTCAATTTACCTGCTGAAGAACTTATGAACGCTGTCTGACCCAGCTGTTCATGCTCATGCCTGAGATGAGAAAAGGCAGTCTCAAAACAGAATAGCTAACTTATCAGATTTTTGATTAAAAAAAAAATCTGAGTCCGCTGTTACTCATATTTAGATAGAGTAAAAAGCATTTTTAAAAGAAAATCCTTGTCATAAATAATTTATTTCTCTTGCTCACTGTGTATGCCCTTCCTTAAGCCTGAGAAGGAAAGCTTCCATGTGCCTCCAGAAAACCCTTCCACATCACCTTCCCCCAGTTAAATTTCACCAACATGTTTTCACTCCTACGCCTCAGCCCTGCCTGAAGCTTACCCATTGCACTTACAGCACATTGTTGCCAATGTCAGAGGTCCTCCTGTCATGCAAAAATGTTTAAAGAAAGTACAAGATGACTTGCAATCTTTCTCATCAAACTGGCAAAACCAAAGGCTTAAATTCTCCTTATGCAGTTTCCAGCAATGACCTGGAGAGCCTGGAGAAGACATGACAACAACCTCTAGGTCAGAGAGCTTCCCATTCCTGCAGTGGTTCTTGGGAATCCAGTTAACCACGTATGGAGCTGCAGATACTTAGAGAGGTTTTGTTTCCAGGGATCAGAAAGGGAAAATATCTCATTCAGATGTGAAGTCATCTCTTCCCATTTCACTCCTTCTCTCTCCATTCTGCAAAAATAACCTGGGCCAGAGACAACAGGAGACTTCAGAAGAAAAAAGGTCTTGGGGGATGAGGCATTAATTACTGTCTGTCTTTGTCACTATTGTTCCGTCAAGGGCAAGTGCAGAGGGCAACAGTAGGACCATTGGATTCCTGAAAAGTTCTGCCTATCAAGCATCTCACCAAGCCCCATTTGCTCAGGTATGTTCAGTGCTGATAACACAAGTACAAGCAGCTCTGAAAACAAAAGGAGACCTTCAGATTAATTCACTCAGTCACAGAATCAGGAGAAAATTAATATTGCCTGAGAACCACTGATGACCTGTAGAAAGAAAGCTTACTTTATTTATAAAGTATTTTGTTTTTCAGTTGAATAAATATTCAATATCCAATTTCCACATAACGCTATTGATAGCAAGTCTGTGCTACAAGTCTGTTATTTGGCATGTCATGGTCTCTCTTTTAACTAGTCGTAACATAATCTATACCATTCACACAGAAACATCTTTCCCCTGAAGTTCTTAGCTTCTGTTGTTTACATTATCAAGATACACAAGTTTTGGCAAGCACAGGTGTACTTAAAGCCTAGTTGCATTTACATTTAACACTGAGAATTCCATCTTACAAGTCTTGTTTCCCATGGTACTATTTTTACTGTATGTATAAACATGAATTTATCTACCTCTTACTTAAAGTCTGCTTTGAAAAGCTTGGTTCTAGGAATCTACAAAGCAAATAAGGGGTTTTCTTCATTCTTGCTAGTGATCAGAGAAGGAGGAGTTAGGTACCAAAAGAAATACATAAGATAAGGCAGGTTATAGAGATAAAAGGTCTACCTCCCCCATAGCATATATCAAATATCAAGGTCAATGTATAGCTAAAGAAAAGTACATGCAGAAATTCAGCCTACGCTAAAGAAAAGCTTTGAGCTGCGAAGCCTGTGCAGTGCTTTGGTGATCTGCTCTTTACTATCCCACTAAGAGTGCAGTCTGTTTCCCAGCATCACTGCAGCCTCCAATACCTTCAAAATGTGTCACCCATGCCTGGCTGAGGCACCAGGACAGGGCATCTCCTCTCCAGTTTCTGTATCTCCAGAAATAGCAGCTTTTTTGCAAAGAGGAAAAAGTAAGAGGAGTTAGTTCAGATGCTGGTACTAAATCTGATTTATTCATTTTTTTTCTTTTCAAAACATATTTCTGGGTGACCTAAAAAAGTCAGACTTTTTGCTTTAATTTACAGTGGGGCTTTGGGTTTTTCTTTTCCTGTTTAAAAAAATATGTAGTTCTGACAAATATTTCATAATGTAAATGGACTTCACCAGGTTGCATGTCTAAATCGGAGCTGCTTTTTTATTTCAGCTTGTCCACTAATGGTATTACTTCAGTCTCCAAGGATCTACGTTGTACTCATAAGTCTTCCTTTTTCAATATTTTTATTTTCACTGCAAGATACCTCCAGGTCATATCATTAAAAAAAAAAACAAAAGAGGTGGAAGTTAAACCCACACATTTAGATATCTAAATGAAAAATTTTTGGACCATAACTTTGTTATTTGACTTAAGTTACATGAACTTCTTTAAAAGATGGTTAACAATTTTTTTTAAATTTTAATACATTGGTTAGTGTTGTGCTGTCCTATTTTCTTATAATGAGTCCCACTCATCAATTTTATATTCCTGACTGTTGCAAAAGCCACATCTACATTAGCATTTTGTGCCAAATTTTATTTATAAATAATTTGAAAGATTTTTACAGACAATACTGTGAACAGACAACTGGGTTTTGACACCAACTTATAAATTTCATTGAAATCCTACAGTGATGGCTTTTTTTGCATGCATTAGCATCCTTACTTGTCACTTAAAACTCCTTTCCAGACTTCATGAAGAGGAGCTCAAAAACTGCACTAAAGTATAATCTAAGTGTCCAGGAATGAGAAGACAAAGAAAGCAAGTTCCTACAGTTAGTACCTAAAGTTTTCAAAAGCATTCAAACATGTTTCAAACTTTTTGAACTAGAATACTGTGTTTGTAAATGAGCATATGTTTAGATGTGCAAACTGAGGCATAGAGGGCAAAGGGGTAGATAAACTGCACTGAATCACAGAAGAATCATTAAGAGCATAAAAACATGGTTTGGAAATTACTTATCCCCATTTCTGATAAGTGTATTCAGAACAACATGGGTGGTTGGTTTTTTTCCTAATTAATGTCACTTGACAGTAAGTCACCAAGTTTTTGACTGACCACAAAATCCTCATGATCAGATAATACGTTATTGAAATACCTACAGAAGATCTTAATATACAGAAACCTAATACTTCCTATACTTATTTCAACAGCAGAATAAAAACCAAACGTAATTCCTTAAGCATATTGTCATTTACTGAAGGAGGCCAGGAAAGCTTTTAGAAGAGTCACATCAGTCACATGGAATTTCTCAGAAAGCACAGGTATTCTTTCCAAGAGAAAAAACACCTCCCAGCCTATATTTAATTATTAACCATGTTGCATACAATTTATATGCAAATGTATATATGTAGTGGGTTTTATATGTTTATGTTCACATATTCATATAGAAATCCCTTTTCTTGTAAGGATGGAATGAATCGACCTTTTTGATTCATTACACTCCAAATAGAAGGACATTCAGCTGTGTCAGAAACAAGAATGATAACACAGTTTATAATTTCATGGAAACAATTTCAAAACAGAACTGATGGAAATGATTTTGATAAGCATTTTCAAAACAGTTATCTGCACTAGCAAGCATTTATGTTTCAAGAAGAGCTGCAAGTACTAACAGGCTGCCACTGCAGGAGCCTGACTCCAGGTGAGATCCTCAGGCTTTCACTGAGCTGTCATTTACGCCTGACTGTGCCCCATCTCCACAGGCATCACCATCAGGCATAAGGCACAGGCAAGGTGTGCTAATATGCAGAAAGCATGTCTAGCATCTCTGCTGTCTTTTCCACCCAAGGCCCACTGGTTAAAGAACTCACGTGAGCTAAAGGGAGAGCAGAATTAAAATTGCTAGGAGGGACCTGAGCTTACATCAGCCAGATCCCATGTGAGCCATCTGCAAAGTGCTCTGGGCACAGCCGGCAGGATGCTGCAGGCTAATGATCCCTCAGCCTGGATGCAGGTATGATGCAGTATAATCCAATATTCCCTAGGACAGAGAGGGGTCATGAGCAAAGAGGGCTCGTGAGAAAAGGGAGCTGGGCTCTGGGTCTTGTTCCAGTTGCATTTTAGAAAGAAGTGGAGAGGGGGCGTGGGTGCAGGTCACAGACCTGTCCCTTGTGATTTATGACTGCTTGCTGCACACAACTCTCACCCCACTGTACTGTTTTTGTGGGACCATCCATTTTGATGAATGTTGCATGAAGACACCAAACATCTAAGCATGGATTCTCCTAAGCTCCAAAGCCTACAGGTGCCATGGTGTAAAGCTTTTGCACTTTCAGCATTGTGCACCCTAATAGGAGCACAAATAACTAACTGAAGGCTCAAAGCACTCAGGTTCTGTTAAATAATGAAACTTCATTACTGTCATATATTTCATTTGTATAGCTCCAAGTATCAATCCAGAATCACACCCACATCACACAATGACTGTACCAGTCCTATCATCAACGGCATCAACGTTATGGTACACCAGATCAAGGGCACCACATCCTCCACACTTTCAACTCCCACAATCAAAGAACCACCTGTCTGAATTTCCAAAAGTGCCTTCCTAAGTAAATTGCCAATATCCAGGTAGCTGGCTCAAATTTCCCAAGTGCTGAGACACAAGCAGCTACCAGAGAAGTTTGCATGTACATAGCATTCTTGAGGGTTTTATGATCATATTTTACCCTGTAGCTATTAAGTCAAACCTTAAAGAACTCTGAAACAGTGTCTCCTGATAATAAAAGGTATTCTAAAACGAACCATCAAGCAAAGTGGGTTGGAATTGGTCTTTTCAAGATCCAAACGTTTTAAAGGTCTAGAAACCTTATGCAGTCCCAGCCCATATTACCCACTGTAATGAAGATGGGTGTTCTAAACAAATTAAAATTAAGAAGGTGGACATGCAGATATTTTTTTTTCCCTGAGAAGAGGGTAATGGTTTTAGACTGACTTTTCAGAAGAGATGTCTTGTTATAAGTCACTTATATATATAATGGATGCCCTTTTGCATTTTGATTTATCTTCATTTCTGTGCCTGTAGTGTTGGCATTTTCCATATGTTGAACTAAGATGAGAAATATTGGAAGAAAAGACACAAGTGATTGGAAGTGCTGTACTATGGCCCTGCACAGCATCTAGCACAAGTGGGAACTTAAGCTTGTAAAAGCTGCCATTATCTGATTCCCCTTCCTCATACCTCATCAGATACAATCAAAAAGCTCTAGAATCATTATTAGCTAAATTTTATCACCTTTTACCTCAGGTAAATGGTTTTCATTTAAACTGGCAATTAGGGTACCAACATAAGAAAAGACATATATGGGTGTCAGGTCTGCCCACTTGTACAGGCAGTTGCTCCCCTGAAGACAGTCTGAGACCAGCACCTACTTACATGCTATGTGGAAGTCCTGAATGCAAATCTTTGCTGCAAATCAAAAAAGAATAAAAAACTAAGAAGTACCTGTCCCATATTCACAGAGACCAGCCCGGTTTTGATAATGGACATAGCCTTAGTGAATCTGAATGCTTTCATTTATAAAGCTTTAATTCAAAACAAAACATCTCTTTAGGAATAAGAAAACCAAAACAAACAGGAAAAAAACCAACCAAACAAAACACAACAAAACAAGCCCCCACAGCTATACTTTTGCATTTCCTCTCCACTTCTTATTCCCACTCCCAGCAGTGCTGCTCAGTGCTTACCAGAAGCTATCCAAGCTTTCTGCACCTACTCCGCTCCCTGGGCAAACTAAAATCAGGAACTTAGTAATATAACTTCTCCTCCAAATTTCTTGTACCTGTGTTCACTAAAGGATGTGCTCTATAAAACCTGATTCTCAACATCCCCAGTTTAGCCCTCTGCTTCAGAGCTGTTCGCTTGAGGTTCACTTTATTCTCAGGAGGGACCTCAGGCACATCAGGGCACAATTCGCCTTCTCCAGTACAACTACCCAGCCTGTGATTCAGCTATCTAAACATAGGTGTCTAATGGTACTTTTGATGCCTCCCATAGCTCATGGCGCATCAGCCAGCCCAGGGCAGGTGATGTGGATACATTAAGGCTGCACTTCCTTTGAAGTTTTGGCCTGGAGCACTAGAGCAGTGTTTAAGTAAATCCCTAACTGTTCCCATTTATGATTTGCAGGGCAGTTTTGGTGTGTGCAAACTGGTTTCCTTTGACAGGTTATAACTGAGCCAAAAGTTCACTGCACATCTGCAGATATACTCCAATATTTAATAGGGACATAATAGACACAGACCTATAACTGCTCCTTCAGACCATTTCAAGGCACACATGTTAGAGACACATAGACTGTGGACCAGACTAAACCTATTCTGAAATAAAATACCCAAATTACATGTGGGGAAATTTCAAAGTCCTCAGCACCAGATGCTTTGATCTACTGATTTGTTTCTGTCAGGCTAACTTAGTTCCTTGATAAGCTGTGTCCCATCTACTGACAAGTGAACAAATGCATGGGCATGATTCAATTATTATCAGTTTTATTTTACTTTAATTCTGTGACTTCTGTGCTCTACCTTTACCTCTCACAATAACAGATAGGACAATTAAAATATTTTATTATTGTTATTTAAGTCAATTAATTATAAATTTCAATTATAAAATTCATTTATCAATTACCAACATGAAAATTTTAGAAGGTGCAGCCAGGTTCCAGGCTTGGACAGTGGTAGAAATGAGCATTGGAACTGCAGGCAAAACCACCACTTTCCTGCTACTTGCCAGAAGATAAATGTCATAAACCAACACAATAGCAAATAAGAAAGGGTATAAGTCATTTTCTCTTCTAATGAAAATTAGTAAGAGTCAGTTTTGGTCTCTGCAGAATAAAAACTTCTATAATGCTTAATTTTTCTTTAACTTTGTAAACTTTAAAATCAATCAGACCTTTGATCTAGAAATTAAACATCCATCATCTATTCTTTTGGCCACTTATCTGAAATTAAGCATTATTACTCATTAAAATCACAACTTTGAAAGGACAGGTAAAGGCAGTGAAATATTTGCTTCATGTATGATCCCTCAAAGTCTGAAGCCAATCCTTGCTGAGCAAGGAACATGAAAAACACACATTTATTAAGAGATTTGAACACAGTGGAATTATTCAAAAATTTAGACTTTTATAGGTGGTAGGTATACACTTTTATAGGTATAAGTATCACACATTTCTTTGATTTATTATGAAATTATCTGCTTTTCAGCTTTTTGATCAATGTCAAGAGGTCACCCTTACAGTTTGGCAGCCAAAAGTCTGGCTTAATCGTTTGGGAGACTTTATTTGTCTCACAGCAGACAGTCCTCACTGAACAGCACAGAAGCAGATTTCTCCTCATACACATATCAAAAAAGATTGAAGTTCCTTAAAGTCTAAGGCTTTTGCATGCTCTTACCTGCAGTTACATAGTAACTATGCACTACTGGGATGAGATGTCCTGTTCTATTGAAAATACTTGTCTTTGGTTACTGAAGATGGGTACACTGAAAGATTAGACTTTCTGTCATGACTTAGATAGGTAAGGCTGAAACATATCAGAAAATATAAATGCACTATGCTTTTGTCATTGCACACACTATATCTGTCAGTCAAGTTCTGATGAATCACAGCAGAATCACACCCCTCAAACCAACTATTTAGTGTGTACAGGAGTTCAGCCATAGGTGTAAGGTGCATCTCTCAGAGCTAGTACAGCAGCAAGCTAAATTTGCCTGCAATCCACGTTCGTCACACATCAAGTTCTTTTCCCAGCTGAGCTCATCAACAGCCAAACAAGTGAGCACCCATGTCCTCGATGTTTCATTTGAGACTCAGCTTAAGAATCTGACAGGCAAAATGTAGATGTATGCTCCAGACGGTGAAATGTAAAAATGTAAATGTAAAGATTCAGTAAGTCAGCTTTATAGCTGACTTCTCAGCATTCTTTAGGAAGCTATCCTGAGCTAGATGTATTTTAATGTTTCTCTCTTGCTACTGCATGATTTTCTTTTCTTAATGACCTGTGCAAACTTCCAATTATGTAGTATCACTTTTTCCAAACACGCAAGCAAAACAATCTTCCACCTATACTTATACTAAAGTTTAAAGTTATAAACGAGGTCACCAAAACTAGGTATAAGTGCTCTTTTAATGATGGTGGTAAGAAGCAGGTAATTGGCTTTAGGAAATTAATTATCTGAAAGAAAAGATTCTTCTAAGACATAAATACACTAAGAAGCATCTCAGAGTCTGAATTAAGCAGACAGGGAAGATTCATAAGTCTCATTAAGAGAAGCATCACAGAAATAAGCACCAGACAGCCATAAAAGACAAACTGTTAAATTGTCTCTCCCAGAATAAGGCTCTGTATATATTACTGCTATTCAAGTTTTATAACTGCTTGAGTTAATGGATAAATCAATTATCTAATTGTCGGCACAGATCCTTACAGGTTTCATCTGCCTGGATTTGTTTGCTCAAGTGATGCTAAACTCACTGGCATAAGGCGGCAGCCTCATCACCACAAAAATTGAAGAAGACAATTCAGAATACAGTGATTTGGTAATGTGAGGGTGCAAAAATACAGTTGGGCTGGTATTTCTCTATTTAAGTATTGATTGTTTTCATTTTCGAGCTATGCTGACAGACAGTGTCCAGAATCAGACCTGGCATGTTAATCATCACCAAAATACCACCAGGCTCACTGTAATTTTCCTCTCCAAATGCCAGTGACAAATGCTTAAAATCACACTGAATAACACATGCAGTGGGAACAGGCAAAAGATGCCATTTAGGTTCACAGAGCAGTACGTAGTCCATCTCACCAGTTAAATACCATAACCTGAGTGGAAAACAGGCAATAGAAGCTGTACAGCTCAGTACCTCTGACAGCCATCTTTGAAATGCTGCTTTCCCTGAGGATATCAGGAAAACTTATAGAGAGCAGCCAAATATAGGGTTGTTGATCCATTTTCTCCCACTAGCCTGCATGTGGATTAAATCTCAGAAGTACAGATTGAAAAACAAAACAGACTACAGGAATGTTTGAAATCCAGCACTCCTGAGAGAGCTGCCTGCCTACTTAATAATATTGTATCTCTTACAACATGCCAAGTTTTTAACTGTGCCTGCAAATATTTCAATGTCTTGGGTATGGTTTTAGTTCCCTAACAACACATGAAGATTTCTTGAAATAGATATTAACATCTGTGTTAAATAGTGGCATTGTGGGCCTAATAATCAGTTCAATTCAGAAGAGCTCAGTTCTGTTTCCAGAAAGGATTTTTTGTGATCTAGGTTTTATACAACTAGCTGATGAGCTAATGACTTGGAAACATCATTTTCTACAGTAGAGGAGAAAGAGAGAAGGCAAACCTAGCAGTAAGTACAGGCTATGTTTACACAACCTGCTGACCCATAAGGCGATGAAGGTGAGTAGCTGATGTCTTGTTTGCCCTCAGTCAAGCCCAAACCCTGACCAGGAAGGTCTCCCCGTCCACTCCATTTCCAGAAGTCAAACCCCAAAATGAGACCTGGACACTCCTATGTCTCAAAAGAAGCTGGAGACCAAAAGCAGGGACATTCCCCTGCTATTTCTGAGGGATAGCGTTGAGCGCCCCTTCACATCTCAGATGTGCTTGGCAGGAGGAGGGAGGAAGTGAAAGCAAGCCCCTGCCTGAGAAACAGCCTCTGTGAGTTGGAGATCCCTTATATCCTCTCCCGAACCACTCACCCTCTTTTACAGACATTTACAGGCCTGGGAAAGTAACCCGCGGCCTTGAGGCTTGTTGGAGATTTTAACATGCTCTAGTCAAAAGCTTTAGCTTCAACACAAAACAAGTTCAAATGCAAATCCATACTCTGACACAGGTTTTATAGAAAACATTAATGCAGGCATGCTTTTAAAACCTAACTAGCCCTTTAAAAGATTTGGATTGAAAAAATAGAAGCTTCTAAAACATTCTATTTGAAAGCAGGCATAATAATAAGAATAAGTTTTCTGCCAAACCGAGATCCTGTAAGCCTTCTCTTCCTTTCATCTACTCCTTATTACCTTGCTTGTTGTTCTATTAGACATATCACAGTCACACAGATGTGGCACTAATCACAGGGTAGGAGTTGCCAGCTGCCTGGGAGGATAAAGCTACTCTGACATTATCCCATCAGGCACCCAACAGTGGCTTAGGAGACACATCCACTTAGCTGACCCCTTTGTAAAGAAACAGGTGCCCTATGAGCATGCTGGGAAATCCTTTCTAATGCAGTCAGCTACCCCACAACGGTTCATGGCTTACAGTTAAAAAAAATAGCAACTTCCTTCATTCTGAACACTGAGGTTGGACAGAAAATGCAGCAGCTTTCAGGGGAAGCCTGGCTTGATGAAGGTAATTATGGTTTAGCAAGTTACCCTAGTGAAAAAATATTTCTGTGTTGAAAACTAGCAATGTTGGGTGGCATCATTTGCACTGTAAGTTTTGGACTTGATTTTAGTCGAAGATATGCCCTGGAAGCTGCTTCTGCCTCAAAGCTTGGGTACACGTAAAGCATCAAAATTCTTCCCTTTACAATGTTTCCAATTGTGGAGGAAGCCTGAGGGGTAAACTTTTGCCCAATTAAAAACCAACAAAAAACAAACAAAAGAAAGGCTTTGGTAAACTTTTGAGAAGAGACTGAGATTTGGGTATGCTGCGTAGTCAAAATTATCACAGCTTTCAAATGTTTTGTTGTTGCTGTTGCTGCTGTTGCTTTCCTGAACAACCCATCTGGCTGCTCTCGTACCTTCTTTTGCTTACAGAATACCAGTGGTACAAAGTTATTTTGCTATCCAAAGCATGAATCTTTGCACTACATTGACCTAGCAGGGAGAAAACGTAGTAAAGGTATCTAAGCAGTGACTGATATATGATATTTTTCTACAGAAAAGCACACGTGAGCAAAGGACATGAATCAAGGGACACTCAGCAGGACACAAATTCACTGAGGATGCTGTGGAATTCCACAAAGGAGGTGTTAGCCACACCATACAACATGTCCAGTGCCCATCCTAGAGCTATAAGCCCCCAGAGAGGTCTCAGGGAAGCTGCCCTGCCTCAGCCCCTCATCCCTTTTGAGTCATGGGCGTGACAGAGAACAGCAAGCCACACCAAAGCCAGGCATAAGAAACCTGTCTCCTGACCTCTGTGCCACATCAGAAAAAAAAGGTGACCTGCACCCTAGCCCCTGGTGTGGATGCTGAACGTGTTGCCATGCTAACAGGGATGCCATCAGCTCTGGCTGGGTACCACAGCAGCACACCAGCCCCACTGCCCTGCTCCCCACACTCCATGCTTGGCACAGGAAAACCGTCTCCTTCCTCCTCCACCCTTGTAAACCCATGCTCCTCCTCTCACCACCTGCTGTTTCCAGCCCAAGCTGGAGCAGAGCATAACTGCACCAGCTGCACCAGCTGCACCTGCAGAAGTGCCAGGATGACTGTAAATCTCTACCCTGCCCGAATAAGCACAGACTCTGTTCTTACTTGGGCAGCTCCCCACCCTTCCATCCGCCCTCCTCTCTTCCACAGTTTATCAGTGTGGAGGTGGATGTGGTCAGAAGCAATGTAAGACATGAGCAGGGAAGAGCTGCCATCAGGTGGTCATCCCCTGCCCAGGCTGGAGGGAGGTGGAGATACCATGACACCAGAGGTTCTCCATGTGTCAAAGCCATGTGCAAGCAAACTTTAGCAGACTGCTTCATGGGAAAGTTTGGAGCCAGGGATCTTCACCATCTTCAGGATTACATGGAAGCTGAGAAGGAATCAGAAAGATTACCTAACAGTTACATTTAGGAGCCAAAAGTAACACAAACATGCACACAGTCCTGTGGTAGAGTTATCACTGTGCACCAGTAGTAACTTCTAGAAATACAACCAAATGAGAATCCCACCACAACTAAACAAGCCTGTGTGCCACAGTGAATGCTGCATCACTTAACAAGGGTTGCAGCTTCAAATCCTAGCTCAGGACCTCTACTTGTGGTTTCCTGAATCTTGGTCTCTCACCCACAGACCACTGTAATGCCTCTGACAGTGCATGCATGAGTGACTCTCCCGGAGGCATGCAAGAAATTCAAAGAATGAAGTGTAAACTTTATCTTCCTCCTGTGATTCTCATTTCATGCGCTCAACTACACCACAAGCCTCCTTTGCACCCTTAAAGATTAACATAGCTATTCTCTTGATGTGGGATTCCTCATTATCATATGAATAAATGATTAATTGTCATTGCACAAAGCAAGTGCAACTTTTATAACTATATGAATCAGCACTGTGCCAAACCCTGCAAGAATAGTAAGAGTGTTCAAGTATTTATTGCACTTTATTGCTTCCTGGATCATTTAAAAGCAGTCACTGACAAACAACAATTTACACAGGTTTGAAAGTTTGCCTTGGATGTACTGAGCGGTTCTGTATTTCAAAATGCAGGCATATCTTCTTTCCCAGCAATTTAACATCAGGCCTTTGGCAGAGAACTCCACAGCTTGTCCAGCAAATGCTACTATTTGCAATGGCACATCTTGTGTATTACCAGAAGATAATTTTAATGAAACTTTGAGTGTAGTTTTAAGTACTGTTCTAACGATCATGCTGGCTTTGGTGATGTTCTCCATGGGTTGCAATGTGGAACTTAAGAAATTCTGGGGCCACATAAAAAGACCCTGGGGTATTTTTGTGGGTTTCCTTTGCCAGTTTGGGATTATGCCTCTCACAGGCTTCTTGCTGTCCCTGGCCTTTAACGTGCTTCCTATTCAAGCTGTTGTGGTGCTGATCATGGGATGCTGTCCAGGAGGCACAGCCTCCAATATCATCGCCTACTGGGTGGATGGAGACATGGACCTCAGGTAAGACCAGCTATTCCCTAATTAGTTCATCTGGCTTTTTACTCTACTTTATATTGAGAAAGACTCTCTGCTTTTTTTTCTTAGTTTCCTGGCCCATGCACAGAGAACCTTTTTTCTTGTAAAGATGTTTAGTTACTGTAATAGTAGTAAATATATACAGAATAGTAAATATCCTTGGTTCAGTGAGAACTCATGAAGAAAATACCACAACAGAACTGTGTACATTAGAAAATGCATTTATTGTAAATCTTCAGATTCTGTAGAAAATAGCATTTATGAAGACCACTAAGATACCAAGGGTTATGAAATCTTTGTCCAAGTTAGAACTAGTTTTGTGATTTTTTTGTTTCTCCCAACATCTTAGGCATAAAAAAGAAAGAAATATGTGCAACAAAGGATTTTAGGATCTGAATCCTCTGTACTAAATAGTGGCTGTGCAATAGTTCTTGAAGTAATGTTTCTTAAGACCACCTGTGGACAGATATTTTCCCTCCTTTTGTGGGAAAAGACGAATAGACAGGCATGGATTATCTCTTTGAGAACTAATACAAATGAAAATCACTTGCAGTCATTCTATTTGCTCCTGGCACTTTCTGCAAAGTCCTCAAACTGAAGGTAAGTTTTACAAGCTAGAAGGCACTGTCTAAGGCAGCCCTGCATATGGGGGCAATGAAAAAAAACCTTTGTGACAAAGTGTGGTGGTCTCAATGACAGGGTGCTCTGAACTCAGAAACAGATATGTAAGGCACCTGGCATGGCCTAGGACATCAAATACACAGGAGAAGTGAACCCTACTCTTGATACAAATTCCATGGGGGGTTCATTAACTCTAACAGCCTTTAAAAATGAGCCGTCTTTTGATATTTATATCCTGATTACTTTTTTGTAAAAAAAAAAAAAAAAAATCAAAACCAAAAAATAAACCCAAAACTAAACAGGATCATTTCTGTTTCCCACAGAGAAACATAAATTGTAGCATTCCTCCAATTTATCATATTCCAGTCTGAACTAGAAATGGAAAAATAATAGAAGTAAGAAAGATGTGGAGCTAGGGCAAATAGACGAAGAATGTTAATATTTGTGGCTTTAATAAGACATTTTTTCCATCCTTTGAAAATAGTGAGCTTTTCTGTCATATGCAGGTGTTAATGTAATACCAGCTTTCGAACTATGCATGAGGTCAGCTCTGCTAATCACCAACTTCCTCACTGTGGAGAAAAGACCTATGACATTAGGGAGGTGTAAGACACCTAATTTCAATAAATACAGGTCTAAGAAACCACAGATGGAAAGATATCCAGCACAAGTCTGAAATCCTGTCCTAGTCTTTCCTTAGAAGAACGTACTGAGCTAAACTATGCTTTCCCAGCTCTGTGTGTTCAAAGTCACACTACTGAAACCAATGGTAAAAGTGAGAACCAATGAGAAACATAAATATGAGTAGGGTTTATATCCCAGGATGCTGGCAGAGGGTGAAGTAAATTGAAAATACCTATAAAAGGTTGTTCTTCAGGTAAAGACATTTACCTTAAGAAATCAAAGGCTTTTGGTCAGTACCTTTGAGACAATAACTCAGGGACCAGAGAATATGTGACCTACAGCAGAAACAGCAATGCAAGTGTCTTCAGTTCTTGATAAAAAAATAATAATGTAAGCAGCTTGGCTGGTTTCTAGAGCCAGCACATTATGATAGAAAACCCACCTGTCAGAGCAGACAAGGTTTTGGTTTTAGCTGATGATATTTTATGTTTATACGTAGCAATCCATGAGAATTGTCTACAGTCCTGCTTCAAAACTTCCCAAAGCAAACAGACCACAAGTCAGAGCAGGAATTTGTTTTCTACTGCTCATATAATCACAGGGAGATGAAGGATGAATTTTTATATGTTTTTTCAGTAACTCAGACCCAGCTTCACATAGGGAAATCTGGTTTTGACATCTCTTGATATTTCACAAAAACAACTGATTCTGAAGCACCGTCTCCTCCACAGCAACCCTAGGAGTGTCTGTGAGAACAGAGACTGGGGTTAGGGAATGTGCAAACTTTGGAGCAGGGTACAGGGACGGTACGAAGATGTAGGAAATGTGGAGGTAGGAAAAATAATCTCTTTTATCCATTTTATCCAATCCCCTGGGAGCTTCTGTGAGAACAGGGACTAGAGTCAGACAATGTGCAGACTGGAACAGGATGTATATACAAAGACAATATGAAAATGTAGGAAATCTGGAGGTAGGAAATAATAAGCTCCTTTATCTATTTTATCTTAATTGTAGCCAACATTTCTTTTTTTTCTCTGTGTGTACAAACTTTCTAGCCTGAGGCTCCTACAAAGTTCTGTGCAATGACTGTGAAGCAGAGAGTTAAAGGGTCAAAAATGAATGCCGATATTCCTGTTGTTTCTGTCTTAATTCTTCTAGATTTCTCTGCACCTGCCCAGTTTGTGGACAGGGTCAGTAGACCCTTTTCTGAGGACCAGCAACATAAAAGAAAAATCAGAAGTGAGACTCAAAAGGAAGTTCCCAAAGTCCCTCAATCAGAGCCCTCTCTCATTGTTTTTATGTCAGAGGAGTGTGATTTGTAGACGTAATTTTATCTATTCTGCTCAGATTCTGAGAATTTCCACATTATTTTAGCTATCTTCCCTTTTCCTCCTTCTTCATTCCTGTCTCAGAATGCATCTGCCAGTACAAGGTGTTTCAGGCCTGATGGTTTCAAGATTTTATATTTTAAAACAGAAATGTTTTTGCACAAACAAAGGAAGCAGCAATACTTACGCTAGGCTTCACTAGGTAGCTCTTGTCACCTACTCTTTGGCCTAGAGCAAAACAAGCCAGAAAAGGGAATTTTATTGCAACACACAACCTAGACAGTATTTTTTTATTTTCTTTTATTTTTTATGTTGTTGACTTTGGAGTGAAATTTTAACACTCCAGAAATCCTGGTATAATGGAAAACTCCATTCAATGCCGATCTGATCCTGTCCAGCTTGCCACCCTCTCAGAAGCTAGTTGGACAGGCAGCATGCAGACAGACTGGCTAACAGACCTTCCTGATGGATGCCTGTCTGACTGCCTCATTTACACTGCAAGTTATTGTCCTGTGGCTGCAGAACACGTTGATATTTTATGTTCCTCTGTTTTCAGCAGAAGCCATTCCTTCCAGTTAGCCTTTTTCTAACCTCAAATACATGATAAATAGACTGTAGTCAGCAGCATTTCCTGCCCAACATTTCATAAGCTGTGAAGTCATAATAAGAAAATTAGGAAGACTATAGACTAGCATGAGATAAACTGTCCATCCACCCAATTTCTTTGCAGCATCAGCATGACAACTTGCTCCACACTACTTGCAATGGGAATGATGCCACTTTGCCTCTTTATTTACACCAAGATGTGGACTGATGCAAACGCAATTGTACTCCCCTACAACAGCATTGGTGAGTCCAGTGAAGCAGCACTTCCCCTTCTCCTTTATGCCATCCTTATGAGGAGTTATGAAGAAATTACCCCAGATTTGAAAAATATTTATCCTCCTACTTTCTAATAGCTTCCATGGGAATTAGGTACCTCAATCACTTCACGTCATCCACCGCTCTGCAGAACAAAGACTTGAAGTCATTATAAATATTATACAGATATTTATCACAAGATTGTGCATGTTTTTCTTTCCAAATGGTTTGGAGACCTGCAAGGGACTGGGTTAAGAATATAGAATCATTTGTACGTGAATAGCTACTTCCCCTGGATGAAAGTGTTTGTAACAGCTTTAAATCACAATACTGCAAAGTGCAAGTGCTGAGGCCATAATCTGGCAAAGTACTTAAGCACATGTGGATAATTAAGCAAGTGATTAAAACTGCTGAGTCTCTTTGAAAAGCTGCAATCTACACCGCCAGAAGTGGCTTCATTTGACATCCTGTCGAAAATCTCATCCAGCTACAAAGAAAAAATAGTCAGAGTTTGGAAATACATGCTCCAGTGCTTTGCAGAGCTGTGGCCCTAGTGCTTATCAAGTGTGGTTCCATGTTGTGCTGATCTTAAAAACCAGCAGAATCACTTTTATATTCTTCAATTTCATTTCCTATTGTTCTGGGGGAGAAAAAATATCACATACATTGCTCGTGCTTTCAAAATAAATACTGGAGGGGGGAGGACAAGACAAAAGAAGCTCTAAACCATTTGTTGATATGGTACAGTAGCAAAACACCTGCAGACAAAATGAACATTTAATATAGGTACTCATATCACAGGATAGTGATGATTAGCCCACTCAAATTTCTGTCTGCCTTTCTGATGCAGGTGAATGAGCATGTAGCTCAGCAGAATGGCAATTACGGCAACAGGCTGCCAAAGGTAACAGACTCCATAGAAAAGCAAATAGACAGGTGTGGGTAGAGCATGGATGCATGCTCTGGGGTGCACATACCAAAAACAGCCTTTGAAGGCTTGCTCTGCACCCCCAGACATGCTGCATGGTGTCAGTCTTCCTGACATGAACTTCTGCACGATACTTGGGCTTAACTTCTCTCTTCTTTTTTTAAAGGAATTTCACTGGTAGCTCTTGTAGTTCCTGTTTCATTTGGAATATATGTTAACCACAAATGGCCTAGAAAAGCAAAAATCATACTTAAGGTAAGATATATATAAGGCTGAAGCATTAGATTTATGGACAAATTATGGAATCAGCAGCAGTACATTGCTATTCATAACATTAGTGTCTGACTTTATAAGAGTAGGGAAGTTTTCAGCAGGAAACAAATGAGATGCTTCAGAAATGTGCTGCTTTTCCCTGCACAAATATGCATGAGTTGCATACATTATTTAGAAACCATGATTATCCAAAGAGCCTACTTTTATCTTTGGCTGCAACTGTGATAATAATTGAGTTCAGTTCATAATGTAAACTGAAATTGAAGGAAAATCATTCAGGTCAACTAGAAACGGTTTTTACTCTGCAAGGTAATAAAAAATAAAAATATTCTGGGTTAAAGAAACCTGCAACTTTCTATTTTTAAAACAGTTCATTGATTTATGTGGGCAATTCTGAGTGTGAAGTCAATTTTCATTTAAAAAAATTTTCAAAATATTCTGACTGCTAAAAATCTAAGAAAACTGTTCAGAAAATTCAAGTATATTTGCAAGATAGTTTCAGATGCATCAAAAAATGATTTTATTTAAAAACAATTGTCCTCAAAAATAATAATAATGATAATAAATTGGATGTAATCATATAATAATATAAGATTATGGAAAAATATTATATTTTATGTTATTATATAAATTATTTACTGTTATTTTTATTGAATATTATTATTATTAAAATAGCTGTTTAGTGTTTACAGCTAATTTTAGTGTTAACAGCCAATTAATCATTCTTATCAGTAGGTTTAGGCTGAAAATGACTGCCATATTCTGAGTACCCTTGGTATTTGTTTACCATTCTTACTTAACACATATATTTTCTAAATTTTCTTGAAGAAAACTACACTGACAACTTGTTATTCTACCTATGTTTTGTTATCATGTCTCTTCTGTTAGTTCAGGAAACACAGAACACAAACAAGATTCTTTTAAATCAATTAATTTTCTCAGACTCTTAGTTTTTTCTTTTCTATTTTTAAATGCACTCACAGTACTTATGAACTTGGATACTATTGAGTGCTGGTTTCAAAACTGTACTGTTCCTGTTTAATCAGTTAAGGGAAAATCATGGACTTAAACTCACATGAAAAGAAACTCTACTTGCTCTCTCAGCAAAACACTGTTTTGTCCTCTTTCTTACCAAGTGGGTGAGCAACCTACAGCAGGGTCCATTTTGACAATTTGCTTTATGCAGGACAATGAAGCATCAAGTGCAATTGAGCTATAGCTGTCAGATTAAGGTCTGTATAGTGGGAAATGGAGATAAGAGCACAAGGACAGTGTGCCAGGTGAAAAAAAAGAGCTTGTCAGGCCAGACCATGTTTCTTCTTCCTAAGTGCATGTGGTTAATAGCTCAGTCAAACAAAAGTATTTGTTTGCTCAGTGCTCTTAAAGAGGCTTCAGCCAAAGTCTGATAAAGCCAGTTTAATGGAAATACATATTTAGCTGAGAAATGGATTACCCTAAGATTAGCCCCAGAAGTCTGCCAGTAAGATCCCTGGCAACATATGCCATAAGGGCAGACATTTCTCTTGGATATTAAGAAGAGGCTTAGTTACCACATTTTTGGCAATTGATCAGTGGTGAAGATCTCGGCATATTCAGCCACAGGAAATAAAATCAACTCAGTGACTACATCTATGTAGAAATGCTATACAAACCCACAGTTTTCAAACACAAATTTTCAGCCATGTTAAATATTTACCCCTCCACCTGGAAAATAATTTGCTATCACTAACAGTCTAGGATATAGTTAGCATACGTTATAATAAGCCCTAGAGTGCAACTGCCGACGAAGCGGGGAGGAAAAGTGCATTCTATCAGCTATGAGGTTGCCAGCTTCCCAACAACTCTGGAGAAATTTTTCTAATGTGTGCACCACTCCTTGCTCACATCACACCTATGAAATTAATTTTAATCTCTAGTTCTAAGTACAATTATTACCAAGGCTTCAAGAGACTAGTTTTACAGGTATTTGCTATAGATATCTATTATAGCTGTGCCTCGATCTTTATCCGTAGTAACACATTGAAGCACATCGTACATCTCCTCTCTGGGAAAAACAGCAGCTATCTAATCTGTCTACCTACTGTGAATTATGTTGCTGTAAACTTCAGGGTTTTATGTTTAATAAGAAGTTTCAGTCACTCAGAGACACTCACAGGCATGTTTGACACCATGTTTGATGCCACTGGATTTTGTTGGAGTCTCTTACTCACACAGTCCTTCCTCTTTTCCCTGACAGGTCGGTTCCATTGTGGGAGCAATCCTCATTGTGCTCATTGCTGTGGTTGGGGGAATACTCTATAGAGGCTCCTGGATTATCTCACCCAAATTATGGATCATTGGAACCATATTTCCAGCAGCTGGCTATTGTCTGGGATTCTTTCTGGCCCGCTTAGCTGGTCTGTCTTGGAACAGGTATGGAATTCTCCACGAAAAAGACCTGTAGCCTTTTTCAACTGTGAAAAAAAGTTTTTCTGTAATGATTAATAAATGCTGAGAATCTTCCCTAAACATTAGCTATGCTCAGGGTCACTCATTCCCCAAACCTGTTTCTAGGATAAAACTTTACTTGTGCACATTTTTATACACAGATTCTGACTATACTATTTCCTCCAGATGTTCATACATCTTCCCCTGCTGTGCCCATGTACTCCACTTCAAATTAATGAAACAGACTTGACTTATAAGTGGGTTGGGAATGCAGTAAAATTTCTCATGAAGATGCAGCAGCTTGGAGTCTAGAACATCATTAAAAGAGAGGGAGGTAGTGCCACACATGTGGCTTGAAGGTGGATCACGGTCCCTTACAATTGCTGAACTGGCATAAATTGTTGTGTTCTGGTGGTAAGAGCCATATGACTTGAGGAGAGTTTTGCTGACTACATGAGCTGAAAGATACAATTTTCCTAGTTATCCATTACTGTATGTTTCTTGCTTATCTAGATTATTGCAAAGCATAAGGCTGCTATTTCACAACTGTCTTTGTATTATTCTCTTTAGATGTCGTACAGTGTCTCTGGAAACAGGCATGCAAAACACTCAGCTATGTTCAACTATAGTACAGCTCTCATTCACTCCTGCACAACTTGAACTGATGTTTACTTTCCCACTCATCTACAGCATTTTCCAGCTGTTGCTTGCACTACTAATTTTAGGAGGTAAAGTATATCTATTTTCTATGACAGAGTTGTAATTATGATTATTATCAGTCCCATTTTTCATGAATATGGAGAAAACAAGAAGGGATAAAAATAATCAAATGGAAAATAGTTAAGTACATAATGATTATTAAGCACTACCACTGTGGTGTTGCCAGTACATAAGTAGGAATATACAAGGCTCAGTTCAAAATTTGGAAGACCCTTTTTTTACAGCACAAGGGAGGGCATCTCCACCACCTACAACTAGGCACATGAGACTGCACTGAGCACAGAATTGTTACTATCTTTAGCAAAGGAAGGCCAAACGCATCTTCTTCCACTGTTCAGGGTGCCTGAGTGCTCAGCTGCTCAGCAGGGCCATACCCACAAACTCCCCTCCTACCAGACGCTGAGGTAATAGGCATTAGTTTCACAACTAATGTGAGAAAATATCTTCCCTTAGAGGTAAAGGTCCCTTTTCCCTCCCACATACACCTCCCATGTGTTGCACTTGTGCTACTACAACTAACCTACCAAAGGTTGGGACCTTGTCCCTGTTGCTCACACCTGAAACAAGCTGTTGATTATTGAGCTCCCACTCCCAAACCAGCCATCTTACCCAACACCAGAGCACTGTCCCAATGACACAGCCTGTGGTGTGCAGCCCCAACTCCAACCTCTCTGTCAGGCAATGGTGTGGGGACAGACAAACTTTGTCCCAGGTCCTGTCAAACAGAACTCACATGGAAGTAAAAGTCAGTCCCATAGACCCAGCCAAGAACCCAAAGACTTCCCAAGTGAGACAGGTAATGTTTTAAAAAGTCACTGCACACAACAGGAGCACAAAGCGGTCAAACACCAAACACGGATTTAAAATGTTTTCCTTGTTATTTTCTAAAAGTACTTTTCCACCAATGAGTGCTGTTGACATAAAACAGTTAAACATAGCTTTAAAGAAACTGTTTGCTTTAGCAATGTAAGGAAGGAAAATGTTGCATGGGTACACGTTACTACAAGTGTCCTTTCAGGCAATTTTTTGTAATTTCTTTATTTAATATGAAATATATACCAATCTCCAGGCTACCGTATTTACAGAAGACATCGGGTCAAAACAAAGACAGATATCGAGAAAACAGAGCAAAAAGAGGCTTCAAAATCAACATCATCACATGCTAACGTAAATGGAGGATTTGTACCAAATGAAGACAAATAGACAATTATCTCTGTTCTCACCAGCTAAAAGATATATGGTTTACTTAAAACTATTTTTTCACATGCCGCTGCTTTATGGAAATATTTAACAAAAAGAAGTTCTGTTGATATTGTACAGTAAGATTTTAAAATTATTAACTTATGAAAGATTTCTACTTTGATTTTTAACATGGTTTCTGCCACGATTGTTGAATCTGGCTTTGAACCTAATTCCCTATAAAAGATATTTAATGTTTTTTTTATGGCTTATTTAAAGAAAGGCAGAATAAAGGTGGGCTATTGCTAAAAAAACAAGCAGATATTTGCATTACCAACGCCAGCCATGATCCTGCAAATCCATCTGCTAGTGTTAGCTCACACAACAAAGAGAACACTTTTAAAAGTGCCCTAAGCAGCAACAGGATTTGATGTGGAAGATCTGATAAGGCTGGAGGACTTTCACTGGACATGAATCAACCATGAAATTGGAACAAGCTAATAATGAAATAAAGTTTCATGTAGGTCAGCCTGGGCAGACTAAAGTCATTACACTGTACTAATTGGTTGAAGCATTAATTTGCACTAAAGCTATGATTTTAACAAGTGCAAGGTACCTTAGAACTATTTTTCTCCCCTAAAGTAATAGAAAGTAACAGCTTTGAATCTTCAGTCTTCTAGGTGCTGGAAACATGAACAGAGAGAAAGCTGAGGGCATAAGCCTAGAGCAATTTTAGTGTGACAGCTGCATACAGACAAGCAGGCTGAGATTTTGGAAGTGTAAGAAATTATCAACTTCTGCACTGAAAGGGAGGCATTTGAAAGCAGAACAAAATTGTCCCTGATTTGCCCAGGGGTTTCACCACTGTTAACAGAAGACAATAATGTTTGTAGAGAGTTAGTTATATATTTTTGTTATTCCATGAACTCAATAAATTTGAATTACCAGGTGTCTGCAACATGTAGACACTGGTGTAGTTGATAATTTTAAGATTTTAACTATATGAACCACAGACAGAAATAATTGGATGTACACATACATTATTTGTCTTTGAAAATTCAAGAGTACATATGGAAAGCTGTCTTAAGTGTGTGGAGAAAATGAGTTATAATTCTAGGAGAAAAGTACAAAACAGTACAAAAACTAAACTTTTTGTGGCTGTAATTTTTTTATGGATACACTCAGTAACATTAGTCCTGTACGTTTTATGCAAAGAAAACATCCAGAGAACTTCAGATGAATGGGTGAGAGGTTGGCTGACCGAAAACTTCAAGAATGAGCCAACTATCAACACATGGAAACTATACACTTTGTCATATTCAGGTGGACCTTCTGAGGTGTTGTGAATTAATGTGGCAGGTTTTTTACAAACACAACTGAAATGGTGGAATTTAAGTTCCCTACATGTAGCTTTCTACTGCTGCAGAAATGTGCCCAGTATTAAACAAAGCATAAATTATTACTACCTACCATATGTGGGGGAAAGAGTCTCAAAATGTTCCTGAGTTCTGGGAGGCTTGAAGCTGCTTCACTTTTGGGGGAGTTGAGAGTGGTCATAACCTCCAAGGAAAAGTTTAACACTTGGTGGGAGGTAGCACATAATGAGGCATGCTGTATTTTATAGAACAAAGATTAAACAGGAAAATATAGTGAAGTCTGTTATGGAATAATCATAAATGTGCAACAGCACACTCATGGAGAAAAGGATAAGTTGCTAACATCTGTAGTAAAAAAGCTATTGTCTTTATCCTGCATCCATCAAAGAAAACGGGCAGCAAAAGTTAGTTCGGATCATGTCTTTCTTACACACCATGCTGCTACTCTTTCTCCATGCTAAACTTCAATGCTTCCATGCATATTTTTAAAGCATTTTGAAAATGTATTGAAGAATAATAGTTTGTCTTGCTCATACTCTGTGTGTGTGTATTTAAAGCAACTGTATAAACACTGAACTGAATAAAGTCAGAAGCTATTTATAATTTTGCCCACTGGAGTAATTTAAGGTGGAAAGAATTGAGACTGAAACCTAACATGCAGACAAAGTTTATGGCTTTGAGATGTAACAAAAACACCTCAGATTTTGTGTAAAATGAATATGTTTAATAATCAATCATTGAATCGTAGTATGGTTTGAGTCAGAATGGACCTTTAAAGGTCACCCAGTCCAACACCCCTACAACTGACATTTTTAACTACACCAGGTTGCTCAGGGCCTCTTCCACCCTGGCCTTGAATGTTTCCAGAGATGGGGCACCTACCACCTCTCTCAGCAACCTGATGAAAACTAAAAGGAACATGGGATGTCTGTCTGATGCCATATTTGGTACACATTTTTTAATGAATATGTGCACTTAGAACTCCAGGTGAGGGACTGAGGCTGCAGCTGCTACAGCCATTACAATTACATCTAACAAGGGTCGTATGTCCCAAGCTTTATGTGAAGCAAAGCCATCTTAAAGGTCTTAACCAACATATGTCCAGAGCACGTCAAACCTAAAACAGAAAAACACAGCTTGATGTTGCCAAACACAGACTTATGTTGACATGGAAGCTGTTAAATCTCCAGCTGCTAAATCTCCAGCTGTTAAATCTCCAGCTCAATGTCCATCCATCACTGGTGAAGCTGGAGTGAGTGGGTTATCTCACTGCAGCATAAGGGACTTCTGAAGAACCTGTGTCCTCTCCTCAGGGGCCTCCAAAAAGATGTTCTATTTCTTTAGCTGTTAGCCATACCAATCCTGACATATGGGCTTTTCAGCTGAGGGAGGCTGGTAGCCTCCAGCCTTGCAGTTGCAGTTGTCTTGCAATTATCAAACAAAAATCCCCAACTTGCCAAGGTCAGCTTGTTTAATCTGCTCAATGTCATCTCCTGTCATGTCCTCCAGAATGAATATCTTCTGAAAAAAAGGCAGTATCACCTAGTCACCCCTGCTGTTTAAGTAATCATCCATCCATTGAAACAGTCTGTGGATGGGACATTGCAGGACATGCAATTTAAAAGCATCATGTTCCGGTGAACAGATATCAAATGTAATTAACTCTTACACAAACTGGTAAACATGGATTCACCATGCGACCTAAGAAATTATACAGATTCCTTAGCTGGTTCTAGGTTAATGTATCTAGTTTACTTTTGGACAATAATTCATGTCCAGAGAGCCTGGGTAGTCCCTGAGTCTTAATTCTGCTGCACTCCCGATTCTCAAGCCATTGCAGGCAAAATGAGCTGATGTCTAAGGATAGACATACCCTAAAATTTTAAACAACAGCTGTTAACTCCTAACTTTCCCCAGGTTCTGTAGGGTAAGAGCTGCACTGATGCGACAATCATACTTGCCAAACCTAAGTCTGTAGCTATAAATCCGGGTATAAAGACATGTTCCTTAGTCAGCAAAGAGAAAGAGATGTACCCCCATGGAGTTAATCATGTTCACTGTCTCAGACTCCTGTTACAGGATGAGTTGCCCTCTGGAATTTTCTGTCTCTATAAGTAGATTTATGTGGACTCATTTACACCAAATATTTCACTTTTTTGCTCTCAGAGAGAAAAAAAAATAAAAAATAAATACCTCTTTTTGTCTTAATTTATTTTTCTGCATAAAGTCTCTGAACACCCAGTATGTTTCCTTTGACCAGGATGATAGGTTTTTATAACTTAGATGAAGAAAACCAAACAAAAAAAGTTCTGCATTATGATTCTAATCTCTTATGAAAATATAACTAACTTCTCAGCTGGCCAAAAGACACATAGAAGAACTGGTTCTGTCATATAGTGTGCTGTGTTGGTTAGAAAAGAGTGCAATTTGAATAGAATTAACAAGCAAATTGATTTCCAGTTTATGTTTAATGAGTTTCTTGTTTCAAACTAATTAGGTTATGATGCTCAAAAACCACTCTGCCAATCAGTATTATTTTTGTCAGCCTCAGAAAGGAAAAGTGAACTTACTGTTTTGTACTCCAACCAATTAACATACTGCATGCTTGATGCAAATCTAAAACAATAATCAGTATTCCCTATCTCCCAAGGCACAGGCCTCCGCTGTTTGGTATCTAACAAGAATGCTCCTTCTTTCCGCATATTAATTGTATTGCTTGCCCATGTCCAGAATGAAAGCAAATATAGCATAATAGTACCACGAGGAAATAACAACCCAGCAAACCTGGCTGGATTTTCCTACCCATGTCCAAAGGAAAGTAAAAATAAATCTCTGCTTCTGTTTCCTAAAGAATATGCATTCTGCTCCAGAAGCACTAACATCGCAGTTAAACTGAGCACTAAATTAACTTAAAATATCAAATGTAAAAATAACTGTTACTTGCCAGAGTATTTGTCAGTCTTCAAACTGGAATTGCAGAAGATGGATAATTGAAAACCTTGAAGGAGTACTAATATGTTTTCATGAATAGATATCTGCTGTGGAATGATATTACTTTCTCCATTTAATTTCCATTAAATTTAGTGATCTACAAATAAGTTTTCAGCATCGACCTTCATCCTTACCTAAAAACAGGCAGTCAGCACTGCCAGTAGAGAAAGACAGATGCCTCTGGAGAGCAAGGCATCACACCCCTCAAACACCTGGTTTAGGGTGGGAGGAATTCTGAAAGGAGACAAAGAGATTATGCACAATTCAGTGTGAAATTTGGTTGCCTGAACTTAAGCATCTCGTGTGATATGATATGGCATGAGGTGTCCTGCCTGGTTTTCCACTACCAGTCTAGGAAGTCACAGGTATTCTGTAGGTCCTGGCTATACCTACCATAGCCCTACAGCATCTAAAATGTCACCAGACCATTTTTTAGGCAGCCTAATCCTCCCTGCAACTTCTGTGCAAGTCATCCTTATTTGTGGGATTTGCCCTGATTTATACAAATTCCTCTGCAGTCAGATGAAGGGCTAGCACTCTGCATGAGATACTTGCAAGTCCATAGGACATTGTAAAATATCTCAGAATTTAGAAAAATAAATTAAATAACAGAAAAGCAGCCCTTCCAGCTGCCTCTTTGAACTAACCAAAAGTATGCCTCCTTAATAAATTTCTCCCGGCCCTGCATCTCTACCCAGAATTATATGGGACTTTGAAAGGGCTTGGAACAATATTTAGTGAGGACATTCCAAACAATGTCTATGTAAACAAAGAACACATAAAAATGTATTAATGATATCTCTGCTTGCTCATAATGGACTTAATGAATCAATCAATTGCCAGTAAGACTTGAAAGACCATAAATCAGCCTCCTCCCTCAGATAAGGTTTTAAGAAAAGATGAGACTTTAAAAATAACAACCTGAAATGAAGATTTTCATCTTTTGGACTTTAATTATTTAGGGATTCAGCCATAAGGACTGGACTTTTGACTTTCTAATAACACATCAGTTGATAAATCTTTTGCAATCATTGCATTTACTTAAAAAAAACAAAAACAAAAAAAAACAGAGAAAAGGAAAGAAATCTCAGCGCTGAAGAAAACTCTTATTTACTGCAACAGGGAGTTGATCAGGTCTTTAAGTGGTATATCCCCTGGTTACTACACAGTTTAGATATTGTTATGAAAAGGAATAATTTTTGTTCCAGACAAAGAGAAGCTAGTTGGTTTTCCTTAGAGCACACAAAGCTCACAGTTTCTCATTCACTGCAATTGTTCCTGACCATGAGAAGTATTAGCAATTACAAACCCAGCGTTCCCACCTCACACAAATTTAACATTGCTTCATATTTTATAGATACAACTTAATTGCTTCAGATATACTGATTAGATATACTGACCAGATATCATTACAGTAATCTGATGCATTCTTTTAAATATGACTACGGACCTCCTGTCTCCTTCTTCTGCACTACCTTTATGCATTACTCATTTGGGAGATTTCATCACAGTTTTTAAAAGCCACTTTCCCCCATCTGAATTCAAAATAGATGTAAGGAGGTCGCGTTGAGATGGTGAGGCCCTGTTTAAATAATTTGGTGGTACAATTAATTCCCCACAAGTGGAATTAATTGCAAGGGATTAATGAAAATGTCAGGGTTACAGGTTGTTCTGGTGATGTGTTTCTAATGTCAGTAGTAAATCTGCTGTACATAGAACACAAATTCTTTCCATGCAAGACATTTTCTTTAAAAATATACCCTGAATTCAAAAAATAACCCATAGCTGATATGGACCAATTTTCTATAAAAGTACCCCTACTGAGGAATCAGAAGAAAATATGCAGTTTACACAGATGACAACATGTATAAGGTTTAAGCTATCCAATGATGATTAAAAAAATAGTTACAAAAAAATAAAAAATAAATAAAAATATTTAATTAATGCAAAATATCTATAAGGTGGGTTGAAAGAAGAGGTGGAAAAAAGACTATTTTATGGACTAATTAATTGCTGGCAATTTAATATGATGCTCAAGGTACAAGCTTTGGCTCAGAAAGTCCTTCAATAGTTATTTGCTGGAAGCTGCAGAAATATGTGCCTATGTCTCTTACACCCTTTCCTTGACCTGCTTCTATCACTGCCAAGCTAACTGAGGTTCTTTACCTCTTTGTGCAGTCATTTCCACTACTCATTAAACCCAAGGAAAAACACAAGCTACTTTCAATTATTTTGCCTATTGAAAGGGAAATAACATCTGAGTGGAAGGACAGAACACTGAAATGAACAATGTAGTGAGAGGGGGGATGGGAGAAAATTATTTTATGAAGACACAGTTAGCTGTCCTCAGAGGGTACTGGTCATCACATTGATTATTTTCTTTCTATTCTGTGTCACTTCACCCATTCTGTTGTGTTTTTCAGAATTTTTCCACAGAAACAATTTGGTACATAAAATAAAAACTTCCCGCAGTCAGAAAACATAAACCAGCTGGGGGCTCTTTACATCACCAGAATCACTTATGGTATTTGGAACATCACTGGAATAGGATCAAATTAGTCACTGCAATTCATTCACTCTCGAGACAGCAAATCCTCCTTGAGATCTTTGCAGGCACCTACCTAGAAACATTGTGATGCTACTAAAGGCGTAGGAGCTTCAAATGCATGATTTGAGTGGTGAGGAGTCAAGGATGGCTGGGAAAGGAAGCTGAGGTCAGGCAGTGGTGAACACAGAGCACTGTTTCACCCGTTTTTCAGCCAACTGCTGCACTGTAGCAGTTGTGCTCCTACTACCCATGAGGGCAGAGCAAGAGGATGAGTTAGTCCCACTCTCTGTGCTTAGTTTTCCCACTTGATTCCCTACAGACTAGAGCCAGACCACAAGCCACCACTCAGACTTGTGAGGACAGGAGAATAGACTTGTCTCAGGCACAAGTCCAAGCTACACATGGCAGCAGAAATGCAAGTTTAGGCTATACCTTTGCTCATAAAATTTAACAGGGGGCAGTCTCTAACCCCAGAGCCAAGTGGTATTGTTCATCTCATGTGCACAAAGCTCAGATCTCTTTCCCCACAAGCAGGAAGGACACATTTCAGTCTCCCTTCTGAAAACAGCCCCCACCATCAGCCCTAGCCTGGCACTGCTCAAGACTGTCAGGTCACAAGAGCTGAAGCTGTGGCAGGAAGGGTGTAAACAGTCATGAGACAGTCCTCAAGCCAGTGCCCTCCCCTTGGCCTATTTACTGGTGTAAGATGCAACAGTACCTGCCCAAACCCATGTTTTTCTTCAAACACTCGAAACTGGATGGCTTTAGTGAGACCAGAGAATTCAGGGTAAAGACCATGTATTTTTCCCCTATTGTTTCCTTGTAGACCTATGGTAGCTCTGACTCACGCTGTTAATGATAGATTAAGCTTTAACGAAATAGATAAAGTTATTTATCTTTCTTCAGTTAGAGTAATTTCTACTTCTGTGGAAATGAGCCTCCACTCCTAGAAAAAATGAGCATATTCATCCCAAAAGAATACTATATCTTTGGTGTAATGTTCTTTTTGTTTTCATTAACAAGTTGATCTTGGTATCATTTATATTCTACTTTGAACAGTATATATTTTAATTGTTAATAAGCTAATGACTATGAAATGGAATAAAAGCGATCCCTGGGATTAAGTTTTCAAAGGAGAATTTCTACTTTTTTCTGTGTTATGAAGGGTAATTGCATTGCATGAGTTATTTTTGTTTAACTGCAGAGAACTACAGGACCAGGTTTGGAGGTGGTGTGCTGCCCTTAGGCACGCTTTTCAAAAGCTTGTGACTCAAGTGTATATAGTGATACAGAGCCAATCCTGCATTTTCTACATGATAAGAAAGGACATCTTGACAGTGTAGGAGGAGGGGGATTAGTGCTGCAAGGCTACTCAGTCAGATACATAAACACCTTTGCAAATGCGCAAAACTGTTTCTTGTACTTAAATGTTAAACTATTGAGCAAAGACGCCTGAACTCCAGAGGCACCTTACAGTTTTACCCCGGAGTTCTTCAGACAGTTTAAGGGACACACTCATGCAGACTCTGAAAATACCTTGTAGCACCATTCAGGTCAGAAACAAGTTTACCCCAAAGCCAAGCCAGGCCCTAGATACAAGGAGCTCCCCCACCAGCTTCTCTTCATGGCTTAGTCTAGCGGTCCTGTTCTGAGCAAACCTACTCAAGTAGGTTTTTATATGCAGCTATATGACCCATTTTCTACTCCCTTGTCCTCTCCCTCTCAGTGTACATTAGCCAAATCACCCTTGCTGCTGGGAGGACAGAGTTCAATTCCCTCTTCTATCTAAGGAGATTTAAATCACATTTCCCAATTCCCTAAAGAAAGCTCAACCACTTAATTCTGACTGTTAACTTGTGCTCAGCATATCTCAGCATCCTTAGTACACAGCCTGTATGACAAGCTGTCCTTGTAGCTCTGCTTTTGACTGACGCTCACTGTGTCACATCTTTGAGGGACTGGTTGTTCTCAAAAACAGAAGTCCTGTCCTCCAAACAGCATAATGACTTTCCTGGAGGTAACACAGATGCTTATATTCCTGTTTTTCAGTTGAAGGGTGAAATAAAAATAATCCAATAGCACAGAGATTAGTTTATAGACACTAGGGCATGCACACAGAGCACCATACAGTAGAGTACTGCTTCCAGGCTCCCCATCAAAGTAACTGAAAGGGGCTAGCAAAATATGTGAATTTTCACTTTCATCACAAAATTTAGTATGGGGGTACGTGTTTTAGCCCCTAAGAAGAACACTTTGACATCAGTGGTGTACCTCAAGACTGCAAGATGCCCAAGAGACAGAGCAGACACCATGCCCTGCCCCTGGGGCTGCCCACAGGAGTTCTTAAGCCATAAGAAAGGCAACCATGAGCACAGCTCAAGTGGTGTATTGAAGGAGAGGGTCACACAGACCAAAAGTAATCAGCACAACAGCATCCCAGAGGGATGCGTGTCAGCAACAACCAGTGTCTGCTCTGACACTTCACCTCTTACATGCTGCAGTTTGTCAGTGAATGTTACCATGTGCACAAGAGTATGTTGTTAAATTACAGGGTGGCCAGGAAACAAGTCTGAGCACAGGGTTTTACTTCATCCATGCTGCTATTTGATTCTGCCATAGCCATCGGTAACAGCTGAGGTCAGTTCCCCAGCAGTATGGGCATCAATCAGGTCCTAGTTCTCTTTCCTTTAGAAGTATATATATAACAAAGCAATATTCCTTCTCTCCGTGTAGAGGTACCTCTGCCTCAGGCTGAGATGTTACCTAGGCATATGCTAGTCCTGTCACGGGCAGCACTGCTCTGATTTCTGTAGGAGGTAAACCCTGTATCCAAAAAGTCACCAATGTACATGCCAGACCTTTATCAGTCTTTTGTAGATAATGCCATATATCGCATTGCAGCAACAGATGGTAAGTCTAGACATAGCCAGAGACGTGAAGGCTGGCTTCTTATAGGAGAGCTCCTCTGTCCTACTGAAGGCACCTTGGCTAGATCAGTAGCAGAGAGCTGTCAAAAAAAGGCTTTAACTATTCCAGGAATACACATATAAATGCATGAGTAACAATATGCATATAGGATACTATAAGGAAAGGAAAGAAATGAGGTGGAGAGATAAGAGAAGAAGGGTGGGTAAAAACTGCAATTACAGTGATTATTGACCGCAGCAAGAGCCTGAGCATGTAGAAACAGAAGTGGGTATAGCACAAGGATGAAATAAATGTAGACTGCAGTACTGCAATCCAACCAAGAAGTGTTCTGAAATAAAACTGGAAAGAGGGGTCAGAATTAGTAGGAACGGGTTTTGGAGAAAAAGAGTTTATGATGCCTTTCTTATTGACATCAAAAACTGACAAAGAAGGAACAGTTTTCAATATTCCTGCTTTTCTTTCTGCAAATGTACCTTTAAAAGTTAGGGAACAAAACTATTTATGTAACAGCCCCAAGATTTCCTATAAGAACACAAAGTTTAATGTTCCTTCTGTCTTTAACTACCTGATGAATCAAATAGGGTGTGCCATACACTTTTACCAGCAAGTCTCATCTTTACAACTTCAAGTTCTTTTTATCTTTGAAAGATAAAAATGGCTCTTCTTATCAGATAAGGTTCAGGAGATAGGAGACAGGAGTTCAGCTAAAAGATATGCACTTTGGATTAGCAAGTGAGCAATGGAAAACCTCTAAACTGCAAAGAATCAAAAGGAAAAAAAAATGCATTTTCCCTTTCAATCTGTACCCTACTAAATATACAGAGATTTGCCTGATATTCAGTCAGGTTTGCTCTGTAACTTTCAAGCAGGCTTTAGTTTTCCTGGCTGCAGTACAGGCCTTATCTTCTCAGCCTGCATTGATTTGATTGGTTGGTTTGAGTCAGAGAAAGTGTAATTGCATTAAACGGTTTCATGTAATGCACTATTACATTGAATTTATGCCACAACTGAGCTTCCACAGAAATCAGCTTGTCAAAATATCCGAACAGTATTGTCCTCTGCTGCCACTGTGTCATAAGTAGTGGTGTACTGTAATTGCAGCAAACATAATCTATGTTTGGGCAAAGCTTAGAAAGCAGCCTCAGCAAGCAAAATATTTCAACACCATCTTACTGTGCTCTTATTAAGTAGTAGCCTGCACAAACTGATTCTCTCTTTCCTAACTCAGATACTGAGCCCATGCAGGTAGATCTTGCTTTTGTGTGGAGAAAGGTTCTGCACAGATGGCTGGAATTTGTGAATTCATATTTTAGACTGCTTTCAGATCTTAACACAGATAACTGAAATTCTTTACTGTAGTTTATATTGATTTTAATCAATCCCTTGAAGTACTGGCCTGGATGATACTGAGTACTCAATCTCTTGAAGCACTGTAATAAAAGTTTGCTTTCTTTTCACAACAGGAAGTTTTGGCTGCAGAAATTGTGGGGTGAATTCCATGCCCAATCCTATGCCATCAAACTAAATTAATTCGATAGTCTTAAAATACCCAGGGAACAGTTGACTTAAGCTCAGAGGCCATCTCAGATCTTTCAATTACTATTTCAATTGAAAAGAAAAAGAAAAAAAAAGGTTACCATCCTACTGCATTTGTTCTTCCTTCCTCCCAACTAGCCTAAATTACATTGATTATTTTGCCTTGTCTCTTATTTTTAGTTCTGTGTCCTGAAGCTAAACTTTTGAAATCATATGAAATATTTACACAGAAATGTGAAAATATCAACACTTAATGACACATATTGGAAACAAGAGAGCTGAGATCCGGAGTTTCATTTTGCATAATCAGTCACTGCGATCACATGGTTTCATCGCACAGCAGCACATGTCAGCACCCTGTGTTCAAATGAAAAGAAGACCATAAATATTATCTACTACAAAATGTGTGAAAAAGTTATTGCTTCTTTGCATATCTTGTTCTAGAAAACTGACATCAGAGATACTGAGATACCAAGGTGAAGTACAAAACCAGACCTTAATAGGTTTAATTTTTATCTCTGAACAACATAAATACAGGCTACAGTGATAGCATGCTGTCAAGCTACACGTGCTTCTGTTAAAGAGTCTTTCACCAAACTCAGTGAAAACACCAACCCAGAGACCAAGAGGAAACAAATATTCAGTGCGTTACTCAATAGCCTCCTCGATATGTCCTTGGTCATCTGCTTTGGCCCATTGGTTGATTAAGACAAAAATGCCCTTTATCACAAGATGTCATTCTACTTGTTGGCAGAGCCCGCGGTGTGCTCACCCTACACAGCCAAGAGTCCTGCAAAGTGTCTATGTATCGTGCACAGGGAAAGGTCGTTCTCATTCTTCCCCTTGAGATCCCTTCCAACCTGGAATTCTATGATTCTACACTTTTATGATTCTTGCAGGAGACACCACTTCCTTGGCCTTAACTGGAAACAGGACCATAACCTGACTATATAGTATTAAGTAAGTTGGTGTGGGGCCAATATTCAGAGCCTTATACCTGGCATGTCACAGCTCACACTCACACTTTTAACATTTTTCGCCTCCAAAACGAAGTGGGCAAGTCCTAAATACCTGTCTGTGCACTTAAACACTTCTAATTCAAACCTGAAGCCCAGGTTTCTGACTTACCCTCAGTCGTTAAAATGGCAGCCCAGTGGCTGGCATACATATAGCAGGGTGGAATGAAAACCTTTCTGCCAGATTTGACCAGTGGGACCCACTCCCCCTGTCCCACCACACAGCCAAGGCTGCTAAATCCTCTCCCATTCAGCTCACAGGTGAGATGTTTTGTAACATCAGAGTCAAAACTATTATTTATTATAAAAGCAGGTCCTATCCGGACAAGGGATACCTCCCCCGTCCTCTGCACTTGTTCTATGTCCTCACAGCATGTGGCCATCCAGCCTTCTCATCATTCTTTTCTCATGTCGCAGAGAGCTGTGCAAACCTCTCTAGGCTGAGAAAGTTGGGGCTGTTCATCCTGGAGAAGAGAAGGCTGCGTGGAGACCTCATAACAGCCTTCCAGTATCTGAAGGGGGCCTATAGGGATGCTGGGGAGGGACTCTTCATTAGGGACTGTAGTGACAGGACAAGGGGTAACGGGTTCAAACTTAAACAGGGGAAGTTTAGACTGGATATAAGGAAGAAATTCCTTACTGTTAGGGTGGTGAGGCACTGGAATAGGTTGCCCAAGGAAGTTGTGAATGCTCCATCCCTGGCCAGGTTGGAAAGGGTGACAGGGTTTAGTGTGAGGTGTCCCTGCCCATGGCAGGGGGGTTGGAACTAGATGATCTTAAGGTGCTTTCCAACCCTAACTATTCTATGATTCTTTAACCACCTTCACAGGCTGCAGCTCTTCAAAGGCAGAAAGCAGTGTTTGGTATTAAAAAGTGAACTAATTCTTGGGCAGTCTTGAAAAGAAAGAGCACATTTACATAAAATTCAGTGTTTTTTTCCCAAAACTGCACATACTATATTCTTTCTTGTACTTTAGTCTGTTGGGTTTTGTGTCACTTTTCCACTGCTGTAAATGTTCTTTCATTCCATTCCACAATAAAGACTGTTTCAAACCTGTTTGGTGTTTAGGCTGTCAGCCTCTTAAGATTCCAGGGTCACACATGTAACTGCTCAGCTTTGGTAAATAATTCTAATAAAGGATGTCTCCAGCCTCTATCCTTATTTGCATTTTTACAGAAAAACAGATGCAGCCAGAGCTTATTTATAACTTAGGTAACTTTACTAAACTGATGAGGAAAGTTTCAGACATTACTTCTTTCAAAACTAATTTGTACATAATTATGGCCTAAAACCACTCTTGTTTATTTGGATTATAGGGTGTGACTCACAGAAAGGACTCTGGAAGAGAGAAGATGGTTATGACTGAAGTTGTTATGATGTAAATACATCTCAGAGAAAATTAGAATGTAGAATTGTTTATTTCAATTAATATTTCTGTTTGTTTTTTTCCAGTTTTCTGAATTTTCTCTGTTATTGTGTTTTTTTGTTTTATTAATATGTTCCAGTACCCTGGCACAAGGCAACGGTACAGCCTGCTTACTTAGACTGAGATTTCCCTCTTCTAACTTTAACGGTCGATATTTAGCCTACTTTCCTTAGACTTCCTTTTTTAATCAAGGGAGAAAAATGACAACTATCAAAACATAGTTTATCTGATCTGTTATAAGCATATTGAAGCTGGGAATAATGGGATTCCTATTTCTTTCCACTGACCAGAGACACAAGTCTAGGCTTGTGCATACAAGTTTGATGGTAGACATCCTCCTCTGACCAGTTACAAGGTTTGTAGATTCTACTTAGTTCAAGAAATGCAATATTTTCTATGATTCTCAGCAATTCATCTTCAACTGATCTAATAACAGTTGTATAAATTATTTCTTCTGCAACTTTTTTTTCATGTACCTCCTTATCAGTGGAGATTGGTAATAGCTAGAAACCTGGTGTAGAACTGTACCTTGTTGATTCCTGGGGGTATTGATCTTATTCATCTCTTTGGTATCACATGTTGAAAGGTTTGGTGACAGGAGGAATATTTCTTTTTCCTCCCCAGGTAAGATTGGAAGGAACCACTGGACTTTTTAGGCTACCTTGTAGCCCAGTGTTTGATTAAATAAATTTCCTTTATTAATTACAGGTACTCACACCATTAGTAGTTTTCTCATCTCTTCTGCTCACTGCCTGTGATGTATGATATGTGTAATAAAGCACAGTGACATTTCAAGTTGATGTTTTGAAAGAGCTCCACAAAACACCTCTTTTTACAATGCAAGGCAGGTGTTAATCAAGAGATAGTCACTTCCAGTCCTATGCTCTTATAACTTGTCAGCCGACAAATACTTTACCTGATTTCAAGGAAGAAAACAGAAGAGGATAAGAGGAGATAGAGGTCAATTAGTACAAGAGTATTATTAAGTGTTTTTTCCTATTATATTACTTGTTAATTTTAATAATGTTTTGAACTGTAACTAGTCATTATAAACCTTTTAGATGGAAAAAAAGAAATTAAATTTTACCACAAATTCCACACAACATGGTTAAGAAGCAATGATAACCCTTGAGACCTTAGGCCCATCTCTCATTTCACAGCAGGACAAGTCACATGTAATCAAGGCCTAAATTAATATGAGAGGCTTGGCGAAGACAGGAATATGAAGAATCACTTCAATTTATTCTAAATTGTATCTCCTGGCTAGCATATCTTATTGTACATTTCTTTTCCTCTCATCCATGTGCAAATTTTGTTACTGAAGGGCTATGTGCTGGCAGAACAGCATAATGGATGCTGCACACTGTGTGTGTTACACACTCACTAACACCAAGAAGATGGATGACACACTCATTCCCTTCTTGTCCCACCACTAAATTTGTCTTTATCCACCCCAGTGTTTCTGGGGGCCATATATGACCCCTTTTCCTTTGTTCTGCCCACAGCTCCATCCACACACCACCTTGAATGAACAAGTTTTACTACATAACCTAGAATTTCATGCTAGATCATAAGATGATATGACTCCATGTATTTGATGATGTACACACCTCAGGGAAGTCATTTTGTGTTCTTTCTATCTAATCGGTCCAAGCCTTTATACTGCTCTTATTACTACTACTTGTAAGCATTTAATTATCATAGCTAATAATCTACAAAAATTGCAACACAATGTTTCTATCAGATTGCATTGTCATTAATCTGATTTTGCTGACTCAAATGATAGAAGTCTACCTGGGAGTGTCTTTAAATATATGCATGATCTGATATCAGAAGTTCAGTTTCCTGTGCCATACATGGCAACAGCATTTTGACGTTAAAACAAATTCCTTTCTTTACTGTATCCTTCATTTTTCATTGTGGCAGCCACAGCTGACACTTTACCACAGGACACCCAAACCCTAATTTAGTCCCTTTCAGGCATGTATTTACCAGAAACAAGACCTGAACCTCCTTGCACTTTTAACAGTATCATCTGGCTCTAGCACATGCATGACCTGACATATGACAGCAGAAGTCTTCAGTAATGCACCAGCTTCCCTCTTCATTTCCCATTTTAATTACACCCAACCCAGGTCCTCTCACAGAACAGGGGAAAATTGCTTCTAGTATGGTGTATGAGCCCTGCACAAGAGCACAGGAGGTTCAACTATGGGGCTTTGAAGAGAGCTCCTTGTAGGGTGGCACAGATGGTCAGCAAAAACAGGCAGCTAGCACTTAACACTCGAACACTGAGCTAAGGTAAAAAGAATGTGGACAGGTCTATTTCCATCCAATTATATTTTATGTTCGCAGACCTGTCTTTCAGAGGTTTTGTTTTTGCCTTTCACGTTAATGTGCCAAAATAACGTAAATCAGATCTGCTCAAAAACATTTCACATGCACCAAACGAGGGAAAGTCGAGAGGGGAAGGTCAGTCATGTAAAGGTGTGATATGGTCAGTGTGAGCCAAGTTACTAAAAGGTTAGCCTTTTAAATGGCCAAGTTAAATAAGATACAATTGGTGCTAAGTTAGCCTCCAAGAGCTCCCAAATGCGGGCTTATGAATGCCTGGAGGGACAGGTTTGCTTCAATTGTGCCGTATTTAACTTGGCAATTTAAATGGCAAAGTCCTTTCTTGATATATATATCGCACCTTTATATGGCTTAACATAATTTCTAAAGAGGATTTTTTCTTCACATTAATTAGATATTGCCATATGTGTGTACTTAATATTCATATATATATATACACATAAAATATATTAATCTATTAGATGTCACTGAAAATTCACATGGGGTGGGTAAAATTTTCCTAGGTCTAGCACATAACCTATATTCAGATTTTTAGTCCTGAGAGAACTGGTTTTCTTAAAACAAGATTTTAACACCACAGATAGACCAGGAAAAGAGAGAAGTGCAATGAAGTCTTCTAGAAAGAGATCTTGTCCAGTGTTACTTGTTACTTTTGTTATCTGGCAACTCTTTTGGGGTTTGTCCATTGAAGGTTCAAATGAATCACTAACTAAAGAGAACTACGGCTTCCAGAGGTACTCATTTTCCTTATATCCCCTTTACAGATTGATGGGAGTGTGCTAAAGTTTGGAGGAAGTCACACTGTAGGGCTAAGGCTGGCATTGTACAGCTGTTCTCCATTTTAGGAACTCAGATGATCAAGGGCTAAAAAACGGTGATGGGATTAAATCCTTCTTGTAAATCCATCTCTAATCCATCTGTCATGACTGAGATCAAAACCTCTCTCTTTTTAGCTTATCTCTTAACATTTGCTGGGATATGCAAAGAACCTCTACAACTATTTCTGTTTTGTAACCCAGGTGTTCTTCTCTAGGATAGGAATAAGAAAATAATTGGACCCGAGTTGATCTGTATTGAGTTTTTCTAGACTGCCAACCTCACTAACTCTCAAATTTTGAACTGTACATCCTGAGATGTACATCCTGAGAGCTGAAATTAAATCACTTCAACACTCTGATATCTAAAGGAGCACTTTTTTCTCCTAAGAGACATCCTTTTCAGGTAATACAAAGAAAGAATGAACAAATAAATAATTCCCCCCCCCCCCCCCCCCCATTGATTTAAACTAATGATATACAGTAAAGGAGAAACGGATTATATAGCTATGGGAGACATTACTGTGGGGATCTGTTACAGACCGCCTGATCAAGGAGAACCTGCAGATGAAGCACTCCATAGACAGATAGGAAAAGCCTCATGCTCACAGGCCCTTGTTCTCATGGGTGACTTAAACCACCCTGACATCTGTTGGAAGGACAGTACGGCCCGGCACAAGCAATCCAGGAGGTTCCTCGATTGTGTGGAACACAACTTCCTTGTGCAAGTAATAGAGGAGCCGACAAGGAGAGGTGCCACGCTTGACCTCGTGCTCACCAACAGGGAAGGGCTCATTGGAAATGTGATGCTCCAGGGCAGCCTTGGGTGGAGCGATCATGAGATGCTTGAATTCGAGATCCTCAGGACAGTGAGAAGAGCGTGCAGCAAGCTCACTGCCCTGGACTTCAAAAGAGCAGACTTTGGCCTCTTCAGGAACCTGCTTCGGAAGGTTCCATGGGATACAGCCCTAGAGGGCAGAGAGACCCAAGACTGTTGGTTGATATTCAAGGATCACCTGCTGCAAGCTCAGGAGTGTTGCATCCCAACCAGAAGGAAGTGCAGCAGGAGGGCCAGGAGACCTCCTTGGACGGATAAGGAGCTCCTGAGGAAAATTCAATTGAAAAAAGAGGCTTATAATAAGTGGAAGCAAGGACAGGTGGCATGGGAAGAGTACAGGGATGTTGTCTGAGAAGCTAGGGACCAGGTTAGGAAAGCTAAGGCCCAGTTAGAATTAAACTTAGCTAGAGGTATTAAAGATCACAGGAAGGGATTCTACAAGTACATAGCAAATAAAAAACAGACTAGGGAGAATGTAGGCCCCCTCAGGAAGCTCTCGGGAGAACTGGCTACAGAGGATTTGGAGAAGGCTGAGGTTCTGAATGACTTCTTTGCCTCGGTCTTCACTGGCAAAGCTCTGACCAAACCACCCAAGTCTTGGAAGGCAGATGCGGGGACTGTGAGAATTAAGACCTTGCGCCCACTGTAGGAGAGGAACTGGTTCACGACCATCTTAAAAATCTGAATGTGCACAAGTCCGTGGGTCCTGATGAGATCCATCCGCTGGTCCTGAAGGAGCTGGTGAATGAAGTTGCGAAGCCACTGGCCATCATATTTGAGATATCATGGCAGTCAGGTGAAGTTCCCGATGACTGGAAAAAGGGAAATATAACCCCCATTTTCAAGAAGGGGAAAATGGATGACCCGGGGAATTAGAGACCAGTCAGTCTCACCTGTGTGCCTGGCAAAATCTTGGAGCAGATTCTCCTGGAAGGCATGCTAAGGCACATGAAAATCAACAAGGTGCTTGGTGACAGCCAGCATGGCTTCACTAAGGGGAAATCCTGTCTGACCAATTTGGTGGCCTTCTATGATGAGGCTACAGAACTGATGGACAGAGGTAGAGCAGTTGATGTCATCTACCTGGACTTGTGCAAAGCGTTCAACACAATCCCACACAACATCCTTGTCTCTAAATTGGAGCGACATCAATTTGATGGATGGACCACTCGGTGGATAAAGAACTGGCTGGATTGCCACACACAAAGAGCTTTGGTCAATGGCTCAATGTCCGGCTGGAGACCAGTAACGAGTGGCAGCCCTCAAGGCTCAGTGTTGGGACCGGTCTTGTTCAACATCTTTGTCCCTGACATGGACAGTGGGATTGAGTGCGACCTCAGCAAGTTTGCTGATGACACCAAGCTGTGTGGTTCAGTTGATACGCTGGAGGGAAGGAATGCCATCCAGAGGGACCTCGACATGCTTGTGAGGTGGGCTGATGCCAACCTCATGAAGTTTAACCATGACAAGTGCAAGGTCCTACACCTGGCTCGAAGCAATCCCAGGCACAGCTACAGGCTGGGCAGAGAAGAGATTCAGAGCAGCCCTGCGGAGAAGGACTTGGGGGTGTTGGCTGATGAGAAAATGAACATGAGCCGGCTCCAGTGTGTGCTCGCAGCCCAGAAAGCCAACCGTATCCTGGGCTGCATCAAAAGGAGCGTGACCAGCAGGTCAAAGGAGGTGATCCTGCCCCTCTACTCTGCTCTTGTGAGACCTCACCTGGAGTATTGTGTGCAGTTCTGGTGTCCTCAATATAAAAAGGACATGGAACTGTTGGAACAAGTCCAGAGAAGGGCCACGAGGATGATCAGGGGACTGGAGCACCTCCTGTATGAAGACAGGCTGAGGAAGTTGGGGCTGTTCAGCCTGGAGAAGAGAAGGCTGCGTGGAGACCTCATAGCAGCCTTCCAGTATCTGAAGGGGGCCTATAGGGATGCTGGAGAGGGACTTTTCATTGGAGACTGTAGTGACAGGACAAGGGTAACGGGTTAAAACAGGGGAAGTTTAGGTTGGATATAAGAAGGAAATTCTTTCCTGTTAGGGTGGTGAGGCACTGGAATAGGTTGCCCAGGGAGGTTGTGAATGCTCCATCCCTGGCAGTGTTCAAGGCCAGGTTGGACGAGGCCTTGGGTGATATGATTTAGCATAAGGTGTCCCTGCCCACGGCAGGGGGGTTGGAACTAGATGATCTTAAGTTCCTTTCCAACCCTAACGATTCTATGATTCTATGATTAAAGGGCTGAGAAGATATGTGCTTTGTGGGAAAAACAAAAAACTCTTTGAGCCCCTCTGGTCTGGAAAGTGTTCATTCCCAGAATGGGCTATTACTTTATTATACATCAGATTAGAAAGTTAAGTTTCACTTCCCCACCTTCTTCTTCCAAATACATTGACATTAGAAGGCAGATTACAAATTGATGAGACTACTGCAAGCTGTAAAAAAAATAATTTGAAATGAGCTGCTTCACGACTTGCTCCCCTATTAATCACTTCTATGTAACTGTTGCATTCTTCAACATAAGCTATGAAAGCACCATTGCAAAATGGGTTTTCTCCACAAAATCAGTATCATGTTTTAAGGCTGAGGCAGTATTCTGTCTCTTTGAAAGGCACGTCATGTTTGGGTGATATCTCAACCTACAAACAGTATACTGAGCAGCTTGAGTTTCTAGTCCTGTTGAAGACAGCAAAAGAAAGTGAGCAAAACGAAGTGCAGGATTTCATTACTTTTCATCATGTTTTATTGCATTGTCCATACCATCACTTTTAATCCTTACTATCAGTAGAACATCCAATTACAGGAAGCTTCAGATGTCGATTACTTGTTTAGGTGGGCCATTGTAGTGCTCAACCTAATGCACAGCATTTCTAATAGAAATGTATATCTCCAGTTGATATATGTACAGTCTCAACATCCCAAGCTTCTTTGCAAAAAGGCTGATGTGGCAATGTGGTCTGCCTGGATATTTTATGCAAAGACAAGTAGACATTAGGAGAGGGGTTTGAAGGACAGTTTAGAAGGTGGGTTGAATCTACTGCTTAGTCAAATGTTTCCTGGCATAACCTCACAAGTCATTTAGGACTACACCCACAAACAAATGATGCCCAGTTCAGGAAGATGAGCATGCAAAGGTCACTGCCTGAACTCCATGTATGACACAGAGGAAGAGAAAGGCAGCTGAGAGAGAAATTCACAGCAACAGCTTCTGGAGCAAAGAAGGATGTGGCTGGTTAACATAAGCTAGCAAGCTGCAATTCAATGGAGAAAGGAATGTGCGCAAAGTTGCTGGAATGTGGAAATAAGACTCACAGACACAAAGAACGGCCTATATTTAATCTTCAGAGTTATGTAATTGGCTGTTAACATACTCCACATTTTAAATACAGCTAAAGAGAAGATGATAATACTGGTGCCATTCATATTCTGCACAATAGCTAAAATAGTTGTTTCCTTCAGCTGTTCGTGAAGTCAATAGAGGAAAAAAAGTCACTGGAGGAAAAGAAATAAATAATAATCATTCCAAATAGGTTTAGTGCTTTTCTTTTCTGCAACTCAAAATCATAATGATGACTTATAAAGTTTCTGCCTTTTTTTCTAAGGTTTTGTATGTAAGAGCATGTCACTGCAGGGGCTCTCCAATTTTTGTGTCGAATTTATGAGTCACTTCCATACTAATTCTTTTTCTGATTTAGGGTACAGAATGTTACCATTTAAGATACCATTAAGGCTCTAATTGACTTCAGTGTGGAAAGCAAGCAGTGTAAGCTTCCTTGAAAATAGTTTGGGAAATCTTACTATATTATATTAACTGAAAACTAAGGTCATTTTACTACTCATCTTTCATTTTTTAAAAATCTTACTCTGTAATCTTTAAAGAACAAACTTGATTGCTGAAAATAATTAGGTATAGAAAGTACTATTTACATTGTTCAAAGTCTTCTGATAAATGCCCCTCATTCATTAAGAATCTCTAAAATTAGCAAGCCACAGTTTGGAGCACAAGTAGGATGCAAAGAAACAATCCAAAAGTAAAAAACTGGAGCTTGTTAGGCTCACGAGTCCAACATTGATTGTTTCAGATTGTCTAGAAGTTTCTTTTTCAGGCTAAACTATGTTTTTACCTGAAAAAGTTCATCATCAAAAATAGATACATAGGAACTTTAGACAGACAAGCTAAGTTATCTGGAGCTCTCTAGAGCTATCTGGAGAAGAATCAGGTCCCCATGTGTGATTTTGCTCTGGTTAGAAGAAAGGGGTCATAAACCTAGGTGGTGCTCTGATCTATTCAATTGAGTAAGAGAGGTGAAATAGAGATAGTTCTTCCTTTTTGACAGTCACTTTTCATGAATGGACAACCAAGAAATACAGATGTATAACTGCCCTTAAGCATGGTGTTCTCCGTAATAGTGACTGATTTTTTTTTTTTTGATCAGGTGGTGTCCCTCAGGGATCGGTGTTGGGACCGGTCTTGTTCAACATCTTTGTCCCTGACATGGACAGTGGGACTGAGTGCACCCTCAGCAAGTTTGCTGATGACACCAAGCTGTGTGGTTCAGTTGATACGCTGGAGGGAAGGAATGCCATCCAGAGGGACCTTGACACACTTGTGAGGTGGGCTGATGCCAACCTCATGAAGTTTAACCATGACAAGTGCAAGGTCCTACACCTGGGTCAGAGCAATCCCAGGCACAGCTACAGGTTGGGCAGAGAAGAGATTCAGAGCAGCCCTGCGGAGAAGGACTTGGGGGTGTTGGCTGATGAGAAAATGAACATGAGCCAACAGTGTGTCCTCACAGCCCAGAAAGCCAACCGTATCCTGGGCTGCATCAAAAGGAGCGTGACCAGCAGGTCGAAGGAGGTGATCCTGCCCCTCTACTCTGCTCTTGTGAGACCTCACCTGGAGCATTGTGTGCAGTTCTGGTGTCTTCAGCATAAAAAGGACATGGAACTGTTGGAACAAGTCCAGAGGAGGGCCACGAGGATGATCAGGGGACTAGAGCACCTCCCGTATGAAGACAGGCTGAGGAAGTTGGGGCTGTTCATCCTGGAGAAGAGAAGGCTGCGTGGAGACCTCATAGCAGGCTTCCAGTATCAGAAGGGGGTCTATAGGGATGCTGGGGAGGGACTCTCATTAGTGACGGTAGTGATAGGACAAGGGGTAATGGGTTAAAACTTAAACAGGGGAAGTTCAGATTGGATATAAGGAGGAATTTATTTCCTGTTAGGGTGGTGAGGCACTGGAACAGGTTGGCCAGGGAAGTTGTGAATGCTCCATCCCTGGCAGTGTTCAAGACCAGGTTGGACAAGGCCTTGGGTAATATGGTTTAGTGTGAGGTGTCCCTGCCCATGGCAGGGGGGTTGGAACTAGATGATCGTAAGATCCTTTCCAACCCTACCTATTCCATGATTCTATGATCTTACAGTGACTGCACTATAGGGCTACCTTAGCCAAAAGAACTGCTGAGAATTAATGTCTCGTAACAACCCTAAATAACTTCAAAATATGGAAGATGTGTTAAAGCAGAGAGCATTGCCCTTGCATGTGTCAAATTCAAACACTGAAGATGCTTCAAGTGGTGACAGTCATGAAACATGGAGAGATCCATCTGTTTGGCGTATTTGAAAACGGTGTTAAAAAGGAAGCATTTTTTTTCATGTAGCTGAGAACATGATTTTCGTGAGACCAGCATGTATGCCCAAAACAAGTGAAAATGGGATGCACTGCCCTTGGAATGATAGTCATTTGAACTCTCATACTCCTCTAATATAACTAGAGGTAAAAGAATAGAAGTAGGTGAAAGAAAGCACCTGAGTGCTATAGTTTTATACCAGAAAATGAGGTGTAGGCACTCTCATTAATCCCTACATCCCCACCATCCGGTGTTTGTGGGAAACACATAGCTTGGAGCACTGCCATGGTCCTGCGGTGACAGCGAGAGACTGCTGATGCCAGGCCGTGAAGGAGTGCTAGAAATAACACCTGCTCCCCTTCAGATGGAGATAACTCTGTGAGAAAACTGTGACAGCTGTTAGAGATAGGGGACACAGCTCTGATGGATAAGAGCATTTAGAGGGCAAATTTTGCTCCACCAGCTCTGAGAATACTTGATAACTTCCATAGCACAGTGTGGCAGGAGATCGAAGGCAAGCATCTTCTGGAAATCCCTTTCTGTCAACAATGTACTTGGGTGGTTTCAACTTTCTGTGAAGAAATAAAAATAAAACAGAACCCAAATTATCTGTTCCCATGGCTTGGCAAGGTCTTCGTGGGAGATTCCCACAGATCTGAAGTGAATGCTTGCTACACAACATTCTGCCTTCCTATCAGAAAAGCACTGGTCAGTCAGCACTGGTGGGTTTTGTATTACTGTAGAAATACTTTATTTAAAAGTACATTACAATAAAATACTTGTAAAGGAAGCTGAAAGAAAAAACATAGGGAAATCTTTAGGGCCACTAAGTCCACAATCAGAGATACTTGTATATACTTAAATAAACAGGCCTTATACAGCTTCCAGGTGGAAAGTAGATACAACTTTCATGCAGGTTTGCAGCTTTTTCCAGACTTCCAGGACTACATCAATATGTTATTAGAATCACTATGGTTATGCACAGCTACTTTTCCCAAAGTTTGTACAGACAGAAAAGTCTGCTGTTTTCAGCAAATTCTGAAGATTTTTCTGTCTTTGAGCTGTGCTGTGGATAAGGCAGTAATTTAATGGAACATTGTTTCAATTTCTGAAAACTAATAGTATTTTTCAAAGATTCATACTCTAGTAATAATGTAAAAGTAATAGCTAATAGTACCTTTGCAATTTCTTAGGTAATGGCAGATCATGCCTTAATGCAAACCTCGTTAGAACAGTCTTAGTATATACTCTTAACAACAGCCAGGCAAATTTTCCTTTTATTTTCCCCCCTTTTAGGGAATAAACATCTAACTTCACAACCTCTAAGGTTAAAGACATCAGAAAGCACATTAAACATTGAGCAGTTTTTATCATTTGAAAACTATCATCACTAGAAAGAGCTGCAAAAGGATTTCATAAACTACATTTAAAATGAAACTAGAGCTGGAGTCAGGTGAAAAATAGAAGGATCTGGTAATTTTTGCTAATTAAAGCAAAGTCTGATCTAAAAAAAAAAAAAAGTACTTAACATTAAGGAACTACATTTCCATGCTAATTTCATACCTACCTATTCAGCGTCATGCAGCTTGTAGAACTATTTTCACATATGACTTCCCATGTGTTTATGAAACATAGATATCCCATTTCATGCTGTAAAATCACTATCCTGCAACACAACCACTTGCATTATTTCAGCCACATTGAACTGAAAAATCGTATAAAGATGATGATGTTGATATTGTAACACAGTAAGGGCTAAGGTCAAGCAGCTGTGAATGCAAGAAGCAAATCCTAGGTAGGGCCAGCCTTGAGGCATAGGGACATGAGTCATTATGAACTGCATGGCATGGATCCTGCATCATCCCACATGGCTGATGCAGATGTAACTACAGAAACTGCAAAGCATAATGCTGGCTGTGCATATAACTCTGTAAATATAATGCTTGGAATTTATTACCCAATAAACTCTGAGCAAAAGGTTACTATTTGAAAGACAACTTTGCAGAAAGAATACTTACATCTGATACAGCAGTTAAAACTTTTATGTACAGAAGTTTATTCTTGTTGATACTACAGGATTTTATGAAGTACATGAATGTTTTCAGCATAGCTACTAGTATAAAAATAACCACCTTTATGGAATTCTACCACAGCTAGTTAAACTCCAACCACTGTTTTGTTTTGCTTTGTTTTTCAAATGTACTAGTTAGTTCATTGCACTGATGGTCATTGCTCCCGGCTTATGCTAGTTTATGTTGAAGACAGAATTAAGAAATGCAGGCTGCAGAGATCCTGCTGTGATCATTGTTCACTCACCTAAGGACCTCTTTGTGGTGAGAGAATCCCAGACATCCTTAGATGGGACTCAATATATCCTATAGCAAATCATCTATATGGTCATGGTCTGTCTTGACGTTTCTCCTCTGGGAAAAGCACATGGGACAAAAAAGATTCAGGGTCTGGTTATTTAGTAGAAAATGTGGATAGAAGATCCTCAGGTGAACAAAAAAAAAAAGGAAAAAGGCAACAAGAAAGGTTGCACTGCTTAGGGTAATCACTACTTAGGAACAGCTGAAATATCAGTGTATTATCAGCATTATTTTCATACCAAGTCCAAAACACAGCACTGTACCAGCTATGAAGAAGAAAATTAACTCTATTCCAGCTGAAACCAGGACAGACAGGTAACAGGGAAAAACGACAATTCCTTTTTTGCTTCAATTTTCATTGATAACAATCCAGGAGCTACAGGCCAGACAGCCTCACTTCAATCCCTGGGAAGGTGATGGATCAAATCCTCTTAGAAAACTTTTCTAGTCCTATGAAGGATAAGGTGGCTAAAAACAACCAACACAGATTTACCAAGGGCAAACCATGCCTGATCAACCTGACTGTTTTCTGTGATGAGGTGGCTGGTACTGTAGGTAAGGAAGAGGGCAGGTGATGCCACATACCTTGAATTTAATAAGGTCTTTGACACAGTCTTCATAGTCTCAGTATGACCAAATTGGTAAGACACAGGCTGGATGTGAGAACAATAATGTGGGTGGGAAATTGACTGTAACTGCTGGGCTCCAAGAATTGCGCTCGGTGGTGCAAAGTCCAGCTGGCAGCCTGCTCATAGTGACATCCATCAGGGATGAATACCAGGTCCAACAGTGTTTAGTGCCTTAATAGCATGAATAGCAGTATACCCTCTGCAAGTCTGCAGAAGACAGCAAATGTGGAGGTACAGTCAATATATTGCTAATCAGAGGGACCTAGACAAGCTGGGGAAATAGGCTGACAGGAATACTATTAAAGTCAGCCAAACTTTCAGCAGTTTTATAAATTATCTGGATGCAGGAGTTGACTGTATGTTGTTTAGCAATGATACTAAACGAGTAGCTGTGGACTCCTTTGAGGGTAAAGAACCCTTGCAGAGACATCCAGATAGGCTAGAGAACAAGGCAATCACCAACTGTAGGAAATTTAACAAGAGCAAGTGTGAGATTCTCCAGCTGGGGGAGGACAATCCTGGTTATTGTACAAACTGGGGGACAACAGTTCAGAGAACAGCCCCACTGAAAGAAATCTGAGAGCTTGGGTTAGTGTCAAGCTGAATGTGACTCAACAGTGTCCCCTGGCAGACAAATGGGTCAACCATTTCCTAGGGGACATCAATCACAGCATAGCTGGTGGGTGGATGGAAGTGACTGACTCATTCTATGCTGCACTGGTGCAGCCCCACCTCATGTACCGTGTACAGTTTTGGACACCTCAGTATAAAAAGGACATAAAACTGTCATAATGTGTCCAGAGGAGGACAACTGAGATGGAAAGAGGCCTCAAGGGCAAGATTTACAAGGAGCAGCTGTGGTCACTTGGTTAGTTCAGCTCAGAGAAGAGAAGGCTGAGGGGTGACCTCATTGCAGCCCACAACTTCCCCAAGGAGGGCAGCAGAGGGAGAGATGCTGATCTCTCTCTGGTGACCAATGTTAGGATACAAGGAAATGGAATGAAGCTGCGTCAGGGGAAGATCAGATTAGACATTAGGAAAAGGTTCTTCACTGAGAGGATGGTCGGACACTGTAACAGGCTTCCCAAGGAAGTGGTCACAGCACCAGCCCTGTCACAGTCCAAGGAGCATCTGGATAATGCTCTTAGTCATATGGTTTAATTTTAGCTAGGATATCAGGGTGGACAAGTGGAACAGGCTTTACAGCTGCAGCAAAGGCCATTGGTAACCTGGCTATAACAGTGCAGACAACAGATCCAGGAAGGACTTTTTGGTACTTGTGAAATCACAGCTGAAGAACTGTATCCAGTCTGGGGAGTCCCCCTTACAAGAAAGAGAAGGACATGCAGGAACAAATCCAGCAGACTTATTGATTTGAGAGAGAGATTACTATCTCATCCTGAACACCTAATCTGTCAGAGAGGAAGTCACATGAATTTGTCTACTACAGGTGCCTGAGTTGAGGGTACTTTACTTAATTCATCAGGGTGAAACAGCCTGAAGCATGCTTCCAGGCAGAAATCTTTTTTTTAGAATTGGAAATGCTCTTTGGGGTCTCACATGCTCCTACTGCCTATAAAAGACAACTGAGGGATTTCAGCACATAACATAGTGGAGCTCCCCCCAAGCCTTAATTCTTTTTTCTTTAACTTTCAAGAAGTTCACAATTAAGTTGTGTCATGATTTAGCATCTTTAGGTATTCAGAACTCTCTGCTTGTACTGTGACACATGGAAATTTCGCACTCCACCTTACTTCTCTGTGATAAGACAGTATTCAGCAGGCAGAGACTTCTGCTGCAGTACTGCTGTCAGATATCCAGTGGAAGAGATTCCCCCACTTGTGATTACCTGAGTGACTGAAGGACTTATGCAATTAAACTAGTGGTATTTGAAATTTATGTAGGGTTTGAGTTATCCTCTACTCTGAGGCTGAGACATGGACTCCATGCAAGAGACAGCTCACAATGCTGTCAGGACAGGGAAGTTGTAACAGGAGACACTATAACGGTGTAAATATTTAATTTCATTGTTATTATTTTATTCTAATTTATGTTAATATTTTAATGCATGCAATTTCCTACAGTTCTTATCATTACCTCTTTGCACACCATGGGATTAACATACCCCAAAATCCACTAAACCCTTACATATTTGGTTCTGTGTTGAATAAATCAGAAATGAGGACTTAAATGACTAGCACTCTGTCCTGTATTTCTTATGGTGATGTGTATTTAGACTTTGCTCCCCTGCACTTTCAGTGAGCCTCTATTCCCTCAGTGTCCCTGAATTGCTAGTCTCTAAACCAGACACGTATTGACACTCAAGGTATTTTCTACCTGGTTAACTCGAGAGCATGGCAAGTGTCAGGACTCAAGGCAGAACTCTCAGTGGATGTCAGTTGTCTTGCACAGACAATTGCAAGAGAATTTTTTCTCTCCATTCCTCACCTGTCAGAAATACTGGTCTCACCCTCCTTTGTGTTCAGTCAAATCCCAAGTTCAGCTACAATTGTGTGCAATTGCTACAGTGTTATCGGTGCAAAGCCTGGGGAATGGGAGGTGGAAAGCTTACATATGGATAATAATTACTAAATGTCTGTTTAAGCGTGCATCGTGAATAATATCTTTCAAGATATCAGGTTGAGAATAAATGTTCAGAATATATGTTTAAATAACAAATCACTTTTTTACATTATATACACCTAATTTAACCTTTTATTAGCACACCTGTGATTTATAATTTAGCCAAAATAATATATACAAAAAAGATATGATAAGCTAGAATAAGTCTGTGTCCAAAAGCCTCTCATCGGAGGTATCAAGAGCTCTTGAGTTTTTATAAAACCAGCTGCAACTGATTATATACAAGACAGATATCTTTTGCTTTTAATCTTCCTAAAATGCATTTATAGATATATAAATGGATACATTTTCATCTTAACTACATCCTTAAAACATCACTGTCCCCTGCAAGCTGCATATGTGCAATTAATAGAAGAATTTGGTCCCTTGCCTTCTGTCAATTTTAATGATGATCTTTGACCTGTAACAATCCTATGAAATATTGCCATACACGCTTTATTGTATGTTATAAAATGAGTGAGAAAGAATTTACTAAACTACTGCAGCTCATCATAATCTTATCTGCTTAGAGAGACAGTTGGCACTGCTTTCCCTTAGCAACAGCAACACAAAGCAGTGAGAAGCATAGAGATAAATTATTTCCTTCATAAATGTGTATTAAACTCAATATTTTGAAACCTGGATATCCAGAATGAAGACCCACACCAAGTATGAAAGCCTCCTTGAAAAAGTAACCTGTTTTTTAACTAATACTTAGCACCCATCCACAGCTTCCATTCATTTCTCTGAGCAGAATTTAGGTAATTATCACTGATTTTGAAAAGCACAAGCACAGTACCCATGCTAAATGCATCTGAAAATCAGACCACTTACACTTAGAAGCATAAACTTTTGCCCTGAGATAACAAAACCATCATTCACAGGTCACAGTATCATTTCTATCACATTGTTAATAGTTCGCAGAGCATGAATAGTGATCAAGTCACAAGTCCCACACTATAGAGAGATACTTCATACTCTTTTTCTGCTAGCTTACCTATAAACATTTCACAAGGCAAAGCCTCTTTTTTTTTTCCTGGACCTAATTCCAAGGTAAGTCATATATGGAAGACATCATTATCTTTTTGCTGTGATAGCAACTGCATTTTGGGGGTTTGGTTTGATTTGGTTTTTTAATGGATCAGCAACCAAGACAGAGAAGATGTGAAAATGAACACAGCATTTTTGAGTAACTGGGATAAATGAATGATGTCCAGGTAAAGTAGTCCAACAATTCTTAGTTTTGGTAAGAATTTCCTGTTCCATCTGTTATTAAGAAATTTGTCACTGCTTACTACCTCTGAAACACTATGAATTTCCAGTGAAACACTATGGCTTTCTTATATCCCCATATTTTGTTCTCTACCAAATTCCTCTTGCAGCTGACTGTACATTTCCCAGACAGAGATGTGCTAGCACTTTCTGGATCCTGTATTCCCGGCAACCAGAGAGGCAGTTAGCTACCTTTGCCAAAGCATTCTTTCTGACCTCAAGAAAGACAATGTCATTGCTGGTTGTGTTCAGCTGTTTCCACTTTCTTCTGCAAAAGTGTCCCTTCTTCCCCTATAGTTAGAAAGGCTACAGCATGTAACCTTAAAGTAGAGGAAACAGTGAAAGTTCCAGCACATTCATTTTCAAAGATCCCATTTTCTCTGTCTTCAAAAGAAGATGACTGGGCAGCATTCTCATCAAAGCATTTTCCTGACCCATGCTTCTTTTTATAACTTCTGCAGGGCTAACTGTCTGTCTCAGAAGGCTTTCAAGGTGTCAATGCTGAAGGTTTTATCTTTCTGCCCATAAGCTTTAGAACTGGTGATCCTAATAAATCATACTGAATTGTGCTGCAGTATTCTTACAGTTCTTTTGAAACTTACAGGACATTTTTTAAGTCAAGTTCATTGTACTGAATTGTTGAATAACCAGTTTAACTTGTCATACTGCACCTTTGAAACAGTGAGTCTGTCCTGGGTTCAGCAGTAGCAGTCATTTCTTTTCCTTCTTAGCAGCTGGTGCAGTGCTGTGTTTTTGACTTTCGGCCTGGGAACAGCGCTGATAACACTGATGTTTTTTGTTGCTGTTCAACAATGCTTACTCTGACCAAGGACTTTGTGAGCCTCATGCTCTGCCAGGGAGGAGGGGAAGCCAGGAGGAAGCAGAGACAGGACACCTGACCCAAACTGACCAAAGAGGTATTCCATACCACAGCGTGTCATTCCCAAGATGTAAACTGATTGTTACCCCAAAGGGCTAGATCACTGCTCGGTCAGGCTGGGTATCAGTTGGTAGGTGATGAGGTGATGTATTCTCTTCCCTTGTTATTTCCCTTATCATTATTATTATTGGTGGTAGCAGCAGTGATTTGTGTTATACCTTAGTTACTGGGCTGTCCTTATCTGAAACCGTGGGAGTTAACATTCTTTCGATTCTCCTCCCCGTCCCTTCGGGAGCGCGGGGGAAGGAAAGGGGGTAGTGAGCGAGCGGGCTGCGTGGTTCTGAGTTACTGACTGCACTTAAACCACGACAGAGTCCAAATGATATTTTAAACTAATCTCCTGAGTTAGTAACCTAGCTATTGCAAATTCTCCAGGGATTTCCTACCGAGCAAATGCAATGTACAGTGTGCAAACACATAGTCTTCAATGTATTGGAAAACATTTAATTCTATAAGATTTTGCAGACAATCTGCACCAATCTTGAACTAAAACCGAACAGGATTCTTAAATTATTTCATTCATTATTATATTTTTTGTTATTTTATTTATTAAAAAAAAAACAACAAAACACTTTCAGCTTTATTTGAATCATTTATAGCAAGAGTAAAACATCTGTCCTTTTCTTCAGATGAAAATAGGAGCTATGTTTACATTTTCTGACCAAATACTTAACACTTTTCACAGAATCCTCTCCCTTGTAGGCCAAAAAAATTTGTTAAGATTGTAAAATCTGAGGACTTTTCTGCTCGTCATTCATCTGGAGTAACACTCTTGAGCTTTTACGTAACAACAAGCTAATTTTTCATTTCCAGTAAAGACTGTCAGTCATAGAATCATAGAAAGGTTGGGGTTAGAAGGGGCCTCAAGAGATCAACTAGTTCCAAACCCCTGCCATGGGCAGTGACAGCTTCCACTAGACCAGGTTGCTCAAAGCCCCGTGCAACCTTGAACACTGTCAGGGATGGGCCATCCTCAGCTTCTCCGGGCAACCTGTGCCACTGCCTCACCACCCTCATTGTGAAGAATTGTTTTATTATAGTAAAGAGTTAAATAAGAGTTTTTCTTTTTCTTTTTTTAAGAACAATTTTCTATTACAACATTCAAATTAGAAGAAAAGCCTTAAAATTAACCACCCTCTGGTGAGGGTTAGGGAAGACAGTCCCAGTAGATGGGCCTGTTTCTGCTGGTATTACTCGAACAGGGCTGGCTAGGAATTCTGTAGTAGCTTTCTGTTGGAAATAATTTCTATGAATTAATATTACTTGTGTCTTACTTTCTTCAAATCCTTTTCTCACAGATCTGGAATTTCACAGTTAACAGGTATCTTTAAAATTCTGTGTGCACTGCAAGAAAAATCATGTCTGGTCTGCATTTTTTACTTAATGAAATAGCCATTTTTTGAAGCCTAGAAGGAGTGGAGATATTTTTAATGACTGGTATAATATGAATTGTGAGGGATTATGGTCTTTACCTACTCAAGCTATTCCTTCATGTGTCTTTTTGCCTATAAACAGTCTAAAAATGAACCCATAAAAAATCCTACAGAAGCAAAACCAAGCATCAGAATAATTCCCATAAATTATTCAAGTTTAATTCCACTGTTCTTCACCTAACTACTGGCACTAAGAGGGTATATTGTCACCATGCAAATCACTGATCATTTTTAAAATTATGCTGATCATATATGAAGAGGCATTTACACATGTAAATGCAAGTTGAATGTTTATATAGCAACAAATAGAAACTTCAATTCATGAAATTTAGGTAACAGATTTGAAATTTCTGGCTGTAAGTGTAAAAACACATTACCAGAATAAGACAAGCAGAGTGTCCTGTTTTCAGCTGGGATAGTTTATTTTACTTCTTAGTAGCTGGTGCAGTGCTGTGTTTTGGCTTTAGTCTGATAACACACCCATATTTTAGTTGTTGCTAAGTAGCACTTACCCCAATCAAGGACTTTTCAGTCTCTCATGCTCTACCAGTGAGGAGGGGCATGCAAAGCCAGGAGGAATCAGAGACAGGACTCCTGACTCAAACTAGCCAAAGGGATATTTCATACCACAGCACTTCATGCCCAGTATATAAACTGGGGGAGCCACCGGTTCCTGTATGTGGATTGGCTGTGCATCAGTCAGCAAGTAGTGAGCAATTGTAGTTTGCATCACTTGTCTGTCTTGGCTATTTTTTATTTTTAACTATTGTAATTGCTATTGCTATTGTTATCTTCATTTAAATTATTAAACTGTCCTTACCTCAACCCATGGGGTTTGCCTTTTTCCAACTCTCTTCCCTATCCAACTGGGGTGGCAGGGAGTGAGTGAGTGGCTGCTTGGTACTTAGCTGTCAGCTTAATTCATGATGCAAGGGAAAGAACTAAGAGAACCAAAAGGTAAAAAAAAAACAAACCACAACAAGAAAAAAACAAAAAACAGTTAAAAGGGAGAACTGCACCACTTGCTATAGAGTGAAAGCTTTTATCTGTATGAAAGCCCATAACTACCTTCCTGAAAGTATGTTGTAAAGGCTGTGAACCCAGAGGCTGGACAGGCTGCGAGGCTTAACATTTCTACTTAGCACTTAGCATTTCCAGACAAACCTAGTAGCTTTCCTAAGCTCCCTGTACACACAATGGGAAGATAAAGGTATCGCCCCTTAGAAACTTGCCCAGTTTCATTCCAGAGCCTTAACTGACGGGAGCAATACCTGCACTGCTCACCACCACAGGGTTTTCTTCTGTACATGCCAAGTGGCTCCCTTTCTGAGGCAAGACATGGCAAGATACCATGAGACAGCTTTATTCCTGTATGCAACCTCAGATCACTCAAAATTATGTTTCTGCTTTAAATCACCCCTTAAAGCAGCCTCACTCTCTCTGAAGGGAGTTTATACTTAGAATTAGAGCCAGATTACTACCTAAGCTAGGCTGAGTATCTAAAGTTTTAGTATCCAAAGTTAGAAAGCATGAAATATCCCTGAGTTTCAAGAGACATTTTCATAGCTCACTTAGAAGTTATAGAGAGAAAGTACAGAATTAATTTGAAGCTTCATTTCACAAAATTATTCTTTACTTATTATTGCTTCTTTCTCCCACACATGCGTGAAAAAAAATCCTGCTTTTACTTTAAGGATATGTTGTCAAGCTAATCATTACATGAGTTCCAGCAACACTGCCTGCACTGTATTATCCTGATTTCCTCAACTGTTAACTATAAAATCAAAAAGGGATAAAGTTCAAGATAATCACCAATCAATGAGTACTGCATCATGAAATAAAATAGTACTATAGCTACTGTTCATTGAAATTTAGAGAATTTAGATGTCAGAACTGCCCAAGGTTTACATTCTCAGGTACATTACAAGCATTGCTTTTGGTGCAAATAAAACACTTAGGGACTGTATCAATTTGTACTGTTCACAGGGGTGAGTAGTTAAAAGGAATGAGAATCTTAATTTAGCCTCACTGCACACCAGGTAGTTATGAACACAGCACCCCAGTGCCCTAACCTCATCAAAAAGTGCTTAAATTAACTACTTTAAAAGAACAGTCCTACCTCATTTGCTGGCTTTCATACCCATGAGTTCAGGAACTTGATGCATCAGCCCCTGGGATAAAAACTAACACTTTGTTGTGTGGATTCACTTAGACACAGCTAATGCTTATTTCAGCTTGGAGAAGAACAAGGAATAGGAGATAAGCTCTGTGTTCCCAGGTAATCAGGGTGCTGGCTGTTCAGCTGGTTGCAGGTACACCAGTATGCATCAAGAGGAACTAACAAGGAGTCTGTCATATTATAGTATTTCCAAATTACTAAGTAAAGAAAGTCACCATTGCATAAGTCTTAAATGAGATGATCTGGATTTTCTAGGGAAATCATCCTCCTGATTATTAACCATGGTCCTTAACTGAGAAGTTGCTAGGTGTAGAAGTGAGCTTCAATGCTCCGTCAAAATAAAAACTCAGATTTTGGATTAGATCTACTGTTTTACAGAAAACCACGCAGGCTGTCCAAGGCATCTATGATTTGCTAAGGAGTCAGGACTCCAAGTTTTCCTTTGGATTGGGGTAAGCAACCTTAGTGTACTTTGGAAACTTCTCTGTTCCTGCAGGGCCTTAGTACTCCTTCTTCCTACTTTCTTGAATTTATTTTGAACCCAGATACTCAGACAATAGGTTTGGGTAATAAAGCAGGCATCTCGATGCTTGATCTCTGACTTTTTTCATCCCTGTGTTTTCTCATTAACACAGTAACAACATCTAACTGTAATTGATGCCTATTTGACATTCACTGATAGCACAAGGGACAGCAAGTAGGCAGGTCATCCTCCCAAATACACAAGAAGAATGACTGGCAAAATCAAAAACAAGATAAACAATACCAGGAACAGAGAAGACCCCTTTCTGAGAGAAGGGAGAGGACAATAGCAGAAAAACACGAGGTGTCAGCAGGGTACATTGTAGAAGACAGCCCTCTTCAGCCCTGAAATCCCTCATGGGTGAACTCTCAAGCCTGACCACTTCAACCTTGGTGACAAAGGAAAAGGAAACCATCAGTAACCATAATCATCCATTCTAACTACACAACATCAGCTCATTGATATTGCATACACATAGCTAATTCAGGATAAGTATTAAAAACTAGCAGGTTTGTATACAAAATGGCGGTGACTAATATTGTGCAAGATTTAACCATTATCAAGAAGTATGATATTTCTTAATTAGAATCATAGAATAGTTAGGGTTAGAAAGGACCTTAAGATCATCCAGTTCCAACCCCAATTTTGATGTTTAAAGTTGGCCTGATTTTTCAGTCTTCTAAACACTCCTGTGTTTCAGTCTTCTAAACACTATCAGTGATCTTTAACTTCCCTATAGATATATGTTCATTTGCAAAAGTGCCTTTGCCTTTGGCTTTATCCTATTCCATGAAGTAGACAGGAATGTCACCATTAAACTAAATGGAAGCAGATCCAGAGTGATATTGTTGTCTAATATGTTAGGTAATAGTAATTTTTTCTTCACTTTAGCCATCTTCACTCTTTCTCACATACTGATTCTTATCCCTTTTTTTTTTCTCACTTTTGAAAAGGGTGTTCTTTTTCTCTCACTCAAGTAAAAAGGTTTCTCCATTTTTCTTAACTTTTTGTGAGCATTTATGCTTCATGAAAGGCTGCAGAGGAGCCACCCATACGCATGAGAACATTGATGTCTTCTATTTAGACACAGATCCCATAGAAACATTTGGGCAAATTGCAAGCCCCAGTCAAGATGTCCAAACCAGCAGAGACGAATCACACCCTGAAAGTGGTGATTTCTTCTCATTAACTGGAAAGGGAGACCAGGAACTTAACTTTAAGGTGATTGAACTTAGCAAAGCAAGTGCTGCCCAGAGGAAAGAACTGATGAACATTGCTCCAGAATGCTGTTAGGAGTTCAAGGCCCCTGTTTATGTGCAGGACAATGCAGGAACCAGACACAGCTACATAGGCTTATGATAGAACTCTTCATTTTCTTGCTAATCTTCTTGCTTCTGGGAAATAATAGAGACTTAAGCTTTGGAGTCCTCACATAACTGGCACTGGAAAATATGAAACACTGAGGCTGATAGGTTGCGTGACATTGATGATATGCAACATGAAACAACTTCTTTCCCCTTGGGTGAAAATGCCATGTGACAAAATCTTGCATGTGAAAAAAATTGATCAGGCCATATGATCTTTCTATCATTGCTACGGACATGTATCCAAATTGTTTTGAGACTGCGTTGCTCTATTACAAAGAGATTTGTCTATTGTTACAAAAATGCATGTCTTTGTAGCAGAAGGATCTAAACTTTCTAGTTATATATTTCCTCCTCTAATTATATTTTTGTAGCTTGCCATAAACCCACATTTCACCTGACTTGAGAATCTAAAAAGTTTCAGTAAGATTCAATCAGTTTTTTCCTCTAAAGGTGCAGAAATATTTATCTTGCTCAGAAAAGCAGTAAACAGTACGGCATTTGTGTACCTGATAAACAGTGAGTAGGTGAACTAATTTCTCTTATTCTCATTCAGCAGCATAATGACATGGCAAATGTGCTATATATGGTTTCAAGTGAAATGCTAAACCATCTCATATTTCGCAACCCTCAACTCTGCATAAAGTATGCTTTATAACACAAGCTTTTGCTGATACACATATCTAGAAGTGTAATGAAATGAAGTTCTACACTGTATGTTCAGTTCTCTCCTCAAGGAAAATGACAAATTTTAACACAGTAAGGGACAACACTGGAATGGTGCAACATTTATCTACTTAAATTACATTCAAAACAGAAAAGCTACACACATATGCGGAAAAGACAGCACCAGAAGCAAATAACTTTTGGGACTGATCAAAAGCTCCTAGAGCAATAAGAACTGCCATAATGTAAAATACTCAGAAAAAATTAGAAATCAGGTGTAGTGGGATACATCCTCACCTGATTTTCCCAGTGTCTACAATCTACATCTAAGGTAGTCATCTCAAGTGCCTAGTTAGGAGATGTATTCTCAGATGTGTTTTGTCTGATCTATGCTTGACATCTTATTTAGGATGGGAGATGCTTCTTCCTCCCTTGTACAGCCTAGAGATGTTTGCTCCTCCCAGTTGCCTACAAAGGAAGTTGACCTAAGGAACCTGACAGTTGACATGAGGATCGCCTTATGACACTGAATGTAAGTTACCCTGTACATTTTGATTTTTCACTCTTGGCTTCTCACAGGCAGTATCTTCAAACTATGCAAAGCACTGAGAGAATGACAGTTTGGAAAGACGTTTCATCTGAAGTCATTGGCAATACTTTGCCAGTGACACAGTCTGTCACTGCAAGTAGTTTACAGGGTCACAAATTTCATCTTCACATATACTGCTCTCCAAGGACAGTGGAGGACCTAGAGTTCAGTAATCCATACCATATGTTCACTCAAAGTTCAGAATAACTAAAAAACTATCCTGCCTTCTTTAGTGTTACTGTAGTAACACTAAAAATGCTAAAATTAGTGTTGAGTTTCATCTTCTTAAAAAACATGTAAACATATATACACAATCAGTATTTTTATGCCTAGATTTTCTCTAAATGGCTTTTAGGCCACTTTTAAGTACAATGTCACATTGTATTAGCTAACTCATATTAGAAACACATTAACAAACAATCTGAGTGCTGTGGCAGTAGGTGAGAATTGATCTATTAATACACAGTACATGAAACCCAACTTAACTTTTAATTTGCCTAGTTCCTTAACAAGTAGAAAAAGAGCACTCTGGTAGTGCCCACTGATTCTATGTGGTTTATGCTCTCCCACAAAAACAGCCATGCATATGAATAAGAGACTTTTCAATTTCTAGAATTATAAATCATTTCTAGACACCAAGCTCTGGGAGTTGGTTTGTAGACCTGAAGCTCATGATCTACTTCATGCTAGGTACACTTACTAGATACTACTAGATACTTCTACTTATTAGTACTACTAGTATTAGTACTACCTGGGTACTCACTACTGCAGATAAGAACCAGGGGAGGCAACACCTGCATTATGTTGGATCAGACAGCTTGAAGGTAAGTGACATTTTGCAAGGGCAGAAAGTGCCCTGAGAGTACTCAGAGAAGGGTCTGATGATCATATAAATCATTAAATCTGAAGAACAGTAGTGCAGGAGATTTTGTCTGGGAACGGTGTCTTCTTTCTGCAGAAGGTATTCTATCAGATTCTCATCCATAGAGCTTGTCTTCATGGGGATTGGAGTCAAAGTAAAGCCTGTGACAAGAAAGTATGGCTTGCTCAAGTGAAATTTCAATCCAGTACACAACACACAAGAGAGAATCGAGACAGAAAATAATTGCTCAGCAGTCATTATCTCTTCCCTTTTATGCACTCTGGGTGGTCTTTTTCTCTCTTCAACTATTTTTCAAACAAAGAGAGTATGAACTGAAGCTTTTGTCTACATTTTGCTAGCTTTACAGTGTCTAAAGTCCCAAGAGAGTATGGAGTGCCAGAAGTCAATTTATGCAAGTTCATTGGCCAAAGGTTTCTTCCCCTCTTCTAAGCATGGAACTGACCTTTTCTAGAAGCTGGCTTGACTTGTGCATGGCCTGTTGTCCCCACCTCCATGATTTTCTGTTTTTTCATGCTGCAGCTGTATTTTTCACCACTTTTCTGGTTCCAGCAGCAGACTCACACCCTGCATTAAATTCGCAGGCATTATCTTAGCACTCAGAAGGGTAAAACGTGAACATTGAGTTGTCCGACAAAGTTAATAAATTATTGCAGTTCAGTAGAACAGACAAGCAGTAGGCAGAACTTCAGTGGGCAATGTCTACCTCAACACCCTTCATCTTGGGACCATGTCAGGCCAGGGCAAGGCTCAGCTCCCAGAACTTTGTAGCCGTGAGGATGCAGTTTGCTAGAGAACAGGAAGGGGTTTCCTTTCCCAGGACACTGTAGTAAAGGAACAGTAGTTTGCATGTACCTCCCAATCATTGCACAATCAACATATAACATTCAAGTTGGCCAAAACACCAAAGTCACAGATAACTGTGTCTTAAGGACAACACCATGATCAAAGCGCACAAATAAAAATGTGTCTATATCACAAATAACCATGAAGCAGTTTCCAAGCAGAGTGCTCTAACTCCTTATTGTTCCAGCTAAAGGACAGCTTCATGGCCCAAGTTAGCAAGCTGGCATTAGCTCAAGGTTTCTTGAAAGTTATCTTTTTAGTGTTAATTTATCACAGGCACATCCTTGAAGACAAGGGGGTTAAAGTGTCAAAAGCCAGGGAACTCAAAAGGTGACATTCTAGACCTGCTGCAAATAAAGGACTTTTTATACAGACTTACAAAGGGATTTTCTGGGATTCCAAGCTGTAAGTTTCCACAGTTAAATGGAGAGGAAAATAAAAGAGGCAGGACAACTTCCTTGACAAAGGGAAAGTCTTTGGGAAAATGAGGACACTGCATGGTAGGAATGTTTTTCTCTTCTTTTTCTCTCTTTCATACCAACTTCTTACATATGCTTCTCAATTTATGTCTAAAATTATAAAACATATATTGTTTATTATTATTTTCTCTCCTTACTGTTAGGTTTCTGTTCCTCTTCCAGCTGTTGAATACATACATTAATATTACAAATAATTCTGTAAATGTCTTTGTAATAGAGATATTTAAATAGCTGACTATTCTTTAGCTAAAACAACCATCAAATAGCTATTTCAGCTTTCCACCAAACTGAGTTTTAGTGTCTATAATTTTGTATATAAATGTCTGTACGTCTATTTCACATTTCCTGTTATTTATATGTATTAATAATAAATCCATTATAAAAATAATTCAAAACACAGGGTAATTTCACAAGTAATGCTTAGGTGTTCTTAGTATTAAAATATCAACTGGATCAAAATTAATAATAAGGAAATTGTTAATATATAGTAATAAAGAGATGTGCACATCAAAGAAGCTGATGGACCAGAAATTATTGAACATCTAAAATTAAAATACTAGAGCTGGATCAGCTAAATAATGAGGAACTGATTGACTCAATTACCCCAGAGGAAATTAGTTCAGCAGTACAGAAATAAGCAACTGTGTCGATGAGTATCAAATAGAATATTTTATAGATTTTTTTGATAGAGAAAGTAGTCTTTCAGATGAGGAGTATATCATGGAGTAATGCACAGCCCAAGAGGTGAACACCTACAGCTATGATTCATAAGATGAATAAGCTAGAACCTCATTCAGTGATATTTGTCTTGTTTAATTAATTAAGTATGCATCAAAATCCTATCAGGTAGCTTAAAACAGGTCACAGATAAACTAATTCATAGAGATCAGGTTGATTTCCTCCATGGCCAATTTATGGCTGATAATTTGTGTAAATTATCCAATTTAATACAGCAAGTAAATAAATTAAGCATTCTCTCTACAGCAATCCCTGTTGATACACAGAAAGCCTTTAAAAGGCGATTTACTCAAGTTCCCAAATAAACTGAATTCCCAATGTCTCGTGGTAATACTCTATTACTATATTTTAATGCCGCTCATCTGCTTTTTCTAGTGTTTGCCCATGCATGCAGTCAAGATGAGGGGAGAGCATTTGGCCCTCCTGCCTTAGATGCTCATCTTGCAGCTAGATAGGATCAGCACTGAGGGAATCAGTTCTTCCCCACTAGATTTGTTGTTTATTCCCTGAGTGCCTAATGGAGAGAATTAGGTGCTTCTTAAAGCCTTGGCAGTCCTGGCTGCTTAAGCTGAGATCTCTCAGGTTACTTCTGCCTTTTGTGTGCAGAGTTGGAAAACTCTGCAAAGACTGCTGCTCATTATTTCACACACAGACACATTCCTGGGGATGGAGCCATGCTATGCACCAATCTTTGCCAAAACAAGCCAAGAAAACAATACCCCTGAAAAATGTGCTGTCATCCTGACATTTGCTCTCCGGAGGACAAAAGAGGGGAAACTGAACGAAAACAAAACAACTAGACTTGCAAGCCTGTTGAAGGAGGCAGAACATCTTGTGGACAGCAGCCCTATGGTTACAGCACCCACATTAGAGGTATTGGGTTCCACATGAGTGATTGCCCTGCTTCAGGAAGGCTTTCTAAGGACCAAGTTATGGACTGTTCTTGATGGTGTCATAATCCCTCCTGTTGATGCCTCTCTGCTTTGTGTAATATCCTGAAATACTCAAAACAGAATGAGAATGACTCCGTAAAAGTCATTCTGATTCTGCTTTGAGGGAAATTTAAGACGCAATCCCCTCTCTAATCCAGGTCTTTCCTGGCTTACATTTAAAAAGGTAATGGCATCATCAGAAAAGGCTGAGGCAACGTTGTCACAGGACCATCACATTCACCCCACATTCCTGGGAAGGACAAGAAGAATCAATCTTTAAGCAGGAGAAGGTGAATCCTTGTCTACAGTAACCTGAGTGAGGCAGGGGTGCAGCCCCAGTGCAGGGAGGTCAGCCCTGCCTCCAACAAGCTGACATCTGTTCTGAGGTGGCAAGTGAATAAAAACAAAACAGCAGCAAAGAGGAGCAGCTCTAAGTGTCATGATGTGCCACAGCTTCAGTCTACCAGCAAACCTATCGTTGTCAAGGACTAACAGGCTTCTAATCAGTATTTGAAAAGTAAATAGAACTTTGTATGAAGAAAAAGACGCAGTATGTTTTTCCTCCTGCGGCAATGTGGGATCTGTCCCCTTTTTCTCCTGTTGGTATGAGAACCTCACCCAGCAGACAAATGTGGGAACAAGCATTTCAGAAAAGATCAAAATAAACTCCTCTGACTTTTCCTAACAGCTTGCTGTCACTTTAATGCAGCCCAGTCTTTTGGCAAAACTGAGACAAATATCATAAATTATTTTCAGCCACCTTGAAACTGCAGGGTTTTTTTTGTAAATATGTTATTCAGAGAAAAACACTTTGCCTGGGTCTAATCAAAAACTAATTAGAATCAGCATATGCTTTTTGCATAGTTACCGTGTCATCTGGAACAGCTAGATGTACAAACCCAAATCTAATCAAACGGAGATGCTTAGCATTGGGAGCATTATCATCTGAAGAGTCTTCTGCAGTCAACAAAAAAAGAAATAGCAGCATGATTCAACTTACCTAGTGTCTTGAACCATCCTCTAAAAATTATTATTGCTCCCCTTTGATTATAGAGAAGTTCTGAGAATGTGATTTGGTCACCTGAGCACTGGTAGCCAGCACTATTTCAGATGCCCCAGAGTACTCACCTGGCCTACACCTGCCCCTTTGGAAGAGCACAGATTTCCCCCAAGTCCCATGGCATATCTGGCAGGACCAGGCAGGTGTTCTTAGTACCCTGGAGAATCCCAAAAGGCACCTATGAGCTGCACCTTAGCCATTTCTACATGCTTCAGTATGGCCTGAGGTCATAAAAGGCAAGCCTGGGCTGCTGGGCACTGCTGTAGCCATAAGTGAAGAGTAGCAGAAGCAGCAGAGGCTGAAGCCATAGCTTGGCTAAGAGTTAGCCAAGGAATAAAGGAGCTGCCACAAAGCAAGCCAGGAGTTTAGAGCTCCGTTTGTTCCTGAGTGAGTCACTACAGTGTCATGAGGGGATTGCTCAGACGCTATTGTTATAAAGTTTATGTGTCAAACTTTTTGCCTGAACCCACTTCCACCATATATGGAGCCATCAGACATATATACATACAAATCTGACTTTTGTGCAGCATTTTTCATTCTACATCTAATGACATTATCACAGTTACACAAATTACACTTAGAGAGACAAGTAATCGAAGCAAAAGTCAGAAACTGCAAAACTGTAACCTTTGGTCACCAAAAAATTCTTCTCCCTCAAATTCTCTTGCTTGTTTGATGAGTTTCCCACTTGTCCTTTCAAGTTTTCTTCTGTATAGAGCTAAACAGTTTCTTGTATGATAAAAAAATTCTTTAGTTTCATCATTAATCATAGAACTAAGACATTAATATGAAACAATTCATTTTATGGCAACATACTAGGCTTTTAAAAGGAGATGTAAGAGGTTTTCCATCTTATGAGGATCAATTTTGTTGTACAACCAAGAGAAATTTTAGTCCATTTTTCAGACTATCTGAAGTCCCATGTATTGAAGAACAATCCATCAGCAAACAGTTTCAATTCAAGTGGTAATTTATGATTCTATATGACCGCAATGATATTTGTAACACTGGCCACCAAAGTTTATCACCAAGATTTTACCAAGCAAAATGCATCCTATTTGCAGGTTTTCATTTAAACAAATATCAAAGATAGGACAGATTGCTTGCATGACTGAAAACCGTTGAACCAATTTACACTCAGCAAATGATGTATAGTTGAACATGTTTAACAACAAGTTTTAAAGCATACAGTGAACAGCAGCATTCTGCTGCAACACAATCCATCTTAAGGATTCAAAGGCAGGTTCTTGACCTGGGAACCTAGGCTGTCTGCACAGAGAAACAGCATCTGAACTCTTTCCCTGGACTCTCTATGCTAATTCCTAGTTTGGACACTTATAGCAGATGCCTGAAGTCAGATCCTGGAATACTCCTACTCTGTGTAATTCTGAGGCTGAGCAAGAGATGGACAGAGTGCTAATACTGAAATACCAGTAGGAAATTACTGGAGGGCTGCAAATAAGGAAGAATAACAATTTAGAAGTATATAGTCTCATTTAAGGATGCCAGAATAAAAAAAAAACAAGGTGCAGAGATCTGTGCCAATATCCTTCAAACCCTGTAACAAGACCAACCAAGACTGACAAGAAATTAAGATGGGCTGCAAAGACTTTCATTCATTTGCTTTATGAAAATGTACTACTGTTTTGGTCTTCTATGTTTAGGAACACCAAAACTCTACCCAGGTATTATGTTTAAAACCACTTCGTTATTCAACATGCTCCAGCATGTTCTACTTGTTAGGACCACTATGCAGCTGCTGAAGGTGAATGTCCTTTGATCACAAGGTGCATGGAAGAGTGTTTGTGCATGATAGTGAACAAGCAGAAGATCATTTGTGTGTGATGTTTACCAGGTGCAATTTGTGGAATTAGCCAAAGAACAATGGGTTTGTAGAGGTCCAGTCGTTTCAAACTTCAGCATGTGATAAAAGAAACATCTGCTGCACACAATTGGTCTTGAACAACAGACACTGCTGTTAGGTCTAAGAAAGAGTGTCACCACTGACAAGGATGAGAGAGACATTGTTGAGAAGTATCAGGAAAAGCAATACTGTTGGAAGCCAGATAGGAGGACCTGACATAAATTCTTGAAGATGTCAGACTGTATAATCTGAAATAAAGAAAGGTTTTTCAAATATTCTTTGCATGTGGAACCACAGATCTTCCAAACACATTGGGCAGAAGCCCAGCTCCTCAACCCAGGGCCTTGGCTAGTCACCAAGAAACACCATGGGCAGCTGGACCAGGTTAAAAGCAGAGGCTAAGAGAAAGTATAAGTGAATGTGTAGGTATCTGCTTGCAATGAAGTTTCAGCCAGCAAGAACACAGATGCTCTTCCCCTTACAACAGCCACACCTAAATAAGACAAACCAAATATTAAATATTATTTGCTGAAATGTATATCTAGAAATACATATATATCGTTAAAATAGAACTGTATAACATAAATTTTAGCTGGAGTATTTTTGTACCTTGTCATAAGATTGCTTAGATAGATTTAGTTTTGTCTTTGTAAATACTTATAAAATTATTCTAAAACTTGTCCATCAGACAAACAAAACATTAAGGGGAAGAAAGCAAGGTCAATCCAAAGCTAACAAGAGCACAGCAGAAAATCCTTTGAACAATCCTTGAAGCTGAATGACATGCTAGAGATACTTACTAGTGAGATAGGCAGTGCATGTGCTTGATGGCAATAGTAATGCTCTTATCAACATGGAAACGCTGGGTTTAAACTTAATCTTTCCCCTGATAAACTCTCTTTTCATCCAGTCCAAGGATTTATAGCCTAGACTGCTAAAAGTCTTTCAGACTCAAACTCAGAACCAAACTGTATCTGTTTATCCCATTCCTATAAGGATTGAAAGACGGTGCATTTTAAATGCAAATACTTGAAGTCCAGGCACAGGAATCTGAATAGCAGAGGTAGAGGATCTGAGGAGGTCTCTGGAGAGCTACGCAGTGAGTATAAGACCCACACAGTCAACTGTGCAGATAGCTGGGTCAGGGCTCAGCAGCACTCCACACTAGCAGGGCAGTAGCTGAGGCAGGAAAACTCAGGGCAACATTATCCAGCCTGGCTGCAGGGGAAATAAAAGTAATAAACAGATACTTAGTGGTCAAACAATGTCTGTAGGCTTGCAAGGAAACTGAAAGTCTTGTGGTAAAAAGACCAAAATGGTCCTTTAACATTGGGGTTTTTTTTCTGCAGTATCTGAAAAGCCTTTTTGCTCTTCCCTGAGATGTATTTTTAAAATCATGCATAATAAATATATTCATGCTTCAAATTTTTACAGTGTGGCAAAATTCTTGGCTAAAGTATTGATAATTATTTTAAGCTGTCATAGAAATATCATTTTATTTTTGCTGGTAGAGGACATACTCAAAACAGCTGAAATTAGAAGTGCGTTTTTGGTACACATCCTGGAAAGGATGTGTACCTTTCTTTGTCCATCACTTCAGAGTTTTCCTGAACTTACTTAAGATGACAGACTCCTGTGACCAAAGACAGTGATTGGTACAGGGTGACTAGCTTCTAAGCAAGAGGTGAGCCAGAGCTATGGCAGGAGAAATGGAGGGACAAAGACAACTCTGCTTTCCACAAATGGAGGCAGTCATCAAGGGATCAGTCAACCTGATGCAATGGCCATTAATGCCTGAATATATGCTTTGCACAGGAGTACATAGGTATATGAATTTCTCTCTAATGTTCACAGAAAGAAATGGCAGTGCCTTTCTGGTCTGCCACTTTTGACTAACTTGTGATGAGGAGGAAAATTAATATATAACACTAAAAGAGCAAAAATCATTTTCTGATGGTAAGAGCAGAACGTACAAATCATCACTTGGGTTTGTTGCTGATTTGCCAGCAGTAATATTTGGGTTGCAATGTACAGCTTGATACTACAATAAAATGTATTTTTAATAGTATCTTTTATTAAAAACCGCCTCCCAATTTGCTTTGCTAAATAATCGAGTAGTCTCAATTAAACATTTGCAGGAGAAGAGAATGCTTCAGAACCGTAAACAGGGGAAACCATGTTTCAGAGCAGTTTGAGCACCAAGGATGGTGTTTTCATCGTTCAGATGTTATAAGCAGGGTCTCCTTCTATTACATTCGTGTACACTAGCAAGCAATTAGGTTGTATCCATTGAAATAAAAAGAGTTTTCTAAAGAGAATTTTGCTCCCTGTGACATTTAATTTGCTTTGCTTCAAAACAGCAGCTGTCGTGTCACCATCCATGTAATTTAGTGCAGAATAGTCCTCGGGCACTAGGGAGGAATTCGGACCTAACAGCTGAGGACAGCCAACCCTACACTTTGCGTCAGCCACATGGAGTCCATTAGAAACAGGGAAAGGGGCTAAGGATCAGTGCCCTCATTTTGTGTTACTGCCTGGCAGTTTGAGCACTTGCCCAAAATGTCTGATATTAGAAAAATACCAGCAACACCTCCATTTTATCCCATTATTTTTGGCACTTATAATCCTCCATGGCTTTTGTTTTGCTTTTCTTTTTTTTCTCCAGGGGGCAGAGCCAAGACAAAATGTAACAGAGCATAGTTTAGTTTTGTTTCAAGTGCTTAGTCCTAACAGGAGCCCATAATAAGTTCCCCTTATAGGAATAATTCTCATTCCAGTTCCCATTATAGGAATACCCGTGACACTCCCATAGCAGCACAGTAAAAACAAACTAGGTAAGCACCATATGTGATCAACAGAGTGCTGTTTCTACATTGTAAAATATTGAGGGTTTCTTTATGACAAGGCTTAACATTTGAAACTGTTTATAAAAGTTCCTCATTTTTTTCCTTTTTATTAAAAAATAATATACCTTAATGCATACATTGGGACTAGTAAGGAGATTAAAATTAAACATGTGCACAAACAGCCACAAAAGAAAGACCTCGGACTGTGAAGTCCTTGGATACATGCTCCTGATGCCCCTGCTAAGGCCAGCCTGCATTTTCACATATCTGTAGCAAAAACAAGCCATCTACAGCAAAACATGAACTTACAGTAGGAATAAATGGCAAACACTGGAGGATGGATTAATAGCTCTGTGGCACTTTGAAGTCTGGATCCAGGAGTGAAAATGAAGTGCAGTTAAATGCCAAGTATCATGGAAGTCACCAAACATAATTCTTTCCCAGCTCTCTTCAAAAGTGAGTTTAAAAGTTGAAGGGGGGAATTAACTTCAGACTGGAGGTCTGTATTTAGACCTAGCAAGAAATCATTGAAAAGAAAGAATGGCAACCCTGAGACACAAATGAAATGAGCTGCCAAGCAGATTTTTCACAGTCATGATAATTATTTTTGAAATCTCACAGCTTGCTTTTCTCTAAGTAGAAAGCAATTCTCCTCACTATTCTCTTTCATGACAACTTGGGCATCAGCTCCCTCAAAACTGATTTTCACTTGCAGTGGTATTGTTAATTATTATAATGAGATACGCAAGAATCTAAAGCTTTAATAATAAAAACAGATACGGTGCCTCTTTGTCTATTTAATTAGAACACAATAAAGTGTAGAATTTATCCTTTTTAATGTTTTGCAGGCGATTTTCACACATGTGGTAAGTCTGTTAGAAATTTCATGCATAGCTAGGTTTAAAGCTTCCCTGATGTTCGTCAGATACAGCTGAAGCAGTGATTTTGTGTTGTAGACATAATTAGGTGGCATATTGCCATGAATTTCCCTTTTTCCCCCTTCTTCTTGCAACTCAGATGTCAAAGCAAATTATTCATCAGCTGTAAGATGTGAGGGGGCTGGTTATAAGGAAAAAAAAAAGGCTAAATTTTCATTAGTTTTTCATTGAAGTTTGCAAGTTTCTGAAGCATAGTCTCATCAAGATGGACAGTGTCCTCTACTCTGCTTCTATTGCTCTCTTATCCTAACTCAGTTTGTCACTGAAATGTTCTCACCTGGGTAATAATTGCTTGTTTCAGTCAGGATGTTGGTGACTGTGTGCCCCCTTCACAAGAACTATCAACCCAGTTGGCCTTCTTTGATTCACCTGACAACAGAAAAGCAAGAATTGGAAAGAGAAATATGTCTGTACAGTGTTTGAGAGCTGCCCCACTGCCATGCCAAACCAAAAGCCAAAGCCTGCCTGGGCAGGAGCTGCCAGCACTGCCTGGGTCCAAGCTCCAAGCAAAGGGCACCCCATGAGAAAAGCAGACTGCGAGATCTCCTTCACCTCGATGAGCTGCCTGCAGGCTGCATGCCTGAAAGCAGGCAAAGCTTTTGGGCACTAACAGGCACCTTGCATGGCAAATGCTTTCACAGCTGCTTGTCAGAGATTGTGTAGACCTTGTTAGAGAAACTGAAACTCCATTTCTCCCTTTCTGATTAGCTTTTCTAACTCAAGGGCAGCAGGAAGCAGTAGGGTACTTGGGAAATGTTCTGCTGCCATTTCCAACTGTGTCTGCTCTCTGGGGACTCAAATGAAAGATGGGGTGGGCTTGTCTGAACTTGCTGTGTCAGCTCCCTTCACCACCATAGATGAGGAGCTGACTCATCCTTAGGTAGACATTTAAAGCAGAAGAGGTGAACCTCATCTTCAAGCCTCATTTTAAGGCGCTCAGGAAGTCTGCTATCTAGCAGTAAATGTAGAAGATAACAACGTAAGTGTCTGAAACTACACAAGATAAATCCCAGTCCAGAGTCCAGAGATAGTGATCTAGCCCTTTCCTGCATGCACTGTGCTAAAGTTTTGGGAAATATACATTCATCTGTACCTCCCATAATGGCAGACACAAAATGGAAGTGAAAAATAATTTACCTTTGCTTACATTTTAAAACCCTCTGCTGGGTCATATAAAGCTTTGGTTCTTTCATGCAAAAGATGAATTCCCCTGGTAGTATAACCAGAGTAATTCTTTAAACTGCCCACTCAACAGGGGAATTCTGCTTTTCTTTTAATGTCTAAATATTAAAATCTAAATGCTTCTTAATAACACAATGGTATTCTATATTTTATAATTATTACTTTATTAAGGTAATTACATCTCTATTGTTAAATAATAACAATTCTCCTAGTAATATATACACTTCTGATTCCCAGCTCAGAGTATAATTTCTTCAGCAATTCTAGCTGCATCTCAATTGCTAGGATAGCTGCAGTATTGATAATTCGAAGCTTTCAGCAGTGCTAAATCAAGCCCTCACAATCTTCAGACTTGTCTGAAAAGCAAAAGTAGTGGCTCTTGCTTTCTGCTTTTGAGCATATTAACTCAGACATGAGCTCTTTCAAGTTGTACTGGCTCAAATGAATGCCAACCCTGCCTCCATTTTTTTTTGCAGTACCCACTCTTCTGGTGTGACAGCACCAACCAAATATCATGCCCATTTTGCAAAGTGAAGGGCAGTTGCAAATAAACCCTAAGAAAAAAAAATCCAACCACAAGTTAAGTGATGTTTAAGCAGTTACAGAATGACACCACCACCTCCCTGAGCTGTAGCTGTTATTTCCTGCTCTGAACATGAACAGACCAATGATTTTCCTCCTTACTTATTTCTTCATACCTCTGCAGCTCGCCAGTGAATCCCGTATTTCTAACATTACAGCCTTCTTGCTTTCAGTCTCCTGTCGAACAGCATGTCAGTAGGTGGCAGCCCATGGTTCATTAAGGCAGTCCTGCGGTGCTAAATTCGTAGCAGAGTCTGGATTTACAGCTTTTTCAGTGGACAATTTATTATTTTAATGCCTTTTTCCACCGTCTGTTATAGTGGGAATGATGGAGACTAGCAGTAATGTGTCTAAATCCACATTTTACTGCAAATTGCCCAACTTTATGTTCTCTAAACTGTGGCCCACAGTCAGACATTATTATTCACCATGTACAAAATGCAGTGAAAGATGGGCTGGATATGTATGATTGTATTTCACTGTAGTATCTACCACGGGGAAGTGAGAATAGCAGTCCAGGATATGGCCCACAGCAAAACTTTTTACAAACATGGAAAGATCTCTTTTGCTTGTTTTTGAGAAGGAATAAAGGATGTAATTCCTTTGTGATCTTTTAATTTCAAGAAAGGCCATTCCAGAAACATGTCCAAAATTGTGCATTTTGCAAATATCAAAATATCCCAACAGCTAGAAACAAGCCCTGCTAACTGCCCACCCTCAGTGACTTAAAAACACACAGCACTATGAGCAAAGAAAATACCTCCATTGCTCATGCGAGATAAGTAAAGCAGGGAAGTGAGCTTCTACCAAAGCAATGGTATACACAACACAAGCACCCGAATGACTGCATGCATGTGTCCATCTTCTCCTTCTCTCTGGGTCTTTGTCACACCCACTGTACATGGCCAAAACCTGTCAAGCTGAGATGGGGAACGATGTGTCTTCACTGGTGGATAGCTCAGACCTGACAAACTGTTCATTTGGGGGTGGTTGGGTTTTTAGTTAAAATGTTAAAAATAGACATGAGCAAGTTGCGGCAGAGGATTGTCAAGTCTCTGAGCTCGCAGCAGAAGCAAGCTCCAACAGCTCAAGGTCAAAATGCAATAGAGCATTTACTGGCCAAGAAAAAGCCCAGATCCCCAGGATAGTCCCAGAAAGCAGGAAGAAGAGGGAAAACAGGGAGGCTGGCAATCAGTCTTGGCAGGTCTGTCCCAGAAGAAAGGAAGCTAGGCTTGGAAAACAGAGCTCTTTCTCCTTCCATTGTCTCTATGACAGATACTCTGATAGACGATGAAGGCAAACCGCCCACCTCTGCGTGAGCATGAAGCACAAAAACAAGTTCACTCTTACCACAGAGTTCTCCCAGCAAAGACCATTACAGTTCTCTTTGCCTTTGCTGGTAATTTTTTTTGCAATTTGCTGGCAATGCTTTTAGCAGCAGCCAGCAGATAAGGCTCACCTGCTTCAATAAGAAGAAGACTTCATGCAGCCCCTGTGACTGATGTGCTTGATCCCTGCAGCTGACCAGGGCTCGCTCTGACCATGACTTCTGGATGAGAGAGACATCCGTACAACATGCTAGCACCTCAAAATCATCCCAGTGGAGATGGGATGGAGATGGAGGTGGAGGTGTACTCTTAGAAAGTTCAGATGAATAAAATGGAGCAAGAAAACAGGTTACACAAGACTGAGTTTACCAATGGTGAAAAGAAAGTGAGAGACAGAGACAAAATTGTTCCTCCAAAGGCTACCTGCTACAAAGGAGCCAAGAAAGGCCTTGGTGAAACTGTTGGCATAGATTAAAACATCCCATTATCATTACCAACCCCCTCTGTTTCATGACCCACATTAACACAAGCTTTGCACTAAACCGGGCTCACAAGTGTACACAAAGATATTTATTTTAACCTGCTCATCCCCATCAGCTAGAGGCTGGGTACCATTTCACTAGGACTGGTGTTGATAGGAAGACCAGGGAACCCACGAGCTGTGGTTGAAACCACAGACCCAGAAGGTTTGAGCTATTGTTCTCATACATGCCACTGTGGTGAACATGAGTCCATGTGAAACAGGTGCCACATAGCCTTTATAGGCTCCTTGGGGAGATCTAGGAGGAAAAAAGCAACTTCTGCCACAGTTGTCAGATATCCCTGTCAAACATACGGAAACAGATCAAGCATTGGTCCTGGAAAAACAGAGGGAGGAACTGGTAAACAGACTGGAAATACTGGAGTGCCTGGGAGAAGGCAGACATCACAGCACTCACACAGCAGGAAAACCGTCTTTGACTGATAGGAAAACAGAGGCAAGGGTGTGGAGGCTTGCCCAGAATCCACTCAGGCAGTTACAGCTAATTAGTGAAGTTGAGCTCCAGGTATGTCGCCCTGTGTTTGGTCCTGCTTCCCCTGATGTAGTGTTAAGGACAGACTGATGGGTAATATCTTTCAGATGCCAAGTCTCCTCTTTACAGCATGGCTGGTTTTTAATAGAGTTGTCAGTCACACTTTCTAACCAGGAGCTAGAGACCTGATTTTCCAAATTACACTGGAAGTCAGGATCAAGTGTTAACGTTTCTTAAATATTTCCTTTGAGAAGTTGTCCTATAGTGAAATCGTTGCTGCAAATCCCTTGGAAACCACATTACCTTCCTCTGAAATCCTTCTCCCTGTCTCAAATTCAAATTCAATGGTAGAAAAAGGATGTAAACACAAAATACTTTGCAAACAGCCGTGTTGGCTGATGAGTCGTTAAGTGTGTGATTTCCATTTTCTCTCTGAAAAGGAATGAAGGAGGTTTCTCAATAGTAAGCAGGGGCACCAGCATCCCCCTCCCTTTGGGACTCTTATGAGCCTGTGTCCTAGACACATGCACATATGTGCTGTCTCCCTCCGGGGATCACCACTGCACCTGGAGACTTCCTTGTCTCTTCTGGTCTAGCCAGGAAACCCAGGTACATCATTCAGATTCAGACCAGCCTCTGCATTCAGCCCAGACTCCTTCTCCTGGCAGCCTTTGCTGGGCCACTCCAAGCAAACCTGCTGCCACTGCTTTCTGCTTGTCTCTGGCACAACTCAAACACAGGCTCCCACAGCGGAAGGAAAATTGCAGCCCTCAAATAAGGTCTCTTCCCTCACTTGACTTTCAAAGAAACAAATCCAGAGGGCTAGTAAAATCAGATCAAACTTCAAAGTCAGCATTTTAAACCTCTTCAATTTCTGCCAGCTGGAAGCAGCAGAGCACACACCTTGACCTTCACGTGGCGTCCTTTGTACCAGCCTCTCCCTTCTGTCTATAAACCTGTGGAGACAAGCCTTGTATCAGACAAGGATTTAGTACCCCTCTTGTGCCAGAAGGTCTGTACATTTCGTGGTACCAATGCCCAGCAATGACACCAGCCACAAGCCTGTTCTCCTATTTCCCCGTTCTCCCCAAAAGTCTTCATAGGCATTTTTACCCTATCTTTTGTGCATGTGACATGTGCAATGAACTGCCCTGGAATAACATTTCCCTATCCTACTTCAAGCTCTAGTTCAGGACTCAGTCCTAATGACTTATTGATCACACACACATAGTGAAGTCAAACATGTCAATATTAACGTCCTAACAGCTCCTTAGATGACTGAGAGATGCTGTGTGAGTCCATGGAGACACCAAAAAACTTTAACAGATAACATCAACCTTAAAAATGTGACCTAAGTGTCAGTCCTCCTAAGGGGAGGGGCTCGTGGACACTCAAGAATCATGACCATGAATCACATTCATAATCAGTTTGAGTATCTCTAACAGGAAACAAAGAGGTGTTTTGGACAGTCTGTCACCAGGGAAAATGAGGTAACACATGATGGGAAATGAAAATATAAAATCTCAAGTCCTTTCCAAAACAGTTGCCTCTTTATTGAGATACAGCAATAAAATCATCATGAGCAGTACAGTAATAGTACATAAGTTCCCTACATACCTTGCAGGGCTGTTGTTCTCTGCATGAGCCCATTATAGGTGTGACATGCTGACTTCATGCAGTATAAGTATATATGCAGACGGATGAATCTATAGGCTTCCACTCTATGATTTGGTCATCTTTTATCTTAATCCACAACACATTTGTCTTTCAAGCCTGTTAGCCACACTTTGCAACATCAGTGTCCAGACTCATGTGCGAGGGTTATTTGCATAAATTACCAGATATCAATACACATAATAACCAACACTTAAGCATGCATGAATTGTCTACTAAGCTGGCTTGTAACCACATGCCTCAGAGAAAGAGATATGAATGACCACAGCTTCTCTCTAAAACCCACCACTTTTGTGATCCTTTCTGCCATTTGGTTTCCCAGCTTACAGCAAGCCTTTTCCAAGTGAAACAGGCAGATTGCTCTAAGCCAAGTCTCTCATGCTGCTGATAGCACAGCTTGTCTTACTCACTACTAGGCGCAATGGCCACCTAAAGGTGTCTACTTCTGCACTGGGAAGGTGTCAACCCTCACTCACACGTATGCTTTCTTTTGCCCAGCTCAAAGCAGGTAGAGAGGGGGAGTCCCCTCAGAGCTAACTTGTGAAAGGAAACTGAAGCTTGTACCTTGGGTAGGATGAACCACCACCTCAGTGCTTTTTGTGGGTGTAGAACTCTTGGAGAAGAATCTCTGTCCCTTGGCACTTACCCTCACTTGCATTTTTCATATTAACTGTCAGCTGATTGTCTTCAGCTGAAGACATTTTTGAGGCAAGATCTGTGTTTTCCTATAAGAGATCTCCAAGGGACACCTAATAGTGCACAAGCGGTAGTAAGCTTTATCAGCACCCTCATACAAGATCTTAACTAATCTTGTCTCTTTCAAGAAGTTTTTACATTCTCCAACCCTATTCTTACACACGATTTGAAGGCAGGGACGTGCTTATGCCTGAGCATATGCTAAAGTGCTTTGCTGCAGGAAAGCACTTTGTGTGCTACTGCCAAAATGTCATCTTTCCTGAGCTGGCTTTAAACTGTCTGGCTCAACAGCTGATGGCAGTATCGCTGCAGCAGCAAGGAGCCTCAGGGCACAATAAAGGCCAGAAAATCTAGCTACCTTTTCAGGTAGGTTTTGCAGCTTTCCTCAGTGTCACTGCTATGCATGCAGCAGGTAACGAGTTTAAATTAAGGCAGTTCTGTGTCAGAGCAGCTGTAGCCAGTTACAATGCTTGCTTATGCATCAGGGACCAGGAGTAACAAGAGCTGTTCTGGGCTCCTGCCGCAAGACCTTGGGTACATCACGGCTTTCTGTGGCTGAGCATGTCATGTGCCTGCTGCAAGGCGGATGCTGTGCTTTGCTGTCTGGAGAGGACAGAGAAGCACGAAGTGAAATTTCAGGAAAGTGTTAAACCCAGTGATCTATGTTTTCCTTATCCTCACATTTTAGCTCTCCTAAAGAGGTGGCCAGCTAAGGGAAGCAGAGGCTTCAGATAACAGTCACTTGAGGCTCGAAATACTTCTTGATGGGAAAATTCCTTCCCTATGTAAAGATGAGAGGATGGGCACTAGCCTCCTCTCTCACACTTGAGATCTTCACAGCATGTAGAGAAGGAGCATGTGGGAAGGGGACTCCTACACTATTTGCTCAAAATAAATCCTAAACATGCACAAATTGAAAAAGAAAAAAAAAGTGCCAAAATATGTCACATTTTGCAGTAGGGTTTTATTGTTTTTATCCCACAGTTTTCGCACAGTAAACACAGAAAGTCCCAGAACGCTCAATCTTTAAACCTTTCCCTCGTCAGTTGTTAATCGAGGGCTCTTTCTGGTTTTGTAGAGCTACAGTGACCTCCAGTGGCCAACACGAGCCTTTCACGTTTCTGGACTTCTGTTAGGTAAGGTAAAACTGTCCTTGATTATTATCTGTGTGTGACAGGTGGGTCTGGAAATGGAGACCGAAATTGAATCCGTGTACTTCTGGATCAAAGCTGAAGACTAAGAAGCTTCGTTATCTCGAATTAGGTAACAAGAGAGAAGTTTAAAGAATTCGTTATCTAGCCATTTATTTAGCTGGTATGCCTTTAATTAAACAAGGCTTGTTTACTTATCTACAAATCCTGCTAGCAGCATCTCTGCATTTAGAGTTTAGTTGGACCAATTTCATGCCTCCTTATCAAACATGAAAAACAACACGAGCAGTAAAATAACCCACCAAATATTATAAAAGATGGAAAAGCAAAATTTAGGTTAGAAAAATGAACAGCCAGTGTGTGGCAGAATAACTCAGAAAAGCATACACTAAGCAGCTAAATATTTTCTGATACTACAGTTCCACAACTTTATATATTTCGGCTTCCAATAAGTGCAACAGCTTTTTTCAGGTGATAAACCCTTCCCATGCTGGACGAATGAGCATTCATGGGAGAAGAGATGTAATGGTGTAGTGCCTTATATAGCCCATAGCACGGCAAATCTCATTCTATTAGCAGCCCCTGCCATGTGCTCCCATGTACGTACACCCAAGCCAGCAGGTTCAACCTCCTCAGACTTTGCTTGAGATGGGAGCTTCCACATTACTCAGTACCCAGTACTAATTATTGTGGGTGGCAGTCTTCATTACTGTTTCCAAGATACTAAAGTACTACCAGGCTAATGGTTTTCAAGGACATCTACTGATACAGTCAGTACTGTGATTGCTGATAGGCATAAATGAAAAAATTGTGGTTTTAAGATTGAGTCATGGAAAAGCAAATCTAACTTGTCCTTTCAATGTGGTGGTACTGACTTCACGTACACAGACACAAACAGTGGCAGCACAATTTCTCTTCTGCAATACCTATAGGGTCATACATGGGCTCCCACTCCTAGAAGTACCTGCAGTTGTTTCATGTCCCTCCACCTCAATACCAAATTGAGATTTCCAGGAAATCCTTCTAGGCCTTGGTAGGAGAAGTATCAAAGTTTCTAAAGATATTACATCTTTAGAAGGGGTAGATATCGCTTCTTTTTGCTTCAAGAAAGAGCTTGCCTACTTGTTCATTTACCATGCAGGTGACTCACAGCAGCACACAAACCTGAGAGATGAGGGGGTTCTTGGTTGAACAAAAGACTGGAGGACTAATACAACCGACTAAGACATTCCAGTAATAACAGAAAGTTCCAAGTATCAGCCCATAAATGCCCAAAAGGAGGCAGTAATTCTCATAGGATCTTGTTATACCTTTGCATCAAAATGGCAAGCCCTCTAGACCTTTCAGCTGTGGACATGTACAGCCAGGGTCTTCCTGAAGAGTCTTGTTCTCCCATTCAGCCAGGGTCTTCCTGAAGAGTCTTGTTCTCCCATTATTAAAATCCCATAAAACAGTCAATGCTTGCAAGATATTATCACAGTCTTTTTATACATCATTCAGCCCAGTCACGACTGTGCTCTTGGCTTTGGGAAAATACACTGGAAGCAGACATACCCACTGCTCAATGCATTGGTCCCCTGTAAGGATGAATACCTGGGAGAAAAGGCTCAGACCCCGGTGGTGCTATACACCTCTATTAGGTGGCCCTGAATATGCAAAAACAAAGATGTCACAATTCCCTTTTCTTACTTTCCAGAGCTTCATTTATGAGGGGATTGCATTTCACATGAGGGAACAGGCTCTCAGCCGTTTGGAAAGAGCTTTCTGGCTAAAGGAAGAGACATCTGCCACTGTCAACCTGGATGACAAGGAACAGCCTGAACTCCAAACACTGACACAAGATTAACTGAGACTTGCATTTCCTACCTTCCTGTTGCAGCAAGCCCTCATAAGAAGATTTCCTGTAAAAAGCAGCTGGAGAATAGGGTTTGGGTTTCAGCAGAGATACAAATAACATTGTTCAGACTTGGGATACTATACCAGGTGTAGCATCCCTCTGTGATAATTCTCAAGCACAGGAACACCTAGATGTGTGCATTTTGAAAACATGTAACACATAAGATTATGGTGTCAGAAATGAGAAGAAAGGAGAGAGAGGGAAGAAGGTTCACAACTCTTGACGTATTAAAATGCTTTGACCTAGATTACCTGTTGCGATACGAGTCTGTGTGGGAACTTCATGGCTTTCAGAAAACAAAGATAAGGAAACATGAATGACCTGAGATAGTCTAGGAATCATGTTAGCTAAAGTGAAATAAGGATATCTGGAGATGCAAATATTATATTGAGTGGAAGTTTTCTGTGGAAGACAAGCCTACTACTTCATGTGAAAACTAGCTGCTTCCTGAAAACTGAGTGGTTAGCACCACGCTTTTTGAAAGACTGGAAAGATCAAGACAAGAAACTTTAAGTATCACAGTAGTAGCAAATATGTGTACTGAAGGTGTTGGCTGCATCCAATGGGGCAGTACTCCACTGTATGGAATACTAGTTAGTTGGCCGTTGCCATACAGGCAAAGTCTATATGTAATGCAGTGAAAATCTCACAAATGTCAAATCACTTGTCTGTACACTAGGAAAAAAAGTAGAACTATGTTGATATCAGAAACACCAGCTCCCCAACGTACATAAGGCTTCAAAGATGTTCTAACAGAATTGTTGGTATCTGTATCTACTTGGAACCAATACAAAAGGATGATGATCCCAGATGACCAAATGGATACCCTTATTCTGTTGCCATGCTCAGCAACAGAAAGGGGGAAAAGCTGGCTGGTGGGCTGCTGCTTGGGAACAAGCTGGGCGTTGGTTGATTGGTGGTGAACAGTTATTTTTCATTTGTATCACTTGTTTTTCTTGGAGTTTATCACCATTTTTGCTATTTTCCTTTTCAATAATGTTATTATGATTATTATATTTTATTTCAACTTTTAAACTGTTCTTATCACAACCCATGACTTTTCTTACCTCTATCCTTCCCATTCTCTCCCTCATCCCACAGGGGAGTGAGTGAGCAGCTGTGTGGGGCTTAGTTGCTGGCTGGGGTTAAACCATGATAACAGAGAAAGGGTAAGTACAGAATTTCTCTATTTGGTGTTGATGTGAGACCAGAAATGAGAGACTTAAAAGGAGATCTTTGTTCTCCTTGACTAGACCTTACTAAATTGCAGCTACACCCCAGATATAGCCTCTAAACATTCCATATAGATAGTGAAGGGATTACAAGTGAACATCCTCATAAGCTTTGTAAAAGGCAGATTCCTCTTCACAGGCTGTGTCAGACAATTTTTCTTATATGAACTTTTTCTTGCCTCTAGTATCCAGCTGCTTATGGCTACTATACAGGCTATCTGCTAGGAGTTTACCGAAAAATGGTCACCAGACCCAATTCAACCAGTATTGAATAAAGCTGGGCTATTTTACATAGCCCAGTGAAAATTTCCATATGATTCCTTGTCTCTGCAACCTTCTGCACAGCTTGTTCAACACATCTTTTCCCATTTCATTTTCTTAATTAGAATTTGCTGGGACTTTTCTGATAATGTTGGCTTACAGTATAAAACACTGGCATTACAGAACATATCAGTTCCAATGAACATGCTTTGACAGAAATTATTTGCCTACCGTGCTGCTAGGAAAAATAGATTTCAAAAGCTGAAGAGTCTTTATCCGCCATTTAGTCTGAGACAGTCTTTCATGTACCTGCGCTATAGCATTGGGTACCACTCATTTTTGGGAGACACGGCACTAATCAGGGCTCCTTAGACATTCACTGTCACCACCTAAATCCAGATGACTCTCTGAAACTGTGAGGATTTTCATTTTAATTCAGACTAAAACTCCCCCTAAAAGCTTCCTTTCTTTGATAAAGGAATCTAGTCTGGGAAGAGGCAGACTATGGAGTATACTTTAAAATGTCTTAACAGTCATCTGTATCAGGCAGAAACAGGCAATAAAGTATTCTTTATGCTCGTAGTCTCTGATTCTCTAAGTCAGACTTGCCATCTATCCCTGTCTGTGTATTCTCATCGAAAATCAAAGCAATGCTGTCCATGTTTCAATAAAGTGGAATGGAGCTAGATTTCTTGCTTACCTTTTACAGCAGCATGACAGCTGAGCCTTCCAGGGTTTTGCTATGAGGTCATCAGGACCATGTTTTCTGATTGTTCAGACCACTTGGGAAACAGTGTTAACAATTTTTTTTTGAGAGATCAGTACAAGAAATAATGAGAAATCGTGCCTTCCAAAGGTGATCTCCACCATCAAGAAATCTGTTCATTTATCCAGAGGGCGCATACACTTCTACCAATTAATAGAGGAGTGCTAATGCTACCATAAACTGATTGACTCCTGGCAGGAACACAGCCAATATCTAATGACCCTTTTAGTCTGCTGCCAAGGCAGAGTGCAACAGTCAGTGCTACACACCTGGGTGTAATAATTGCATCATGAGAGCGACAACACTTTCTGCTTTCATGAACTGACTTCAAGCCTGAAAGGGATGTTAGTAGAATCAATAACACAGATAACTTATAGCTAATTTGTTGTAGTAATAATAATAATCTGGGCAACCCAATAATGCAAAAATCTGATACTACAGATTAATTATCTTTAATAATTGATGAATAATGTTCTGCAGAAAACTCAATTATGGACCTCCTAGACTATGAGCACTCAGCATTTCAGTGCATTTGGACTTTATGTCTGAATAGCTCCTAAAGGTCTGCAGCATTTCATAAGTAATCTTGATTTACTTGTCTTTTGATTTCCAATTACTATTCTTCCTCAGAGATGGTAGCAGAGTTACAGTGGTATAGTTTAGAGCATTGTCTTTCAGATAACTAGCACCACTGCAGTGCTTTGATCTACAGCTCTTCAAGAAGGACAGGAACAGAGAACAAAGTTGGAGGGGAGAATTGCACTCTATGTTCAGACGAATGGCACCCTGCTTTAGATAAGGCAATGAGCTAGACAAGAGTTTACAGGGAAGATCAGAGGGGAGATCAACAGGGACATCTACGACAGAACACTTGGTAGAGATAAGACAGCAGACAAGCCTTCTTTATAAACAGTCACTGGTTCTCACAAAACACTTTAACCAACCCTGATGTATGCTGGAAAGTCAACTCACAACACTGCAAACAATTCACAAGGTTTCTGGAGTGCTTTGGGGTCAATATTTTTGATGCAGATGCTAGTCTGGCCAGATAGGCAAAATGCTTTCCTGAATCTGCATCTCATAAATAAAGTCAGGGCTATGAGAGCATGTGGCTGCATTGGCTGCAGCAACCTTGAGATGGTGGTTAAAGATCCTAAGAAAAGTGAAAAAGGCAAATAGCAGAATATAGGCATTAGATTTCAGGAGAGGAGATTTCAGTCTGCTCAGGAACCACCTTTCACTTCTCATGGCTACCCTTCCTCTCCCCTTAGGATCTTTCCTCATGGCTGCCCTTCCTCTCCCTTCAGGATCTCCCTTCATGGATGCCCCTTCTCTCCCCTCAGGACTGCTGCTCTCTCCTCATGGCCACTGCTCAATTGTAAAGATACAGACTGGATGAATGGGCTACAAAGTGGTTAAAAAGCCCAAGTGGAACATTAAACTTCAAAAGGAAGTAAGCAAAAGTCCAAAGCCCAGCTATCAGCCAGTAACAGTGATGCAGGTGAGGTCAGGACAGGGCCCAATGTCATTAAGCATTTCCATGAACAATGGATTAAATACATTGAAATCAAATGTTGTTCAGACTCCAAACTGGGGTAAAGGCAGAGCTGCTCAGTGGGACTTTGACAGGCTGAATAAACAGGCTGGCAAAAACCACGTGAAGTCCAAACAGAGCACCACCGTGCAATGGCACCGGCCATGAGCTGAGTAGCTAGAGAGCACCTTTGCAGAAGAGGACAGGAGGTCCTAATGAAACAGGAGCAAAGACAGTGGTATAGCCTTGCAACAGATGCAAGCTAACTGCACTGGCAATTGGGTAGCAAACAGATCATTCACAGTGATTATTAGCTCTCTACATGGCATCATGACACCCCACCTGTAGTACTGTGTCCAGTTGTGGAACCACTAGTGAAAGAGATCTTAAACTAGAGAGAAACCAGAAAGGAGGATCACTAAAATGGTTAAGGCAGCTGAAGGAAGCCAATGGTGGGAGTTCTGGGTTGTTCAACCGGAAGTGAAGATTAGGGGTATCTAATACCTAATGGCTGTCTTCTACTACCAAACAAGAGTGTTACTGAGAAGATGAAGCCCTAGGTGCACTGCAGAAGTACAAAAGATAGATGCCCAGACACACCAAGAGAAATTCCAGTTGGATGGGGAAAGGACAGGGAATTAACAGAAATTAACATGCTGCTCAGTTAAGTTGTAGAATCTCCTTTCTTGGAGATTTTCATATACCAACTGCAGAACCTGAGTAACCTGTTCAGATTTTGCATCTGGCCCAGGCTTGAGCAGGATGTAGGACTAGGCAACATTCAGAGGTGCCTCCAACCTGAATGATTCTGAAATGTCACAGTAGCCAATACAGTCTGTATATCGTTTGGTTAGTTGGCATAACTATGTGAAAGGGAAAATTGATATTTTATTCTTGTTTGCTGCTGAGTTCTTATACTCTCTGGGATTTTGTAATGCATCTACCGAGTGACTTGAAATTTTTTTTTAATAAATTAATAAAATTAATCAAAAATTTTCTTCAGTGTGAGAAAATTCAAACACAACAGAACACAGGAAATGTTATTTTTACTGTGAAAGAACTTTGGTACTGGACTTTCCACTGTGACTGAAGTTAAGTCACCCAACATTTAGCTCAGTTCCCTCTTTGCTTTACACCTGCATGACAATATATCCCTGGAGTCACAGAGCTATTATAAGAAAGAGCATATCAGTTTCTGAAGTATACGTATGGAGCAACGACATCTTGAAAAACCTCTATCTATCTTTCTCACTGAACTTATTTGAGATCATCTCATGATTACCAGTGTAGTATTAATGGCTATGAGGCAGCAAAAATCCTGTACTTTTCAGGTCTCCAGCATTCAAAGGACATTAGCTGAATCTGGGTCTTGTAAACTTCTTCAGGTTTCAGGTTCTTCTGTTGTTTGGTAAATGTAGAATTTCTTCAGAAGATTGTGTTATCTGTGCTGACACGCTCAACAATCTTTAATACCAACCATGATCAAGGAGAACACATGTGGCAGCTAGTATTCTTTGCTTACATAACACCTGCTAGTGATTGTATAACAGCTAACCTAAGTTGTTCATCATTCAATTGCCATTTGTGCCATGGGTATTTATTTGAGTATTGTTTTGGCAGTTGCATTTCTTAGGCTGGGCCTCCATTACTGCTTCTAAATGAAAACAATGTTTGCACAGTAGATCTGTACTGTCATTTGAATGCTTTTTTTAAATATTCTGCAGTTACAGCTTTTTCTTATAGCTGTTACAAGAAGCAAAGCCCAAATTGCTGAGTTTAATAATGCAAATGAAATCACATCATTGAAAGCCACAACATCAAGATTCATCAAGACAAAGCCAAAAACTCAATATGACCGTGTAGAAACCGTAAAATCTTCTCAGTGTAGAAACCATAAAATCTTCTCAGATCTTCTCAGATCTTTCACCCACAAATTTAACTGACCTTTTTTCACTCCTCCTTTCACAAACTATGGGTACAAATGCTCTGTGTATTAGCAATATAATGCACTGAATGACAACTGGATTTTCCACTTGAAATTTTAGAACAAAAAGTGATTATTGAAATTATGACTGACTTTAGAAGTCAGTAATACTCAACATTAATGTGAAACTTGTTCTCAAAGAGCAGAAATATGCTCCATAGACAAACGTCACATACAACCTCACCCTCTGTTGGTTATGGCTAATAACCTGCCCATCATACCAGAGGATGAAAGGTGGCTGTACAATGGAGCAGCCAGTCACTAGAGCTTTCTCAGGAAGTTTCACACAGCAGTGCTTGACAGACTTGTGAGAAAGAGGGCAAATGTTTACTGTTACCCTACAGTAAATATTAAACAAGTTCTTGGGCCTAAAGGACCCAATCCCGCATCCATTCAACAAATACATCTCCTGTTGACTTCAACAGGAGCTCAGCGGGGGGACAGCCTGTAGCCCAAATAGGAGAGCTAATCAGCAGAACGCCTATTTAAAAGTGATCATATATAAATATTTTGCTGTAGTCTTCCTCTTTAGCCCTCATCACTAGGGAGTTCACAGGATATTTCTGCTGTTTCTCACTAATTACAGCGCCAACCCATTTATCCATGAAACATTTGTAAACAGAGATGCCCTTTGGGATGAAAGGATTAGAATTCCAATTGCAGTGGATTTGATGGTTGCAAGTGAGTTAGGAGGAAGAAAGCAGGGAGAGAAAATCTTGAAATGGCAGAAATCCATGTTTTCTTTATTCACTTAAACTGAATTATTTCTATTACACAGCATGGAAAAAAAAATTTGTATGCTCAAATCTGATAATAAATAAAAAATTCCTGGAGGAACTGTGAATAGAAACTAAACCAGTGAAGACTGACAAGGCCCAGAGTCCTCATGTTACTAGAGCAATTGCATGCAACAGAGGTGGTTACATTAGTACCCAGACATTAGCACATGAGATAGGTTTTCTTCTCAAGTCTGCAAGGGATTTGAAGGTATCTCGCACTCAATTACGAACAGAATCAGAAAATATGCAGTGTGCAAAGAATAATTTTATTAATCTTCCCAAAAGAAAGTTCTCTGATAGACTTCTAAGGACATTAATCTGAGCACTGAGAACAGGAACACACAGTGTTGATTGGCTAGGAGAAAAGCATGTTGTTTTCTCACACTACAAAACCAAATTATCATCCAAGCCTGCCCATGCTTCAGCCGCACTGTGTCAGGCTGGTTTATTTTCCTACCTCCAGACACCACCAGCTGGCAGTGCAAAACTTCTTTGGACGGCCACTGTCCTTTTTCCATTGCTGTTCCCTGAGGTCCAGATAACCGTCTATTTTTGGAGAAGCAGACCTCCAAGAATTTAAGGTCTTTACAAAGGGCACCTTGTGATATGCTGTACTTTTCTTATCCAAGACCTTTGTTCAAGCAAAAAGACATTTAAATCTGTGTGTGTGCAGCTGTCTGTTGAAGAATCCCCAAATCTAAATAAAAAAATGGAGGGGGAAAAAAGCATAATCATTAAATCAAATGGTAACTAATACATTCTGTCCCTTTGTTATGACAGTATATTTCCCAGGTGATGGTTTTTTTTCAGCTAATATGCTATAAAGGCTATTCAAATGAAGGATTCACACAATAGTGAGAAGAGGGAAAGATCACATTTAACACCACAATTTTTAAATATAAAGATTTATCATAGTCTCAAGTTTTAAATGATCAGTTGATCTTATAAGACACCATGCAAAGCTGCAATTGAAAGCTAATGAAAATATTCATTACATAACCATAACAATAAAGGTAAGACTTGCAAAAGTTATTAGTAGCGTCAGCTTAGCACATAGAAGTCAAGAAAATGTCAAATATAGCTTCATCTGCAGAAGAAATGTATCAGCAAATTGAATTTAGGAATTTGTTAGGGATGCACTAAGAATCTGATGTTTTGTTTTACCTAATTCTAAAGATGTCATTCATGCAGGTGTTACCAGCTACTAGGGTGGAAATTACTGGAAAGAGAACAAGCTGGAGAACAGCTGAAGCTGTCACCTCCCTCTCCCTCTCTTTTAGACCATGAGTTTGAAAGGTCTGGTTGTCATCCTGCTTTTCCTCATCGCCTTATACAGGGTTATGTTCAAACTGGGGAAATCAGAAAGCACCTCTAAATTAAACAGTGTCTGAAATCTGCCAACAAATTGGTTCTCCTTTTCCAACCGAAATCTCATAGCCCACAGAATAACAGTGTCATTCTTGCACAAGTGATCAAAAGTTAGGAGGAGTTCATCCAGGAAGGGATGGTGGTAAACTACATCAGCAGCCATAATGTAGTCAAAGTGACAGGAAGACCTAGGAAAATTCTTTTCCAGATCAACTCCCCAAGACAATGCCTTAACATGAGGCTGGTGCTTGCATTTCATCTTTGTATTTCGGAGAACATTGTGCTGGAGGTTTCCAAGCAGTTCTGGCAAATCAGTGGCAGTCACAAGTGCACCTGTGACAGGGAGAAAACAAACAAACTTTGAGTACACTTCAAGACTTGAGTAAAAGATATGGTATAAATGAAAGCTACGTGGACAAGGAACTGCCTTTAGCACATAGCTCTCCCAGGGGAACAGAACAATGCAAATAATCCAAATAACTCTTAGCCATTGTGCTTAAAATAAAGATTTGGTTCCCAGTAGTTCTACTTTACAGATTGCCAGCTGAATGCAATTGGGGATGAGTGGGGAGAAATCAGATACTAGATCTTGATATCATATTGGTTAAAAGTACAGTGAGTAACTAGGGATTGAAAAATGCCAGTTACCACTCCAAGAAGTCAGCATGAGATTTAAGCACTGCCTTGGGTTCTTTCTTTTTCACATACAAATCAGCTTTCCCAGACTACAGAAAGCTAAAAGTCTGTTAAAATGCAGAAGTCACTGAACTGGATCACTCTTGAGGGAAAATAGGCTACCATGAGAGAAAACACAGCAGTGTCTGTAGCAGAAAAATTAAGTTGCTGATCAGCTGCTGAAAGAAAATGCTCAACACGAATGGAATGAAAATGACCTGGCAATCAAAGAACTGTTTGGACAATGGAAGGTGGCGCATTGCTCAAGCCTACATCTGGCTTCATCTGGTTGCCACTCACATCCTGAGAGGCCACAGGTTCTTATTTTGGTCCCTTGTTTAACACTGTTAATGACATCATCATCTACTGGGACCCCCTTTATCGCATCAATAGAGTCACTCACAGCTTTACAGACTGGTTTTCAAACAAGCCTTTTGGAACTTACTTTTTCTTGCTCTTGAAAGCTTTCAAACAAGTCTTTTAGAAGAAATGACCCACTTCCTTTGCCATCCAGTATTCACCTGAGAGATGTTTCCAAGAGCATGAGAGCAATGGTATGTACTCACCCAGTAAACTGGCTACTATGGAGACCAACCCAGTTCCAGCTCCAATTTCAATCACATTTTTGTCAACCAAATTGCATTGTTTAGAATTAGTTTCCAAAAAATAACATAGAACAAGAGCCTGTAGGGGAGGGAATCCATGAACACACTGAACAAATTAATGAAATAAATTCCTTCACTAAATATGCATTGTCATTTAAAAGCATGCAAAAAATTCTTGTCTGTTCAAATGAGCAATAATCATTCAAGCACTGCCGAGCTCTTTAGGCTCACAAAATAAGTGCCACAACACGTCTCAGTATAGGCTTACAAAGCATTACAGCCAGGAGGAACAATTGCAGTTAAATAGTCTGTCATGCTGCATAACATGAGCTATAGAATTCCAGTCACCAGATCCTGCTTATAACTGCACTTTTGGTCAAGCTAAGACATATGCTTCCCAAAGACATCTTGATATAAGGACCGTTTGTGAGAGAAAATCCACAACCCTTGTTAAACTCTTCCAACAGTTAATTATTTCCAACAATAATTAAATACCTAATGAGTCAAAAAGGACCAATAGATTTACCCCTTTTCTTCCAGTTCAGTTTGTTTTCAGTTTCTATGTGCTTTCCTTGTTAAGCTTAGCAAACTTTCAGAGCAAAGCCAAAGAACAGACTCCTCATATATGCATTTATAAACTGTCATTAAGAAGCTTCTTCACCTTTTCTGCCCTGCCTCATACTGACCAGTGAGTTTTAGTTCACTGCTGAAATAGAAGTTTCTAACTTTATTGCTCTTGCAAAGATAGATTCCAGCTTGTCTCCCACAGTTTTTCACAGACTTTGATAATTATACAATCTCTATTGACAATTACATATGATGGTTGCCAGAACTTCTTGCAATACAGATGATCATTTGGAAAGCCAATTACTAGTGGCTTGGTCTGGCACAATAAAATGACACACTTAGTTTTGTTTTTAACCAATTAAGATGTAGAAGGAAAGGAACAGGAGTACTATTGACCTAATGTTAACATGCTAGAAATGCAAACGGGTTTTTTGCTTTCTACCTCTTAATTCAGAGCAAAAAAGAGTAGGGTTTTTTATGTGAACTTCCATATGTCTCACATTCAACAAAGCTTTGATATAGAAATATGTCTGTGAGAACCAGGACTAATTAAAGCCAGCTACCTAAAGATTGTGTCTGATGTTTGGCTGACATTTAAAACCACATTATATTAAGATTTCCTGTTAGCTCCATATATTCCTATAATTTCTTCTCTTGGAGTTTTGCCATATTCTGTTGTAGAAACTGCGGGCAGAGGATCAGTATTTCTGAGGGTTAAATTATGGAAACTTTGAAATTTGCCCTCGTTCCCATGAAACATGCAGAAACTTTATTTTCCTTAAAGTTTCTGTTCTCTCAATTTGACTGGCATTTTCTGGAAGGGTTCAAATACTGCTGGATGGGACTAGAAGGCAGAACATGAAAAGACACAGAAAGAATGGTTGCCTTCCTTCCACAGCTAAACTGGCTGAACCTTTATAGGAAAGACTTGCACTGGGGCTGCTAAAAGATATAGTATAAATGACTAGTCCAGGTCTGCTAAGACAGAAAATTTTTTGGAGTTCAAAACAGCAGAGAATGCTAAATGTCCTCAGTTGTACTATGGCCATATTTCTTAAAGATCCTAGAAGGCTGATACCACTGGGACAGAAATGGAGCCCCCTGGGTTTTAGTTCTCTCCTTCCTATGGGGCGTGCTGAAGACGATTCTGTTTCAGGAATGTTCTCTGGATGCCACAAGTGTCAATAGGGCATCCTGGCACCTCCCTGAACACAGCAGCTTCTTTCATTCTTCATTATTTTGAAACAGGCAGTTGTATTATACAGATCAAAACTCTGAAGAGGACTCTATGGTTGGCATGTTGATGGTTCTTATATCAATAGCTAAGGACAATGGTTCTCTCCCACTAGATTTCTGGCTGTTTAAGAAACTGAAAGCTCCAACTGAACCTTTTCCCATGTCTACATATTTACAAGGTAAGTTTTTTTTCCCATATGAGTATGTTGAGTAGCTTCTATGAGTCCTAATACCTTATGAACTCATATCACAGCTGTTTCCCCAGCCTGGTTCTGCCTGCTGTACAGCTATTTACAGAATGTATAGAAATGTGATCATCATAAGACTGTCCTTTTTCCTTCAAAATGTGCTTCTAATTTGGATGAAATAGGATCAAAAGTTCCTGGTAGGTAAGAAGGGGACACAAGATCATACAGCTTGTATGAGAGAGGCACAAACAAGAAATACCATTTAAGCTCTGAGAACCAGGAATCCATAGGAAACCAAGCTAAATTCAGGTTTGGGATTTGCAGAATGGAGACAGAGAAGCACAGAAGGTATTCCTTAGGTTCACAACATACAACAAAACATATTTATCAGGCAAAAGAAATTAAAAATGCTAGAAGACTCCAAAATTATGAAATAACAATACCGCATAAATATTGTACCGATGGCCAGACGACTGCCCCATAACAATCAATGGCTTCTGTAATTCTTATCTCATGGCCAGCAAAGTGAAAGCCTTCCCAGGTCTTATGAGTTATAACAGCAGGAAAAAAACGCCTTCTCATGATTTCTGCAACTATCTGTTCATCTTCTTTTTCCCCTGGAAGTAAAAGCATGAAAGGTCAAGCAGGCTGAGTGGACTCATAATGAAACTACCAATTTATAATGAAAACCTGATTTAGAAGCAAGAATGTGAATTACATCTGTGAATGAAAATACATTCATTAATGGTGAGCATCAAACATGGGAAATCTGAATTCTAATTTATGTTTTCAGTTTATGACTAAATAGTTTCTTTCCTGTTTTGCTGAAGAAACCAAGTTCATTAAAAAGTAGAGAAATGAAATGTTACCATATATTGCTTTCCATTTCAGCAATCCAAAGGAAATTTAACTTCTTTTTCCCTTCAAGAACAGCTGCCCTAGTACAGACACTCATGGTCTTATGTGCACAGATTTTTTATTATTTTACATATTCTTTTACTGCTCACTTTCTCCACATTGTGTTTCTTTCTGACAGTAAACAAAAGAAGCCACAGCATCATTTAGAAGTCTATCACAAGACTTGTGAAACAGATCCTAGCAACACAAGTTATGACAGATAGCAGCAAAAGAGCTAGTGTTGTCAGGAAAGCTTATCCACCCACCCCAACAGAGCCCTGTCTGAGGTATTCTTTCCAGTTGGCTTGATATCCCAAATGCCATCCCTGTTGCTAAGCAAAGGATATTTATGAGAGCTAACATAACCCTGGATAACACAAAGCTGCAACACATTGTTAAAAAGTAAATTGAAAACAAAAAGTGAAGCCGTCTAAAGTATTTTCTTAAGCAAAGTCTAAAATCATTCCAACTTTTCACAGGAAATTAGCTTTCACAGGCACCTGTGACACCTCTGCAAATCAGCTAGAGCAAAACATGTTTACCAGCTACACCTCCTAGAAAGCATGCTAGAGATATAAGTAACTGGGTTACCATCTCATCCAAAGCCAAATTTCTGTACTAAACTTGTAAGTTCCCATCAAAATCACAGATTGGGATCTGCAAAGAAACTGCAGGTCCAATGTCTATTAAAAATCAAAATATTTATGTTCTCATCAATATAAACCACATTGGCCTACTGAAGATTCTTCACATATTCTTTCCCCTCAAACCACTGCAGTCACAAGACATGATGGCCTCAAGCGTTGTTATTTGCTCTGCCATATGCCTCAATACTTTAATAGCCATAACCTATTCACAAAGTTTCTCTCTCTTCTTTGTTGTAGAAGGAGAAAGAAACAAAGCACAGACCACAACAGTATAATTTTATAAAGATAACAACTAAATTAGTCAACACTGAAACTATGATATTAAGATGTTAGGAAATAAGTAGCATGTGGCAGCCCATCACATATTCAGCAAGCCTCTAGTGTTGAGAGAAAACACATGCATCATTGTGCCTGCAATCAGGGAACTCTGCACAAACATGAGTTAAGTGCCAGATAAATGCTGCTCCAGGGCAAAATTAATCTTTTCAGATGGAAGAATTAATATGAAGCTATCTTATTACACATATTTTACGTGTATTTAATATATCATCCTGTTTCCAGGCATACCAGATATAGCCTGCTTTCAATCTTCTCTGATTGCTTAGAGCAGTCTGATCTTGTTCTATGATCAGCACTAGCTGTGGAAATAAAAAGCTGTTTCTTCTATTACCTCCCAATTACAACCATTTTTCTTGATTCTTCCTCCCTTGATACCTGTTTTGAATCCAATTTTGTTGAGAAACCATAACTTACAATGTCTTAACTTACAAAGCTTCTGCCAGCAGATCCATAAAACTTCAGCAGTATTACAGCTACCCCTCTAGTGTTCAATAAACATTTCCCACCTATTCCTTACCTTATCAGCAATCTTTCTACTTCACGGCTTGATTAGCACTCAAGCTAAACAAGTTTGGAGGCCACTGCTCCTTACCTGAGCTAAACTGTCCACACCCATGAACTAAGAATCCCAAATCTGCTGATTAGTAATACCATTTAAATCTTTGGCCATCTTATCCTGTTGGGAATCCCCCAGGTGGGTTATCTGGAGAAGTTTACATTGATTTTTATATTTTTATCTTCCGCTTAACAAGATCTTATTATTGTAGAGAATATGTCTGTGATGCATCAGTGACATTATATGACAATAGGCTTCAAAACCCTAATGAGAAATTGTATCATGATCATGATGCTGATGCTTCTGACGAAAAGTGCTGACAACATAAGGAGTGCAGACTTCTACTGAGATTTTCTTACTTACACACAAGTTTCTCTTCATATTGCAAAAGGCACTCCTCTATTTTCTGCTATCTTTCAGAATAACTGAACTACTTGTGAGACTGCAGAAGAGGAAAGTTTTTTCTGTAACTGCCTTCAAAGCAGTCAGAGCAGAAAAATAACAAACTAGTGGAACAAGAAAATTATTAGCAAGGAACAAGAAAATTATTAGCAGTGTAAGCAAAATCCAAGCGACATTAAGTCTTTTAGTACCTGCAAACATTGAGAAAGTTCTGCTGGTGCTTTGTTCTAACTAGTTTCTTGGTAACAGATGTAAAAATCTGATAGGAAGCTATTCTCCCAGAAGTAGCATTTATCTGTTAGTCCATATTCTCTTGTTCAGCAAGAAAAAGTCTTAGAATTATGACTCAGTGAATAGATTTTAATGGCATTTTAAGACAAGAAGAGCTCACTTATCAGTAGAATACGGTCAACAAGAAAGAGGAGGCTTGACTGACCTCACTCTCAATTCTTGTGAGAAAGGAAGCACATGATGGGCATTTTCAGCAGTACTACTTGAACACCCATACTAAAATGTCAGACTTAAAGGTCTGCTAGGTCTGGTTCCTCCCTTTTTCATTTGCCTGGGTTTGAACAAGTAGGTCACATATGAAGAGGTCTGGATTTAGAATTATTTTCTTCAGCCTATCCATCTCTTTGCATGAGCATGTGTACCTACTAACCACTGGAGCTTCAGGTGCTAGAACCTTATTTACATCAAGATGAGACGAGTCTGATCCTGTTCAGATAACATACAGAATTTGAAATTATTTTTGTTAGTGAAATAGAGTGCTCCTTTAGTCTTGAATTCATATTCACAAAGAAGTTCCTATCTAGGATGCCCCAAATTCTTCTTGAAATAGAATGTGAATGTCTAAATTTCTGAAGAATTTCTGCCTAACAGGTTAATCTCTTACAGCATTTTTAAAAATAAAGTTTGGAGCATATTCATTGAACTCCCTTGATTTTAAGTTAATATCATGTCTGAGGGAGAAAAGTCATATACTGCTCACACATCTTGCACTATATCAACCACATCATTAAGAAAAAAGTGTAATCATTCTCAAAGGCAAGCAATCGTTGTTATTACAACTGAAACACGAACACAGGTTTTCAAAGAGACATACTAAATCATGTGGAAGACTGGATTTACAAAGTCAGTGGCAGGTTAGTTAGAGCAGCTTCTGTCAAGCTGCAAAACATCCTGTAGGGAAACAGAAGATTTTGCTGACACATTCAAATGTCAAATGAAGTGTTTTATATTAGAAAAAAAAAACAAAGAAAAAAAAAAAGATGTGAATTCTGCTGAGACAGAGTTGGAGAAATCCTTCAAGTGGAGAAGGCAGAAGGAAAATAGCAGGAGATAGACCAGGCCAGAATAGAACAAGCTGCAAAACGCAGCATCTTTTTCTTTAACAAAGCAAATAACAGGAACGGGCCTTAGGTTATCTTTATCTGCACACTTTTTGCTTAGAATGGTGAGAAATAGTTCCTGTTTGTTACATGATCAACTGTTCCCTTTACACATAAAATTATGCTTGGGAGCGTACAGCTCCATCAGGAAACAGTAAACATAACATTCGTTGTGTATCTTCCATCAATTAATAGCATATGTTAATTCTCCCACTGCATAACTAATGATACTGCCTACATTAATGCAATCTCCACTGAATAAAAAGGGAACAGAAACAGGCACTGTTAAGCATCATTTTAAATGCAGGAAAAGCAGCAAAGATAAGGGGGCTGAATTAAAATTACATTAAAAAAATAGATAAGATTGTCTAAATACCTGAATTAAAATGTGGTTAAAAATTGAAGCAAAATGACCTTTCCATGTGAAAGCTGTGAAGAATATACTAGCAGTCAATATCTCCATTTTCAGACTCAATCACAAATAGCACACAGTAACAAAACATCCTCTAAGTACTTTGCTAATGGATTAAACAGCATCAATACAGAAACAATAGTTTCAACCAATAATTCATCAAAACAACCTACACGCGAAAAAATACAGATTAGTCTCTTTCAGATCCTGGCCTGACTCTACTTAATCCCTCAAGGTCAAATCATGTCCCAGCCCTACGTAATACGGAAACAAGACCCAGCTGTCTTCTGCTTCTCACCTGCTTCAATGGATCTTCTCCAGCTGGCAAAAGGAATGAAATCCAAGCCTTCAGCATGAGCTTGACCTGACAAAGTTCAGCCAAAAGACAGCAACATTCTCCCTTCTTCAGAAACAGTATACTCTCACCTGCACAGTTTAGATTTTTAATTTATCATTTAGACTTACACTCAAGTATTTTAAGAACTGCATATCAACAGGTGTGAAGACATACATGATTTCTCTAAGACTTCTCAGTAATTGCTCGAGTTTAATGAACACAGTAGGACTACCTGTGCCGGCATTACCAATTGAGTAATGCATGAGAGAAAGTTCCAAGAATCATGATAGCTAGGACTCTTCAGATCTCCCCACTTAGGACACATGGAACTGGAATCATCCAAGATTTAAGATGTATTATTTTTTATACATATACACACACATAAAAATATATATAACATGTACTATATATATTCTATATATTTTTATATAGATCTATGCAATAGTTATCTTTATATCCCAGCATCAAGAAGATGCCTGCAGAAAGGTTATCAAGGGAATAGATCTGCAATCAGTTCTGTAACCATAAGAGATGACTGGAGAAGAGTTACATTACTACACTAACAGGACTGTTCAGCAGGTAGCCCTGTGAATCCATCTGGGTATTTCCACTGGTCCAGAAGTTTGCCCCAAATCTACATTAGGTCCTGTTCTAAGGGACTGTGGAGACTCCTAATTTGTTCTGAGCTACTGACATCTCAGGAGCCATTACAGATAGCTCCATGGAAACATACACAATCCTAAATCAAAGAATAGTCCCCAGAATCAGGTGGTATCACTTTAGTGTCTTTATTTCATTCCACTTATTTCTATTTCATTACATTCCATTACATCTTAAGCACTCTTAAAGAAAGGAGTTAGGAAGGAAATCTAATCATACCCTTGACTTTCCAGAAGTCAGATGTAACCTACACCATTCTGAGAATATAAAGCAAAGTAATGGAACAGTATTTATCTAAGCTACACAGTTAATTGTACGTAGGGGTGAAGTAAGGAAAAAAGAAGGAAATGATCACATAACCGAGTGTAGGCATTCTAGTACATCCATTACAAGCTCAAACTGCTGAAGTGATTGCAATGACAAGGTATATTACATTGACTGATCTAAGATACTACGTCAGGGTATATAACACCTGAAACTTTATACTTTGAAATGCAGAAATACAAAACTGCCATGAACAGGCAGCCCCTTCTCAGCCACGAGACAAGACGCACTTAGCTCAGAGCACAAGGAGACAGGAACAGGAGAGGGATATGCTCACAATAGCCAGTCTATGTATTTACTCAGGCTCGAGAGGCATATTTTCAATTTGAAATTCACACCACTGATATCCCAACCCCATCCAAGTCACAGGTCATCCAAAACCACTAGAAGGCTGAAAATAGAAGTACCATAGTCAGATTATGTCATGAACACATAATGAAGTTAGATGTGCCAAGCACTTTCCTTGTTACTTCATCATGTTTGTCTGTCACTGAAAACATCTTCAGGTCTTGGCTGAGCAGCTATTTAATCTCTAAAGATAACAACTGAATGATTCCCCTTTGACTACAAAAGCAGACTGTGTTCTTAAATTAGATGGTCTAATGTACATTATAAAAGGCCGACAGCCAATTTCCTGATGGATAGGAAGGCCCTGGGTGAGTAATTCAGACACTGTAAGCCATTGTCTAATCTTTCACATCTCTTACCTTGTCCTGTCAAGAGAGCTTCGTGCCACTGAAAGCTCTTACTTCCTCATATCAACATGCCAGAACGTGCTAGATACCATAGCCAGCAGAACAGAAGAGACTCAATAAAATGCCTGCCAGTGTTCCCCTGCTACTACTACTACTACTATCTAAAATATTTCTTTGAGGAAAGGGCCTGAAAGTAACCTTGAAACACCGATCATGCCGCCTTTCTTGTGTGGCAGTTGAGAAGCCCTTGATTTATTGTTGAAATGCAGCTACTGCAAAGAGAAACATGAAAACAGGGAAGACAAGCACATGGCTGAGAGGGAAGAATGTTACAGACTTCTCTACAGAGTTAACATGTTTTGATTATTTGAGTGGTGTCTCTAACTTGTGTTTTATCTATACACAAGAATTTTCCATTTGAGTTTAGTAATGTCTTCAGCAAAAGCAGGTCTACTTGTTGAGCAGAAAGAAAAGGAACTGAGACATGTTAATTCAAATTACTACACCTGATGGTTACTATAGTACTTGAATGCTGCCACTTTCAAACAAAAGAGCTGAAATGTAAGTTACTATGACATAGCCAAGAGGCAAATTCAGAGAAGAGATATTTTAGACTATTCTGATTTGCTGTGAAGGTGCAGTTTAGCTCTAGTTACTCCTTAATTGGATTATACTCAAGTCTCATACCACACTATCTCTTTTAGTCTTTTTTGGCTTGTTTTGTTTGGAGACAAAAATTTGTTGCCCAGAAGGAATAGCATTTGAGTTCTGATATTCACCTGGGGAATTACAGACCAGTCAGTCTCATCTTTGTGCCTGGCAAAATCTGGGAGCAGATTCTCCTGGAAGGCATGCTAAGGCACATGAAAATCAACAAGGTGCTTGGTGACAGCCAGCATGGCTTCACTAAGGGGAAATCCTGTCTGACCAATTTGGTGGCCTTCTGTGATGGGGCTACAGAACTGATGGACAGGGGTAGAGCAGTTGATGTCATCTACCTGGACTTGTGCAAAGCGTTCAACACTATCCCACACAACATCCTTGTCTCTAAATTGGAGAGACATCAATTTGATGGATGGACCACTCAGTGGATAAAGAACTGGCTGGATGGCCACATGCAAAGAGTTGTGGTCAATGGCTCAATGTCCGGCTGGAAACCAGTAATGAGTGGTGTCCCTCAGGGATCGGTGTTGGGACCGGTCTTGTTCAACATCTTTGTCGCTGACATGGACAGTGGGATTGAGTGCGCCCTCAGCAAGTTTGCCGATGACACCAAGCTGTGTGGTTCAGTTGATAGGCTGGAGGGAAGGAATGCCATCCAGAGGGAACTTGACACACTTGTGAGGTGGGCTGATGCCAACCTCATGAAGTTTAACCATGCCAAGTGCAAGGTCCTACACCTGGGTCAGAGCAATCCCAGGCACAGCTACAGGTTGGGCAGAGAAGAGATTCAGAGCAGCCCTGCAGAGAAGGACTTGAGGGTGCTGGTCGATGAGAAAATGAACATGAGCCAGCTTCAGTGTGTGCTCACAGCCCAGAAAGCCAACCGTATCCTGGGCTGCATCAAAAGGAGCGTGACCAGCAGGTTGAAGGAGGTGATCCTGCCCCTCTACTCTGCTCTTGTGAGACCTCACCTGGAATATTGTGTGCAGTTCTGGTGTCCTCAACATAAAAAGGACATGGAACTGTTGGAACAAGTCCAGAGAAGGGCCACGAGGATGATCAGGGGACTGGAGCACCTCCTGTATGAAGACAGGCTGAGGAAGTTGGGGCTGTTAATCCTGGAGAAGAGAAGGCTGTGTGGAGACCTCAGAGCAGCCTTCCAGTATCTGAAGGGGGCCTATAGGGATGCTGGAGGGGGACTCTTCATTAGAGACTGTAGTGACAGGACAAGGGGTAACGGGTTAAAACTTAAACAGGGGAAGTTTAGATTGGATATAAGAAGGAAATTCTTTCCTGTTAGGGTGGTGAGGCACTGGAATAGGTTGCCCAGGGAGGTTGTGAATGCTCCATCCCTGGCAGTGTTCAAGGCCAGGTTGGACGAGGCCTTGGGTGATATGATTTAGCGTAAGATGTCCCTGCCCATGGCAGGGGGGTTGGAACTAGATGATCTTAAGGTCCTTTCCAACCCTAATGATTCTATGATTGCAGGTCAATCTTGTGGGGGGGGGGGGGGGGGGAATGTAGGTAGCTAATAATAATAGCTAATGGTACAATTTCCACAAGCTTGAGGCAGGAAGTTAATGCTTTTGAGATGAGAATTAATGGAAGAGGTTGTCTGGCTCTTTTGGTTTTGTTTGTAAGGATTTTTGTTTGTTTAAGAGAGAGGTTAAGGTTTAATTCAAAGCTAAGAGACAAAAGAAGAGGAAGATGAAAGAAGGAAAGGCAGGTGGTGAGAAGATAGCAAAAGTATAATTTATATATAGTATAAATAGGCTCATTTTTTAACCAGCAGAATCCACTATATAAAGAATGGTTCAGCAATTTAAGCACTCAGAAAATGGAGGAACTGAGTGCTGGACATTTCTCAGAAGGATTCAAATCCACAACTCACTTACCTGAAGGGTGTGTTCCAACTGCTCTACAGAACCAGGTGCTTCCCCATTCCTCCATTACTGTCTGAAGTGGGCTATCAGGAAAGCAGGATTGCAAGAATCATGCTAGAAGGACAAGCAGCAAGCAAAAGCCCAGCTATGAGTTGCACACTGAGAAGAGGTAAATTTGGGCTCCACACTCTGTTCCTAGGATGTTTTTCACATTTTACAACAAGGACTTTGAAGTAAATGGAACAGTGTCAGTGAGGAAGGGAGTGAGAAAGATAAGTATTTTTAAAAGTAACCCAGGAAATAGGAAAGAGACACTAAGTTACTCTCTCTTCCCATCTTAACTTCTAAAACGGACTTATGCTGCTTCTCACTTGCCTCCATTCCAACTACATCCCATTTAAGGCACCTTTCTGGGCTCCACCCAGAGACTTGAAATGATGGCACTAGTTGCCATCAGTTAAGACATCTGTCAAGCAGGGTGAGTGGAAGGAGTGTGTCCCTTCTAGAATGCCAGGAGATATGTGAAGGTTACCAGGTCAGCAATTTCTCAGATATTTATGGATTAAAAACTGAGCCCTGGCCAAGTGAAGGGAGGCAATGGAGTGTCAAGGACAAGTACGCCTTGCAAACTTGCTCTCCTTTTGTCTCAGATAAAATTAGTCTAGGGCGAATCTATATAATAGAACTGTGGTAATTTTGTATTCCAAGAAATGAAAATGGGAGTGACAAAATGTGATCTCAGAAAAGTTTAGACAATGACGGTTAAAACTAATGATCAAGAGAAATCATGACAGGAAAGAAAAGAGACATCTAACTATGCAGATGTGGTCAAGAACTAGTAGGATAAAGACACCAGAGGAAAGATCAGACAGTCTGAGGATCTACCTGTAAGCTGAGAAGCAGTAGTAATGGGAATCATGAACAAGAATAAGGAGTTTTAAACCTGGAGAACTTGTGACAAGCCAACTGAGAAGGAAAGGGGAAGGCATATAAAGGAATAGAAAGAACTCAGACTGGAACTAGCAGAGAAACCAAACTAGAATAAGAACCCCTAGAAACAGAGACTGAGACACTTGTCTGTAGAACATAACTAGACTCCATCCTGAAACAACACACACACTTGCCCTAAAACCTTGTCTACTTCTGGTGACCCCTATAAAGCAGATTACTCATGATGTTTTAGGATATGGAAAGACATGCGGCCATGAACTTGCTTGTGAGAAAAAGTTGCCAACAGCCCCTAAAGGTATTTGAATGTTAGGTTTAAGGCTGTCTGTACAGAAATCAGGCTTGTAATAACCAGTTCTCCCTAACTGACAGGCTGCAAACAAACCTCTTCTGAATAGCTTGAGCATAGACATGGCTTCATTCCTTGGAACCAGTCACAGTCAAACAGCTAGAGGACAGATGCCAGACACTGGAAGAAAATTGCAGGCAACAGAGTATGCACATAAAGCAAGTATTTATGGCATAGCTAGAATACTACAACAGCGCTGTCTGTTGTATTTTCTGTACAAGTGCCATAAGCACAATTCTTCAGGAAAAAAAAAAACAAACCTAATTAGAAGATAGCTCATTACTAGCAAGACACCTTGCTCATTATACTTAAAATATTCATAAGTGCAAAGATACAAAGTGAAATAAGAAACGTTTACCTTCTTGTCTTTCTTTTATCAGTTCATTCTGTAGATGATTATGTTGTGATGATGTCAAATCCATGCTATGCCACAAAACCTGGGACAGAGAAACACAAGCCTGACTGAATAAAATGACTTTTTCTTCTTTCCCACATAACATTTCACAAATATATATATGTATATATATGTTTTACACATATTGTGCTATAATTTACTTCTATTTGTGACATTGACACATAGACAGATAAACATCAATATTCAAAGCATGAAAGAACCAGAAGCAGCAAATTAGTTGAACTGCTATACTCTGAAAGGTGGGGGAAGTGAGTAGATTTAAAATAAATAAATAAAAGAGCTTTGATAAACTTTAAAAACTTTTATGAAATCTTAGAAAAAATTAAAATCAGGGTCAGTAGTTTTAGAAACATTTAAAAGGAAATGTAGTAACAAATATGTGAAACAGAAGAAAAATTGCACCAAAAAGATCTTGTCTTGCTTGAAAAAATTGGCTTGGAAGGTGAGGAAACAACCTGTTAGTAAAGTGGCATATGAGAGTAAGTAGGAAGCAGGATCTATAGACAACATGCAGAACAGAATGCGTATGTGCCTATACAAACAAACACAGAACATGCAGACTTGGGGGGGGGGGGGGGGGGCAATAGGAAAAGTATGACAGAGGACAATACAATTTTCAGCTGCCTGCAGAAAGGCAGACAGACAACCAGCAGTGACAACCAGCAGCTTCCAGTTCTTGATATCTTGATATTTTACAATTAGGGAAACACTGAGTTCATGGGGGGAGAGGAGGAGAATGGAAGAAATCAAGAAATCAATATTTGATAATTTTTAAAGCTCTTGCACTGTTTACATGGAAATTTGACTGATTTTTTGCAGGAATGGTCACTAGATAAGTCAATGAGTGAATGAATACAAGCAAAGTACAAACATATGCAGAATATAGAGAAAACTTCCCCACAGTGCAGTCTTAGACAGGTTTTCCTCTCAAAACTTCAGACAAAAGAGGACAGTATAGAACAGCCCTGTCTTGTTAGGAGGACACACTGTATTCTCTTGATTTCACCCTACAAGAGACACATAGGTTTCACATTTCAACTTTATTGCCACAGTGCCAGCAGCCATTAACCTATTTGAAGGTGAAAAATAACTTAGGGGGCTTCTACACAATACCATAACAGAAAAATACTGTTATATTTATATCTATCTATGAATTAGGCAATCGTAACATCATTACATGGGAAACAGAAAAGGGATTCAATGTTTTTGTATGCATGTTCAGAATAACATGCAGCATTAGAAACTACTGGAACATTAAGTAGTAAATGTTACCCACATCCATCAGCTTGTCATCTGCCTCAGAAATATAAGAAGACATGTTTTCCCTCCACTGGGGATAAAAATAACAGTTATTTATATATATTTATATAATATATATTTATATAATATATAATTTATATCAGTCCCTTTGCATTCTGAAGGACAAGCAACATTGCAGCATAAAGCCACCCTAAAATATTACATTTTGTGGTCCTCTTGTTTTTTTTCCTTCTAAAAATATCCTTTAAGGTACACTGAACTACACAAAAACCTGACTTTAACATACAAATTCTAATACAAAAACTAAACAGTTGCTGAGTAACACTGTTTAAAGGCAAGGATACAAAGCCATTTAGAGTCAAAGAAACAGACAGATGAAGTAACCACAGGCAACCACTGGGTTTCAGTCAACATTACCTGCTTCTCTCGCAGCTTTACAAAGACAGTAGGACAACAGAGTAGCTCTTAATTGCTGGGCTGCTTTCCCCGCAGCCACTGCAGGAGTGTGCTCTGAAGCGCATTGCCAACATACTCACAGCAGAAGCAATAATAAAACCCGTCAGCTGCGGCACGATCACAAAGTGGGCACCACACACCGTGTCCCTTACGTAAGGGAGCGGATTTTGTAACAGCAGCAGGCACCCGGTCAAGGGAGCACCTACCAACAAAGAAACCAACTCCAGAGTACTTTTTACAAATCTAAGGTAGCAGCATGATAAGGTAGCAACCACTCACTGTCAATGCAAAAGTAACTGAAGAGCAAAAGGGTCATTCTTCAGATTCAAAGGGCCCATGGCAGGAAGGCTGGAACTGGATGATCTTCCAGCCCAAACCATTCTGTGATTCCAAGCACAGAGGGCATTTGCAAAGGGGCAAGGGTGCATTTGGGGCAGGGATATATAAATTTTTGCTCGCATTGGAACACAGAACTGTAACAAGGTACAACTCCCTCCCCCCCAAAAGTCCTAGCACACTTCACCTCCTAAGGCAACTGTTAATGTGCATAAATACACACATAATACTCGCCCTTAGCACAGACAAGATGTACAGTCACTCAACAGGTCACAAACCATTCCTGCCACAGGAAAATACTGGTATCTTTAAGACTTCTCTTAATTGGGCTGTAATGAATTCAGGACAGAGCTGTTAGCAAAGTTAGACTTCAACCTCAATTGAGGTTTCTAAGTGCCACTGCAAAATAATAAACAGTTGTACAAAAATACTTCAGAAGACTAAAGGTCTCTATGCTTTATCACAGCTGGCAGAAGAAACTGGTAATATCTCCTCTCCACTTAGAAACCACCAAACAAATCACCAAGACCTGACTTACACTGTTGAAGCAAAATTCAGTTATATGAGTGACTTACAAGACTACTGTAAACTGCTCAGACTCAGAATTTGCTTAAAATATGGTAATATTTTCCAAAAGTAATATCAAAATTTCTGCCCAGTATGCACTGTAAGTATTAGACTCTGCTACTATTAAGGCCAAATCCTAGACAGCTCAGTTCAGCTCTTCATCCTTCAGTTTCCTTCATCATTAAGTTTCCTATGAAACTTAATTGTATGGACCTGGACTTTCAAACAATGAAACAATGAGAAATGAAGTCAGAAGGTCAAATGAGAAGATGAAAAACAGCAAGGACTAAAAGGTAATGTAAGAACACAGGTATGACTAGCAACTTACGTGCTTTTCCCCCTTGACCCACAGGAGCTATAAAAAAATTCTACAATCACTGAGGAAGAGAGGTGGGTAGGTGGGGAAGTCTGAGCCTAACACACATTGTTTCTCTTACAAACTAATTTGACATGAGTTCTACAACCAGTGGATACCTCTTAATGTCACTTTTGCAAATAGATTGTGTCTTTGGACATGGTCACGTAACTCCAAAACTAGAAACTTGACATTTACTTCAGAACATAAATAATCACTGTACATCAGATTACAGACCGACAAATACATAACAAATAGAGATAATTTATTATTTTATCAAAAATTCATCACAATATTTATAAAGCTTAAGTCACAAAACCCATACATAGCCCCTCTTTTTCAAGACTTTTCTTTAAGACGTTTTCTTTTTTATTCTTCTCTTACTCTGCGATTTCTTTTTTCCCTCAAACACAGGTTTGGCAGTCACCAAGATTATTTTTCCCAATTCTTCATCCTCACCACTTGAACTACTGCACCTCTTTTTCTCTTTAGAGTCTGCTGACTCCATTGCAGAGACCTTTTTCCTCCTTTTGCTCCTGCCCAAATCTCTGCTTTCTGATTCCTCTATCGAGGAGTCACTAGAAGTTTCTGAAAGATGCAAATTCCCTATAAAACCACCTCCATAGACATGTTCTTTTCTGGAATCTGAAAGCTTTCTTCTCTTTCCATTTTGGACTTCGGTGGCCATAACTTGATGATCTGTACAGCCTGCAGCATCTTCCCCTTTCCTTTCTTCATGCGCTTTTTCAATCTCCTGAACATCATCAGCTGCTTCTTTTTCCCTCCTCTTCAGGCAAGTCACAGCTCTGCGCAGTCTCTGACTTTTAATAGCTATTTTTTCCTGCTGTTCTAGCCTGAAGAATGAATCAATTCGAAGCTGAGTCTGTCAAAAATAAAACAGAGAAACACCTTTGGAGGTTTTTGTGATAGGAATTCAGTTAACTATATTATAATGCATACTAAGACAAAGGACTAACAAGATTAATACAAATAGATGTGAACAATAAGACACAATATTACAGACATACCTATACTTTATTATAAGTTCTGCAACAAGAACCTTTACAGAAACTAAATAAACAGCAAACTCTGGTGAAATTTCATAAACATCGTCCTTGATGATTAGATATGTTGCTATTTTCAACCTTAATACAGAGAATCTCTGTAGTGCTCTTAAGTATGTCCTTACCAACACATCGTTAGCTTCAAGCTGTTAGAACTACAGAATGCGTATTAAGCAAATGTTACAAGTGCACTTTACATTCCATATGCTAGTGCAACAAAAAGCCCTTATCTGACTCAAGTTCATTGTAACATATGTTGCTACAGTGTAAAGATTTAAGAGCAGAACTAGAAGGGCTCATACACAAAGGGTCCGTGTGACTCAATCACAGCTAGGCTTGCTATATAAACTAAGATAGCTCTCTATATTCTCCCTAAAATTGTATAAAAGAACCAGTGCTTCCAAAGGTTGCTCCAGTCAACCTGAAAGTAAATGACTTTAATTATGGGGTTTGGTACCTTTCACTCCTTTGAGCAACAGAGAAAACCTAGAAGACTAGTTTAGACTAAGGATCCATCTTGCTCATGGCGAAAGGAGAAAAGAATCCAACCTTCGGCGATCAGTTTTAGCACTGACTTTCACAGTACAGCAGCATGCACCACTATTCACTTTTAAGTTTTATTAAAGTTAACAGAACATTAATAATATTACTCTGATTACCATATAAATGTTGCTCAGCAGTTCAGTCTGCGCCCCTCCTCAAAGAATGGGGATGATACCAAATGGTCAGTCTCCATTCACCAAAATCTTAAAGGTATTTTTATAAATCATTTTTAGAGACAGCATATTGTCTTTTAAAAGTACCAGAGGTGCTTGAAGTACTTGCGATTTCAGCTACATCCAGAACAAACAGCAACATCAAGCTGAATAGGTGCTTGATAAGTAACAAAATTTGAAAACAGCAATTGAAATTACATAGAGTTCCTTAAAGGACACCAAAATCATATGGAAATGAAGTCCAGAGAAGTAAGTTTAATAAATTTTAAATATAATATGAATATTTAAAAAAAAATGGCCAAACCCCAGTTTCTGAGAAATTTATTTTAGATTAAAACCTTGCTGTTCATTTTAAAACAGCTCTTACACTTTTCTAGTTACCCTTAAACTACACACAGTTCTATGTTTTACCTGCTGCAAGTTCAGCTGTTTCATCACAGGCAAAAGGATTTCATCTGTCTTCACCCTGGTCCAGCCAAAGCGATTCTGACAGAACATGCAAAAAGTTAAGGACCTTTGCACAGTGGCTGTTACTAGTATTGTACAAACATAAAATAAAGATCTCTCAAATAAAAACTGTCTAGAAGAAAGCTACTCTACTTCAAAGCTTTTTTTACTAAGAAACCAGAGAAAATACTCTTAAGTTACTACAGCTGACTTATGCAGATGCTTCCAGTATTACATTACATATCCTAATCGTGCTGCTACATGTCTATTAGTTACAGATTTTTGTTCTCTAATATCAACATTTCCAAGAGTGTGTCTCAATGAGGACAGAACTCATTTTGGCTATACAGCATTGTCATATGACAAAGCAAGTCTTATTTTTACACTTGCACACACTGGAAGTTTCATTTGCTGTTCAAAATACCATTAGCTCTGCATGCATTGTCATGTACTTTTTAACAATTTTCTGCAGCTCAAGCTGCAATGGATGCAAGAAATACACTGCAAGAAATGCAGTAAGTAATGCAGCTTAAGTCACCATTTCTGCTGACTACACTTTGAAACATATTCGCGGAAGATGGCAGAGTAGCACACTCCTGACAGCTATGAGATTCTCTTTACATGCAATGTGAAACAGCTTACTCTCTTAGGAGAGCAAAGCCACCTCGTGTGCCACACATGCATGGCTGCATGCCCTTCAGTTCCAGGGCTGGTACCATTGTAGGATATCACAAGCATATGGAGCTAAGGGCCCCTCATACCAATGAGACGTTAAAAACTGGACACACCGTTACTGACTCACAAGCCTTATGAACTTTAATCTGAGCACTCTTCGCTGACAAATCCTGCTATACAGTAAAAGGATATTCTCTGATTTGTTCTACATCAGGCTTCCCCCAGATGAACGAACCCCTTGTCTCATCCACCATAGGATTCAGGTATGCTTCTGCCACTGCTGGATTTGGGAAACCTGAGGAAAGCTGCAGGTCCCGCAACTTCTTCTTGACTTTGGTGTCACGTGGATTAGGTCTCAATTTCTTATTCTTCTGAGCCTCATTCCACCACTCACTGAAAAACAGAGGAAAGTATTCCATAAGGTATAATTTGGAATATCAAGAGCCACCATGCTAATTTCAATAGCCCTAGTCTCCCTACTTCAGTTACTACATAAAGTGAGTAGAAAATTCCCAAATGGCAAAACGGACATATAACCTGAAAGCAGAAAAGACAGAACATACACAGTAAACGCAGCTGTTGTAAGCCACAGTAGCAAACATCATCTGGATTCCCCATAAACTGCTAAACAGAAGGCCCTAAATTTAGCCACACACAGGAAGGATGTTCCACATACAATGATAATTTTAAAAGGTTTTTTTTGTATGCAAAAGAAAATAAAAACTAAAAGTATTTCTAATCATTCTTGCCATTGCCAATACAACTGGCTTAGGCCCTCTACAAATCTTGCTCTTCCCCACAGCCTACCTGTCTGTCTCCTTCCAGGTCATCCATTCCTCACTCATCAAGTCTCTTTTCTCTATGAGCAAGCTACAGCACCTTCTCACAAACACAGGGAGAATACACCTCCACTCCACTATGGATCCAACTCCGCAATGAATTCAGAGGCAGTCGCACAGTTCTACAGCTGTTCTATTGTCTTCTTTAGTCTCACTGTAATAGCTGTATCAGTATGTCCCCTTATTTACCTGCCATTTCAAATAGTGACATAATGGAGTCACATATTTTACAGTTAACTTAGTCTCCTTAATGATGTTTGTATACTTAAGCAGCATAAAAGTATATTCACTAATATTATAGAAAGACAAAAAAGCAAAATACGATGAAGCATACGCAAATCTCAAGAGAGGTTCCAAACCATGCCCAGGAAATTCATTCAAAATCTCCATCGCTGTTACAAAGCCAACATTTGGGATACCCTCAGTGTAGTCACTTCCAAGCAAGTATGCCAAATTAATCAGCTTGCTTCGATCCAACCCTGTAACAGAAAGTGCATAAACCAATTAAAACCAGTGGATCCAGCATACATTCCCTTACAAAATTAAAAAATATGTTATCTGAAAGGCAAAACCCGAAAGGAACTCGAAGATATTAACTCTGTAAAAGTACATTTAATTCAATGTCAGAATTTGCTAAATGGTATTCTCGAGCACCTTAGCTCAAGCACAGGTAGTTGTGCTAACTCAACAAATACATCTTTGCCAAAATTAAATGTTACAATGTAGAGACCATCCACAAACATTAAGAGCTAAGAGATACTATTTTACATATGTTTCTCTAGTTTCTCTCCGGTTCCCATCTAATGCTGACCTGCAATCAGTAACACCTGCATCTGAAATAAAAAAAGCATTCAATTTGAATTCTAGCCCATAATATCAATGCCTCTATTTCTTAAAAGTGTTCCCAAACTGGAAGCCTTTGCTAGTGCAGTTATTAAGTAGACAAAAAGAGCCCATGAAATAGCCAGAAAGGAGGAATAACTCAGCTGACCACTTGTACTTAGTATGCTGCAAGATCTGAGGCAATCAGGCTGATTTTCAGTGACTAGCTTCAGGAGTTTAGATTAAAGAACAACATAAATAAATAAATAAAATCAGTTGATAAAAGAAGGGATGCATGTCTAAGCACACAAAGCAAAACTATTGGCATGCTACTCAGGATATCCATCAACTGTGGTGAAAGAAGAACTGTGCAATGCATGTAAAAGGAGTAAAAAGCACAAGACCAGAAGAATGTTACATGAAGAAGACCGATGGTGACTATTTTTCCCCCATAAATAAATAATAGCTCTGGTTTACTACATTAATAACAGAAAAAAAAAAAAAAAATCAAAAAAAAAAATCACACATTCCCACAGCAAATCTTCCAAGTAAGCTATGGTAGCACACCTAAGTAGGGCAAAGAAATCATTTCATGCAGTTTGCTGGGAGAAGAAACCAAAGACATTTTTCACCACATAAAAATGTTGTGGAATTTTACATGCTGAAGGCATTAAAATATTATTTCAAAGTCTATAGCCTCTCTCAACTTTGAAAACATCAAAACTGATTTTAAGAGTTCTGCTTAAACAAGGCATAAGAAGTTAAAACTAGCTCATATTTTCTTTAATACACTATGTGACACTAAAGTTTTGTAGTTCATAATTAGCAACAATTTGATTAGACTAGTACAAGAGTAATCTGAAAGAAAAAAAAAGCTGTCAGCGTAACTAAATGAAAAACCTTTTACAGAGCATATATGTATGCCAGACCCTCTCCTAAAACATTATGTGTCAGTATGTTCAAAATTAACTTTCATTTCCAGAAACCTATAAATCTGATGACATCAGAATATAATTTTCTCACCACATCAGAAAAGCCATGCTGACATCTACCCAGAAACAGGTACCAGGGTTCATACCTCCAGTCTTGATGTTCATCACACTAACTCAGTGTATTAAATGCAGGCGCCTTAAAATTCAGGGGGGTCATACGGCAATAAAACCAACTGAACGCCTTTACAGGCTCTCCAAAGAGCAGGCATTGTAGTAATAGACACACAAAATTCTGTGGAAATTACAACTTCAAAAAGATAGATGGCAGTGCTGTCTTAAAGACTGTATTTAACGAATCAATACCTGAGGCTTACCTAGCTGGTTTTGAAAATCAACATACTGGTAATACTCCACATATTGGTTTTGGCTGAAGAAATTTTTATAAACATGTCGTGCACCAAATAACCAAACATCGCTATCATCTGTAATTGTCCCAGAGGTCTGATCAGTAAGGTCCAATACAGCACACTGCGCCTCTGCCTCCATTGGAGCTTCAATATACGGAATGCCAAACAGACGGAGAAGCTCCTGTAGGATAGAGAGAAAACAGTTAATATTGCATCTGAAGAACGAACTTCTGTTATACTTCTGCTTTACTCAGAACTGCTAGATTCACACTTAGGGTGTATTAAACATTTCAAAATAAATCTTAATTTCTGCTGAGAAGTGCCAAGCACAGTAAAGAGATTGGAAAGTCACACACATCTCAGGCAGATAGTGCCACGTGAGTCAAGCGCTACTTGACCATACTATTACTGCACAGTCTGAGAGCCTGCTACTTTATTTGCACAAGCATACTTAAGTATTGTGCTTTGCACATCATGGACAAAAGACCATGTGTTACAATTGTGTGGCCTCCATAAAAAAAAAAAAAAAGATGCACATTAAATAAAGTCATCACTTCAGAGAATAGTATGAAAGCCTATTAGAAACATTCATATCAAGCAGGAAACAGTGGGCAGACTAATCACCCTTTGGATGGCATTTTGATATACATGTATTTAATGCATCTTAGACAATTTGGTTTTATGGAATATATTATTTAACTTCAGTTTGCTTTCACACACACACACACACACACACACACACACACTAGTTTTACAGGCTTGGGTTAGAGACACAATTCTGGATTAAGTCGTCTCCAGAAATTCCATTTACTCTCCTGCTCCAAAGTTGGACGTAACAATCACTGCAAAACCTAAGCTATAAAATTAATGACATATTTGATATGTATACATATATCTGCACATAAACACCCTTTCTTTTCTCCTCACTGCAGCTGGCTTTTGTGCCCTGATAAAGTCCATCTCAAGACTTAAAACTTTTACTGAAATAAAGAGCAAAAGCACAAGGTCAAGAGACTCACAACTATAATGGTTTATCTACCATTATAGGGCACATAGTATTACAAAAGCATTGGCCTTTAAAAAAACAAATTATCTGAAGAAACAAGTATGAGCAAGTATTTAACAAAGGAACAAAAAATTTCAAGCATTTTAAACTAAAATAAAAGCATTTCTATATTTCTTATAATTAATTTACTATGTGATAGATACTATGACTAGGCTATTTTATTATGGATTAACCTTAACACAATGTCATAAGTAGACCTCGCATTAGACTGTATCAACCTTTAAATGCATCTATTAAAGCAGAGGTTACAGGCTTATGCAGGTATTACTGGTGAGATTCATTAAGATCAGTTACCAGGGCATAAACCTGGGTTACCACACAGATTTCTTGTAAGATTTCATTTTTTAATCCACAAGAGAAATTACAATCTAGCTAACATCCAGATTATTCCAATTCCATACTAGAATATCATTATTCTATAATGTTATAGGTTAGAATTCAGTATTGCCTCAATACATGGAATGTTTTAAATCAAGCAGACTAAAGAAAACAAGCTCCTAAGAGGAAAAAAAGGTGACCTGTAATTAAACAAAATTACTAATAGCTTTTGAGAAAACATTTGACTGGAGTTAACAGCATACTGTATCAAACCAAAATGATTCAACAAATACTACCTGGCTTTCCAAGCACATCTGTCCTGTTACAGAGGCGGCAACACGTTCCTGCTTCTCTTTCTGAGCCTGAAGCTTATTCTGCTCAGCAGAAAGGTCATTTTCTAATTCTTCTAGCTCTTCCTGAAAAACAAAACAAGATTTTCATTATTTCAACAATTCAGGTATGTTTAATTAAGTAAATCACGAAGTCTCCCACTATAGTTATTCTAGTAGCATGTGCTCCATTACTTGGAAGTTGACATGGCCTCTCTGACACAGTAAATTATAAAATCAGAGATAGGTCTACCCAGACTGCTAAACCCTTAAAGTTTCCCTCTGAATTCAGGGAGATTATGATTAACCATCATCTTTAAAGAAAGATAAGGTCCTATAGAACTATAGGCATGTATGAGAAAGCAACAAAACAGTAAGAAGTTGTCCAATAGTCTTCCTTAAGAACTACTTGGGGACACAGTACTATCTCAAAACAAGTAACAAGGCGTTACCATACTGATGTCTTGCCACTTATCCTCTCCATCTTTATCATCATCTCCTCTTTCAACACTCTGATTGTTTGCCAGCTGCACTTCAGACTCTTTCAGCAAGTCCTGTGTGACAGTATCATGTCTGTCTGTCTCCACTTCTGGAAGTGCTGTTTCATCACCCAGTTCTTCATGACATTTAGCAGGAAACTCAGCCTCATTACTGATTTCAGTTTCCACTTCAATAAAACTTCCTATGAAAGGAAAATAAAGAATTCAACTTCCCACTGCTTGTCCAAAAAAAAAAAAGTATTCATAAGCATAAGTGATTTTTATTCTATATGCAGTAAATATATACAAGGATTGCGAGATTACAGAAACCTAGTGGTTGATCATTCCTACACCAGCTAAGTTCAATGCACACAAGAACATGCTTTCCTGACTCTCTGTATTGTACACTCAGGTTTCAATGATAAAACACAATACCAAGGGGAAAAAAACAACTCAGATTTTCTTCCTACCTCCTACATACATGCAAATAGAAGTATTTTAAAGCATTTCTTACCAGGAGAAAAGGTTAACTTCAACTGACTACTAATACAGTAAGGTCCCATTTTCTTATGTTTTTATCCAATTAAAAAGCACATACCATCAGAATCACTGTCTTCAGACAGTGATATCTCTTCTTTTTCCTCCTCAGGACTTTTTGTTTCTGGGAAAAATGTAATATCCTTTCGTACTTCAGGTACATTCTCTTCTGTTTGCAACACTTCTTCCTCTACATTTAGAGAAATTTTCAAGTTTTCCTCATTTTCACAAAGGCCTGCTGTTTCAGCATGAATCAAAGACTCTATACTAGTTTGTACAGGAAAACAGTTTGGCTTCTGCATGCACAAGTTTATATTCTTATCTCCCAAACAATTTAACTCTATTTTGGAACTATCATCTTCTTTATCTAAGTCTTCTTTGCCTTTTTTAGTATTGTCAATACAAGAATAGTTTTCAAGTGTGGATATAATAGTGTCTTTGGTTGTAATATGATTTTTGTCCAGCTCCTGACTCTTTTGTTCAAATTCAGCATCTTGCATAACCACCTGGTTTGACAAATTAATTGAAGATGTAGGTATTCTTCTCTCCTTAACTTCAGGAACCTGGTCTTCCTCATCTGAGCTACTAAGCAGCAAATCCTTCACTTCTGATCTTTCTGGTAGCACTCTATCAGTTCTAACAGTAACAACTTCCTCTCTTGTATCATCATCACCATCATCACTCAGAGCTCGATGAATTGCATGCAGTGTTCTTGGAGACACACTGCCTTCCTCTGTTACAGACAGGTCTATGTTCAGTTGTCCTGTATCTTCATCCCCCAGTTCTTCTTCTGAGCTGCTTTCTAGCATAGCAGCCTGGATGGCAAGCAAAGTCCGAGGAGAGGGTGGTGCAGTCACCACATTATCTTTCTCTGTCTGCAGTTTCTCAGTTTCAACTAGCTTTGCATTAGCAGGAGATTCAGCAAATTCTTTCAATTTAGTAAGTTCAGGCATTTTTGATGAGGGCCCTGCAATAGCTTCCAAATCTTGACCTGTAGCTTCTTTTGCTCTAATGCCTAAAAGAAAGGGGTTTTGTTGAATATTTTTTTAGTAAAAAAAATGCTTTATACTAACATTACATTTTATAGAATGAACATCATTGTATAAAGATTAATAGACCAGTTTTCTACACACTTACAGATCATAGTTAATTGTGCCTAACAGTAAGGTACCAATTTCATACAATTTCAAACAATAATCAGGGTTTGGGATTTTTTTTAAACAGAGCTGTAGACTGCAGATACCAAACAAGAGGTTTTACAAAATTAAGACCCAACGTACCCTTTATTAGGATGTAGTGAGAAGTATCCTCCGAGACTACCTTTCTATATTCCACTTCTTTCACAAAACCACCTTCATTTTCATATTGTGTTTGGATTTCACCAGTGTGCTGTTGATTCAGTTCTTTCTGTACATTTTCTATGCACCGACTGAGGCTGCTTTTCTTAAGCAAACCTCTAAGCTGGTACTGGGAAAAGGCATTGGATTCCTTAAAACAAAGAAATAAACAAGTCAATTTAAATAAAATTCCATGTAGCTGCACCTTTTAAGAAGGTTTATCTCCCACGCTCTGGAGAGGTAACAGGTTTAAGCAGGTAACATTTGTCTTTTAGTGACTGCTGCACTCCTGGATACTTTAGGATAGGGTTTTGAATAGACAAACATGAAGTCTCTGTTAAGAGTCATTATCTCATTGGGGCTTTTTCCTCTCAATGTAACATCTCCTATTAAACAGGCCTGGGGGTAAAACTTTCCAGATGGGATACTCTTATGTAATATTCATCTGCATTAATGGCAATAGCTCCATTCTGACGGCTTAAAAACCATTTTAAATATTACCTCTGGCATTGCTTCAAAAAATGTTCTTTTTCGTTTTGTAAATTCTTTCATCTCAGTCAAGATCTCATATTTTACTTCAGGAGGCAGGTTCTTGAAATCTTCTGATTCAATATCTACAGACTGAGGATTTTCACATAATGCTTCCTATAAAAATGGAAAACAACATAAACATCTATTTTATATTACAGCACAGCAAGAATAAAATATTTAGAGCATCATTTCAAACAACAACCACCCACACCCAAAACCTTTCTTGCTACTGTGAAGAAAACAGTTAAGGAAAAAAAAAACCAAACATCAACCAAACAAAAAGTAACAAAAAAAAAAAACAAAACAAACAAACCAATCCCACAAAAAAAAGCCAAAACCAAACCAAACCAAATGAGATAACTACCTAATAAAATAAAATGCATAATTGTTGATGTACTCTATACAGAGAAACTTGAGTTTATTCTTTTTTACAAAAAGATAAGTCTAAATCACAGAAGGTCCTACAGCCTCAGGTAATCTGATTTTATCCTTCCAAGGAGGTTCTCCTTAATATGAACTACTTCAAAGATAAACAGTATTTCCAAGTTTCAAGAGTTTTTGTTGGGGATTTTCTTGTTCATTTGCTTTCTTTGATGAAAACAGAGATAATTTTATTATCTACTGTGCCATCTTCTTAGATTACATATTTCTCTTCTCATGAGATCAGCACATCAGAGGGAAATACAGAATTTATTTGTGAAAACTCAAGGACTGGGGTGCTTCAGTATCAGTTCTTATTTGGAGAAGAACAGGAATTTTGTTAAATATGCTGTCTTATGTGTGCAAACACGTGCACAAATGCATACATTTCACTTATATCATACACGAAACAATCTCTTCTCCACATATCCAAAGAAAGTAGTCAGAAAAGAAAGATACCATACAAAATTCCTATTCTGCTGTATTTCTGCTGTGGAGAAAAATACATAAATACATTTGTACTTCCTTATTAGCAGGAATACACAGAATACTGAAAATTGACTTATTTGCTTGATAACTAACTTATTTGCTTGATAACTAACACTATAGTAGGACCCATACCTCCCCAGACACTTCCGTTCTTTTTCTAATCTTTTTGTTTGTCTTTTAGGCATAGCACATGAATGAGAGGATTATTCACAGTAATAGTTCAATTAGGATGCACTTACATGCAACATCTTTCTTTGATTCATTCTTATTTCCCATTCTTTTTCATCTTCCTCCTCTGAGCTAAAAATCACAATGAGAAAAAAGAAAAAAAAATTATAGATAATTACCTAGGAAAATAAAGTTCTTATTTTAAGCAAAAGGACCTTAGTCATCACTTCACCAAGTACAAAAATTTGCATACAAATATACATACACATATACATACACACACTCATGTGCACACATATAAATGCATACACAAGCCAAAAAGATCTGAACAGAAAGCAAGACTTTTGTCAGTTAAAACTAGATTGAGACAACTGTTACTGTTTAAGTCTACCTCATTCTTATTTGGTCAGAGCTTAAAGTATATATGAGATATGCAAAGAGTAATCCTCCACATTCCCACCTAATATCACTTAAGGTGTCATAAGTTTGACAAGTTCATACAAAGCCTACTTCTGCTGAACATGTCTGCACTACTAAATGAAGGGAATAAAGCTGCCACACACCCCAGCTACTCAAGCTTGAACAGTCCATTCCATTTAGTCACACAGACTGAGGCAGCACTTTCATCCTTAAACATTAATCCAATTTAAAATTTAACCTGTGGACTCTAAGGTGCTTGTTATTTTTGCATAAATAACTAGAAGGCCTGGGTACCCACACCTATAAACTAAACTCTCCAAAAGAAACTGACATAAAACAAAGATATACCTTATAGATAATGGAGCCTCATGGGTCACAGGTCTTCCAGCAGCATCAAAAAAATGTGGTTTGTATTTTTATCAGTTTATTATTGCCATTTAAGTTAATTCTACCTACCTGTTCTTCTCTTCTTCTTGTAAAGGCGGCAATACATATATGTCATCAATTTCTTCTCTTCGAACTTCTGTAATACTGGGAAAGGCTTCATGGCTTAGGGAAAGAAAAAAACTCCAGTGATTAACAGCTACACAAAAATTTCCCTGACACTTACAAACAAGGGTAAAATACTTTTTATTCTTGCCTCTTGCCCTTAAGAGCATTTTTGATAACTTGTCTCTTCAGAAATGTTTTCAAGAGTTTCTCTGCAGTTTTCCTGGAATCATGGCTGGCGATTTCCTTTCTTCGTCTTCGCTGAGCCTGTGAAAATATGATAAACGCCAACAGGATTTTGTTGGATGCTGAAGATACAAATCTGGCAAATTACTGTTATAATTCTGTGTGCTGAGCCTATGAGCAACCCCTAACTCATCCTACGTCAGTGGGGACATAATCTTCAGGTCCTCCAGATCTCTCTATGTTGATTTCCTCTGTTGGGACCCAGGAACAGTTTTCAGCTTTTGGGTACCAACGCTTGTAAGTACAGTGTTCAAGTTCATTCTAAAGCTAGACCATCACCTACACCACGGCTTATACCATCATCTATATCTCTACAACCCAGTTTCTACACAAATCAAACCTGAATATATCAAAAGGGAGGTGCTGCATGCTCCAACAGGTGTACCAAAGAGTGAGACTGCAAAGAACATCTGCACAGCAGTGCACTTCAAGCCCCCCATCCTCACAGTGCATAAGAGGAATAACAAGGAAATTGAAAATGGCTACTTAGCATTAACAAACATACACCCTATTTTGCACTACAATGACACAGGTAAGGCACTTACCAAGGTTTGCCTCTTCAGAAGTGGGGCCCCTCCATCAAAAACAAAGACGGGTCGAATCCGGAAAAACAGTAGCTTGCAAAGTCGACGAAACAGAGTGAGGAGGTGAGCATTTTGTACGGAATAACCACTGCGATCTCTGGCTCCCTTTATTGCTTGGTTTAACCAAATACTGATATCTTGAAAGAATCGTTAAGAAGAAAAAAATGTGCCACCTTATGCATATACCATATTAATAGTTTCTATAAAGTGCACGTATTTGACTAATAGGGCTTTGCCTACTATTCCAGGCTTGATTACTGAAACCAAGACTACCCAAATACTTGCAAACTTAAGAAAAAATTCTTGCCCCTATTGCCCTGGACAAAAACGAGAGCTGAAATAACTGTGCAGCAAGTAGTACCTCCCCAGGTACTCTTACAAATAAACAAAGGGTAATTTCTTTCCACATCTTTCCAGTATTGAACCAAGTATATATGATGAGAAAGGTGGTACAGTAAGTGTTTACATTTTTTCATCTTATAATCCTACTGAGAGCAGCACGTTAATTGATAAAGCACAAAATCCTACAGCCCAACACTTGTGTAAGGAACCTAGTAAAAGACCCCTTTTTAAAAAAAAAAGAAGAAAAAAAAGCTTAGTGTTCCACATATAATAGGGTATAAGATCTATTTATCAACATATGGTCATGTTTTAAAACAGAAATAAGCACATAAATAAGATAATGAGGCAGAAATAAGAGCAATAATTAAAACACTCTCCTTCGCAAATCCGGTTCCTCAGCTTACTCAAAGGATACCAACGGCAAGAATTTTTCCTTCTAGAACTTCAGGGTTTATCGGTCTCCCAGCGCATTCAAGCAGCTTCCAAAGTCCTTGAACTCCCATTGCCCTCTCTTAGCTACTCAGAGAGACTCTAGGAGGAACGAAAGGAATAACCCAAAGGTTATACGCTCCACGTACACCTTATTATGCGAACGCGTTACTACCACAACCACAGGCAAGGCGGCAGACTGGGGAGAGGAAGCCCGCCCGGGAGCCCCTCCAGCCGGTTCCGAAAGCCTCCCTCAGCCGGCGGTACGCCAAAAGCCTGTAGAACTGCGCTCAAGCGCGGCGTTACAGCTGCTGCGGGCCGGCCGTCAGACCTCCGTGGCCCAGGGACACACTGAGTCGCACCGCGGCGAGGCGGACCACGAAGGGAGGCAGAGGTGCCGGGCCCGGCCCGGCCCGAGGGAGGGCGGAAGAGTACCGGTCACAGCACGGCTGCGCTCACCTGAGGGCGGTGTCAACCGCCAAGCCCAAAGCCAAACACGTCACCAGCGGCCTAGGGCCTTGAAGTCCCTCGCAGACCCGCCCGCGGCCTGCGCATGCACCACCCCGCCCCGGCCCGCCTCGCCCCGCCCCGCTGAAGCATGCGCCACGATGGACTGCGGTGTGGGGCTGTGGAGGGCTTGCTTCTTGGCCGGGCTACGGGACGGGACGGTTCCAGCATCATTCCCAGCGGCTCTAGCGGCCGTAGGTGAGCGACTCCCGCCGCCCTTGCAGATGGACCCCACGGCTGCAGCCGCCTGTGGGGAAGCCCAGAAGGGGAAACCGAGGTGGTGCGGCAGCGCCTGAGGCGGGCTGGCTCCACGCCTGCCCACGGGAAGGGTGAAATGCCACACACCACCTCGCCCACGTAGTATTTTTGTGTCTCTGAACATGGTTTTCCCTCGGCCTGTGCTCTCTCCTACACATTCCCCCTGCACCCCCGCCCCAAACGGCTCCCACCGGGAATCCCTAGGAAAGCTCCCAGCTACTGGTCCCCAGGGACCTGCATCTTGGCAATGCCGGAAGGATGGAATATCCTATGCACTTCATTGAAGTGTACCCAGAAGCAAAATAAAGTAACAGGCTACTGTCAGAGGGGAGTTCCTCAGCGCAACTGATTATTAAGCAAAACTTGAGACTTTTGTGTAACTCACGTAAGCCTGAAGTCCCCTAAAGAACACAACTACAGTATTCTAAAGAAATCTGAGGCCTCAGCCCAAATTCACCTTGTAGAAATAAAGTCTGAAAATAGCTCATCTGGAAAATAAATTTTCAAAAGCCATGGGTTTTGCTCAGTCATCAGCCTGCACACTTTAGGAAATTAAGTATTAGAAGTCACAGTGGCTGCACAGGCTTATCAGCAAAGACATCTTGCCTTCAGGACTACTTTTTGCTGAGCAGGAGTTTCAGTCCTGATCCTTCACTTACCCACTTTCCCAAAAACCTCCACTAAACGTTAGGTCTCCATTCCCAAGGCAAATGATAAGCAAACAACAAAGTAGAAAACAAATTTTATTGAATGAACAAAAGTGTCCCTTTTTTTCTTTTGGTTAACAAAAGCAGTGACCTACAAAACCCCTGCATTCCATGACAAATCTTTTTATGTCAAAAAATTAATCCTTGAGCAGGTATGAACGTCTGTACACAGAAAGTTGCAACCACTGAGATGTGTTTGGGAAAACGATTGGATAAATTTCAAATTAGGGAAAAAGAAAAAGGAGACTGCAGAGGGACACCTGAAAAAACTTGAGCAACTTTGCTGGCCAAGAGTTATGTCATCAGGGCTGCAAGCAGCTTTCAGCACTTGCATCCCCTTCACACAAAAATTAAAAGAGCGGCAGAAAAATGACAGAGGTTTCAAGAATGAACAAGGAAAAGAACTGCCAACAGAATGCAGTGTTCAGCTAGCTCATTTGGCTAATGGCAAACGCAGCTTTTTAACACTGCATTCTGTAAGCTTGTGTTAAGTGAGTCTGAGTTCTAAAGAGGCTCCAGGGTAAGAATTCAGTCACTGTACCCACAGAGCACAAGCAGTATAGAAGGTCCATCCTCAAACATTCCCCACCACAGGCGATTCATCTCAGTCTGAAACAGGTATCCAGCTAAGGGAAAAGAAACTGAGAGCTGCCTGACGAAATATGATTATCTGACTGACAGAAATCCACTGGGCACTAAATAGAGAATGTACATTCACTGTGTAAATCTGACAAGGTTTTCTAACCTGTATGATTTTTTTTTTCCTTTTCACTGGATATGGGCAGCCTCAATAAAATGGAGTGTTCGAAAGGAAGGCAATGTTTGCTTTTACCTTTACATAACTTGCAGAACAATCCTTTTTATAAAGTCATATCATAAATTTCCATGCTTTTGCATACTAAGTATTTTCAATGAAGCCTGCTTATAACATTGATTAATTTCAATCTGCTCTTTTGCTTTCACAGATGAGGACATAATACAATTATTTCAAAAGAAATGATTGATTTTGCAGTCATATTTAGTTTTGATTGCAAAAGTACAATAACCTGTGCTTATCTGTCAGCTTATACGTCAGATCTCATCCACTGCAATCCTATAATTAGATTTATTTAATAATTATGAAGATGTATCTTGTACCATAACTTCTATTCATACTTATTCTAGGACTAGTAGATGCCTAATATGTCTTGATTAAAACTAACTTTAATATATCAACTCTATTAACTAAAGTTAATTTTAATCATTTCCATCATAGTCATTGTAACTCTGATACCCACTATTCCTCCTCTCACGAAAATTAGATTTCTTCCATGTAGATTCTTGATGAAAGCTAGCACTGAATGATCGACCCAGTCGTCCATGTTGTTTCTTAGAGATATTGTCTTCACTCTCAGATTTGGAAATTCCTTGTCCTGGTGTTTGGGATTGTTTATCCTGTCTAACATTTCCAAATGGAAAATTCCAAGGACCAAATCTTTGCCAGCTAAGTCTCTGAAAGGCAATGATGCAATGAAGATTTCCTCCGACCTAACCAAAGTAAAAAGGTTAAATGCACACAGTCGCATTTATAACATACAAGGATATCTGAAATTAACATCTTGGTGGGTAACAGAATTCTTTAAAAAAGGAAAACAAAAAACCCTCAACAACACACACACAAACAAACAAAACAACCCACAAAAACCATATCCACAAACAAACAACTCTGCTCAATCAATTTTGATTGTTCCCCAGGTTCAATTACTGCCTTCTTTCTTGTGTTTTAAAGTTATCACTTTTATCTTTCACTGGCTAGTATAACAGCTTCTGCTAACCTTTTTTTTATCTCCAGCCACCCTCACATAAATACCTGTTCTGGTCCCTTCTCATCTTGCTGACATGGTCTTCCATAGGGTCTCCACATTTGAAATCATCTCTTCCAACCTATTATTTCCCATAGACTTTCAATGTGCAAACTGAAAATACATCTCTGACCCACGAAGTCTGCTCAAGACTAACGCAGGCATTCTTTTATGCTTGATCCTCCTTGACTGTACTTTCTTTCCTTCTTACATGTAGCTAGAAGGTCATGTACCAAAAGGATCTGTCTGTATTTTATCTGTAGAGTATTTCTATACTTGCTGTAGCTACATTTTAAGCCAACGAGGTTAAATATTGTGATTACATATATTGTATATGCAGATAGCCTGGTTCATCCTTCCAAATGCCAGGCTGCTACTGCTTTGTGTCTTGTCCTGCAAATAAATATAAATAACTCTGGTATGCAAGTACCCACATTTGATTTTGGCCTTCAACAATACTTTGTAACAAATTTCTTTTAGTGAAGTTATTCATACTTCAACAGTGTAAGGTACTTCCTCCCACCTTTGTAAGTTTACCTTACCTTCTTTGTTTTTCGATGCTGCAATCCTCTCTCTAGGTGACGAATATCTAGATATTCTGGATTTTGGGTGTTTAGGTCAGTGACAATATCTGCCCACCTACAGAATAATATTATTACCACTCGGCTGGCATCGATGAAACCTCAGCACTACTAAGACTCACGTACACACACATGCAAATACAGATCTGCAGCTTTAAACAGTCTTACTAGTGATTTAAAGATAAATGTGTAAAGATGTAAAAGCCTCAGTATTAGAGACATCTAAGTGACATCTAAAGTGTCACTTTTAAACAAAGCATTCACAGTTGTTATTCCTGCTCTTGGGAACATCTTCCAAAATGAGTAAAAGAGCACCATGAGTTATTAGTTGTGGACCCTTACCAATTCATCAGTTTGTGAAAGGAAGAAGCAAAGTGTGGTTTAGGCAAGGAGAAACACTAGTTTTTACGTATTTAATCCTCTCTTCCCCTTTCATACAATTTTTTTAAAATTCTTATCTGTTCGGGTTTTTTTTTCCACCCACTAAACATGTTTTCACCAGACAGCTCTTACCATAACTCACTCCTCCTTTGTATCTAATTCCCATCTGTAACAAACTGTCATTTCAACCATTCCCCATTCATCCAGCTCTTCAGAGTTTCACAACTTCTTCTTGTCCAACTGAAATAAGTGTCCCCATATCCCAGACCTCTTTAAGCCTACACTTTGCTTTTTCATTTCTGTAAATGTGTAATTACCACCTTCTCTCCAACACCACCTCCAAGTTCAGAAAATCCATTTCTACGCCAAACCTTGCCCTCCTATCTTGAGCATTGAACTTTCTGCTAGTTCTCATTGGGATAGTAGCAGGAAGAATTTGTCTCCACAGTCAGAAATAATACTACAAAGGTTTGCAGTATGTTTCAGAAACCTTTTCCTCTAATCATTTGTAGCTTATATACCACAGGACAAAATCCTGTCAGTGGGATGTATAGGATGCCACTTCTCAGCACAGCAGCCCCATGCATAATTGCGATTTTTATTTTGTTGCACTTAATTTCATTTGTCCAAAATATCCAGCTATTTACAGTTATTGACATAGTCACATCACTGACAAAACAAACAAACAAAAATATGTGGCCTTTAGGTACTGGGTTAGATTGGACTGGCTATGAAGCCGTCAGACAAACACTTTCAATTTTTCAAAAAAATGAGAGAATAAAGAATAAGCAAAGCAGAAACTGTATGATTTCTTTATTATTATTACTTTTTCACAGCTCTTTTCCTAATACATCAAGAAAAATCACTCCATAATTAACTCAAGGGTTGGCAGAGAAGCTATTTGCTAAAGTTTATGTTTTAACCACAGAATTGGTTTCTTGAGAAACAGTATTTTTTTAACTGTTCTGTTTGTCTAGTTGAGACACCAATTTTGTATGAGCCAGAGCTCATACAAAATAAATATATTGTTTTAATTCATAGATTTTTATTTTTAAAATCCCTGCCCATGGCAGGAGGGTTGGAACTAGATGATTTTAAGGTCCTTTCCAACCCTATGATTCTATAAGCTAATAACACAACTGAGCAAAGGCTGTACCTGCACCTGAGCTAGGAGATCTTGGTAGCAGCATAATACCATGTGCGCACCCCAGACACAGCCTGTATATGTCCTCAACTACACATAAACACCTCCAAGTTCTGTACAGCCTGTAAATCACATTTGGCATGATCACAGACAATTGAGGCATCTTCCTGACTAATGTGAGCTGCATCACACTCAAACAAGAGAAACAGGATTTGGCTTTCAGTAGCTCATGCATGTCCTGCCACGATACAAAACTGTAGAGCCAGCCTAGAGGTCAAAACATGAAGTTTCTCACTAAAGCACCTGCTTCTGTTAAAACTATAGTATACTCACTCAAAAGAACTAAAATGTCACTAGGTGACCCTTAGCAGAGAAATATAAATCAGTCTGGAAAAACCCATATTGGTTTATATTCTTACCAAGTAACATACCTTTTACAGTGTATTGTCGGATGTTTTCTGCTCGGCTCTCCAATTAAGATCCAATATTCTACTTCTTGCTGCAAGACACGACCTCTGTTCAATAGAAGATACAATCCTAGTGAGATTTACTGTGCATACAAAAAAGAGAGATAAACATTTATATTGTTCTTTTTAGGATTGTTTAGTGTTTAAAATTGTTTCCTCAGCCAAACTAAAAACCAGTTCCTGTGCTATAAACAGTGTTGCAATTGCATATGGGGAAACTTTTTGTTTCACAAGTCCTGGGAGAAGCTAGGAACAAGACAGAAGCTATTGCTCATTATTTGGGAAAAAGACAGACCTTCATAAAATAAGTGTTTCTTGGATGAAAGGCAGTATAGTGTAAGATCCAAACAAACATCTTTCTCCCTATCTGTCATGTCTAACAGAGTCACGGAAGAGCCCCTCCACTGTTTTTCAACTATACCCCAGATGACAGTTGTTACTAACAGCTGCAGAGTAACCAGTAAGAAATCAACTGGCAACTTCAACTGCTTCCTCCTAAGGATACAGTACCACATATTAAAAAACAAAACCTCAACTGACACTAGTTCCAAGTTTGTAAGCAACTTCCAAGAAACTCAAAGCCTGAAGTAACTTTGCCAGGGAAAATTTGTGACAGACATCAGAGCAGACTGATGAGATACAAAGGACTGCTCTGTGACTTCCTGTGTCTAACTATCCCATGAAACACTACTTCAGCTTCAATTGTGACAAAAGCTGAGATTTTTCTGCCTAGGGTATTAGACAGCACATAGCCTTACTCTTGTAGTAATTTGTTACTTATAAAACTCTCTGCAAAATAAAAATGTATGCCATCATTGTACAGATGGGAAACCAAGACACAGGACAGATTAACTGACTTACCTAAAGTCACACTGGAAGTCTGTGGTTGAACTGGGAACTGAACCTAGGTCTCCCGAGTCCAAATCCAGCAACCTAAGATCATATAGAAAGTCTGTGGGTGACCTAAGAACTGACTCCTAAGCTCAGCCTATTTCTTTTGGGATTTTAACATTACTTAGCTTGATTTTTAAATAAAAGGTTTCCTTTATAACCAGAATGCAAAATCAGGTAAACAAGAACTGCTGCAGAATCTACTGATAGTGCTTCTCAAACATATTTTTTCCCAATAAGATATTAGAAGATACAAAAAGAACAGGATGTTCTTCTGGTCAGAGCTCCAGGCAAAAATGAGGCTATAAAAGTTCCCTGAAGTCATTACTTCATGTTACATTGTTAGAAGAGATCTGTTGTTAGGATTAAAGTCTAATATTTGCTTTAAAATAACATCACTAGTAACTGAGAATCCCTTTCAACCACAGGTAAAGTATCAAAATTTTTGTTCTTGCTCACTGCTAAACAATATAAATTCAAACTAGATGTAAGGTATACTGAATTTCCACACACTGCATCATACTGTTTCTCAAACTGCTTTTTTTATCCAGTAAATGCTTTTTTTTTTTTCCTCTGCTCTTTAAAGCAGATTCTTAGTAACTGATCAAGCAAGCAAGACATTAACCTTTCAGTAAACTTAAGCAAACTAATGCAGTGGGACTTCTATTTTGGACATATTTTCCACACTCTTCTAACTCACGTTGCATGTCAGTGGAATAAGCTTCTGTATTCTTCTATTCATATACTAAAAGCTTTCATTAACCCTATGGTCAGACTCACACTGGGAACAAATTAGATTCAGGTGATTATGCTTTATTACCTCCAAAAAAAAATACCATTTTGAACTCTAAAAGGTAGATTTAGCATTCCCCACTCTGTGATGTGACTCTACACCTTCAATACAGCCAAGGGTAGACTGCTTGGTAAGCAGACTGCAAGACTGAGGCTCACCTTACATCAGTGACCTATTCTTGTCATTGTTTAGCATTCCCCACTATTGGTATCTACTAATTTTGCCAGGGATTGCCTTCTTGGGCTCAATGATACTACTTATAAATACCAACCAACAGTTGAACCTTGATAAAGTCCAGCAGAAACCTCCACTACATACTGTGTTTGTCACTACTCTGAGAGAGGAAAAACAGTTTGATTCTGAGGGAAAAGAAACTACTCAGCATATCAAACAGCAGCAAGTTAAATGCCTTATAAAAGCAAAGATAAATTGCCTCAAGATTATGAAATTTTTCAAATTTAAAATTTGTGGGTTTAATGGAAGACTTTCCCTAAACTCAGTATGAGTATCAATTATATTATCCTCTTTTAAAACCTATATTTAATTGAAATCTGTATAAACCATTCCATTATTTTATCCTGAGCAATGTTACCTTGACAAACCTGGAATTATTCAGGTAATTGTATTTTTATTCTAAACCAACTGGCATATTAAGTTTCACATGGTCTTTGAGAAGTGCTTCAGCGTTCCAAGCATTGTTTAAAAAAGCCAAACATACTGTGATATGCCAGAGACCTCTTCTAGCTCCTCTCCCTACCCCCTACCAATTCTTGGTAATAAATTATTCAGGTATTTTTAGTCTTCTAAGCCTTACACTCCAGTAGTTACAGTTTATCATCATTATTAGTCAACACTGCAAAAAAAGTATGTAACCACCATCCTGCAGTACCTACACATCCCCTGTTCTCACCATACACACCGTTTCTTTAAGTGCAGATTTTATCACACCTGCTTCACAGTGGATTACTATCACTACAGAAAAATCCCACCACACACATACACAACACACACTTACTTCTTTTGTTTCCCTTTAGAAAACATCTGTCTTTTTTCAACCCATATGGTTTTATTCTTCAGACTAGTTACCTCCAACTTGTCCTTCAGGTAAGTAACTACCCTCTCTATACCCGGCTAAAATGTACCTAAATAATTTCTTAGTACCAGTCATAGTTTTCTGTTTGAGTTCTCTCAATTTAGTCTGCGTAGTTGTGTTTCATTTTAAATCAATCCTTTCAAATCACACTGCAGTGTTTTGCTAGTTCAGACATAAATGCTTTTACAACATACACTGAAATGTTATCTAGGGATAAAAAATGGTACCAACTTGTAGTGAATTTTTCTGTATGTTTCCGTCATTAAAGCAAACATAAACACAGTATCTTACCTATAGGCTTTGCTGGCTTTTACTGGGGTTGCTTCAAACCCAATTGGGCAAAAATAATGGTTTTGGCAATGGTAGATGTAGGCCATTGATTCATCTTTCAGTCCACGCGTTAGCTTTGCAAGGGCCCCTGCAGCTGCAAAGAAAGATCAGGTTACAAGGCAGACAGCTTTGGATTCAGCACAACACATTCAGCAAAAAAAAAAAAAAGACCTATCTGATAATATAGAACAGTTACATTGCTTTTTAAGCTAGAGTACACGACCTGACAGGCATGCACAAAATACAGTTTTGATTTCAAACTTCTTGTTTGGTTTGGGTTTTTTTATAGCAGGCAGGAAATTAAATACTATCTGCCATGTAATCTGTACTAGGGAAACGGAATATAAAGTACGCATTCCATTTAGATCAAAGTTACATTAAAAATTACTTGTTGTGCAAAAAAGGAAACAAAATACACACTGCAACACAATGCAGTCCCACTGCCCCAAGTTAGATATGGCACACGTCAGTACTAAAACCCCTAAAAGGTTTTAAACATTTTAGTATCGTGTCCTTCCTGGAGCTTCCTAGTCTCAGGAACGCATTCCACATTTGGGCATACAATATTTTGTAATGTGACCGCAGTGCTCAGTTTCAGGGAAAGACTAGAAAAGGCACTAAGACAGAATTCTCACATAGGATACCAAGACCTGGATGTGCAGTGCCCTCCTGAACACCTTAAAATTCCAGTTCTGTGACAGCAGAATATATAGTACAGAATATATTTTATCAAAATAAAACTACAAATGAAAGTTTTAGCAAAATAAGAGAAAAAGTAAAACCAGAAAAATCAGGCAACTTGGAGCTATTTGACAGCTTATCTCAAACTGGAAGTACTACTTACTGGTTTTGTCCTGTCAAATGCTACATATTGCAGGATTTTTCAGTTTACACCCTATAAGATGAATGCTTTAGAATTAGCTACGTACCAGTTTCTCCAGCTGTCTTGTTCTTCCCATGAGGTTTATACAGAACATACGAGCATCCCTTGATATGGAAGTGATCGTTTATTTGCCTAAACCATCTGAAACAATAAGCTTAAAGATTGTAGTAACTCAAAAGAGTAATTAAATGCAATTTTCTTTACTCCCATTTTTCTCCTGCTGGACAGTTTAGAAAAAAAGTCTTGGAGGGCTACTAAGTACCTACCACACTAGTATATAAACTGTAGATAGCCATGGTACCCTAATAGAAACAAAACTTAACATATCCTAGAGAGATAATACATACTAAAGCCTTTCCCTTCATTTTGCTTTTTCAGACCCAATGTGAATCCATAATAACAAAAGGGCTGAATGTGAAATGTTGGTCCTATTTGTGTTTAGTCAAGTCACCTCTAACTAATTACTCAGCCTTTAGAAAGATACTCAGGTTCTGAGATGTCAGTGTTCAACCATGATTTGTAAGCTACACAAAGAGAATCTTGTAAGACACCAGAAGGCATGACCCTTCAAGTGAGACCATGCTGGGCTTCTGTCACATAAGCTTCACAATGCCCAAGTGTTACACAAGTCTCATACTGTAACTCCTCACAGCAGCAGTAAGTGAAGACAGGTCTGCAATTTTTCCACATCAGAAGATTCAAATTCATATCTCTGAAGATAATACCTCAGGCATAAAGCTATGTCAGGTGATGGGGTTGGCTCCCAGCCCTCCTTTTTACCAACCTGCCCAGTACTTACAAATGATTTAACCAGGAAATAAAAAAACCTAATAAGGTAACATTTCTGCAGCACACAGAGCACTCAAGGGGGAAAAGTAAGACAAATTACAAGTTTAACATTTGCATACACTGTTTACATAAAGATTTTTCAGCTTGGTCTATAAGGGTTGCTGTACCCTGACATATTCCTAGAGATAAAAAATCCGGATGTAAGTCTCTTAAAGGAAGTTTTCATGACACCTTTCACTAATCTAACCAGTATGCTACCATTAAAGGACAGACTGCTGCCACATTCTCAAATCCAGCACCCACATTTTGTGCCAGACCCTATACACTGGCTTCAAAAATACTAGCTAGATCAAATCCAACTCATGAAACAGGCAAGAATACAGCAATTTTTTTTTCCATCTCAAAGAAGATAACAGATCAAAACCCTGTCAAGGAGTTCAACAGTCAAGTACGATATGCTTTAATTGCATCAAAAGAAGCATGACCAGCAGGTTGAAGGAGGTGATCCTGCCCCTCTGCTCTTGTGAGACCTCACCTGGAGTATTGTGTGCATTTCTGGTGTTCTCAACATAAAAAGGACATGGAACTGTTGGAACAAGTCCAGAGAAGGGCCACAAGGATGATCAGGGCACTTGAATACCTCCTGTATGAAGACAGGCTGAGAAAGTTGGGGCTGTTCAGCCTGGAGAAAAGAAGGCTGCGTGGAGACCTCATAGCAACCTTCCAATATCTGAAGGGGGCCTTTAGGGATGCTGGGCAGGAAGTCTTCAGGGACTGTAGCTATAGGACAAGGGATAATGGGTTTAAACTTAAACAGGGGAAGTTCAGGTTAGATATAAGGAAGAAATTCTTTACTGTGAGGGTGGTGAGGCACTGGAATGGGTTGCCCAGGGAGGTTGTGAATGCTCCATCCCTGGCAGTGTTCAAGGCCAGGTTGGACGAGGCCTTGGGTGATATGATTTAGCGTAAGGTGTCCCTGCCCACAGCAGGGGGGTTGGAACTAGATGATCTTAAGGTCCTTTCCAACCCTAACTATTCTATGATTCTATGCTCCTGTTTAATCCTAAAACTCCTAATGAGCGTAATAGAATAAAAAGGACAAAGATTTTAGACCCAACTTGTCAAGATCAGGAAATGGCAGAAGTGAAACAGAATTTGAAATTCAAGTGTTCTGTGACTCCAACCCCACCTTTTCTTTTTTATTTTATATAATCTCCTGAACAGCCAAATTGCAGCAAAGATGCAGCACTCACTATTTCATTTTCAGTTCTTAAATTATGTTTTACATAAAGCTACTAGTCTATATCAATTGCCTTTTCAGGCTGTTCCAGTGGCTTTAACTTGCATTTTCAAAAACAGGAAAATGAAGGTAAAGAAAAAAGTTTTCTAGCTAGGAGAGCAGATTCATTAGAGCATTCTACAACCATTAAAAGAACTGAACCAAATATCAAATAGAATTTCATGTCCACCTGATCTGTGCAGCAACACTGCACTATGCAAAATGGCTAGTGAAAAAAAACTCTTTGCAAAGTTTTAGGGTATTGTCAGAGTACCCAGGTACGCTTCATTATCCTAAATGTAAGAAGACTAACCTGTGTCACAAGTTAACTTGTCAACCACATTTCTTTTTTTTTTTAATAACTGAACTACTACTGTGTAAAGGTTCTCTCTCTCAGTTTCATGTTATTTTGCATACATTAACATCAAAAAACAAACAGACCTCATTAAAGTTGTATTTCCAGTGAAGGGACCAAACCGAATCTCTTCAAATGGAGGCTGAAATCCAAGTATATGCAAAGCTTCTTCTTGAGTAATAGGTGGTAAACTGGCAGGTGACAGAGGAAGAGAAAAAAGAAAAAAAATTGTTTAATTAAGTAATCAGCAATGTCTTTTAGAGTCTCTAGAGGCAAAGCAGTCTATGTATGACTCACCTTCCAGCTCCCAGTGTACTATATAAGAAATTCCAGCAAGACACTAAAGATGAAATTCCACAGGAAGTCTTGTATTGAGGTCGGCTAACACAATACCTAAACAAAACAAAACCTCAAACACCTTAGTAAGTGTTCCTGATTTAGTAGTTCAGGGGCAACCTGAACTACTTTTCTGTGTGCCATGTTATCTTAAATGTTTTTATGTCACCTGTATTAAAATTAAATTAAAAAAATATATAAATAAAAAATTTTAAAATGCAATCTCAAAAAAAAGTAAACATGTTAAGCAATTTCTCTGTGAGATACTACTACCCTATTTCACACAAATCACTAGGAAAAAATGGTTCTGTACTAAAGTAGTGTACAGTTTGATCCAGTCTCTTCTGACACATAAACTTGTACTAAACTGCACTTCTACCAATTTACTAACAAATGCCATTCCAAGTTGCAGATTCCACAGGCAAACTCTAACTGATGTCACAGACATACAGATATCTAACATAGGCATACAGATGTCTAAACTAAAGTCACAGACATACAGTAAAAAACAGATGGATTCAAAAACTAAATGAACTTAGTAGAATCATAGAATAGTTATGGTTGGAAAGGACCTTAAAAAGATCATCTAGTTCCAAACCCCCCACCATGGGCAGGGACATCCCACACTAAACTATATTCATATGATACAGGTTGTACAGAACTGACATATTCCAGCCAAGTATTTCCCAGTGAAAAGAAAAATCAGGAATAAAACATATCAGTGGTGTTTTTAATTTTTGCCTGACCATGCTAATGAACTTGGGTGTTTGTTTTTATTTTCAGCAACGAATCCCCACATATTTTTTTCCCTGTTGAAAGAAAAAAAAAATGTTTACAGAGAAAAATTTATGAATTTCAGCAGATGGGAGGAAAGCTCTTATTCCACCTGTAAAAAGTAAGAGATTTCAGGTATGTATGCTTAACATATCCCCATTTCTACTTAAAAAGTAGTATGAAGACATTATTAAGTTTGAAATCGGATAACCAGCAACAGTGTTTTACTAACAAACAGTATGGAGATAATCTTAAACACAATTAATAAACACTACCATCTCCGGAGGTCCAACACTTTCCTCTCCTTCACATCTTCGAGGGCAGAACGCTGAGGACACTCCCTGTGGTGTTTGTTTTTTTTATCTACAGATTTTTTCTTTGTCACCTGCTTCTTCATGTTGCCTGCAAAACAGATTTCAGAAACGAATGCCTAGTTTGCCTTTCCTATCTTTCTTCTTAAATATTTTTAGTAATAGCATACACCTCAAATAGAGATGCTGGTTGTGTTAGTCAGTGCAAACTGGGTCTAAACATTAATTGAAGGAAAAAGCTCAAATACATAATCAAGATTGTCAACAGGTTTGTGAAGCTGCCATCAGCTCTGTAAACATCATTGTGTTCAGATCATGAACAGCATTAATGATGACCTGACTGACTGTTCAGAGAGCAGTCAATCTGATTATTCTAATGCGATAAATCAGCCATCCCAGAAATGGGCACTTAGACCACCATGGACTTCCCATCTCCTAACATTAAATGCACAGAAAAATTTAATGAAACACGTTTTCCACGGCCAAACTCTGTAACCAGCTAAACTTTCTGATAAAAAATTATACGCAAGTCCAATAAGAATAATATACCCCCAAGGTCTTTTCCTTTTTGTAAGCCACTAAGGCAGTGAAAATGAAAAATTTGGCCACATGCTAGAGCATTAGTATTGCTGTCCTATTCTGAAGCCATCACTTCCAAATGAAACATACCACATATATTTTAACAGAAATGACCATCCTGTAATGACAGTAAGATACTACCATTTGTTTCTTATTAGTACTAAAGGACACTATATGTACACATGAAAAAGCAAAGGCAACTTGCCAAAGATGTTTTTAAGTTTTACTAAACCAGTTTCATACTAAGGTAGAGAAAGCAGAAATCTGAGTAGCTAGCCAAGCCATTAAGAAAAAAATCTACAGCCTTCTAAGTGGAGGGATTATGGGACAAAGAAAACCAAGTGCATATGCAAGTGCTTTATTCACAGATGCAATCTGTGAACAAGCAGAGAAAGAACATAGGAGGTAGCAAAGAAATGGGCTCCCTAACAATGTATACAAATAGCAAATAAAAATAAATACAATTCTCTAACAGAAATAAACTGTTGTCCTAGGTAACTATAATAACTTCATTTACCCCTTGTCATAATAAACCAGGTCTTTCATTTCAAAATAGATCTCTGAAGTAACTTGAAACATTTTGCAAGTGACAAACTTGTACTTACCAGGTAGAAGTAATCACTGCACAATGCACTAGGTGCTACTAAAAGAAAAAAAAACACTTCAAAAACCCAAGGGTGTGAGGGGTGGGTGAGCACACAAACAAATATAAACAAAACCAGAGGCCATCCCAAATAATACCCAAAAGCCCCACACAGTTAAGCAGCAGCCAGCCCTGTTTTAGAGCCACTTCCCCAGGCAGCTACACCTGACTTTCACTCCTCCCATTTCACTTGTTCCTTTCCCAGCAAGCAAGTTGTTTGAAATGATGTACATGCTTTCTTCTATAGGACTTCTTCAAGAGATAGGTGTGCTGACCAGGCCCCTCCAAAAATAAGTTGTAAACACAAAGTGTCTCCTAGCATACCATTGAATCTTCACCACCTCACCTGCTTTGTTCTTCAGATTGGTGGTGACGCCATTGAACTCTGATTTGTCGATTTCCCATGCCAGGGGAAGCTTTCCAAGGTCACCAGACAAGCCTTCCAAGTTAGCATCTTCACTGTAGATTATATCTGAAGCACCAGTTTGAATTCCGAGTAAGCCAGGGGTGTTATTTCCAACATTTAAGGCAGTACTGCCTGACAGACAGGCACTAACTGAAGCACTTGGGCTCTTACAAATAGATGTTACTCTGTTTAAAAAAGCATAGTCTGAGCAGATGGTATAAAATTTCTCTCGTGTATGAGTCACAGGACATCCCCATGGATAATGCCCATTTCCCCTCGACACCAAGGACACAGTGGAAGCATCTGTCATGCAGTATGGCTTAACAGGATCATGAAGAGAAGCTTCTGGGGATTCCTTCCCAGGTTTGTTTTCAGTGTTTCCATTATTTCCAGAACCATTCTCCTTTTCATCTTCTGAAATGTTAGGCATTGAACAATACTGACAGAGTACTGTAGAGCTAAGAATGCTTTTTTTTTCTTTATGCTTTAATTACATCAGAGTTTGCATCATTACCTCCATTGCCTCTGCAAGGTATTGACAATGTACCTGAAAGAAAATGAGAAGTTAGTACAATCAGCAACATAACACAAAGCTCATCTTTGAATAATCATGTCCAATAAAACCTGAAATACCCTTCAAGATACGTCACAACATACATCATGCCTCTTCCAAACCATCTCTAGATTCTACAAACAGCATTTATTTCTGAATTGCCCAGTATACGCCCTAATGATATTAGGATGAAGTTATCATGAGTAATTACACACGTAAATGAATACATTAATGATAAATAAAATAAATAAAATAAAATCTCTTCCTACATTTCTGCAGTTGTGGTGGATCACTTCAATTCCTTACAGTCAGAATACATAGGTAGAGTATGAAATCATTTATACAAATTAGCAAATCACAAAAACAACTTAAGGTCACTTAAGAAGAATTCCGCATACTTTTGCCCCTATTGAAGTTCTAGCTTACAGAAAATTACAGTATCTATTATCTCCCTTGACTGCAAATTGACAAAACTACACTCTTTTTGACAGCTTTCCTCACGTGGCTGTTAAGGCTTTGTATTTTTATGTGCCTCCTATTCTTCAAGATGTAGGAAAACCGGGTTTATTTACAGCAGCTAAGAATTCCCAAACCCAAATTTAGGAGCCTGGCTTGCTTTTAACACCCGTTTTTAGAAAAGCAAACTGACAGCACTTCGCACGCCCGCGGCGCAAAGACACCTCGCAGACGGGAAACCCGGCCCGGAGGAAAGGGGAGTCCCACTCGAGAGCCCACTCCGGCAGCACTGACTTCTGCTCCCTGAGCTGACGACCCGGCCCCGCCAGTGGGACTCCAGAAGCCCTGCTCTACCTGAAAGCCTGCAAGGTAAAGCAGGAACACAGCACCACAGCAGCGGTGAGGGCAGCCGGTCTGCGTCCAAACCCGATCCGCCCGGGGAGCTCCCGCTCACACCAGCCCCGCGGGGTCACGCACCGGGAAGGTCCGCACAGCTCCCCGACAGACGAGCTAGAGGGAGGATGCCCGGCCTCAACAGCGGGGCGGGACGGTGAGGCTGGGGCGCCGCCAATTGGGGCCTCAGTGAAGCTCTGCGGCCCCGCCCCCCGCCAATCAGCTCCGGAGAGAACAGCCGCTGACCGGCGGTAGCAGGGCCGGCAAGGAGAGCGGATGGGCCCGCTGCGCTCCTCAGCGCCGGTGGCGGGGCAGAGGAGGGGAAGGGCGGCTGCTGGCGGCACGGCCCCGCTCCCGGCCCATTACCTGCGCGGCTTGGCGCGGCGCCCGCCTGCGTCGGCTCCCCCGGCCGCGGCGGAGCGGGGACGCGAGCACGCCGGAAACAGACACGGCGTAGCGCGGGCTCACCTGCGCCCCCACCGCCCCCGCCTCCGCAGCGCCGCCGACGGCCGGCACCAACTCCCGCGGCGGTCGGGGGGATACGTGGGGCTGTCGTGATGTAGCGGCGGCCGTGCTGTCCCTGCAGTCCCTCATGGTGGCTCAGAGGAACCGGCTGCGCGTCACTCTGCTGAGCTGCGGCTGCGCCTTGGCGCTGCAAGACCCATCGCTTTGGCTGTTCTCTCCCCTTCGTATGCGCTCTCATGGTCTCGTCCGCCGCTGCCCCGGGGGCGGGAGGTGCAGGAGGCGCTCAGGGATGGCGGTGCGGGGGTGGGCGATGCTGCTGTGGAGGCCCGGAGGCCCCAGCTTTGCTGCGGAACTGGCTGCGGAAAATCCTGGTCCCAGCTGCCCGCCGCCGCTGGCCATACAGGGCAGGTGCCTGGCTCCGGACTGCCGGCTGCGGGGACGCCTGCCCTGGCAGGCCGGGGGCACTCCCCGCATTCGCCTCATCTCCCTGGAATGCGGGCGTTCGAGTGCCGCCGCTTCCGCTAGGTGGGCTTCCTCGCCCTGGGCCTGCCGATGGTGGCGAGGTTGGGGCCGCCCCTCCGTGCCCAAAGCTCCGAGGGCAGCTGGATGCCTGATCCAGGCTGTCCCCGCTGCCCCGAACTGCCGTCGGGTTAAAGTAGGCTCTGTTCACGGCAAGCATTGGCTCAACTTTGGTATCGTGCTTCTAGCTTGGAGACACCTTCCCGTTGAGGTGTTGGCGCATGACAGGGAGCGTTGGGCTCCTGTGGAGCAAGGGGCAGGTATCTGAGCCTTGTGTTTGCACAGGTATCTCTTGGTTTCCCTGACCGCAGCAAGAATACATGTAACAGAAGTGCTTCCAGAAAACTCAAGAGGAACAAACGATGATTTCAGGTCTAAAATTACTGATGGTATTTCCCATCTCATCTTCACTGCAGCCAGCATATTTTCACCACCATTAAACGCAGTGACACTGAAGACATGAGTGCAGTGCTTCTGGTACTGCCACAATTATTTAAATTGTATTCGTTTTTAAATACTCAGATTTGTAATCATTATTGCTTTTATAATGGTATAGTTACGAAATTAAAAACAACAAAGGAAAATACTGATCAAACCTAGGAAGATCAAAAGGTTACATGGTGTTCTTTACTGCTGACAGGGGATCCAGTGCTAGTGATGACTGCATGGTACCCTCAGAGCCCTTATCCCTCTCAACAGTTTCTGAGAGAGGTGCTGCAAGTAATGGAAAGAATCCTTCAGTGTTAGTTATTTGATAGTGTTCAGTGGTTAGGCAGAGCAGAGTATCTGTAGTAGCCATGGACACAGCCAAGTTTGCATCTCTTGGACACAAGGGAGACAAAACTCAATCAGATTCAAAGTTTTATGTGATTTTTTTTCCCTGAGAAAACCTGCCTCTCATTATGGAGAGCATCCCTTATGCTTTTGCCAGCTGGAAGCCTGCTGAGCTTTAGTTGGCCAACAGCTTTTAAAGTAATTAAACAATTCTGCCTCTTTGAGCCAAATTATAGGCATGAGGGTAGCAGCAATGTTGGCTTTGCCAGTCAGGACTAAAAATAGGTTGCATGACTGATTTTACAACTTGTTTGGGTGCTAACAAATAGTGCCAAATCTCTACACAGATTCCCCAAGCTGAATTTAATGTGGGGGAGAAAAGCTGGAGGAGAGAATGGCAGGAGGTTAGAAGTGTGTCACCTTGACTTCATTGCTGCTGTGCTTTTTTTAACATGCCAATGCCGCCCTGCTAGGAAGAGGATGTTCTGTGAATTCTGTAGCTGTGACATTTCTTTTTAAAGTTCTCTTCCATTAAAGGAGGCTAGCTTGTTTCATGCAGTAAGACATAAGTTGAGAAGGAGTGTGATTTCAGCCTGTAAAATACATTGGGGGAGTAAAGATGAGGAAGGAAAAGGAGCTAAAGGGTCATAGATATAAAGTAGGGCCTGCGATAATTTTTAGCTGGAAATTGCAAATCTTTTAACTGCAGGATGTCCTGAGAAATCATGTCAATGGGAATGGGGGGGAGGAGGAGGGGAAGGCAGGTGGCAAAAGTCTGGCTTCAAAAGTTGGGAACTTGGTAATATTTTAAGGCATTTTGTGATGCGGTTGCTGGCTGGAAAAGACTACATTCATTGACCCAAGTGGTCCTTTCTCAGCTTGTCGTTTTCTCAAAGCAAGTGATTTGTGTGTGTCTGTGTGTTCACTTTTCTATAAATATAGTTGCAGTATTTCAAAATGCAAAATAAAAAATCTCATTGAAATTGTGACTCCTTGAGGATGTTCAATTTTCTGTATTGCCTTATCAAGAATAAAGCAATAAAGAACAATGGAAGTATCTTTTGGGATTAAAGTTCTTTCACAAAGAAGCCTTCGTTTTGGTGAGGTTTCTTCAGCTAAATGACAAAAGCATTTGAGTATGTGTGTGTACAGCCTATCTGAAAGGAGGTTGCAGTGAGACAAGTGTTGATCTCTTCTCCCAAGTAATAATCAACAGGACAGAGGCAATGGCCTCAGGTTACACCAGGGGTGGTTTAGATTGGGTAAGAGGGAAAATGTCTTCTCGGAAAGGGCTGTAAAGCATTAGAACAGGCTGGCCAGAAAAGTGGTGGAGTCGCCATCCCTGGAGGTATCTAAAAGAACTGTAGGTGTGGAACTTCAGGACATGGTTCAGTGGTGGACTTGGCAGTGCCGGTCTAACGTTTGGACTCGATGGTCGTTAGGGTCTTTTCCAACGTAAATTATTGTATATGTAGTTAAGAACAGCATCAGCACTAGCTCTCTGCAATCCGAGTTTGGATCGTTTGACAAAGTGCCATCGGGTCACCCAGCGTGTGCGTTTGGACGTACGGCAGCGGTTGCTTTTCACGGAGACAGTGTGCTGTGGGCTGGCGAGGTGCCTCTTCACCTCTGCTCCAGGCACTCCAGTACGGAGAGAACGGCAACACCGAACGCAGAGCCGCGGCAGAGCCGGCTTTCCCCATTCCCGTTCCTCTGAGGCGGGTCCCAGCAGCACCGCCCCGCGAGAGCCCGTGCGTGCGGCGGGAGATCGGCCCGCCCCGATCGCCTCAGGCGCCGCGGGAATGGCTCGCTGAGGGGCCGGGCGCAGGGACAGAGCGGCAGCGGCCCCGCGATCCCCCCGGCTCCGCTGCATGCAGCCGCGGCGCAGGCGGGACTGCCGCGTGCCGCGGTGAGGGAAGGCGGAAGGCCCCGGCTGCGCGTCCCCCGCGCCTCGGCGGTGTTTCTCCGCCGGGGGAAGCTCTGTAAATGCGTGGCCTGTGGCCGCTCTGCTTTGCCCTAGGAGCCGTGGTGGCGGCGGCGGCCGCGGGCGGCCGGCTGAGCGCCGAGCGCAGCGCGGTATGGGGGCCTGGGCTGCGCGCCGAGGCCGCCCTCCCCGCGCGGTACTTTTACATGCAGGCCGTGGACGCCGAAGGGCAGAGGTAAGCGCGGCGGGGAGGCTGCTTTGCACCGCGATGGTGGTCAGGAAAACATCCAAGAGATGGGTTAAAAAGTGCTTGGGTTCCTGCCCGCCACCCGATACCGGAGGGGCAGCGCGTCAGGCGCGGGGCAGCAGAGCTTCTTCCACGCCCTTCCCCCGGCATCGGCATCCCCCACTTGAGTGTTTGCGGGCCGCATCGTAATGGCCGGACCTCTCCGCAGCTTTGAATCGCAGCGGTGCCCCATCCTCAGCGAGGCTGACCTTGCCTGCCCGTGTCCCACCTGAACCCCTCTCGCCTTCTGAGCAGAAATGTGCTTGGGATTTTCGTGTAGATAGGGAAGGCTGAAGGCTCCCGACGTGGCTTTCCCTGGCTGTCACTTAGAAAAAAGCAAATTAATCTTTCTAGGGGTAAAAGCCAATTAATCTTTTTAGGCATATCCAATTACTGCACAAGGGGATGGGATGGGAAGAGAGTGAAAAATGTTCAACAACAAAACGCATATTAGCATGTCAAACGTGTGCTAAATTAGTGTGCTAAATTTACGCACCAGCTTTCTCAGCTTTGTCAAAACCTGGACAGCAGCTAATACATTTAATTATGATATACTTGCTCAGGTGTCCAGCCTGTTTCCACTGTTAGGAGCATCAGTATTTCTCCTAAACGCATAGGCACATAATCATAAGAGTCATTCAGCAATTACTGGCCATTAGGTAAACTTGATTGGGACAAGACCAGTAGGCTTAGTTTTCAGAGGGCACTCACGGCTTTCCATTTCTACAGGAAAGAAACCCTGACTGTACAAGCTAGATAGGAGCTCAGAGTGCTTTTCCAGATTAAACACACTGTGGCATGTGTGAGCCTGGAAGCTGCCAATTCAGCTTATCTGAGAGTGTAAATATTTCCTGCATTTAGTTGAACTGGCAGCTCTCTAGTCTGGTTGGGAGAGTGTCAGGAAAGGTGAATGGGCTGCCAGGCTGCAATGCATTAGTTGAGCTATTCCCACCTCCTCTCTCTATCCCAGACTCTCCTTACATACTTGGGACTCTGTGTAAAGAGTGGAAGGAAGTTGGCAGATGCAGCATTTTGACTGTGCCAACTTTGTTAATAAATGTCATTTTGTCAACACATGTCAATGGTATGTGATAACAATGATTTTTAAAATTTTATTTGGTTTATAGAGGTTTTTCTATGTATGGTGAATTTTAGCAGGATTTCATAAGTACATATTGAATTACACCATCCCACTATAATATTTTTCGCTACCAAGACATTGGCATTTGTAATATCCTCCCCCCCATATAAGCTGCCATAATGATAAAGAAGTTTAACTTCATTCTTTACTTCCTTAAATAGTACTATGAAAATAAACATTTTGCTTGTGTATGTACAATAACAGACTTAATAAGCTGCTAAAGTGAAGCTTGTTTAGTATTATTTTTTCCTATATATCTATAGAGTTATAGAAGGGTTTGGGTTGGAAAAGACTTTTTACAGGTCACCTAGTCAGACCTGCTTGCTGTAGGCAGGGACGCCTTCCACTAGACCAGATTGCTCAAAGCCCCATCCAACACTGCCAGGGATGGAGTAGCCACAACTTCTCTGGGCAACCTGTGCCAGTGCCTCACCACCTTCACAGGGAAGAACTTCTTCCTAATGCCTAATAGAATCTACGCTATTTCAGTTTAAGACTGTTGCCCTTGTCTTTTCCCTACAGACAGGACACCAAGATGCATCTACCGAGGTCCATTTATCTGTGTGCTCTCTACCTTCCTATCATTTTGCATTTGAGCTGCTACTAATCAAGAGCTATGCGGGATTTTTAAAGGTGCTATTTTCTGATATGAAGACTGTATTTCCAACACTGTTCAACATGTAGGGCACCAAGTGACTTTGGAGGTGTGTTCAGGAGCATCTTGGGTGGAATCTTTCTGATACCTTCTAACAGCCTGAGACATTTTAGGTACTCTAACAAAATTATCTTCACAAAAATCTTGCCTTGCTTGTGAATACCAGTATGTGCTCATAAAGACCTAGCATGGCTCAGTGAAGTCACCTGCCAACTTGAAAAGGAATAGAACAGACCTAGAAAGCTGTTGTGTGTTTTCTTTTTTTGTATTAAGCTTCCACTTGTTCTCTGGGCAGGTTCACTTCATCACCAGGTGAAAATGCATTCCAGGTGAAGATCACTGCTCCTGAGGAACAGTTCACTCGAGTTGGTGTGCAAGTATTAGACAGGAAGGATGGTTCCTTTCTTGTGAGATATAGGATGTATGCAAGCTACAAAAGCCTGAAGATAGAAATCAAAACTGGAGATAAACATGTTGCAAAGTCTCCGTATATTTTAAAAGGTAAGAAGCAGCACTACACACAGATTTCCTATTGTGGCTTTTCCTCACAAACTGTGTCCCAGAATGTCTTCTAGGATTAGCATAGCATTATGCAGGACCTTGGTACTTCTCCACACTATCAAATGCCATTGAAATTATGGATTCATTATAAACATTCTGTGCAGACTATTCAAAATAATAAACAAATGCTGTGATGCTGTTGCCTAGCAAATAACATCTAGAGAAGACAGCTCACACAGAAGCTGATATAGCTTTGTGTGACTCCACTGGAGTAAAAAAACGTTCAAACGTGTCCATTTAGAGTTTCCAAAAGTTTGGTCCTAAGTAATGAATGCTCATGTCTGACCTTGTTTTGTGATCTCAACAGTTCAATGGTGTGACTTATTAAAAATAAGATAACTGTGTTCCTGACAGGACCTATTTATCATGAAAACTGTGACTGCCCTCAGGAGGAGAGCAGTGCGTGGCTGGAAGAGATGAACTGCCCTGAAAGCATTCCACAGATTCAGAGAGACCTAGCAAATTTTCCCACTGTTGATCCAGATAAGATTGCAAAAGAAATTCCACAGAGGTTTGGACAAAGACAGAGTTTGTGTCATTACACCATCAAAGATAATGAGGTATGGAATGGCTTGATCTGAAGCCCATCTAGGGATTGGGTGGAAGTCATACAACTAGGCTGTCTGGCCGTCCCCAGTTGAAAGGCTTCTTGTAGCCAGTTCTTTAAGAAACTTCCTTTGTTTGCTTTTCTGTTCTTGAATACTTTGCAGTTTGTATGTGAGCACAACAATATCTGTCCTACTTTGTAAAGAGCTTTTTGTCCATGTTATAACTTAAGCACCGTGAAGGCAAATTACTTTCCAAGCAATCAATACAAGTACTGGGCACAGACCCAAGTCTCCTAAATGCTAATTCAGTTTCCTGTTCTCTGAGTAATATTGATGTGGAGTGTCATGATCATCTAATTTGACATGCACCAATAAATTACGTTGAGCATAATTCTGAGGTACAGAAATGCCACTTTTATCTACACTGAGGATCAGAGCTGCAGTTCTTTTTAACACAACTGAACTGACTTCAGCAGAGTTTCATGTGGCAATGAGAACAGTGGAACACAACAGAAACAGGCAACCAGCTTCTATTTCCATGAGACAGACCTAAAACATCTGCAAAAGCAAGCAAAGCTTGTCCTTTTCTTTTGGATATTTTCCTGTGATGAGTTAGAGAGATGAGCTTTCTAAAGCTTCCCAGCTGATTCATAAATCTGTACAGCTATACAATCTGTCTGACTAGTTACTAAGTGATTAAAAGAGCTCTAAATTGTGTCAGCGGTTCTCTGAAATGAAAACACCAGACCAGTAAAATCTGTGTTTATGTTCAGGTTTATATAAAGACGTATGGAGAACATGTTGGCTTCAGAATTTTCATGGATGCCATACTGCTTTCTTTGACAAGAAAAGTGAGTAGTCATTTATTCTATGTGTCCTGATCTATAGAAGCCTGGGCTTAACAAATATACTTCATCATATTTGTTGCTGTTTCTCTTTAAAAGCTCTTGTTTTTTGATTAATAATGGAAAGGTCAGATGGATTTTCCTTGTTTGAAGTTGGCATTTTCTAGAACGCTCTCTGATCAGAGTAGCACAAATGTTAATTAATAACAGGCTTTTATAGGAGAGTTCAATAGATTTGGATACACTGCGGTTTGTTTTTTTTTCTGTAGACAAAATAAATCATCCTGCAGCATCTCATATAAAATTCTGCCTTTGCTAGTACCTTTTACAGGATGACTGAAGGAAAAAATAGAGAATGCATATTGTTCTCCATTGAATACTGTATGCCAAAAACAAAGACAGGGAGGGTTGAGAAAGAGTAGCAAAAGCCCAGGGGACCTCCCTTGATGTGCAAGCTAAAAACAACACACAGACCCTTTCCTAGAGAAACTTTGGAAAAAAACCTGGCATTATGTATAAAGTGACAGAATATAGCACGACTATAATCACAAATATGTGTTACATAAAATAGTAAGAGAAACACGAAGAGGTCCAAGTTAATACCTATTTTTGACTGTAGAATACAGCACACTTTGTCTTTTTAAGAGGAGAGAAAGAAGAGAGAGTAGCTTCTGAAGTATGGTGGTGTTTACCTAAAAAAAAAAAAAAATCCTTAAAATTCTAATAAAAAATAAACACATTATTTATAAACAGCTGAAAGATAAGGTAATTGGTATGAAACAGCATGGATTTATCCTTTCTTTCTGTAACAAGATAATAGGCCTCCTATATGGATGTCAAGTATCATAAGTTTAGTTAGGCTTTTGGGGGCAAGTCTCCCAAGGTTCTCATAAACAAGATAGGAAAACTGCCTTGAAGAAACTACTGTAACCTGTTAGATAGTCTTACTTTAACAATAGTTGCCAGTGTTTCCAGAGAGGTGAAAGGTGTCACAACATTATTTTTCAGAGATTTGTCCTAGGTTCAGTGCCCATTTAATAGTGTGGTTATATTTTGGCTGAATGATGGACTAGAGAATATGCTTATTGAATTTTCAGGCAACAAAAATGAAAGAATCTGCAAGCACCTCCTTGTACAGCATCGTAATTAAAGTATTTCTTAACAAGTAAGAGAAATTGTGTGGAAAAATGGATTAAAATAAAGTGACAAGGGCAGGGTATTACCCCAAAGGCTGGATAAATCATAAAGCTGTGACACCTATTTTAAAATAGGAAGTGAGTGGTTATTTTCTGCAGAAAAGTGTGAAGGTTACAGTATCACAAATTTAACGTGAGTCAACAGTGGCATGCTGTTGCGAAAAGCTAAACACACACATGAGAGAAGCAGAAAGTAACCTTTCCCTTATACTCCGGATTAGTAATGGGTCAGTTCTGCTACTGTGCCTGCTTTTGGGTGTTATCTTCAAGAAAGGTTGTTCAATTGCTGACATTGCACAGGAAAGGGGTAAGAATGACTAGTCATACAAATGCAGATTCATTTAAGTGGGGATTGTCTCATCTAAAAGGTATTTATAATCGAAAATGTTATAATCTAAAAAAAATAAAATTATATATTAAAATTATATATTTTTATATTATAAAATCGTAAAAATATTATAATCTAAAATATTGTCTAAGGGAAGACATGAAAGTAGCCTATAATTATCTAAAAGATTGCTCTAGGGAAGATGGAAGTAAGCTGTTCTCTGTGTCAGTAGTGTTGGGCAAGAAATAATGGAATTAAATTGCATCAGAAGTATGCAGTCTAAATGTAGGGAAAGATTTGCTAAGTCCAAAGACAGAAACTGCTTACAGATCTAGTAAAGCACAGTTTGTCTCATCCCCATTAAATACTTCAGAATTTCTATTAAGACACTGTCACTGGAAAACAATAGATCTATTGAGTTGGAGAAGATTGACCCTGTTGAGTGATTCTGCCATTGAGGAGGCAGAGAAAATAAAATTTGTAGCTTTTCCATGTCCATTATAACCATTAGATGGCACTGTACTAATAAAGTTTAGTGCTGAAGATTAGAATGTGTAGCCAAGCCCCCTCTGAAATGAAGGTAAACAAGAAAACCTTTTTTGTCAGTCTGTATACTGAAGACGAAAAGTACTGCTTTGGGTGTCTTGTCTTTAGAATTTCTGGATGTCTCTGCCAAAGGCTTCGCCATGTTATCAAGTTAGAGAAGAATTATCATCAGCCATTTAAAAGGGTGTTTGATATTTGCTAAATTACTAATTTCTATCTCTGTCCATAAAGATAAACTAGAAACTTCATGAAACCTATTTGGGACACAGAAGAATCCTGAAATGTTAGCTTTTGTCCAGCCATTTGGATCTGAAGAATAAAGGGATTTGAGAGGAGAAATGCTTTGATACATATATATGTTGAGGAGTCAGGAATATGTTTAAACCCTTATTTTTATGTGTTATGTATATTTTAATTTGAGAATTATTAACATTCACAATTGTTCTTTCTTCAGATAAAATATTTTCTCGTGTAGGTGTTAAGATAGTTTTCAAAAAATGCCAGTATAATAATGGGATATTCATAATGGTCAAATACCCAACCATGACTTATTAATGAGGAAGACAAAAACAAAAGAAAGATTATGTCACAGTGTGAAACCTGTGACATGCCTGTCTTGTAAAAATGGTAAACTTCTCATTTCATCTTCTCAAAAACAACTACACAGCAAGAAGGCTGTTTGCCCATGCAAAGACAAGCTAATCTGACTTAGATTCTTTTGCTTTGAAAGCAGCAAGTGATGGCAATGTTAGCAGAGATTGATATTTAAAAAAAATGAGTGTCATGGAAGGGGTGAACTAAGAACAGATAATGGCATCAGGTCTGCACTGACATTATACATGCCTTCAGGCTTCCATAAAACTCAACCATATGTCACTTTCAGATTTCTGCTCTCTGAACTGAGTGCCCTGCCATTTTCAGTTCCTCCACATAAGGCAGCTGGTCTTGTCCCTATCAGAGTGGATGATGCATTTCTTTGTACCTTCTCTTTGTTTGCAAATGCCAGAACCGCACACAATGCTCAAGATGGGAGTATGTCTAAATTTCATATAGCACCAAAAATGCCCTCTGTCCTGTTGTTACAACATTTCCTGGCCATCAGCAACATATTTTTCTTGCTTTTTGGCTACAACATTGATTTCAGATATGGTTCCATACTACCAACCATTTTAGATAAGTGAGGATGTTATGCTTAATAATTAATCCCAGCACTGACTAAATGTGGTCTTCCCATCATGGCTGTTCATTTCTGTTACTTCTCTTTTGTTGGATTTACTCATCAGGCAGACACAGGGCAAATCAGTTCACTCATGTTACAGCAAACTCATTTACCAACCAACAGCAATTTTGCATACAGTCAGCGAGGTGGTTCACCTTTCCTAGGAACTATACCATGGCTTACTAGATCCCAGTGCTAGCCTGGTACAAAGACTGTGTGACCAGTCATGTAAAGTAGAACAAGAGACCATCCTCTAAATTGGAGTGTTCCTATTCCTTAAAAAAAAAAAAAAAAAAAAAAGATAGCATTTATGTGACTTTAATCTTTAAAAAAATATATTATCTTGTAAGTTTTATTCTGTGGTCTCAGTACTTCTAACATGTTTCTAAACTTCAGAGATTTATTACAGGTGCATTAAGTAGAGACCTGGCTATTTTTTCTCTTAGTGAGGTTGTTTTCAAAATGCAAGGTCTCAGCAGAACAATACTGCTTTGTATTAAAATGCATTTGTGCCTGCTTTGCTTCTGTTTAGGTGAAAATGCCGGATGTAGAATTTTTTGTTAATCTGGGGGACTGGCCTCTAGAGAAAAAGAAGTCACCACAGAACCTGCACCCCATCTTCTCATGGTGTGGGTCCAGTGAGTCAAAGGACATTGTCATGCCAACATATGACTTAACAGACTCAGTTTTGGAGACTATGGGACGGTAAGAAATGGCTTAAAATTTCCACAAAATTCACAGCGAATGATTTTCCAAAAAGATGTTTGTATTAACAGTATATTGGTTTTATTTCTTCATTGAGACATTGGCATCCTGTAGGTAGGCAGTAACTGTGTAATCAATATCTTAACATTAACTAAGTTACAGATACAAATGGCATATTAAAATATTTCACTGTTTTATTTAAAAAATCAAAATTAATCTAAACATGTTCAAGTCATTGAAAACAGCACTTGGAAGGAATGCTTCAAGGGAGGTATTTTGTTTGCTGTGTTTTCCACCCATGAACATGTTAACAATTGGCCAGGTCTCTTTTTTCCTGATTTCCCAGAATCTTTTTTTTTCAACCTTTTAAAGCCCAGTGTAGCCAGATTTTTTTTTTATCTAGGACTTACCATCTCCCACTTTGATTACTTACTATAACTGGCCTTAGTAACTGCTCCATTGCCGTCCTGAAACACTACAAAGCCAACTTCTGTGAGTTCTTTGTAATCCATTTTGAACCTATTTCACTGCATTTAGTTATGGTCCTTTCTTTCTTATCAAGGCTTTTTCTAAATTCCCTGACACACCTAATTCATGTGTTTTAATTTAGCAAAGTACTTAAGGAAGTGAAATATGTTGTACTGAGCTAATTACATTACCCTGCATCACCCTTGTCTGTCTGGCAACCATATACACTTTTAGCTACTTTTTCCAGTGACAACCAAGTACTCTTTCCACATGCCATGTTGTTGTTGAACTAATGCCGTCTTGCCTCTGAACTTGACATTCATCTAGTTTTATTGCTGCAAAAATACGGATACAATATACAGACAGGTGTGTTCATGACTTACCTTCATCCTTGGTATTTGCCTATTGGTACTGTAACCTCCTTTAAGTAATTAAACTTAACAACATTTCCAGCAGACTTCACTATTAAATCACCTTTTTTCTCCTCCAGAGTCAGTCTGGACATGATGTCAGTACAGGCAAATACTGGCCCATCATGGGAAGACAAGAATACCACAGCATTCTGGAGAGGACGTGACAGCCGCAAGGAGAGGCTTGAACTTGTAAAACTCAGCAGAAAATACCCAGAGCTCATAGATGCTGCTTTCACAAACTTTTTTTTTTTCAAACACGATGAAAGCCTCTATGGCCCCATTGTTAAGCACATTTCATTTTTTGACTTTTTTAAGGTAAGACACTAATCATTTTTCATAGAGCTAGGTTCTTGGTGTATCCCATTATCAAATAACTTTGTAGGTATTACTGATAATAAAATGACCTTTAGATTTTCAGCACACAACTAGTAACAAGCATGAATAGGTATCCCTCCAGTGGGATTGCTGCTGTGTAGCTCTTACACAGGGGATGATGATGTTTGATTTACATCTGAAGGTTCTGTAGAATCTTGTGTAATCTATATAACTCCAAGTTCCTTTTTATTTTTTTCCTGATTCAGTGATCAGGACTACTAACATAACTAACATAGTGGGAAAATCAGTGGATGAAGTGGCACATCCCCCCTCACATCCGAGGATGAGCGTCTGAGAATTTCTGGAGAATTTAACTGATGAAGCGGGCCTCTCTGTGTACCCTGCACTCTGATGAACTCCAATATAAATACTAAAAGCTACTTAACATTGAGCCTTGCCTAGCTAGTCCTATATTGCTCAATATCTGCAAGTCAGTAATACCAGTGCTCTCAGAATAATATAACCTAACCAAGCTGCTGGCATCTTGTGTTTGTTAATAACTGACACTCATTTTCTTTCCAGTATAAATACCAAATTAACATTGATGGCACAGTGGCAGCATACAGATTGCCTTATCTACTAGCAGGAAACAGTGTGGTGCTAAAGCAGGACTCCATCTACTATGAGCATTTCTATAACGAGCTGCAGCCATGGAAACACTACATCCCATTTAAAAGCGATCTGAGTGATCTACTAGAAAAACTGCAGTGGGCAAAAGATCATGATGAAGAGGTGAATATACATTTAGAAGTATTTGGCAATGTTTCTAGACAACATAGAGCAAAAATTGCATTGCTTTAAAATAAAAATCTATTAGGACTTAAAAATTATTGTAATCAACTACAAACAAGAAAAATACTTTTTAAAAGTATATAGTACATCCACTAATTTGAAATTAAGTTGTACTTTGCAAAATTAAGAGTATATTCATGAGAATTACTTACTTTTAAAAGTAAGAATGCTTAAATAAAAATAAAGCCGTTATCCTAAACTGCCAACACTTAACTCCAGACTCAATACTGAAATACTGGGGTTTTTAGAATTTAAAAAATTAACCCAACTTTTATTTTCTTTGACAGGCAAAAAATATTGCAAAATCTGGACAAGAATTTGCAAGAAACAATCTCATGGGAGATCACATTTTTTGTTACTATTTCAAACTTTTCCAGGTTAGTACATTTTTCATAGCTACTGCCACAAAACCAGAAATCACACAGAAAGAATGAAGGGCAGTGGAGCTGCTGGAAATTGTCCAGTCTAGTACTTGAAGCCACAAGGCAAGCAGCAGCAATGGGAAACTTCAGTAGGTTTATGAACACTGTATGCAGTTATTTCCTATGAAGGCCCTTAAGGTTGGTGCTCTGGGAGAAGCAATCGGATCCCATAAATCTTGATCTAATCTGCAAGAATGTGTTGCCCACAGTGATCAAAGAATTCCACCTGAGACGCACACCCTGTGATCCACAGCTGAAAATACCTGTGCATTAGCACTGAAATAACCGAAGCTCCAGTGTGGCACCAGAAGGGGCTCCCATCTACACTTATGGGTCTGTTTACCATGCTGGATACACATGGAGTGTGTATACATATGGTTGGTTGCATATGGAGTAATGACTGTGTAGCCCTGGAGTTTTTACAGAATTACTCATCTGGGCTGGTGCACTCTTTACAACCAGATGTACAGTCTAACAAGTTTATACATTAAGGATATCTTCCTCTTTTAAAACTAGGAGTATGCCAGCTTGCAAGTGAGCGAGCCAAAAATCAGAGATGGGATGGAGAAAGTCCAGCAGCCTGAAGATGACCTTTTTCCATGTACTTGCCACAGAAAAAAGGTACAGTACATATAGCAGTAAATGTAGCATGCTGGATGCTTTCACTATTGCTTCTACTGCATTGCTTAGCACCTTGTGGTATCAGTTACCAGACATTAGCACCTACCAAACTCAGAAACATGTCTTAATGTATTTGCAGGGCTAGACAGGTAAAATTTGGTTTCCAGTTAACTGAAAAAGTGTTTCTTGTTTCTTGACCGCAGGCCAAAGATGAACTCTGACATAAAGCAACCAAGTGATTTTTTTTGTATTTGCCTACATTCAGACTGCCTCTTAAGGAAAGAATTAAAAATTGGATTAAAATGCCAGCAGATAATGTCAGCAGATATTAAAGAAGTTTACAGTATCATGATCTACATATGGAAGAAAACCAAGTGCCCCTTGTTTCCTTTTTATCTTGTAACAGTTGCAGGGCCTTGTTCAAAGCATTTTTGTAATTTTTTTTTTAATAAAAAAATATGTTTGTATCAGTCACATGTACCTGTCCTGAGACACCATGGAAATGCAGATACTTCTTACTTGTGCTTGTTATTTTCACAGATATACTGTCAGTGAAACCAGTTTCTTTAGCAGTATGAAAACAATTAAGTAGCGTTGGGCAGTGACCACTGAAACTAAACTGATCATTGTTTCAACAGTCTAGTCTACTCTGATTTTAGAACACCTGCTTTCCACTGATGCTAAGTAATTCAGCTGTTACTTCTGGGCATATCAATGTCATCTGAAAATGATCCATAGGTGAATTTAAAGTCTAGTCTAAACTTATCAAATTCTAAAGTTAATGAATATGCTTCCAGTCCAAATTGAAGATTTACCAACGAGGGCTGCATCAAAAGGAGCGTGACCAGCAGGTTGAAGGAAGTGATCCTGCCCCTCTACTCTGCTCTCATGAGACCTCACTGGAGTATTGTGTGCAGTTCTGGTGTCCTCAGCATAAAAAGGACATGGAACTGTTGGAACAAGTCCAGAGGCGGGCCACAAGGATGATCAGAGCACTTGAGCACCTCCTGTATGAAGACAGGCTGAGAAAGTTGGGGCTGTTCAGCCTGGAGAAGAGAAGGCTGCATGGAGACCTCATAGCAGCCTTCCAGTATCTGAAGGGGGCCTTTAGGGATGCTGGGGAGGGACTCTTCAGGGACTGTAGCTATAGGACAAGGGATAATGGGTTTAAACTTTTAAACAGGGGAAGTTCAAGTTAGATATAAGGAAGAAATTCTTTACTGTAAGGGTGGTGAGGCACTGGAATGGGTTGCCCAGGGAAGTGGTGAATGCTCACATCCTGGCAGTGTTCAAGGCCAGGCTGGAAAGAGGCCTGGGCAACGTGGTCTAGTGTGGGGCATCCCTGTCTGTGGCAGGGGGTTGGAACTAGATGGTCTTAAGATACTCAAACACTAGCCAAAAGCATTTATTGAGTGGCCTGCATTAGTAAGTGGTGTACAGTTATTTGCACAGAAACATGAAAAACGATGCTGCCCTGATTTAAAATATTTTGTGAACTTTCCGTCCTTTAAAAAGGTCTTTATTGTTTTGCATTATTTTTCATTCATACAAAAAAAAGTTTTATTTGCATTTACACTTAGACCTCTGAAAACATGTTTAAAAAAATACACCTCTCAGAAAAAGCAACCGAATTTGCCACACTAAGGAAAAACTAAGTGAAGACATTGCTTAAAAACTGCAAATCATTTGTGCTCCAGTTCCATATTCTTTCTAAGCCATGAAAACACTTGGGCATTTATTTCTTCCATGACATCTTCTGCTGTTCGTCCTTTGACTGCCATCCCATGGTTTGCTTTATCAATCCAGTGGATTTTTATAGGGGCTTTCATTTTGCTTACCACACCTTCTAGCAGTTGCTGAACAGAAAGTAAGAATGAAAAAGTCAGAGGATCACAGCTGCTACAAACTGCAACTCCTGCATCTCTCCTGCTTTGCCTGTGCAACACGTTAACAGGCAGCTCTCAAAAACAAAACAGATCTGCATGCACATTAAAAACACCTTAACAGAAAAGATGTGATGATCCTGTGTTCACTAATGGAATGTGCTCAAAGGTTCACTCCCCCTCAAAAGCAGAACTGCAGGAAGTCAGAACTTCTAAAGCTGCAAGTGACAACCCTGTGCAGGCTCCTTCCCCACAATGATGAAGGAATCTACTCTTGCTGCCGAAGGGTTGCGCCAGCAATAAAATGTCAGAACTTTGCAATATAATTATATGGAGACTGGCCTTAACTCCCTTCAACTCTCTCAGCAAACACATCTAAGAACCAGCTCAAAAAGTCTTAAGAGCTTTCCCCATTAAGAGGGCACTCCAAGGATCTGCTCTTTGTTAGCCTGACTTATTTTGGTGAAAACTCCTCATGAAAGCATTGACTCCTTAGAAACTGCCCAAGCATGGAAATGCCAATTGCACATGTTCCAAATTCAAGCTGAACTGTTCAAGAACAACAGGTACCATTTTGCAAGAGAACAAGGCAGAAAGCCACTGTATTTGCTGTTTTAAGCAGCACAAGAAAGCACCACCACGCTTCCTGATGTCCAATGACGTTTCCTACCCAAGGCTTCCTTCAGGAGATATATATATATATATATATATATATATATATATATACAGAGAGAGAGAAGGCTGTTAAACAAAGTCACAGCCATGCACACCAGTACAGATGTCACTGGGACTCATTCCTCCCTACTGCCCCTTCACAGCAGGATTTACAAGGGTACTCACTTTTTCACACATCTCATCTGCTGATCCTGAGACAAACAGCACTGGACACCTGATCAATAATAAATCTTCATCCCGGAGCTTGGACTGAAGTCTTGGTTGATGCAATGGGTAAGATAAACATACAAGACCTTGAACGAAGTCATCATCATCATCACCGTGGCTAAGCTGACGTACCACAGATGCAGCAGCTCGTGAGCCCATGGAGCGGCCTTTCTCCCATGTTAAAATAAAGGAAAAAAGTACATCTGCTGTCACCTCATCTACATTCTGTTTGAGTAAACAACTAAAAATGAGTGTATTTCAGCCAGCAGTAGTAAAAAATGCTAGAGATAATTTTATTCATCTACTCCATGAAAAGTATTAATCTTAATTTCAATATTTTCTTCTAAAATATTTGTCTGATTATATGATGATTTTACATCCCCCCTTAAAAAAAGAAGGGGGGCAGGGAAGGAAAAATAAATAGAGAGGGATCCTTTGCAATACTGGAAAGAACAAAGCCCATCCTAGGGGCAGAAGGAAGAGAGAGACAGGTCCTGTACTCCAGACCCTTGAAATCTGAGATAGCAGTGCTAGTATCTTGCACAATTTTTGTTTTTACAACCTTAATTGGCTCAAATTAAAACCAAATATTTATGCATCTTACTTCCCAAATAAATCCAGCAAGTGTTTATGCACACCTCAAACTTCAGCCTACAAGTAGAAGGGAGGGATAAAATACTGAAGTGTGAACTTGTAGTGTGAGGTCAGTTTACAACAGCAAGGTGGTATCAAAATATCTCCTCAAAGAGAAGGCATATGAGCTGACAATGCTCTGCAACTGAGTGTTAGAAGTGGCTGATTCCAGTGGGATTATCTTGCATCAGCGCAGATTAGTCAGAGAATTTTCAGAGTTTCCTGTATCAAGTTATTCCTAATCACACCCATCTATTTCCCTTTTCACATAACTGTTTTTTTTTACCAGCCACTAGGTTTCATCTACCAAAACTACCAAAACCTATTTTGGGAAAATGGTTTTCCATATATCAGTAACCAGAATTCTTCAAGACCTGCAGTTAAAAGGTACAGACTGATTATCAAAGAACACATGCCCTGCAACTTATAAGTGACAAGGAAGTTTTCTCCCAAAGTACATGGTTGTACTAATGCTCTCTCCTTCCTGCTCCTGGAGTGAAATCTGTGGCATCACAAGGAGGGTCAACAGGTCTGGAATCTGAAAACAGCAGCAGGTTGGATGTTCCCATGTGTGACCCCAGCAGCAGTGAGACAGCCGAGCTACACACCTGCCCTGTGCAGCCACCAGCTACTGGGCTGGTAGCATTCAGCTCCAGGTTAAGAGACCCAAAGAGCTGCCAGCAGGCTTTGCACCACTGCTCCCAGTGGACCACTAATCAATTAATGAAGGTTAGAACATTAAGCTGTCAACAAAGGGCTGGACTGCTCTCCCTAGGCAACTGACCAGTGGGGCTTCATTCAGCTTGTTTCCATGTCAGACAGCAAGCTTTTAGTGCCACCTCAGACTGAAACCTGTCATCTGCATCTGTTCATCCACCTCCTACCAAAGTAGGACAGACTTCAACAATGGAGTAATTACATATTATCTTTAGAGACAGTATAGGAGTGAAATTTACAGATAATAAAAACAATACCTGCAAGGAAGACACCTGAAAGTTTATAATCATCAGAAAGCTTTAGGTATTCCTAAAGAAATGAGATAAAGAGAAGCATTACAAGTTGGAATTAAGACAGCCGGAAAGCTAGGGATTGTTTTGTTTCTAGCTACTAAGCACAAAACATGAAGCTCTTTCAGCACTGCAGATTAAGCAAAAACCAGATACATACAAGTTGCTCTCTTTTTTCATACAAATAATTTCCTAACATTTTGCACCAACAACATAATAAACATAAGCAATTTCACATTAGCTCTCAGCCAAGTTTAAAATATCAGACGCCCTATCCAGTTACCAAAACATAAACAATTACTGTGTATCAACTTACAGTAACAAACCAGAAGCACACTCTTAGCTTGTAGAAAGGCAAAATTAAGCTAGCAAAAGTGCCCTTCACAGAGGTCATGTATTTTCAATGAAAAGATTAAGACACAGTCAGTTATCTGTCAGTTATTTCTGACAGAAAAGATAAAATTCAGCAACAAATTTTTCAGTTTTCAGGAGGTAACTAACCAGATGTTATTTTAGCAGATGCCTTTGAATTGCCTTTGCACAGCAGCAAATTAGTATAAACTCACTAACAATATGTTCTTCATACAAGACTAGAGAACATCTCTAGCAAAGTCTAACTTCAAATTAATGTACATAAAATCACAATTAATTCCTTAATAACTGCACGTAATTCCCCTATAAAAATGTCTGATGCTCAATGCAAAGTGCTCAAGCTGCCTTCCCATGCCCCAGTAAAAGCAGCTAGATAATCAGGAAAAAATTTCCCCTCCTTCCTACATGTTCCAGAACAGGAAGATACTCTAAACTGGTACTATCGTAACGAAACATTGCTCATTTTAACAGAACCTAGGTACATAAGAACATCTTAAAAAAGGCAGCAGCAGAAAAGTAAACACACACATGTAACAGTTTGAACTGTTTTTGAAATCAAAAGACTATTTAGGTTATAGGCCTCTCATATGCTACTCCTAATCTCTTGTGCTTCAACTCCTCCTGTGACCTGGAGTCCCCTACTCCTTCCCCAAAGTCTTGCTCTCCCAGCTACCGACCCCCCAGAGGCTCAGCACAATTCTCAGGTTGGTTTTCCTATATAAACTGCTTCCAAAGCTGTTTCCCTTAATTCCCCTCCCCTCACCAAGTCCTTGCAGAACACCCATCTCCTGTTTCCATCCTAAATACTTCCCTTTTTTCAAGCTGTAAACTCTCTCATAAAACACCCTTGCTTTCTTCACATCCTTTTCTCAAGCTCTTCTTTCTCTCCTGGCACCCAAACCCATATATATGCTACTGCCCATATAAAAATTGATCCTACTGTTGCTGTTCACAAGCAGTGCTCCATTTAACTAATCATCACTTCTGCTTTTCCTGCTGTTGCTTGACTAATCTGTGGTCATGATTTAAGAAACCCAGAAGATGACACCCAGGGCAGAATTTGGTCACTTCTTACCACAACTGTGTTGAAGGCCTTAGCCCTATAAGCAATGTTAAGGCCTTTACAAGTAAATCGTAGGCACAGGACTCCACGGGATGCAAGACAGGCTGCCAAAGACACTAAGTGAGGGAAGTTCGTATCTCCTCCAGCTCCATGGGTAAGAATCACTCCATATGTTGGTTTCTTCTCTGGAACAGAAAAGACAGCATCGAGATACTTGTTTCCAAAAGGTATTTTCACTTTAACCTGCAAATGAAACAAAACCCATTATAATTAAAAAAAAAACATGTTTCCAGTCTACACATTATAACAAAGAGCAATCAGACAATTAAGAAAGAAGCCAAAACTTCAAGTCCAATTTCATTTCTTCTGTTTAGGAGTACTAAATGAGTAACTCTACCTCTGGCTCAAATGTGTTCCATGCAATAATGGATAATATTATCACTCCACACCTTATTTTTTCCATTAGAGAAGGAATCATCCCCAGCTTCAAAGGATTCTTCAAGGCATAAACTCTCAACCTTCTCTGTATAGCTATTTGAGAGCTAACTGCCATATTTGACTTGAATATTAAGTCTTCCACAGTAAGAAACATTAACTCTCTGTAAGACTTAAAAATAAGTAAGAAATATGAATTCTTCTATAACTACAGTTTCCTACAGTGGAAAAAGTATTTTTATCTCACATGTCCCACTGGTATTATTAACTATAAGAATTAAGGAAATGTCTACACATTTATTACAACCGAATTACTTTGGGTCTGTAGAGCCATATGGAGTATATATGATTAAGAGAACCCCATGCTGACAGCAACTATTTCATACTGTAGCTGTAGGATCGATGTACAAGCTTCACTACCAAGGGAAAACACTACAAATAGTATGAAAAATGGATTTGAATACACTAGGTTTAGAAATTGCAGGCAACTATAAGGAAAACATTTTTTTTCCTCATAACGTGCTCAATAATAACTGATGGCAGATGTCACAAGATACATATACATACTTCATGTATACCTGATATTGTAAGATAAGCATTTACCCTCTAACTAGCAGCCTGAAGCACAGAACTACATGACATGAAGACAGCCCAGAAAACACTGTCAAGTGACACAGTGGTATGCACACTGTGGAGCAGATGCCTGCATATGGCACCTCTGTATAGAAACCTGCTCTGGTGGAAGGTGTTCCTGCCCAGGGCAAGGGGTGTTGGAAGCATGTATTTTTAACACCCCTTCCAAGCCAAACCATTCTATGATTATACAGTCAAAGACTGAGCTTTCATCAAGGACAGGAGACGGCACAGGTTCACATAAAGCCAGCTTCAGGCTGGCAGAAAGCCTCGTCGCGACAGACATCTGGAGTAGCTGAACGAGGCATCAGGCCAGCTGATGATCTGCTGAATGACAGAGGGCTGCAGAACGAGTGTCCCCGTATGTGCTGCAGCGGCTCAAAGTTAAAACACCCCAGGGCAGAGAGGAAGTACTATTTCATTCCACAGCTGCCTCCCAGAGGGTCTCTCTGCTTGGTAATGGTCCTACAGAAGCACAGGTCGGGGCAGGAGGAGGTTGTCAGTGGCCTCAGAGAGGCCTCTGCCAGCTGAAAGCGGGGAAGGCCGCCAGAAGACAGCAGCCGAACAGAGTCATGGCAGGCGGCTTGTCAGTCGGGGCTGCTGCTGCCCGAGCCCCAGGCCGCTGCTCAGTGAACGCACCAGCCTGCACCGGGTTCAGCCAGCATCCACCTCCGCGCATCTGCTGGGAAGGGAGGGGAGGGCAGAGCGGCAGCGAATCCATCCCCCGGCTCTCGGGGCTCTCCCGAGGGGCACAGCAATTCTTGCAGGACCCCACAGAGGCAAAGCAGACCCAGGGACCCGCGGCTGGCTGCTCCACTGCGGCCTGCGCAGAGTAGCCCGAGTCTTTCCGACTGCCGGTGACCCCCCGGGGCTCGCCCCGCGCTCGGGGCCTCACGAACCCCTTGCTGCGGCCGAGGAGAGCCACCCTCACCCGCTGTCCCCCCCGGCGGGTGTCCCCGTCACACAGACTGCTGAGTACAACAACCCCACGACAGCGAACCCAAACCAGCTGCGTCCGTACCTCTGCCCACCCGCCCATGCCGCTGCGCAGCGTGACGTCACGTGAATGACAGCCTTCCCCTCCATCGCTTGAGAGCACTTCCCGCGGGGGGCGGATACCGCTGTGTCTGATTGGTCTACAGATGCACAAGGCTCCGCCCACAAGGGCGGGGATAGGCTGCTGGCTTGGGCACAGGGAGGTGATGGCGTAGGGCGGTGTTGGCTGTTTGTAGGGAGTATGAGGCGGTAGAGGGGTGAGGGTTGTCGCTGGGCTGGCCGGGGCCAGGGGGCACCGCGATTTGATTCACTGTACATGGAAAACATGGGCTGCTGTTAGTATTACTGAAGAAATAAAGCAAATTGCTTCGGAATTGGTTGGAAAGTCAGGTTCTTGCTGACTGCATGGAGTACAGGTGTGATCCTTGCTATGAGTTAGGTGTCCGGAGCCACATCAGGCGATCCCTCTGGCAGTCGTCAGGGCACTGAGACTACGTGGTGTTCACAAAGGGGAGAGACAGACTACATGGGTAGTATTTTAGGTACCAACATATTGCCATCCCCTGGGCTGACTTTATTGTGCCGTGAAAAATCTGGTGTGCTCAAAACACAGTCTTAAACTGATGGAAGATGGCATCAATATTCTACAACAACACTCGCGGTATTTATATATTGAGTGTTTCACAGATAGAATCACAGAATGGTTTGGGTTGGAAGGGACCTTACAGCTCATCCAGTTCCAACCGCCCTGTCGTGGGCAGGAACACCTTCCACTAGACCAGGTTGCACAAAGCCCCCTCCAGCCTGGCCTCGAACACTGCCGGGGATGGAGCTGATTACACAAAAAATTCTAAAATCTTACATGGAAGGTATTTAGTCAGAGATCACATTTTCTTCCATCATGAGTGTATAAAACTTATATAAATTAGGATACCCTTTGGCTTAACTGATCTAAGGCACCATCAACAAATGGAATTATGTTTTTCACTTACCATCTGCTGGAAAATAAGCACATTTTGCCTTGTGCTCCAAGTGTCTTGGTGTGCCTCTGCCAGTTAGATATCGTCAAACATTGTCATCCAAACGTTGCAGCCCTATGATAAGTGAACCCATCAGAGCAGCTGGGGTGTACCCACTATCCTGGTGACCACCCTGCCCTCTGAGGACTGCCAACCTCACAGGCAAATTCCCGGCCCAGGCATTATTATTGTAAAGTGTAAGTGTTAGGGGCAGAAGTGGAGAAGTTCAACTGTACTCAAACTGAAAAAGACAGGAAGGTTTGTTTGTCTAAATTTCTACCTTGCCTTAAGAAATGTCGAGCTAAAGCAAGATGCAGGAGCAGAAAGCTGAATGAAGAGCACAAGCACAGCCTGCATGAGTTGTATACCTTTCACTGGGAGCTGAATGGCAGACAGTGTTCAGGTAGTGGCTCGAGCCATAGCTCACATCTGGGGGGTCCGGCAAATTAGGGGAAAGAAGACGCTGCAATAATGCCAGATTAATTTACCTTGGGTGGAGATCACACTGTTCTGATTAATACTTAATATCCATTAAGCCTTTATAAATGAGATAGTTAGCAAAAGAGGACTGTGAAGAATTGTTATCCCGAAGCAGTTACAAACTGAACTTCAACTCAGAACACAGTAATGAAAGAAAGAAGAAAAAGAGTTAACAAAATCTTCATATTCTAGTTTTTTCTAGTTCATTGCTTTCCTTCTTGTACTAAATGGATAATGTGCCCTGGTAATAATTAATAATTTTGGTGGTGTTTTGCTTCATTCTTGGTCTGATTTTTGCATTCTCCCTTTTCAATTTTTCCTCCCTGTTCAGTCCACCTGCTGTATTTCCTCTGCTTTATTCCATACTGTTTTCAGAGTGGTCCTTGAGGATCGTGCCTCCCATTAAATAGATACACGTCTAACCCCTCTCCACTGGAAAACTATTTTCATATTCTCTCTGCATGCAGCAAGCTGCTGTTGTCCCAAATCTGTGTTTCATCTGGCCTTCAAGAAGCCAATAAATACACAGGGTCTAGGTATTTATTTATTCATGCCTGCAGAGATGGGTGCTAGCTTTGTGGAATTACCACCCGTGTACCTAGGTATTGGTTTTTAATTCTGCAACATTTCTAGCACTTCAGAATTAGGTTTCTGTGCTTTTAGGGGGACCTTTAAGTAGATTCTGGTTGATTTTCAAGTGTTCTGAGTAACCTCTGAAATCCAGAAGTATTCACTGCCAGCAGTAACTGAAAATCATAATTGCTTTCCTTTACATGCAAGTATGAGTTAAACATGAATTAGGAGTTTATATTTAAGCTCCCACCTTTGAAGATACTGACTATAAATCTTTTCTGAACTTCTGAATTAATGCTTTCAATTCATTATCTAAGAAAACATGGTTTCTTAGATGTGTGGCTTCATTTGATAACCTTACATCACTCCTGGAAATAGATGTTTATTCTGAAAACAGTATGTGGTGTATAATAATCTAAATTTGACAGAAAGTATGAAAATTATGTAAGGTATGTGGTTGGACATGTCTCAATGAGAATATATGTTGTGTATTCTTATAACCTATACACTGCTGTAAGCACCTCTGACAGATTTGATATACCAAAGACAGCTGGGTTTGAAGAAACAGTGGCTGTTTATTGAAGAATGACATTATCCACAGCCTAAACTTGGGACCTGTTAACTTTCAGTAGCACATCAGACAATCCCTGTTCTTTTCCTTGGATTATAAATACAGCTTTTCATACCAGAGACTTACATTTTACGGAATAGGAACAACAGAGATGACCTTTCCCACTAATCTTGTATTGGAATGGGTTTGTTTAGAAAAATGTATAAAAATAGTTATAAAAATATAAAGTAATATGGGGCTTTCGTGTATTTCAGCACAAAATAAATGAAGGCTGAAGGGCAGGGGATCAGAAAGAGTTTTTTTTTCTATTCTTAAAATTTTTAATAAAAGACCATCAGAATTATATTTTTTTTGCTTTAGGCTGGAGACATACATGTTTGTTTTAAAAGTTCAACTCTCACTCTGACTTAGAAACTTTACTTTTGCCTAAGACGTTACATTTTTTCCCTTTCCGGAGGATGTGGGTACGGAGCAACACATATACGTACTGTGTGCGCAGGTACCTAAAGCACCTTTACTGATTTTCTGAAAGTGATCAGCAAGCTATTATTTCATGAGCCTGTAGGGTTTCCTGAGTTAAAAAGTAGTGATTTCCATAATGCTGAGTAACTTTTACCTATTGTAGCATGCTTGTTGAGGGGCTTTCCTCTGTGAAAGAGGAAATTATGGGCAGGCAATAAGCAGAACCACCATAATGTGCTGAAAAATACAGGATTTTAGTGTGGCGTGTAAATCCCTATGTCTTTACAATGAGCTGGAGAACTTGGCATTAATTTTCCACAAGAAGGGTGGAGGAGCAAGGCAGATGCTTACATTCGGCAGATATGAACATCGACCACCAGTAAGGTCAGAAACTGTCTTGGCTATAACTTCCCTTGGGACCTTAGGCTAGATAGAAGGTGAATTACTGAAACCATTTATTAATGATAATTCTGTAATTCAGTCTGATGAAATGTATTTATTAAGCAATTTCTTCATTTGATATTGATAATGATATTGTTGGTTTATTATTCTAGTTTTTCCTGTGATCTCAGGTTTCTCATTATGTCTGTCCATCATTAATTAGCCTATTCAGACTGCAATACATCAATAACACACTTGCTGTCATGTATATTTGTTAGATACTGATTTTTATGAATCTGTGATATGTCTGGTGTCTCTTCTGGCATTATATTGATCACAAACTCTGTGAGCACAGATGACATCAGGTAACAAATATGCAATGCATAAAACTGTCTTTCCATTTCAAACTGTCTGAGACTCTGGGAACATTTCTGGCTTTGTAATTGTAGTGCTAAACTGAAAGTCTTCATTTAATTAAGGAGGGTGTCATCATAACGCGTGCTTCTGGGTGGCAGCTTTTGGATGCTATACATTTCTCAGGGTGTTTGTTAGGGATTTTGTATTCCCTCATTGCTCTCAGTAAGTGCAACCATGTTGTTTTCCAGGGGCAGCTGTTACAATTTATTCATGTGCTGGGACTGCATGGTGGACTGCTGGCAAGAGGTCACTCTGGCTGTTCTCTCCCCTTGGCTGGCAGTGAACTGACCTGGCCAACAGCCAGTGGAACAAACCTTTCTGCTCCCACTGCTGCAAGGAAAGAATTAATAGTTGTGGCATGTTGGTACAATCTTTGAGTGCTGAACTCAATTCCACGTATATTTTCACTCTGGCATTTCACTCTGTTTATATCTGTTGCTTCTTCAAGAGATTAGCATGGGTAGGGATTGTAAAGAACATTATTGTCACTGCTAGGATTACCATTATTGTGAACACTGTGTTAAGATCTGAGACTCTTTAACATTTACTTCTCAGTCCAAAATACTGATACCCTCTGAAGTCATGTCATTAGTCATCCAGGAGAGTTATTTATCAGGTGGTTATTACTATTTATAATTACAAACACAGTGTTACAGCCCCCAAATACAGGAACTCTGAACATTTTGCATCTTGTTGCAAGCTCCTAGGCTGTTTTCACTTCCATTAATAACTTGATTCATTCCAAGATGCAGAAATTTACACTGACCCTCTCTTTACCTGTAATTCACAGAGTCACACAGGTCAGAAAATGAAGCCCTTTGTTTATCTGTAAATTGTCAGAGCATTGGCAACTGCAGAGTAACCCTGAGGCTCTGCAGATGTCTGCCATCCCTTCCTCAGTTACCAGTCCTCCAGGTCATTTCTTTCGTTTGTACAGACATTCACCTTCTAACCCCATTCTCTAAAGCATCCCAGCAGTCCCCCTCAGCCTCACATTACCTGTACGTTTAAGAAGTACATTGCCTACTTTGTAGCTCAAGATATTTCTAAATATGGTGAGTTTCAGAAAGGAGGACATGGAACTCTCTTTGATTTATTCTTGTGTTTTGATGGTGCTGTTCTCACACCACTGAGAAGTGTTTTCTGTTGAAAGTTTATTTCATGTTATCTTGAACAGCCTAGTTGATTCTGTGATTCCTTGATTCTCTAGCCTGATGGAAAGAGGAATTGGAACGTTTATTAAAGTGAATATATACTGCTCTTCACAAAATCTGCTACTCTGGGGTAGGAGGAAAGTAATTTGGTTTGACACAGCTTAGCAAATCCATCTTGGGTACTGTTCACCTTTAGGTAGATTTCAGTGTACACAAAAGTGTGTGTTTGCTTTAATAGTGCCTAGGAACTGAAGTTAAACTGAAAGGTCTCATTATTAACTTCTCCATATTTTCCTCTTTTAACTTACACATTGTCATGAATTCACATATGTTACGAGGATCTAGTTTGCTACCAGCTATATTCTTTTGATTACAAACCCCCATACTCATCATACATACACACATGCACACTGAAAGTGTTAGCAAGCAAGGAAATGACTCTCTGAATGTCTGTTAACTACAGATGTGGCTATGGATGGCCCCAGGCAGAACTTTCTAAAAGTATTGGTACTACTCAGAGCTATCTTATAGTTCAGACATCACTGAACTGTGCTCAGTGATTTCTGGGTGGGGGAATGCTTAGTGTCATGCAAAGCTACCCTCAGTGCTCAGCAAACTAGTGAATTCATCTTGGTGTATGTGCTCCCTGCACCAGTGTTCTCAGGAGTTAGCATCTTAGTGCATTTGATAATCCATGTAAGTGGGTATTCTTGAAGTCCTGTGTTTAGTGCCATATCTAAAACCAATCTGAGCATACCTGGAGAGATGATGTTTGTCTTGGAGTTAAGTACCTTTGGTGCCGATCTCTTTATTTACAAGACCTGCTCTTCTGAGCACAGGAGAAATCAACCACAGAGAGATGATGTCCTGCCTTACAGCCCTCCTGTGTTCCCAGCCACACCACTAGCTGAAAAGCCTTCACCCTTTTCTTGGGTCCTTGTACCCATACTCTCGAAATAGAGCAGAAACTTCCCACTTTCTGTTTCTGCATACTATATCTTTTCCATCTCAGCTGTCCTGCATTCACCCTCCTTTCTTTTCTGCAATCTCCCACTCAAGGAAGGGCCAGTCTGAAGCAGTGTTGTTCAGGAGCTTTTAATCCCAATCAGGTCTACTGTCACCTCAGTTCTTACAAGTGTTCCACATCTTCTACAGTGAACTGGAAAACAATGGTTAAGTGTGGTCTCACTGATCGCTGCCCCACCTGTTTGTGCTTTGCAGTTTTACATGTAAAATTTATGAGATGCATAGAAACTTGATCATTATATGGTGACCAAACTAAGAATAAGGCTCTTTGAATAAGGCTGAAAGATCTGCTCTGACTGCTGTTTTCTTCTCGTGCTAGGGTCACTCAGCTGGAACTCAACTGAAGTTAACGGATCAAAGCTGTTATAAATCGTGTAGGAATGGCTTTTGCAGCTGTTACAGAATCTTCGATAGGCTGGAAGAGAAGATTTGTGAATGGTGCAGGTAGTAATGCTCACATCATACATGTGACACGTTTAAATCCAAAGCCTCATAAGAGCTTCTATGATACACCACTGAATGTGTCCTGACATATTTCTTTGAGCTTCTGGCTATGTGACATTCACCATTCCAAAACCCTGAGCTCCACCTGAAGTTATGGGTTGCATGTCACAAAACCTGCCTTCTTTTTAGAAGGACTCATTCATTCCCAACTGGAAAATCTTCCATAAGATGCTGCAAGGGCAACAAATTACTGGAGCCCACATGATAGCTTTTAAGCTCAGATGTGTTTTGCACTTCTTTTCCTCAGGACTTGTAACTCAATAGATTGTATGACATGAACAAGTTTAAAAGAAAGATGAAGCACAGGATTTCCTCCATGATGAGTACAACAAAGATCCCATACCATCACACGGCTCTTATTTATGTCAGACTCATCATCCCAGTTTTAACCTTTTAACCAGACATGCAGCCTTGCACACCTAGTTACTTCAACAAGCAAAGCCCAATCATTTACTTTGGAGACTGGATCTAAGATCACAGGTGTCTTACATGTCTGTTCTGCAATTAATCCCATTAGCTGAAAACCAACCACAGAAAAAAGCAGCTCATTGCACTTTAGCCTCATGGGAAAACGCTAATGATAGTAACATTACATTCAGAAACTGGAGGACTCGTTTCCATGGGGAATTCATAGGTCTTTGCCAATGGCAGCACATCAAACTCAGGATGTCTGAGCAGACATCAGGCACACCACCCCTGGAGTCAAGAGGCAAGCTGATCATAAAGTCAGAAGGAGGCAGGCTTGGCAAACTGCCTCATGCCTATGCCAGCTTGTGCTGGTACACAGGGTGAGGTTTTGGCTTTGTTTTTTATAGTGTGATGGACAGGGACAGGGCTAATGAAAGGGGTGGTGAAAAGGGGACCTCAGAAAAGATCATCTGCAGGATGAAATTTATGGTGCTATTTGCTTTGTGGTTTAATCGCTGCTTTCAGTCCTTTCTCCCTGTGGTTCTGATTTTGGTTTTGTGGGTCCTTTTTAGGTTTTGATTTGGTTTGGGATTTTTTTGTCATTGTTTGTTAGTTTTTTGTTTGGTTTGGTTTTTTTTTGTTGGTTTGTTTGGTAGCTTGTTTTTCATAGAATCACAGAATGTTTTGGGTTGGAAGAGATGTTACAGATCATCCAGTTCCAAAACCCCTGCCACGGGCAGAGACACCTTCCACTAGACCAGGTTGCTCCAAGCCCCATCCAACCTGGCCTTGAACACTGCCGGTGATGGGGCAGCCACAACTTCTCTGGGCAACCTGTGCCAGCATCTCACCACCCTCACAGGGAAAAACTTCTTCTTAGTGAGCTCTCATCATTGTCCAGATCCTGGGCTGAAATTATCCTCTCTCTTGTGGTCTGTATCTTGTCTAAAACAGAACTCAGGTATGAATTTGTTTCAGTAAAGAAGGAAGTTGGATGAGGTGATTGGTGAGATTGGTCAGTTGTCAAAAGATGGAACAAACTAATGTTTTTACATCAATTTTTCATCAATGAATCAGTCTATTAAAATCATTAAAGTCTTTCTTTCAATATGTATTAGTGGGAACCCAAGGAAGGAGATGTAGCAGAAATACATCTCAGTGGATGCTTTGACATCACTGCAGTTAAATATCTTTTCAGGGGTAGGGCATTTTCCTAGGACCACAGAAGAGAATCAGAAGCCAGCTATGTCATCTAATCCTATCCCTGTCATATCCCTGCCATATGACATATGCTGTGGTAACTGTCAAGAACTTGTAAGACTACATTATGGCAGAAAGCCCTTGTGTTTGCAGTGACATAGCCCCAAATAGGCAAAAGGCTGTATCCATACACACACTGGGTAATCTGTTTAGTCTCTTCAGTCCTTTCATTCCCTGTAAACTTAAACATTAAAGAATGTCATTAACATCAAATGTTTGTTCTCTCTCCTTCTGCCTAGGGGAACTGTGCAACCAACCACAAATCTTCTTTTGAATGGGATTGCTTGTTTCCCTCTGCACACACAGTGCTGGATAGTGCATGTTTATTTTAATGTTCATATGACAAAGCAGCTGTGAAAATAAGACCATATCTTTGGAAGAAATACATGTACATTTACTACACCATGTGTATGCCAGTAGGTCTTTTAACTAACATGAAGGTAATTGATAAAAGGATTTTCCAAGCCACAAGGACTGCTTAGAGCATCACAGCCTCAAGGGATCATAGGGATCATTGGTAATGCTTTCAGTTCTGTGCGGCGTGAGTACTGATAGGGCTTGCAATACATAGGTATTGGTGAGCTGCATTCACAATCTTGGATCTTCCCATTCTTCATTTGTAGTGCTAATGTCATGCTCAATGTAGACAATAAAATATAGCAGAAATAACCTTTTTCTCATGCTTGTGTTTATACTGGAAACTTCATGGGGTGCCAGCACTTGGGAATACCCACAAAAATATGCAGATATGCTCATGTACATGTAAACCAGCACTTATTATTTTTTAATTATACTAGAGTTGCTTTTGAGTTCAGAAACATGCCGGATGAAATGAACTTCCCTCTGGAAGGTCTAGCACAAACTCAGCATTTAAGCCTTGCTAAAGCCCTATTTTGAGAGCTTAAGTACTATTAAATGTTGGAGTAGCCTCATGCCACGTCTGCAAAGGGAGCGTGAGTAGAGTTTGTTCACTGTGAAGTAATGGTTGTGTTAATAGTTACAGATAGGGTGGCTGGGAACCCATGCCTGGAGAACCTGTGATCTTGCTGATTTCGTGCCCTCTCTGGCATCCTGTGAAAAATCTCACATGACAGCTTTGAGGACGGCTGGATCCCTGCTGGTCAGCTGCACCATTCAAATAATTCTTCCTTGGATATTCCTGGATGACAGAAATCCCCATCGAAACCCCTGTCAGGAGGAGAAGAGCAGTGGTGTTGTGAAAACAGCCCGAGGTATGTCTGTAGTGCTGTTGTTTCACAAAGCCCATCAACACCACTTCTAGCCCAGTAGCATCAAACCAGTAAAACATCATGGCATGGAGCTCAGCTTAAGGTGGTTTGTTTGTTGTGGGGTAGGGTTTGAAGCCTTGACTGAATCCAGTGCTGCTGCTCTCTTCGCTCTCTCACACAGATTCAGGGTGTTCCTGCCTCAGCAAGCTGAAGTTCACTTCACAGCCTCCATCATGGCTATACCCAGGTGTCCCCCCAGGCAGCACAGAGGTACCCACTAAAGCCTGACTGGGTCAAACCCCACAGGTCCCGTTCCTTGGAAGGGCTCTCCTTTTCTGGGCAATTGTGCACCACCCTCAATCAGCCCAAAGTGCTGTGAGGAACCTGTTGGTGTCAGGAGGTGTGCCTAGAGGCCTCTGGCATGGGCTGTGGGGGAAGAGGTGGTGCCTGGTTTTGTCTTTGTTTCAGTTGCTGGGAAGGAAGGATGCTCTGCCTGCACCCTGCTGGGGACTGGGCATTGAGGACAGCAGAAGGACTGTGAACAGACTGGACTCCGTCTGAAACATGCCTTTAAAGGTTCATCTTTACATTTTCTTCTGACTACCAGAAGTCACAAGCATGTAGTTCAGCCACTGCTATGAGACAGGATGTCCACATCACATTGGAAGGTGAGAATGTGAGGTTACACTCGCTTTAACTTTGCTCTTTTCCCCCGTTAGTGTTTGCCTAGCTCTCCTCCTGCTTTTTCCTGTATTCTTCCAGTGGGTTGATTTTCCTGTAGAAAGTCTTGCTGCATTCAGGAAACTGAATGGGCAAAAAGCCAAAGAAAAGTATTCCTTGTTTTGCCCCTGTAGGGTTAATTTCCGGCCACTGTTTTCTGGGTCAGCTTCCCGCAGGTGGCACTTTGCTATCTCATTGCTGTAGCTGCAAAGAGACAGCACAGCCTCTGTCAGCCTTGAGCACATCTCAAGACAGAGCATCTCCCAGTTCATCCTGGGGTGAGGGAAGGAAAGACAGCTTGTTGAAGGAGGGACACTCAAACCTCTGAGAGAGAGTGAAGAAGGCAGCTGTGTCTGTAGGTACACACAGCAGATGTTCTTCCCTTGCTGCTTCTTATGGGAAGTTGGGAAGTAGAGTGTCCCCAGGGTATTTTTGACCATGAAGGCCTTCTTGCTCACCAGTAACCTAATCCGCCCAGAGGCAGGGGGATCCTAAATACTGATGCGCAGAGGGTAATGCCTGGTGCCATTCTTTACATCATTCTTTTTAACTCACATAACAGCTTGCCACAGGCTCTGAAAACTGAAAGCATAAAACATGCCAATGGGTATATAAACTGAACAGCATAAAAGTGGAGAAAAGTAAATTGTGCTTCTGGAACTTAGGGAGGTCTCAGATTTTGATCAAGATAACGTTAGTCTTTGACAGTGCTAGACAGTTTAATTTCCCCTCTCTTATACATTAGCAGAGAACATTTGCAATGTTCCTTGTACTTTGGAAGAACAGCTGCACATTAAAAGAAGCCCTCAGTCTCAATTTAAAGGAAACACATCTCACAGGGATTTTATTTCACAATAAAACCCTCTCTCTCCCAGGCACACGAATCTCCCAGCTTATGGAAGGGCAGAATCAGCCTTTCCCCTTGGTTTCAGAGCTCATTTTTTTCCTGTAAACTGGATGTTAACAGCTCTGACACTATGACAGATTCCAGAGGCGGCTCTGGCACCATCCTGGCGGATCCGTAGTTGGGGTAACAGCAGGGTTGTGGCGTGTGGTTCTGATTCCAAGTTTCAGTTGCCCAGGGGAGGACCATGACAGGGTATTTCCTCTTTCCTCAGAGATGTGGGAAGCACAGTCAGGAGAGCGCTGGCCTGGTAGTGCCTGCCTGTGGCCAGTGTCCAGTGCCACAGGGATCCAGCAGCAGAGATAAGGATCCAGATGAGTTCAAGGGTGCTGGGAGTGATGTGTTCACCTGGGTTCAAAAAGGTCACTGCACTGTTGTAAATAGGTGTATGTCAAATACACGTGTGTGTAGAGTCCATGTACATGCATATGAATATACATATTTCAATCTAACCATGATTTCTCTTAGGTGTATGTATCATCAGGGGTGTTGAATGGAATACTGGGGCTGTTCCAGGAGGGTTATACATCTTAAGTGCACTGAGATAAGGAAACAGATTATTTCCAACACTTTGAGGATCCTTCAGTATAGTAAAGTCAAAGGCTTTTAGGAAAAAAGTGCTGGGGGAGGGTAGGAAGCTCTAGGTTGCAGGAAGAATTACTTGTGAAGAGTTCCACCCTCTGACAGGCTCTTTTAAAATAAGAAGTAATCTTAAATATGAAGACCCCTAAATCCACCTGCAGCTCATTAAGCAGCTGCTTTCCAGGCCAGATTTAACTGAAGAAGAGATTACTTACCTCCACATCAAGTCCAAAGGAGTTTTCTGCTGGGGACCAAGGTAAAGCATAAGCTCTTAAGCACATCCTTAACTCGAGCATGCTTGCGGTAGCCGGGAGCTGCTGGCCAGCTTCGCTGAGCGTGTCAACCTCTTGATGTGGAGATGCATGAGCAGGTGGGTGCTACGTTGCCAAGGTGCCCAAGCCCTGACTTGCTGTTGCTCCTGTCCTTGAGAACCACTTGACCTGCTGGGAACTAGCTCAGGGACCTGTGCAGGCTATATCTCCTCCCACCCCATGGAGGGTTGAGTAGGTCAGAACTAGGACTGAGTGATGGGTGCTGTGATGCTTGGCTCAGGAGGGGCTCATGGCTTGTATGAAGCCAAGTCTGAGTTAACTAGTACTTGAAGACAGCAGGTCAGAAATACCCTGTCTGGCTCTGGGTGGCATGGCAGGAGACCAGGACCAGGACAGCTCACCTCTCCTCCTTCTGCAGCTCCTCACCTACCAGTGGGGTTTATGTTAGCTGGCTTGAATACCATCAAGGTGTCCCCCTTGGGTTGTCTGCCAAGGGGTAATGGAGGAAGGGTTTCCTGAATGCTTTTTTCTTATTTATTTTGGCTCCACCAAAGGCTTTGCTTTCAGCTCCCATCATCGTTCCTCTGAATTAATAACCAGAGTGGGTTCTCCCTGTATATGCTGGGTGCCATTTGGCTTAACCCCACATGCGCAACCACATCAGCTCTTGACATCAAGAGCCTGCAGAGTCATAGCCTCATCCTTCATATCACCAGTGGTGACAGAAAGCAAGACAGCTCCTGGCCTTTGCTTCTCTTCTGTTCCAGCTTTCAGCAATGCTGCAGAACCTGAATTGTATCAAAGGGCCCTTTCTGGAGACAGGGGACACTGGTCATTTAAATGTTTCTGATAAATTGGTAAGAATTGGTACTCACAATGGAAAAGTGAATGCCCCATTTGTAGTCAGAGATCAGAGCATGGAGCAAGCTCAGAAGCTCTCTTAATAAACAATCTTTAGCCCAGTATTTTAATTAGTATTATATATAATATAAACATTTATACATATGTTATTTATCATTATTTTCCTCTTATACTTAACAGTTTCTGATTTTCCCTCCTCTGGAAGAGCAGGTTGTTGCTATCATGCTATCTTTGTGATTTCTAACTTGGCTTCTGTGATGAAATAAAAAACCAGTCCTCACTTCGCAAACATGTGGTCATGCTTCTTAAATGAAACAGTGTGATGCTCGGAGTATCAGGGCTGTAATTCAAGTTGCTGGTCACAAACTGCCGAAGTATATTTCTTTCAGGATATTGCCTCGCACTGAACCTGAAGATTGGGTTACAATCTGTTTCACTATGCAGGGTATCTGTTACTGTTAGGGAGAGTGATTAGCAAACACTGGCAAGGCATTCTCCTAAATAATGTGTCACTACCACTCACTGGTGAATTTAAATGAAAAGATTTATATTAAACACAAGCAGCTCAGCTCTACGCATGTTTTTCTTCTGTTGTTTTTTATGTATCTATTGTAGCAGATAAGATTTTTTGATGTTTTGTGAGCTGTCATTTAAAAGTAACAAATCAAAGATCCTTACTAAAGGAACTCCTGAGCATAGAAGCCGGCCTTCTCCTATTAAGAGCACCATAGCCAGATGTTATAAGTGTAGAAGTAAATGTTTAAAACACTAAGAGGTAGGTGGCACATTAGCAGAGATTGTCCCCTTCAACTGAGGCTGTATTTGTTTCATCAATGATGAAACAGCAGTTGACTGAGAAGAGCTGTGCTACCATGCTTGAAATAGTCATGCCAGTATTGCCCTTACTTCTTAGCAATAAAGTGCCTCTGCCAAGGCAATGGCAAACTGGTCCCAGATTCTCCATTCAGGTGAAATATTTTCCTAGTCAGGCAACACATGAGCTGGTGATACAGCTTCCTACAGAAGAGTGGCAGATGCCACAGAGAATGCTCTTAGACAAGTTTTCCTGCTTTTACAGGTGTACTACAGCGTGTGAGGGCTGTTAGATGGTGGCCTTTAGAAAAGACCCCTTAGCACTTTGGTGTTGAAGGGGAGGGCTTGAAATGATCTACTAGCTTGAATGTGCATGGGGCAGTTGACAAGAAACAGTGGAGGCAACCTTACCCCCATTAGCAACATCTTAAACCATGGAGAGAGAATGTCCTTTCTCATATTTCCTGCACAGATGCTGGAGATAATTCTGAGTCTTTAAAACTCTGCTGGATATATATATGCTGGATATATTTGCAGGACCTCATTCCGGGTTTGAGGAGCAAGTACATTCTTGTCCGGTCTTCAGACTGAAGCAGTTTGGAAAAAACAGCCCATGCCAAAGTGAGGAGCTTCTGTCCATGCAGTCCTCTGAGAGCACAGATGTCTGCACCATCCGCACCCGCTAAGTGTGTCATGTACACGTTCTGCAGTTTAGAAATAGGTCTGAAATTCAGTGAGGGTGGGAGCAGAGTAGTTTCTGTCCACCTATGCTATTTATTTATTCTCCTTAAATGAGCATTTGCCCTGCAGTCTTGCTAAGAAGCACAGTGTAACTCAGAGAACACTCGACTCTTACTGTTCCCTGTGAATCTTGTTGGCTCATATGGGGCTGGAGCAACTTCTTGCCACCTAAGTCTCAGTCTTAGATGAGACTCTATTACTTGCCACCAAGCAGTACCACTTGGTGACAAGTGCCACTGAGCAAGGTGGCAAGTAATCCCAGCTCACACTCAAATGAATTTGCAATTGTCATTCAGTAAAGTGCTTGCATACATTTTTCAATCTAATCTGATTATATTTAATGGGATATGGAATGTCCTTAATGGCTGTGCTACAGCTGAGTGATCTTCTGACTTGGAGCTTCAACCAGAGGCTGTACAAAACCAAACTGCGCAAACCTCCTCTCACCCGGGCACTCAGGCCCTGCCTCTGCAATGTGCTGCCCATCAGAATCCTCTCTAAAACGGAGACTGTACCTCCTTGGGAGTCTCAACAAGCAGCCTAGACACACATTTACCAGGAGTGGTTAAGGTATAGCTGCTCCTGCCTTAGGCTTTAAGAATGGCCTTCTACAAGAAATTGCAACTCCATTTTCTGAGCCTTCATTCTACATGATGGTTAGACTATTACATGGGTGACAAGTATAGCTACTAGTTAGTAGCCAAAATTAAAACCAATCACATTAATTATGCAGATCTTTCTGTAGATCTTAAACCTTTCTAACTTCACCTAGGTATTTTCCCCAAGAAAAGAAGATTGAAGGAAAGAAAATGCTTTCCTTTTTATGTATGCCTTATTGTTTATCAGCTAACATCAATACAACCATTCTTCTCAGTTTAACTAGGACAGATGTCAGACTTACTGGCCCACTGTTCCCTAGCTCCCTCCAAGACCCTCTCAGAAATATGCCACATGTTTGTACCATTTCTTGTACTTGGATATCAAGTCTGCTTTCAGCAGCAGCACCATGCTCGTTTGCAGCTGGTAATTTCACTGCAGAGTTCTGGGTAATTGCCATCTGGTCCTGGCAATTTGTGACTATTAATTTCATTGATAAGAATATATTTTCACTCTTCTGGTTTAACTGAGCTGGGTTGTTTGGTATGAAGAAGAGAAGTCTCTGGGGAGACATTCTAGCAGCCTTCCAGTACCTAAAGGGGTCCTGCAAGAAAGCTGGAGGGGGACTTTTTACAAGGGCATATAGTGATAGGACAAGGGGGAATGTCTTTAAAAAGGGTAGATTTAGATTAGACATTAAGGAAGATGCTCTTCGCTATGAGGACAATGAAGCACTAGCACAGGTTACCCAGAGAAGCTGTGGCTGCCCCATACCTGGCAGCGTCCAAGCCAGGTTAGACAGGGCTTTGAGAAACCTGATCTAGTGTAAAGTGTCCCTGCCCATGGCAGGGGGTTGGAACTAGATAAGCTTTAAGGTCCCTTCCAACCCCAACCAGTCTAGGATGATTCTATGAATTCTGCCTTCTTCAGCAGAAATCTGTCAGACTTTTTGATCCCAATGGGTTCAGAAAAGATCTTAAAACTTTAATGCCGATTTCTCACAGTCTTTCAATTAAAGTTTTAACAATTTTAAGTAATTTTACACTGAACTTGGTACTGTTAATAGCAGAGAAGTTTTTATATTTGTTTTAAATTTAAATCAGTAATCGATCATCCAGTAATACAAATATGATTCTACTTGGCCTATACACTGAAAAGGATGCTACTGCTGAGTTCAGTGACAGGCAGAGTTAGTAAGAATACTCTTTCTAGCTTTCCTGCTAGCTTGATAGCACTAAAGAGGAAGAAGAACCACATAACCAACTGGTGACTTAATTCCATAGGGACTACACCTCCAGACAACACTTATTTTCAGTGTTCCACAAGAAATGCTTGGAGACAGAATGTAGCATAAGAGGCATTTGTACAAATTATGAAGTAAATATATGTCAACAGCAGCTATGTTCCAGACTATCAGTGTTGACTGCTGTATCACTTACAAACAAGAAATGAAGCCATACCTACATGATTTATAAGCAAGCTGTAACACTGGCACTACAGTTCCCATACTTAGCACAAGAGACAACATACAGTAAGGCAGTTCCTCTGATTTAAAAAATAAACTATTTATGTTCAGCATCAATGCCATTGCCAAAGCTTAGGACATTACTTTACCAGCAGCACCAGTCTGAACTACATTCACCCTCAATGACAAATACAATAAATATGACAGTTGGAATGTGCCAGCTAAAAGACCATGTCTTTAAAAGAGGTATGGCAGCCATTCTAACAGCAGCGTATCTCCTTGTTTCCTTTCTAATAACAGCTACTGACCTAGCTCAGGACTGCTCATTTGCACTACGTGTAAAGTCAGGCAGGTCTGTGAGATGCAGTGTTTACAATATCAGCTTAATACACTTAATACTGGGCCCAAGTATTAAAAAATAGTATCTTTTAGCTATCACATTTCAGGGGAAACAAACGTTTGAATGAGGAGCCAAGTGTTTCCTGTGTTTGGTGACTACTACAGACATGCAGCAGCTAATGTGTGCAATACACGGTGCCAGTGACGGAAAAAGCTGTTTTTCCTTCGCTGCTCTTCAAGAGAGCATTACCTGAATTAAAAAGCTGTCCATCCAAAGATGCAAATGTCTATAAATTGACTGAAAGAATCTACATCCCACCCCCCATTTCTATTGCCAACCTTCAGTTGTTCATTAATTAGCAGGGGATTGTTTTCTAGCTTTATGACATGCAAGGTTCCTTTAAATTCTTCTCCCCTTAGAAAGAAACTGCAGTGTCTTTTACAAGAAGGAGAAGGGAGAACAGAAGGGCAGCAACATGGTAAATGCATATAGAACTCTCAAATTCTTGAGACATGCAAGGAATACATATTTGGTTATCTCCCACGTCTATAATATCCGTTTCAAAACGAGGAACTGCAAGATTTTCTGATGAAAGTGTGATGTTCGTGTTTGCACCCTCTCTTTCAGCAGATACAACATTTCCTGTGGTCATGACCTGCTCTAAAGATGACAGGGAAGCTGCCGATTTCCTCAGGACTGTCAGTTCTCTGTGCTCTCCATGACTCAGGGTTGGGGGAATGGGACACCCAGAGCTTCCCCAGCCAGGTGCTCACCAGGGCAAGGAAGACTTGACCTTTCCCTGGCATTAGGAGCTTGAACTTTTCTCTGTGTTTGGGCTACTGCCAAGTGGCCACACGTTATTTATGGGATAGTTTGCCCACAGCAAGTTTCTTGTTTGGGTCAGCACTGCAGGGCGTAAAGCAAACACAGGGAACACTTAATCTGAAATAACAGACCAAGCGGTTGGAGGCAGCTGAGATTTTATTTCTGAACATTGGTTCTCTTGGGAATTCTGAGCCTAAGAGCATTTTTCCACATGTAAATGTGTGTTTAGTGTAACACAGTAAGTTCTTTGAGCCCTGCCTGGTAATGTTACTTGAAATAGCCTGCAATCTGACTGGGCGGAGCTGAAAGTTACTCCCTCCAGGTAGTATAAAAACCTCTGGGGCATGCATCTGCCCATAGGAACCCTCCAGTGCCTTCTGTCACAGCAGGTACCTGCAACCGCTGTCCAGCTAAGGTGCGTGACGTGCCTTTGTGTTCTCTCTGCTAACTAGCAGCAGAAATAACATTTGGCTGAATTCTTGTATTCCAGGTCAGCCCTTGCTAGCCCGCAAAACCCAGCTTACCTAACCCCTACTCTTGGTGAGGAGTGACTATCACTGCTGGTTTTCAGTATGTGGATGCATTTACCCCCTGTGGACTGAATTAGCATATAGGTTTATTATAGTGATGCTCCTAGCACTGACATTTCCTTTACTTCCTAGCATTTATATTATTATTTGTTTGTTTAGTGCATGATAACATGAGAAAATTGTGTGAGCTCTAGGAAACATGGATGCTAGTGCGTGGTATGAGTGCATGGCTAACCGTATCGTGCAAAGCATATGCTGCAATTGCATTTCCCATGTGAGCAAATGGAATTGGCTTTTGCCCAAGTAATTCAGACTAGAACAGACTACGCTGTGCAACTTTGTGCGGAGGTGAGAGAAACACATTTCAGCAGAGCTGTGCTGACAGCTGGAGACCCGGTGACACAGTACTGCTCACTAACCTACTTTTCTTTTGGACATGTAGCTAGATGTGAAAAGCTCTCTCCAAGCAATGGATTGTGGAAGTTTAAGTGCACAATAGGGGATAAACCATTACCTTAAAATTTATCATCATCTCACAATTTGCCATTCAGTGTTTGTATTGTTAGTTTTATGTGGCATTATTAAGCAGACATAATTTTGTGAATTACTTTTTCTTCCTTAGGTTCTGAAGAATCAAATATGATTTAGTACTTTATTCACAACAGTTTAAGACTACTAATGAAGTCAAGACTGGTTTAAAAATTTTGGAAAACAGAATTTAATTATTATTTCCCATCAGGACAGTTTGGAAAGAAGGCAGCTGCTAACATTCAGAAAGAGTCCACATAAGGGAACAGATTTTGGCTGCAATATTATTCAATCAAAATCCTTTTAGAGGTATAGCATTTGCAGTAAAATATGGATCAAAAAAATGTCAAAACAGTAAGAAACGTCAGGTTTTTTAATTCTAGAAGCACAGCAGCAACTTGACCATGTTACACATAACGCAAATACTACCTACTTGCAAATAGCTTACTCAATACTCACTTGGGTCTGTAGTCTTCAGGTGCGGTTTGTCACTTAAAATGATAAAATAAAGCTGTGCATCATTAAGGCCAAGACACTACCGAGATACTTGAAATTGTAAGATTAAATGTGTCCAGTAACTTGATTACATTTTATGGAAATAATTTAACAGTTATGGTGGCAGGATATGTATAAATATATATATCAAATTGTTTAGCAAAAGCTACACCTGTGAGAAGATAATGATATTACTACAGCATCTAGAAGCCCCAGCTTCTAGAAGCAGCGGTGTTGGAACCAGATGATCTTTAAGGTACCTTCCGACCCAAACCATTCTATGATTTTAAGAAGGGATTTAATAAAACCAGCGAAGTGCCTTTATAAATATTTAAGCAGACTCCTATTTTAGAAAAGCTCAAAGGACAAACCAGGAGAAAGCATAAGTTTTTAATTTGAATTTAACATTCAGTCTGTACCGAGTGATCACAGAGTATATATATTGTGATCAGCGATGCAATTATATTTCTTGCAAGTACATAACAGTGCATCAACAAGTGTATATTTATTAAGCGTGTTTCCAAGCCATTTCCTGGTAGTCACTGCTGCCCACAGCCAACTGAAATTCTGACAGAACTTGTCTAAGCAAGGAAAAAAATACAGAACTATCGCTTTCTATCCAGACTCACTAAACAAGCCCTTCTGGTTCTCAACATGAAACAGTACCAGAGACAAGGCAAAGTTTCCTCCTGCTATGTAATTTCAGGATTGGCTTTCCACCTAAACACCACAAATCTCATGCTACAAGAGCCTTACCAAAAAAACAGGAGCCCAACCAGCCAACCCCAAACCCCCAAATCTGAAAATGTGCTTTGCATGTTTAAACATGAGACATTCAGAAGACTGGGTCTTCAGGCAACTGTAGCCGTCACCAGTTCTGACAGATTCTTCTCTTTCCGTTACTCACCTTCCCAGTTACACAGGTCTTGATGTATTTTCCTAGAGATTTCCTTAATCATTGAAACACAACCAGATTTTACTCCAGCTCAAGGCATAAAAAAAGAGGCATTGCTGAAAACTGAAAGTATACTTTTGATTACCACTGCTGTTGTAAGGGGGCACGCTTTCATGTGTGAGACACAAACAGACGCATTCACTCAGATGTCATGTAACTGCAGCGTTAACTTAAGTCTCCTACCTACCATCATGATACCTTGAATTATATAAAACTTGTTACTAGCAAGCTAGAGGCCTTCTGAGGAAAAAGGTATTTAAAAAAAAAAAAATACATCTGCCAAAATCCATTTACTTTGGAGCACTCTCTTTTCTGAAACACTACAAAGCCACTGCCATGACTGAACAAATGCAGTGTCAGGAGTTAGAACACAAATCCTGTCCTTGCAAATAAATCCTGTCCTTATTCACCAATAAGCAATGTATCGGGTATCAGTAAAACTGCAATGGTGTCAATATTGTACGTACAAATAAACCACCCACACAAGTCAGCAGTCATTCTTGCTCCTTAAAAAACTACCTGTAGGCACTGCTGAACCTTCTGACCGCTACCAAACCTCTCCCCCTTCTGGCCAGGATATCCAGAACAGCCTCCTGCAACATGATGCAACCCAAATCATACAACGTTTTGGCTGCAGTGCATGTGGCTGGAGAGAGCAAACAAATACATGTTCTCAAGAATGAGCAGAGTAAGGCAAATTATAGGTAAAACCGGCACACTCCAGCCATCATGATATGTGGCAAGAGTGACTTGTACAGCTTCTGGCCAGAGCAAGTTACAAACCATTTGTTTTCCCTATTTATACATATGTACCTGTGTATGTATCTACACATACTCACAGGTGCTATCACTGAAGAAAACTCCAGTTATGCTAGAAGTTTCACTGGCATATTTCTCCTCAGGCAAATTCAGACCGAGCCCTACTCCTGCTTTTACTGCTTGTTAGCAGCATCAAACTGATCCTTTTTAGGTTGGGTGCTGCCCTGCACACCGGAGATGCAGTCATTTGTAACAAAAGAGTTCTCCAAAAAAAAGCTTACAGATTCAAACTTCTCACTGCAATTATTTCCTGGCTACAATCCGCATGTTCTACAGTTCAGTACATTTCAGGGTAATTCAGTTAGCTGTCCTGCAGGAAACAGGCAGAGAAAGCAATTCTACACAAGGAGACAAAATTAAGAGCACTGGCTGCAGCAAAAGAACCAGTTTTATCACAGGAATGTCAAGTCCTGAGTTCTTTGAGAAATGGTAAATCATGTATATAAGGTCATGGATGTTAAAGGACTGCTCATCTTTCTCAGCTATTGCTTTAACTGATAGAAGTACCATGCATGTAGCTCATGTTTCAGACTGATGAGTGGCACCAATTCAGTGACATGCTAAAATTTTGCATAAATGGTAAAATAAACATGATGAATATGATAAAACTTCTGACAGTACAACTACACTACAGAAAATGCTCGCAGCAAATTCCAGTGGAGTGGGGATGTCACCTCTCATCATGGCTTCCTGCCCCTTCCTCCCATCATTGAAAAAGCCCCAAAGCAAAGCCCACCCGAAGCACTGTCTGCTTCTAGTTATACATCGTAAAAAGAGAGTGGCTGCAAGCTCTCACATTGTTTTCTCCCTTCCATTTCAGCTTTTTTGACATGATATCTGCACAGCAGCCACCATTCCCCAACAAAATTCAAAGAGTAATGGACTGCCCAACTGACGAAGAAGAAACTTGCGAAGAACAGTATGGTTCTGAAAACTGCACTTGCAGCTCCAACCATGCATCATCAACAGCAGAATCCGAATCAGGTTTAATCCAATTTAAATATTGCAATTGCTATAACATGCTAGCATTTCATATTTAATTATTCTCTTTTCAGAGGTCACCATGTCAATCTTCCTTTTGATCTCTTATAATTTTTCCCACCATTTGCCCTTACATTTGTATTTATTATCAGACCAAATCACAAAAAGGAGTATCTCCATAATTAAGACGGATGTTTAAAAAGGCCTCCGGATTTTATTTAGACATCTGAGAATTACTTCTCAATTACACAGATATCATTATAATATGCATTAATTGGGCTGTCACTGTTGAAGCTGTGGTATTACACATTTCAACAGGCTAAACTGCTCAAACATCTACTAGGGATTCCAGGCAGGTGTCAAGTAAAACCTGTGCAAGCCAGAGCTAAATGTTTCTTTGAAGTTAATCATCTGTGCTTCCACCAACAGCACAGTCATTCAGAACCATGTCTTTGTTTTCACCGAGATCAGACAGAGCAGTTCAGCAGGGCTCTCCTGAAAAATCTCACCTACAAGCCTACTTGGTGCAATAAGACAGGATAGCATTACTGTAATACTGACTTGCTGAGCAACACTGTATATGTCGATGTATCCTTGGAGTATCTTACAGCCCTTCTTTTATGGAAGAATAAATAACCACAAAAAGGAGCTCCCTCCCCCCCCCCCCCAATGTAAGAGGAAAATCCTAACTCCTTTTTACAAAAGAAATTTCATGTTCTAGATGAAAACTACAAGTACAACCCCCTGCACGGCATACTCTGGCATAGTATGAACACCCCAAAAATACAGGCTAATTTAGCCCTGAAAGTCTTTTAGTGGTTATTAGCAGATTTATGCATTTGAATCAGTATCTTTTCTAAAAGCTTCATTTCTATCTGTAAATTGCCCATACAAACACTCAGAATGGCAGGAAATGACCATTTCTCCTTTCAGTCCCTGGCCAGATAGACCATCAACTTCTGGATAACAACCAGTCTCAAGGCCAATGGCCCAACAGGTTTCCTAGCCCATGTGCCTATGTATTTTTTTATATTTAACAAGCTCCATACCAACACCTGCATGTAACAATACAGATTTCATCTTTTCTCTCACAGATTCACCAGTAACTCTTAAAATACTACAGAGCTGGGCTCCTCGGATTTCGCACTACTTCGATAAAGAGCACTACACGTATGTTGGCCACCAGATCGTCATTCAGGAGTCCATAGAACATTTTGGAGCTGTGGTATGGCCAGGGGTAAGTACATGACACAGAACCCAGAAAGCTGACACAACGGAAGAGGAGTAAACCATGACAGTGGCACGCAAACATTAATGAAGCTTTCTTAGAGGACACTTTGGACAGCAGAGGTTTCCCTATGCAGAACAAAGTTGTGAGAAAATTCAGGAGAAAGCTCTGCCTTATGCTAATTTGCCAGCTCATGTCAAAAATACTGTGGCACCCAAGTATTTGTGAATTGGATGCAGATACTGAAAAAAAATTAAGAAAGGGAACTTGCGAAGAAGTGTTCAGCTTTCTCCTTGTTTTCAATTCACTGCTGGGAAGTAAACAATCAGCAGTACACAAAAAGGAAGCTGAAAAAGAAAACAGATTAAATAAAGGAGGTTAAAAAATTAAATACACTTCTAAAGAGCAGGCTGGAACAGTTCCATTACAGAATGGAAAACTGTACTTGCAAACAGTTCTTCAGTCTTTGCTTCTCCTGCTCTTAACACCAGAATTTTATGTGAACTGAGAACACCGCCTTTGGGGGAAACAAGGGTCAACTGATAAAGACATGAAAATTAGGATTTCAAAATTTTTTCAGATCCACATTTATTGAAAAAGCTCACAGAAAATGGCAATTTCAAAATAATAGAGAAAAGAAAGCATATGGGTGAGTGAAACAGTATCGTATTTTGAAGTGTCAGATCATCAGTTCTCACATTAATCAGGTGTCAGAATGCAGATGGTAAAACTCTCCAAGAAAATTGAGAGGTTGCACGAAGTGGCCTGGTGATTCATTAGCTGTCAGCTTTCCCAGAACAGGTAGCCAGTGTTGCATTATGAAAAGCACAAGAGTTAAAACAGTAACACAACTCTAAAGAAGAGAAGCAAAGGGGTGAAGGTAGTTTCTTTGGCATTCCTTTATGTTGTTCATAAAAAGCCAATAAATATTCTATTGATAAGATTTTAACAAAGGTCTGATAAGCAATACATCAGTGCTGGTTTTTAGTGTTTGGCTTTTTGATTTTTAAAGCTTATACCATTACCAATAGACCAGTGTTGAGTTGGTAAATAACAAATCTTTTATATTTCCTTTGCAAAAGAAAAAAAAAAATTGTTCTCAAAAAAAGTTCTCAAAAAATCTCTGCTGAAGCCTGACTCTACTTTATCACAGTGATAATAAACCATAACATTTATGATAATAAACCAGAACATTACAATTTAGATATTGTTGAACCTCCTGTGCTGTTCTGACTGCACGGTTCTCATCTAAACACTGCCTACCTCAGGCTGTGAGAGGACTCAGAGTGTATAAATCTGTAGCAAATCCATATTCCATAAACCCAAACCTAAAAATAAGTGGTTTATATTTTTTAATATAAAAAACCCAGGATACATCATAATTCTTTCCATATAACATTTTTACTTTACAGCCTTTAGTATTTTTCATTGTATATAAAAAAAACAAACCAAAACAACAAACCCTGTATAAAAACATCTACTGAATTTCTATGCAACTTACCTGTTACCCTCGTATGGATATGTGTTAACTGTTTTAGGCACTGGCTTTATCTCAGTATCTGGAATCAAATCAAGAACAATTCAACCTCAAAGACAAAAAAGTTTTGGAAATTGGTGCTGGAACAGGCTTAGTTTCCATTGTGGCCTGTATCTTAGGTTAGTAAACTCATATTTCCTTTTGCGTTTCTTGTGAAAGATGATCTAGATCTGCCACTGTCTCTTTAAGGCAATAAAGCAACAGTTTTAGTAAACTTTGTCATTGCTTTTTTAAAAATGAAAAGTACTGTAAAATACTGTTTTGTTAAGAAAGAAACTACCCTAATTATTGGTGAGGGGGAAGCTGGGGAACTTATGCAGATAGTTTTACATATGTTTATGTTCAACTGCATACCTGTGAACTGAAATAAATTCATGTTGTCTTCAGGAGCTTATGTTACGGCTACTGATTTGCCTGAAGTTCTTGAAAATCTCTCATATAATATTTCAAAAAATACACAAAACATGAATATGCACAAACCTGAAGTGAGAAAACTGGTATGGGGAGAAGGCCTCAATGAAGACTTTCCTCTATCCATTTGCCATTATGATTTCATACTGGCAAGTGATGTTGTATATCATCATGCAGCTTTGGAAGATCTGCTAGCAACAATGGTGTATTTTTGTAAGCCAGGAACAGTATTACTATGGGCAAATAAATTCAGATTCACTGCAGACTATGAATTTTTGGAAAAACTCAGCAATATATTTAACACAATGATTCTAGCAGAATTTCCAGAATCAGATGTCAAGCTGCTTAAAGTTACAGTAAGAGAGAATTAAAGAGAAAACTATTCCTAAGTTTGATTTAGTGTCAGCACGTCACAGTTTGGAATGCTTTGCAGCATTAGGGTGCATCTTCTGTGCATTTATGTTTGTAAAGCTGCAATTGTATCCAAGTGTTGCATTTTAAGTTATGAAAAAAATGGCAAGAAAAATGATAAAGCAGCTTGTCTCTGGTTGATACATGTGACTTGTTCAAACAGACCAATTTCACTCCACTGAAGGAACAGTATTAGTAGCAACCATTAGTAAAGTCTTTAACAGAGAGCACTGATCTTCTGGGATGCATTGAACTTCAGTTGTTTGTATGGTGTTTTCTTCCAGCAAGTTTCATTTATATACTCTTTCAGAAACCAATGCAATTTATAGCTTTATAATTTGTTTTTATTAATTATAAAATAATCTTTTAAAGTATCAGAGCGCACATGGTGTTTCTTGATCTTCAGCTTTGCACATTTATTCTGCTGTGGTTTACATTTTAAACATTATTAAACATATACGTATAGCTTTACAATACCTGCTTGAGATTTAACTGTCTGGCATGTTTATATACGTATCAGCCTGTCCTGATACCCTGCTTCATGTGGATTTTTGAGTTTGCCTGAAATCACCCCAAAATGAAGATTTACAAGAGCACCTATGCATCAGCAATTCCGATTTACACACTGTAACATTTTGAGAGGTTGAATTTTTCTTTAAAAAAAATAAAAATTATATGTAAACTCTTGCAAACAATCCAGGTAATGATGTCCCATTACTTTAGTCTAATAAATAAGATATTAGCTACTCCTGAAGTAGCTTTAAGGCCTTCATACAATCGAAATTAAGATCAAACATGTTAAAATTCAGTTTACTGTAAAAAATATGGAGCTTTTGCAGGTTTGAAGTTAAAAGTAACAGTTAAGAACCAAAAATGCATGCAGTAAGCCTTTCCAGCCTAATTCCAAATCCTTAAGTGTTGGCAGTTCTGGCATGTCCATTGCCAGCAATGGGATGCACAATAAGGAAACTTCCTGATGACAGGAGTTAGGTTAACCGGTATTAAGCTGTACCCAGGTGCCTCTACTGATAAATACACACAATTTAATAATCAGCATTCAGTAATGAAAACATGCATTCCAATAAAAAGTCAAACTTATCTTTTAATATCCTGACCCATATAAAATCACTTTAAGTTTACAATTGTTGGTTTTCTAGAATACACAATAATCAGGTGGATACATGACAGGAAGCCAATTCTCAGTGAAATTTGCACAATGAGTCCATCCAAGCAACTTCATTAGCTGAAGAAAAAAAAAAAAAAGCAAACATTAAAAACAATGAGAAACTCTAGGGTCTCACTCTTTCTAAAAATCAAGCACTGCATTGAAATCAACATCTTACTAAATACATCTATTATTAGAAAGCTAACAGGCTGGAGAACCGGTGATCTCCTACTTGCTCCTGAAAGGCAAAAACCATTTTATATGATCTACAGTCTTTCAACTCAACACACAAAAATTTTGTCCCAAGAGTTACACTAATTCCCATTATTTCTCTACCTATGTTCTACTAGCAATAATTGTGATTAATAGTAGTAAAAATAACAGTGGTTAAACAGCAACATAATGGGATTTTAAACATGCAGAAAATCTTTGGCTAAGTTGTCTCTGCTGTCCTTTACGCCCCAAAGCAGGTTTGAGAATGTAAATTGCTAAAAATGACAGTTACTCACAAAGTAGCTATTCCAGAAAAAGAAAGAAGAAATCGCTATTAAAAATGGAGGCCAAGCCACTAAAGCCTGGATAAAGTTAAAATTTAAAGCTGTATTTAGTGAGTTCTACAGTGTACCAAAAATTCAGAAAGACCTGTATCTTACTTTAAAAAGCTTACGTAGCATAAGTACAATGCATTCCTTTACCAAATACCTTACCTGGATGCAGTTTTTCAAGTTGTCCTTTGTTGGCTTCTCTTCCGCAAGCTTTGTGGCAAACTTGAGACCTCTCCCATACATTTTATTTACCAATGCATGCTTATAGGCAAAAGTCAAAACCTACAATGTGAAAACAAAAATAAATCAGATACTTCAATATTTTAATCTTACCAGGCTTAAAAAGTAATAGCAGATTCTGTTCAGGTAGCAGAAGTGATTTAAACAAAGTACAACACTTACACAAGATAGTTTGCATTTCTTTTTTTTCCAGTAAAACGGACAATTCACAGGAGTAATAAACATGAACTTTCTAGAGACTATTTCTGACTTCATGAACATATTTGACTTCAGAACATCTTATGTAACACAGATGTCCCTATTCTAATTCTTTATTCATTACATTTCTACCTTCTTTGGATTTTCATTCTCTAGATGCAATTGTATGGTATTAAAGAAAAAAAAATAAATATCAAGAACCAGGCAGGTATATCTTTGACCCACAGAAACAGACCCAGCTGAGAAGTTGGATTCCTAGTAAGTCACAAACTTACTGTAGAAACAAGTATGAACATACATAGTGAATGATACACACACACACACACACAGAGAAATGCACATAATTATAAACAAGCAATGAAAACAAGTAAGCATGGAGACAAGCCTCAAGTCTGGGGTCAGCTCCTCGCTACTGGTAATTTATTAAGAAGATATTATAAAAAGCTTTCTTTTGATAACATTAATTCTAGAGACAGCTTACAATATTCATCAATACTATAATTAACACGTGCAAATAAATGTATCTATTTAAGACCTAATGTAAAATAAATCAGGTTCTTAACACCCAAGCATTGACAGTGTTCAGGGTGTTGCAAGGTAGTTCATACCACTTCACCAGTCACAGCACTAAGAATTAGTGCAATCAAGACATGGTTTCATATATTCCCTTTGGAACACTATCAATGTTCCACTGTCCGAAACCAGGACAAACACTCATAGTAAATAAAGGGTTTCTTTTTTTTTTTACTGAAGAGCGACATACCAGTAAAGTTGGTTAACATGGTGGTCTTTCTGTTGCTGGCAAAGTTTATGAAATCTCGTATTAGTTCGTTATTCATTTCCCCTCACTCTTTATATCATTTCAAACAAAAGTTACATTTTCCCAATGCCCACTTAAAATATCCCTTTAAGAAAAGCTAACAAACACGCTTCAAGGATGTTCAGAAATAAGTATTTTGCATTAAAGCAAAGAAAAAAAAAATAACTATCATAAGAACCTAAACCATAAAGGAATCTGAGATCTGAATCCCGCAAGGACTGAAGAACCTGCCTAATTTTATCTGCCTGAACACTGCCACTGAATGTCAATCACACGCACAAGGCTTTGCAGGATCAAATGGAGCTAACAAAAAAACAAAACAAAACCAGAAATAATTTACTAATTATCAAGCAAATAAAGATGTAATTCTGAAGCTCTAAAGTATATGCCAAGCACTTTGAGTTGCTATTTCTTATGTCTTCAAGTACTTTTTTTCTTGTGTTGAGGTGTTCATACTTAAGGTGTCATAGCTTAAAACACACACATATGCAACAATGAGTATACAGCACCATTCACATAGAGATTTTCCAAATGCTGCTATTGGAAAAATACTTTGCATGCTGCATTCTCCATCCAATTATTTTGGATATTTTCTTAAAGCAAAACACATTAGCAAACACTTTTGAATAACTGCTCAGTGGATCCATAAGCAGCTTTAGTTTGTTAAACTAAGCTTATAAAGAAAACATTAATTCCCTTCTATAAAAGATGATAGAACCACAAAACAAAAACATAACAAATAAAAAGTAAAATGAAAAATGCATCTGAGCTCTCAGCAAATATAACATATTGGAGGCTATCCAGAAATAATGTCACTGCTCTATTAAGAAATCTCTTACCTGACCCTGTAAGTTTTGAATGGTTATTGAACATCAGTGATAAAGGCAGGAGGAAAGCCACTTGACAGCATTTCTTTCGTAACAGGGCTTCCTAGAGTTTTTGTGGCAAGAAAACAAAGCATTTTACGAAACACCCTTGCTCTGGCCGAATAAAAGTTTGGGTATTTCTAAATGAGAGAAAAGTTCTCTGCTGGACCAAAAGTTTGAAAACAATGCTCCAAAAGCACTTGATAAAAGACAGTAATTTCTGTTTTAGTGCTTGGAAAAAAAAAAACCCAACCCAATCCACTGCATACAAGTTAAGTAAAAATACTAAAGGTTCATTAGCACTTCAGAAGTTAAGAATAATGCATGAGATTCTTAATATCAGAATAGGTTTACAAACAAAATATGTGAGGTAAGAAATAATGCTTTATATCTTATACACATATTGGTCAAATTAAGCCTTAAATTAAAATATTGCAAGCTTTAAAAGATCACAGAAGTGAAGACTGTAATTCCTTGATACATGTAAACAAAATGTAAACTGGAGTGCTATTAAGATGTAACCAAGAAAACAGCTGCTATTTGAATGTATAATAACAGCAAGTAAAACAGTCTGCAGTATCTAAAAGCAGTTGCTAGATGAAAGAACAGGAATGAATTCTAAGTATTTGGTGTTATTTCATAATTTCAATAAATATAATTAAGACTAGCTTTTACAGGACAAGTGACATGGCCCAGAAATTGGCCAAAGAGCGATAAACAAAGGGTTGTAAGAAAAGGCAATGCATACTTAGAGGATACTGGCAAGGCGGTGGGAATCACTGATGGATATTTTATTGCCCAAGGCAATGGTCTGCAGTGCTAAGTGTGTGAAGAGCCAGACCCATGGAAGAGGTTGGATGTCCATGTCCTACATAGCTGCTTAACTTGCCATTGGCTACAGAAAGATGCTTAGTTAGGTCAGTAAAATGCTGAAACCATCTGTCCTCAGACATTTGCCATTTGCAGGGCCAAAGTATTCAGAAGCCTGAAACCACTTTTTGAATCCAGCAACACTAAACTATCTAATTAAACTTTTCTAGTATCCCAATACTGTTACCTATTGAGAAGAAAAAAAGACTTGAAATAATAAAGTAACTGATTATACAATAGTTGATCAAAATATATCTACATTTATAAATAATTAAAATACTAGTAACAGGAAATTATTTTTTTCAGGTTTAATACATTTATGATAATAAACTAAGGTTTCTCAGCTACAGTTGTTGGCTTCTCTCTGCTCTATCAACTAGACTACTATAAATAAAAGCAATATTCATATAAAAAGTTGACTCATCATATTTTCAAGAGAGGGAGAGGAGTTAAGGAAATCAAGTATTCAACAAAATTCTGGCAGTGACTGAATACAATCAGCTGGAAAAGACAGCTGCATCTGACAGTGCAAACAGCAACATGGAAAACAATCCAGCCAAAGATGTTTAATAGACAAGATAGAAAGGTTCAGGCCTTTCATTTGTTTTTTAAACGTAGTTTTAGATGTGACTTTTTGCTTTTCAGTTAATTTAAAGGTTGAAGGGCATTAAATTCTACAGATGAGACATTCCCAGTAACAAACAGGCAATATCCTACTACTCTCCTGCAGCAGTTCCGTTTAAGCCTGGGGATTTGGGCCTACAAATTTTAAAGCTATGTTCCGGGTATAAGAAAAATTGCACATCTTATGTTCCATTACTAAAACCCCTAAAGCACTATCACAAATGTGTTAGCATAATCAGACAAATACTTGCTGCATAAAGCTGTCTCAAGTGGAGTTTATCTGAACCACTTTAGTGTATGCAGGAGACAAATGTTTTCTTTCATGTTTCACTCAAAATAAATCTTCAGAGACAAGTGATCTAATTAGAATAGCTGAAAATGGGAACAAATGCAATCACTATCAAAGGTCAGCACCAGCTTTCCTACATACCTGCTGCAGTATGGGGACAAGCATGATATTTCAATGGAAAACTGGCAATTCAAAAGAACTAACAAATGCCCTGTGGCAACACAGGTACTACGTCTGCAGAAGAGAGGTGAAACAAGTGATAGTACTTGTTTTACTAGATGGTGGGCAGAAATGCACAGAGAAGTGATGGAGTTCCTGATTCATCTTTGAAAACAACATAGAAGAAAACATGGTCTCTGTCTTCAAAAATTTACTTCACCTTTTAATTACTGACATCTGGATGATCTGAGACTTACAGAAAACTTAGAGGTAAAAAACCTTGATGTTTCTGTCTAAAGCCATATATACTTGAATGATCAGTGCAGTATTCAAGTGCCTTATTTCCATCTTTTCTCAACCAGTTGCTCCATCTTTCAAGTGCCAATGCCACAAAACCATGTTCATATACAGGAAGACCTCCACATTTTTGCTTCCAACATCATGCTTTAGAATAAGTTGTCTGCCTCTTCAGGACTCATTTGAAGGACATTCACACAAGGTCTATCCCAGATCCTGCATCACTACTCCACTCTACCCTTCCTCCTTCCAAATCTCTTCTATTCCCCCAAAAGGCAAGTGAGTCATGCAAGGTTAGGTGATAAAGCCATGTCACAACACTTCATTTTATCAGTCCAGCCTAAGTCAGTCCAGAGTGGCATCACAGAAAGGCTGTTAAAGCCATAATTTATTTCCTACCAAGGTGAATTTTGCCAAGCACAACCAAGTCAGCTGGACTGAGAAACTTTTACCCTTACCCTAGCAAAAATACTCATTTCTTAGACAGAATCTGTTTTGAAGCCTTAAACATTACACTGTTCATTAAACTTCCCATCTCAAAGGAAGCAAACTACATGAACAGTCTGGTTTCCCTTAAATGGGGGAATTCCAAATTTTCCTCTAACAGTCTGAAATAAAGTTACTTGCACTAAGCTATTCAATTTGTTTTTAAAATAGCAAAATACTCCAGAAATACAACAGCATGTTGCATGTAACACCAAGGTGAAGGTTTATACGACTGTTTCTTCCAAAAAGACAGAAGAAGCTGCAAAGGAAGATGACAAATGGCCACTGCGGATATTTAAAACATCCCACTAGACCATCATGTAGGGCAGAAAACATTTCTATCGTTATTACAGCCAGCTCCTAAGAAAACTACTAGATGGACATGACATCTATTAGTAAAGGAAATGAAAAAATATGAATAGCAGCAAGCGTGAAACCTCTAGGAAGCAATAAAGGAAAAATGAAAGTTTTATTCCCCACAAATCTGCTATCAGCAAAAAATCATTACAGTGCTCTATCACCTCCTTTCAAAGCAAAATTCTCAAAGCCATTACTGCCCAAGCCACATGATTCTCACTCCTCATCCCTTTCAAAAAGTTTCCAGAAGAAGAAAACCTCGAAGTATAAAAATGAACAACTAAAGTCTCAGCTCCATTAATCACATGAAAGCTTTAAGTAGCAGCATGTATTTCTTTCCTTTCAAACTTTTTTGTTTTTTAGTTAGGTACTGCTGGGATTAGAATTACTGAACAATACCATGGGAGAGGTGAGGTGCTAAAACTGATAGCAGAGCCTTGTTTCTGTGTGGTCACATATGGCCTGTACTGCTAACAACAGCAGAAAGCTTATTAGCATTCCCTTTTGATCTGACAGCCTCACGTAATTAAATAGGCATGGAGAACAGATCTGTGGCTGATGGAGGTCTGGTATTGGCAATCTGGAAGCAGATGAAGCTCAAGTTAAAATAAGCAAGACATTTGTGCTGGTATTTGTGCTTGTATGGGGCTATGTTTTGGATTTGCAATGAAAACAGTGTTGATCACACAAAGGGATATTTTAGCTGTTGCTGAGCAGTGCTTGCACAGAGTGAAGGCCTTTTCTGCTCCTCACTCCGCTAGTGAACAGGCTAGGGCTGCACAAATTGTTGGGAAGGGATGCACCCAGCACCAAAGGGATATTCCATGAGACATCATGTTCAGCAATAAAAGAAATGTGGAAGGAGGAAGAGGGGATGTTCGGAGTTAAGGTAGAGCTACTTCCAAGGAACTGTTACATGTGGTGGACCCTGCTGTCCTGGAGATAGCTGAACTTCTGCCTGCCAATGGGAAGTAGTGAATGAACTCCCTGCTTTTGCTTTGCTTGTGCATGCAGGTTTTACTTTACCTATTACATTGAGACAACTCATGGGTCGAGATAAAGACAGTTTTATGTTTCCAGTTCTCCTTCCTGCTGCAGGGGAGAGAGAAAGTGACTGTGTAGGGCTCATGACAGTCAACCATTTTATATTTCAATTTGACTAGTAAAACCAAGAGGAAAAAGCAGGCAAACATACTGCGTAAACAGGATGGAAGTTATACCCATGTGAAATACTATAAAGTCCTAAAAAGTTTTGTAGTCTTTTCAGTACCAATTCAATTACACGGAGACATCAATTTTCAGAGAAAAAAAACGAATACGCACTTAGACAAATCCATGGTTAAGGCAACCAAAGAGACAGGTTCAATCCCTGACCTGTGCAATTCAAATCAGTTACTCATTCCAGCCCCAGAGCCCACAGCTCAGGAGTGCCAGGAACCAGTATCAGTCTTAGAAGAAAAACAACCTGTAACAAAGTGATAAACTTCCAACAAGATGTCTATGTTGGCTGGTTTTCCACTGAAATGATACTTGTGAGCTTAAAAAAAAAAAAAAAAAAAAAAAAAAAATCAAACCAGAGGGTCACTATACTGGAACACAGTACTGCAGTACTGTATTTACAAACAGACAGCAAGAAAATCATGTGCCTGATGACACGATTAAAGCGCAAAATCTGCTACCACATGATATTATAATTGGGTAAAGATTAGAAGAGATATGCTGAGAAGTGAGGGTAACTACCATCAACTTTTTTGTTCAAGCCTCCAGCTAAAGCACAAGTTCTTACTGGGAAGATTATTTACTGCCAAGGAAATGAAACAGGTTTTCTTAATTTCAAATTTCTTTGTTTGTAACTATATGAAGTGCTTTGGCAATTTAACTGATTTATAAACAAACATACTGGTCACTTCACCTTCAACTAAAACAGACCCATATGTTAGAGTTAAGTACAGAAACTAATTAATTCTCAATAATTCAACAGTTAAATGTAAAAAGTAATAAACTCTGTAAATTAAAAGCTACATAAGTAATCACATACAATGGATTGTTTTATTCTTCTGGAATAGCTGTCCTGAATGAAGCAGACAAAAATTTAAAATCTCAGGATTAGGAACCCTGAAATGACAGGGAAATCTGTACTAATAAATACGTAAGTGTATTTTTTTTCCCAAGGGTTTCTCCTTTACCTCTACAAACATTACTGACAGCAAAACATAAAACTTCTCTTGTCCATAGTGTAGAAGAGGCTACAGAATGCAGGACTGAACAGAGCAGGGCTGCTGCACACTTCTGTGTGTGTACAGCTAGAACAGCGCAGGGGTTAATCAAAAATATTCCCTGAAAGGTACAGAAAGAAGCAATTCAACAAAGCAAGTAGCATTTTCATGGAAGTCGGGTACTTTTCTACACCCTTCCCTTAACCTCTATGTTCACATGCATGGGGATGGGCTTACCATGGATTAGACAGGCTTGGCAAAACCTCTGTGGAAAAAGGTCATTAAGGAAACACAATATACGGGACAGCATGAAAAAGTACAAGGGAGGAATGTATGAGGCTGTGCACACAAAGGCGGTGCATAATTCCAGAAGAAGCCATTGAAAAACCCAACATGCAAAATCCAAAAATCCTGCTTTGCTCTCTTACCTTGCTGTCAAAAAGATCAGTCCATTTTGTTGTTTCCCAGAATGTCTCTGTCAAAGCTTCAGAGCAGCTCTCATGATCCTCATCTTTGCCTTCTGCATCACTGGAAGCAGCCCCTTCTTGGGCCTGCAGATGAAGAAGCTGGTCAGCCAGCGCACTTCCTTTTCGACAAAGTGCATCCACTAAAGTAGTCTTCTGTTTTTCCATTTCACTAGAAGAAAACAGTACGTAAAATATTAGGTCTTTTTGCAGATACCTCATTAAGAACAGAATCAGTGCTGTAGTGAGCTTAAGCTAAAATGTCTGCAGCAGTTAGTACACATAAAATGAAAATCAGCACAAAAAAAATATTAAAGCACAGCTACTTAAATAAACTAACTGTAAAAAAATTAGAGACACTATGCATTAAACAAGCTCAATCATTCTTCTAAGTCTGAAATGCCTTTGATGAGGCAAGGGCAACTCAGGATTCTAAAACTGAGTAAGCCAGCATTTAGAAATACAACTTTAGAGTTCCTGGCATTATAAACAGAGAGTCAAATCCACCACTAACATAAACAGATACAAGTCTGTCAACTTCAAAGGAATTGCACCCATCTAAAGTACCACTGAATTCAGTGTTCAATTTCAGATGTTAGATTCAACCACATGACCTAATGGGTCAACTTACCAAGAAATGGTATTAGAATGAAGTTTACTGTATCTGAGCTTTCCTTTTATATCAGCAATTCTAGAATTACACACAAATACTCAGCATAGATAGAACCTTGTTTTAGAACTGAAACCTGGTATTTTATCTAAAATAACAAGTAAGCGTCTCCCATTTTAAGGGCCTAATTTTCAGATCTGTTGCTCTATTTGTGACTAAACCAGCATCACATCACGTGCTTGAAATCCATTGGTTATTCTCCAGACTAAGGTGACTGTCAAAATACTGTCTTCCTAAGTATATATACTGGTAATTCACAGGAACAATCTAAGCCTGAACAACGGGCCTCAAAAATACTCTGAAGTATAGTTGCCATGCTTTTCACAAATGAAAGCGGTCACTTCTTAGACTGCTGTCAATTTTTTTTTCAAATACAGATCCAAAAGGTTGCAAGGTATTATGAAAAGGCAGGTAGCATTCAAAACACATACCTCTAGATTGATGTTCTAGTGGTCCCTGGGATCTGAGATTAATCTTGATACAAAGTAGCTTAAACTTGTATCAGGCTTGATCTTTATACAAAACTGCATTTTCCTCACACATTTAAATCCTGAAAGCATGCTTGTTTATTTACTATTTCTAAGTAAAAATGTGCAGGTTTCAGTGTTCCTGCATTCTAGAGATATAAAAGAACAAAATAATTTTGCAGTCAAATTTGAAATTACCTGAACCCCTAAAAATAGCACAAGTTATTCAACAAGGTTATAGTCATTCCATTTCTTATAAGCAGAGACGAAGTACATAAATTACAGAAATAGGATGCAAGAAAATTATTTACTGGGTAGGTACTTTTTTATAGTAGTTGCGTCAGGCCTGGGATCGGTCTTCATGGCAAAATATATTGCTAATGCTGTCTGATCAATATGAGAAATTACAGTATTTGCAGCTTCAACAATTTCATCAAGTCTTTTCATTCGTTCCTAGAAGAAGAATAAGAAAGGTATTTAGCACTATGAAATCATGGTCCTAATTTTTGAAGACAGTGACAGATGGTGGATTTAGCTGTGTCATTTCAAGGGGTTACTGTCCTCAGGTGACTGTGCAATTCTGCTAGAAGAAATTACCAAACCAGTATAGGAGTAGAATGGGATGTGTGGTTGTCTCTGTAACCACCATTTAGAATAATATTGTTACAGCTGAAACCAGTAAGAAAACTTACAATGTGTCTAATTTAACAAGGAGTAAATGATAAGCAAACATATTAGGTAGGCATACTCTATTTCATTTTGCTCTGGGATTAAGTAAATCCCACAGTTAGGGAGGCAGCTGTCAATCGAATTAGGAACTTCTGCTTTATAGTATTGACTTTGGTGGTCACTTCAAGACCAAATACGTAGGAAGGAAGATTCATTTGTTTAGGCTACACAGAAGTATTGAGACAAGCAAGTTTAAAATGTATTAAATGACCTTTTCAGAATCCAGCTGATGAAGTCTTGCAACGTACAATGGAAGATGATTAGGAAATGCTTCTTTCAACTCATTATACATGTCAGTGGTATCCAGTCTAGAAGAGAGGAGGACATAGCATGAAAGCACAGATTCTGGCTATTTTTTTGTACAGCTGCTTCAAGCTTGCGTAGTCATGACAGCAGACATACTTGGTCATCCACTGTATTTTTAGATCTCTTAAAGCTTCAGCAAATTCTTCTTTTACATCTTTTTCTTTTTCCTGTTCTCTTTCTTTGTCTTTGCTGCCATTTTTACTTTTTGATGGTGATGGTATCAGATGATAGTGAACAGTAAGGACATCCTGTGGGTAGGAAGGGACACATACTGAGAGGGATAAAGTACATTTTTTTTTTCCTGATGCTATATAAAAGTTAAATCATAGCAAGCAACTACTCTGAGCAATGCATACACTGAGTAAGGATTCTGAAAAGATACTAGTCATTAAAAATTCAGGAACTGCTTTAAGTTTTTATTTTAAGCAATGCATGGATATAAATATTAAAATAGCACACTGAGTGTAGAGACAAGAAAGCCAAAAATTAAGCACATTGTTGTGTTTATATGATTTTACATGATACTAGTTAGAGAATCAGAAGGGTGTGGGGGTTGTTTGTTTATAAAAAAGCAAGTAACTTGGTTAAAAGGCAAAAAGAAAAAAAATCAGAGATTCTATCCTACAAATCTGGCAACAATCAAATTAATAAAGATAAACTAATTCTAAAAAATAATACCCCAATAGGATAAAAAAAAGCACGAGTCATGCCATTCTCAGGTATTTACTGAGACAGTATTTTTTCCATGTGCCTCCTGAACTAGCTGAAGCATCCACAGTTAACTGTTTTCCAGTTTGCTGCTACGGACTTTACAGTTTTACCTGTGTCTGTGCTCAAATTAAGTAGACGTAACAGCAAGACATTTTTAAAACCCTATATGCTAGCATAGGAGTAGTCTGACTTCATGCTACACTAGTCAAGGATTACCATGAGAAAGTCAGCTACTGGTATTTAAAAGGAAAATCCTAACTATCTTAGACCATGCTCTTCAGTCCATTTCCCAAAATGGTTTACATATAAATTGGCAAATAAACCAGCATTAGATTTCAGTCATTGCGTCTAAGACATTGCAATTGCTGGGAGAAGCTATTTTATTGGGTTTGGTTTTAATGTTGAAATTTTTAAAAGAGCAAGAGAGGACACATGTCCCATTATTTTACAAACAGGGTATTTCACAGAGCAGATCAATTTAAAACCTCTACATACTGTTACTCCGCTGCAACACTGTGCACAATACTGTGCTGCATGCCCAATTGCCACAGCAATTTAATTATTTATGCCAATTATTCAAAAACATATTTGTGGGAAAGTTTCCCATACACCAGGTCGGTGTTGCATAATGAAATAAAACCTTTTGCACAAGATGGAGTTCTTTCAGATTACTTAAATAGCGAGTAAAAAGTGACTGTTAGAAATTGCTATGTAAACCTTGAAATAATGGACTTCAATACTACACTTCTGAAACTATTCAAGAACATTGACACAGAACAATTTTATTTGAACTTAAGAGTTTAGCAGACCAACAGCTCACTCCAGGTTACTGAATACTGGTAACCGAAAAGTGACATCAATATTCCCTTAAACAATTTTTCCAGCTACTTAACATGCAATTGCTGATGAACCACAAAATTCATGCTTACATTTTTTTTTTTTAAACCCAGTTTAGATCACTAATCTTCATCAAAACATAACTTTCACAAGAACTGTCCTGTACATAATGGTTCTAAAGCACAAAGTGGATGACCAGGCAGTGAACCTAAGACTACAGCAAGACCTAGGCCAGAGCATGAAAAAAGGGTTCTGGAAGCAAGCACATGTAGCGGAGGATACAAAGTCACGTATGGAGCTGTCTAAGGTAATTAGTATGCTAGAAAGCAACAATGCAGCTCATTAAAGCAAGCCAAGCATTTTAAGATGCCTAAAAAAGTTAGTTCAGCGCAAAAATTTGAATCAGTAGTATGCAGTGCTTTTTTAAAACATGTCCCCTCTACTGAGATTAATACTTTCCAAAGAAAGAAACCTGCTTTCCTAGAAATATTCTTCTAATATTTCAGGATTTCATTCTTGAAAGTCCTCTTTGATCTTACTTGGCAAGATGTTTGGAGTTAGGCACCTGAACAGTCTCTGCATTCTCAAGCCTTCTCTGTATGACAAGGCTACCACTCTGGTTTAAGTTTCAAGTGTAATCAGATTAATAAAATCCCAGTTATGTGGATGAACACTTTCATTTAAGAGACTAATTCTATGTAAATAAACCATCAACAGTAAAATGCCATCTCCCCATTCTCTCAGCTAGGTGTTTTCGGTCTCATGAGATCCTGCAAGCATTACAAGCTATGATCATTGAAAGGAAAACAATGCACTTCACATCTAGGCACCCTCCTTCTGAAAAAGAGCTTATAGAAAAAGAGGTGCATTCTCCTCTACAGACATCAAACTTGCTTCATGGGATAAATAAGGTTTAGGTGCTTATCACATTTAACTAAACTATCACAAGACTGTAAGATGGACTGACATCATCTTTCTTTTCTCTATTCTGACTGTAAACACTAGCATCATCTATAGAACTTGGCAACCCCTAGATACTAGAAGATCCCAGAATGACACTGTCATTGCCATTACAGAAACATTAATCATTAGAGATAAAGGAGAAGGCAGTTCTTCACAATTCACAGCTTTAATCTGCTTTCTTATTCAAATTTCACTATAATTGTTCCACAGCAACAGAACTGCTGGTGTACAGGATTTTAATTTTATATATGCCTATAAAAAGATATAGGGCTATAGCCAAAGGAAGGCCATGAGAGAGCATATTATCTGTTGAAAATATTACTTTAAGGAAACTTCCAAGTTAATAAGAAAGATTCCCTTTGACTATTCTAAAACAAAACAAAAATAACAACAACAAAAACCCACAAAAAACCCACCAAACCAGTATCAAAAACTTTGGAAGCATACAGGATATGCACTTTGGTCAGTGTACTCTGTGCACAGCTTGATAAGCCTCAGTGAGTTTACTTTTAACAGAACTACAAACTGTATACATAAACAACTGCAGTGCCCTCCACACAATCACCTCTTAAAAGAGCTTAGTTAACAGGCAACTTAATTTTGTTTGAACATTTAGATTTCTGTCTGATGATTCAAGGTCTGGTATTTTATATAGAAAAGACACATGAACTACTGTTACTTGTACCTTTAAACATTCACAGGAAAAGTAACAACAGGAAAAAGCTCCTTAAAGGAGCACATCCCAGATCTCATCTTCCATTTAATAAACACCATGCACATCTTCACATACACAGTTGAATGCACATATGGAATTTGTATCGATTTTAAGATGTATACAATTTGTGTAAGATTTCTCATTTTTACAGCAATACTCTTAATCATTTGAAAAAGAATGAAGTTAGTATTCATCAATATCTGCACAATGCATTTCTTACTAGAAACTGGAGAAAAGGATGGCAGAGGAGATGAAGAATTTTTTTAGCCCTTAGCCAGTTGTTACCTATTGCTCTTCAAAAGCTGCATTATTGAAAACAACAACTTGAAAACAAAGTGGAAAAAAAATCAGATTGCAACTGTGTTACAGAAGTTAAGCTGTCAAAGACGAAAGGTATGTAGAACCAGTTTGGTTTTCACATGGCTGCTTAGCACATGCTTCCCTATTACAGACGAAGGGCTCTTCTAAGTGTACACCAGAGGGCACTCTCTACTTCAGTGGGGATCAGTTCAAAGTTAAAACATCACTGAACTCTGAACTTCCGAATACTGATCCTACGATATGTATGAGAGATTGGATTTTTTTTAAGTCCAGACCCCCTAAAGACAAGAAGGCATCAAGTAAAAAGTCGTGTCCAAGGGTTATTTTGAGTTTGGTTTGTGGTTTTTATGTAAAATTAAGTTCTCCAGAATAGCTCTTCAAGCAGAAAATTATGGATTAGACTTTCAAATCTGTCTAGTAAAACAAAGACACCTGCTTATTCCATAGAAAGAACTCACTAACACTTTTCTCCAGTTATAAATGAATTAGTTATCTTCTTTAGAAAATTAAGCTGCTATTTCCTGGCTTAACCTCAAACTACTTTCAGCTAAACTAGAGAAGCTGTTGAGCTATGGGCTGGATGAGCAGTCAAGTGGATTGAAACCTGCTGAACTGCCAGGCCCAGAGGGTGGTGATCAGCAGCACTGTTGGAGGCCAGTAGCCTGTATGTACCCCAAGGGTCAACACTGGATTGAATTCTGCTCAACATCTTCATTAATGACCTGGATAATGAGGCAGAGTGAGCCCTCAGCAAGTTTGCAGATGATACCAAACTGGGAGAAGTGGCTGATACAGCAGAGGGTCGTGCTGCCATGCAGAGGGACCTGGACAGGCTGAAGAAATGGTCTGTCAGGAACCTCAACAAGTTCAAAAAGGAGAACTGCAGTCTTGCACCTGGAGACAAATAAACCCATGCACTAGTACATGCTGGGGGCCACCCAGCTGGAAAGCAGCTGGGCAGGAAAGGGCCTGCATGCCCCAGTGGACATCAGCTTGTATGTAAGCCAGCAATGCGCCCTTGATGCAAAGAGGGCTAATGGTATCCTGGGCTGCATTAGACAAACTATAAGCAAGTAGAGGGAGGCAATCTTCCTCCTCTACACTGGGGAGGGCCATACCTGGAGTACTGTGTACAGTTCTGGGCTCCCCAGTACAAGAGGTACTTGGATGTACTGGAGACAGTCCAGTGAATATCCACAAAGCTGATGGACTGAAGCATCTCTCTTATAAGGAAAGGATGAGAAGGCTGGGACTGTTCAGCATAGAGAAAGCATTTTTGGGGTGGAAGGGCAGGAGGCACTTGGGGATTGATTTCCTGTATCTGTGTAAACATCTGTAGGGAAGTTGCAAAGAAAAAGGCAGACTTTTTTTCAGCAGTGTCTACTGACAGGACAAGAGGCAACAATCACTAACAGAAACAAGAGGTTCCCATTGACATCAAGTTCACAGTAGGGGTGACTGAATACTGAGCACAGGTTGCCCAGAGGTCATGGAGTCTCCACTCCTGGAGAAGTTCAAAAGGCGTGTGGACCTGGTTCTGGGAAACTAGCTCTAGAAGGCTCTCCTTCAGCAAGTGGGTCAGAACATGTGAGCTCCACAGGTCCCTTCCAGCCTCAGCTATTCTGTGAAAATAACAGTGCTTGCAAACAACCAGAAATACCCACCCTGGATTTCTGGTAGTGTCACACACGTAGGCACAAGCCAACAAGTTCTCTCTTTCTATGCTGGAAAACATCTTAACGACATGTAAACTCATGACAGGGCAGGGCAAGTATTCAAAACTTGTAAACTAGGAAGCCTGCAGAGTTGCATTCTCAGAAAAACATTCATTAATGGAGCTTTTGCAGATCAGCGCTCTGAAATACAGTTTTATTTATTTGCTGCTAGTATGCTGATGCCTCACAAGTAATAGGTAGAGGTATCAAGAACAGTTTTATTTTGAATTGGGTGGGTATACTGCTCAGATCTGAGCACAAATCTCTGTTCTAAAAACATAAGAAAAAAAGAACATACAACCTCTTGAGTCTGTTTAATAGGTTTTCTTACACAAGTTAAATCATGATTAGAGTTTAACTCCCTTGTAAGAGATTCACTTAGTGTAAGACTTTATACCCTATTCCTCAGGAAGCTGCACACTTACATGGGATTTTAAATCACCTTGCTGAAAGCGATCTGCACACTTTTCAGATGCAATATGAAAACTGCAGCAAACTTCTTGTAAAGCCTAATCACATTCACCCTTGTTACCACGCCAAGATCAGACTAAGCTGGCTGGCATAGTTACCAGCGCACTGTTAACAAAATAACAATTACAGTGATACCCAGTTATTCACGATTGTCATGCCTTCTAAGGCCAACCAACTCGTGCATCACTCCAAAACATGGTAACTTGAAAACATGAAGTTGTAAAAAGCCTTACAACTTAAGAACAAAACAAAAGAATACCCAGAAGCCTTATAATGGTAGCGTACTAACAGTTGTTTGGGTTTTTTTATAAAGACTCTATCAGTCTTTATAAAATATACTACCTAAAGTAAAAAAGCACAATATAAAACACTACTATGTTAAAAGTCACTAACTCCTTATCCAAAGTATCTTAATACATGCTTACAAAATTCTTTCTGTAAATTCTAATACCCGCTACATCATTGTATAAACTCTAGCCTATAATGAGTTAAATTCAGTTTGAGTAGAATCGTAACTGAGAGACTTTTCAATCCAGTCCATCCCTCCCAAGAAAAACCTGAGTACTACAGCATGTTTCTATGACTGTAATGAAGCCAGCTCTCAATTCACTAGAGTTGGTATACAGTTAGATATTCAGTTCTACAAAGTGTTCAGTTTGTATTCAGTTCTCAATTTGCAGACAGAATAGGCAAAAACACTTGCCACAGAAAATCTTGACACTACACACTGAAGATTCCAAAGTGATTCATAAAAAGAAAAATTACAGACCGCTAATTATCACATGCATTTTTACAGCACTTATTGCAGAAGAATCCAGATGCTCACGTGCCTTTCAGCTTTGTGTTACAATAGTGTTTTGTCATTCTACCAGTAGACATACTTAAGGTGCTGAAGTAAATAACTCAGGACTAAGGAAGTAGATGAGGGAGACAAATTAAAAAACCAATACTGGTAGACAAATTCTGCAAGTCATACGCAAAAAAGACTTAAGTATATCTTTTTCAAAAACTAACATTCAGTACCTTTTTAAATTTTCCTTGTCGCTTTGCTGCGGACTGCCCCTGGGAGTTAGAATAACATACTGTAAGAAAACATGCACACACCACACAGGATGGAGACACCTTCTCTGTACAAATATGGTTATACTTTCAACCTACAGATTTTTAAACTTTTAGAGAGTCACATCTATGATCAAACATGCTCTTAAGCATGCTCTTTCATGTTTTTTAAATTAATAAACCAATGCATCATTGTTTATACAGTCCGTTATTCCTGTAAGACAAGCAAGTGTTGTTAACCACTTAGCTTAATTTCAGAATTACAGAAATTCAGCCTCAAAAGTGGAGAAACTGTTTAGTGGCATTGTTCTGTTTCATGTAAATATACAGAAAGTAGATACACTTTCCCCTCGCATTGCATCCACTTATTTACTTAGAGACAACTTTGCTGTCTACCCCCCCTTTTTTTTTCCTGGTACAGACCGAGGTTCACTAAAGGCAGCATAAAGTATCTAACACAATTTGGTACCATCCTTTTTTCCAGTGAAATATGACCTAACAGTAATGCCTTGGACTATGACATGCTTCAGCTACAGTTTCTCTCTGTGTAAGCTCTTCAGTATTTTCACCACATGAAATGACAGGAAATACGTATCTCCTACTTCTCCCATCCCAGAAATCATGGTATATAACCACTTAGTCTGGTTTTAAAATAAGACAAATGAGAATTGCAACCAATAGTTCAAAGAAGTGCAGAATTCAAGTTAGGGAAAATAGACTACGCTACCATAATGAATTTACCATGGATTTCATAGAATTTTACTTGCAACCTTGCATGAATCACAAAGAAGTACTTTAGAGTTCTTAGTTACTGGGTTTTTCCTCATTGATACATAAACTGTCCTGAGAGACATCTAATCTACAGTTACATGCAACCTGCCCCAGAAGTACTGCATACAACCAAATTGGACTGAACTAAACTTTTCTACTCGAGATCTAAAGGTATGTGCCCATCTACTCACAGAAACTTATTTTCTATGAAAACATACTCTAGTTTTATACATGTTCTTCAGCCACATCCAGTGATATATGGACTATTTCTAAATACTAACAATCACCAGGACTGATCCAAATCTGTTCTCAGCTTTGCAATCTATTTTAAAATAGCTAATGAAATCTTCTAAATACTTTAGCACCAGATACACACAAAAGGGATCTGGTTATTATAATCACTGTTGCACTATAGATTCATACAAGTTAGAAAGCAGTTTCTACAGGATGCTGCATTAATGAGCAAAACAACCCTACAACTTTTTTCAAGCATCGCATACAGAGATCTTGCATCATTCTCATGGGACATACAGCCATATTAGTGGTTGACAACATCAGTGTGCAGCAAGTATCTGTTTATGCATTTAGGTTGGCAAAATTCCCACTACTTTTTAACAGTAACATGTAGGTGCTAAGAAAGCACATTCGTTTGCTGAAAATTGTATGCATGCAAGGAAGAGTAAAGCTGTTTACTAGAGAACCAACATGCAAAAGATTGCATATGCAAGTTTTTTTCATTACAAAATTATACTAAACTAGGCAATTGCACAAGATCACTTTTAAAGGCTCCACACCAGAAAAAAAAGCAGTTGTTTCTACAAATGGAAGGATTCAGAGGGAAAGAACTAGAATTCAAAATCTAGAAAATGCAATTAAATTTGAAATTATAAGACAAAAATAGAAGTAGACTCGCTTAGAATTTACTCTGACCTTATGAGGAAACAACTGCTTCCAAAATGTGTTACGTTAATAAACCTAGTGCTCTACTGCACTAAAATCATGAAATAAACACTTCCCGGCATGCAATTTACTCGCTTTGCAAATTTCAGAAAAAGCAGCTGCCATCCATTTCAAATACTCACAGCTTTCTTTCCAAGTTCTGTTTTAGACAGTGTAAGGGCTCCTGAAAGATAACATCCTGGTCCTGCTCCTTTAGGTATTCTATTCAAAGAAAAATTTCAGTGTTAAAACCAGGTTCATTAATGTTCCATGAGAAGCACAATAAAGAACTGGAACAGTGAAAGAGCAACACAAGAGGAAATACCAAGCCTAAACAGGTAGACACAATCGAAGTATCATTTTAGTTAGGTGCAGAGGCAGCTGGTTTAGATGTAGATGAAAAAAACAGGACTTCAGTAACTTACTTGTCGTCAGGCAGAGATGTAACAAAGAATGGCTGACTGTGTTTTGGTGGTAATGTCAAACTGTTGGATTTCTTCTTCCCTAAGAGAGCAAGGCTATGGTTTTCATAAATATCTAAGCTCAAGGTACTAGACAACCTGTGAGAAACAATAAATGGAAGGTCTTTGATGCGATCCAGCTCACTGTTCTGTTCGTGACGAATTTGTAACCGAATAGTGTAATCTCCTTTTTCCAGTTTCACAGAATACTGAAAGAAAGAAGTTCTCATAAATGTCAAGATTAAATACCTCACCATTCACAAAGAAATCCAGAAATAAGACTGTCATATGTTCTTCTTGATCCATATAGCTGTAGTCATTTAAAATACATTAGACTGCTTAGTTTTGGATGTCTCCTGAAAACAGAGTGTCTTCAAGACTTGATAGCAGCCAAAACACATTTTGGATTGACGGAAAAAAACCTCGAAAGTTTTCAGACCACAAAACAAGCTGACATAATTTGTTCTATTATAACACTATTAACTGCTCAAATAATAATCAGAATTCTTGTTATTTCAGTTCAATACTTTTAGCAGATTTGCCTTGATACACTTTCAGTTTACTACATAACTTTGGGTGCTCTGTGGTTTAGATCACAGAATATCTTCTACTATCCCAAACACTGTACTAGCTTTCACACTGAGGGACTCAGTAATGCTGTGAGATTTAAGGCTGCAGTCTGAAGAGCTGACAGACTCTTTGCCCTGAGCTTTTCATATATTCAGTTATGCAGATAACATCATCTCCATTTATATAAAACAAACACCACCACCAAAAGCAAAACCCACAAACATTGCCCCCCCCCCCCAAACCCAGACTCTCAAATTCTTAGTTTTGAAAACATTCTTTCACTTCTATCAACCCGAAAGAGCACCATGTGGATGTTTTGAGCAGTAACATGCTAACCTTCCTTTCTGCTGTAATACAAAAGGCAGCACTAAGTAGAAAGGGACAATAAATCAAACTACCCTGCTCCCAGAATCTCACTCTCCTGGGTTAGGGATTCAGCTGGCATTTCTTCCTGGATAGTTAATTTTGAATTGCTTTAGAGTTTTCCATGATGCACAACATCAGAGATACACAGTGTGACGGTCCATGAGGTGTAAGTAACAGATTACTTTGGTGATTTTTAAATTTTGTAACAGCTTAAAAAATGCAGGTTAAGGAACAGAAGTTTAAGTAATGCAATTTCTGAAACTGATTTACAAGATCCAAAAGACATGCTTTAAAGCTGATCACCTGTACACTTCTAGAATGATGAATCTACCAAAATAAACATTACATCGATGAAATTCAGCAGTGATTTTGGATTGGTAAAAAATAGTTTCAAATAAAAAAAAAAACCTATAGAAAATGTTTCTCCCTTTTTTGTCTTCTTTTTTTATTCTCCTCCCTGAATGATCCAGAAACATAGTCTGTTCTAGCAGAAAGACTGCTGCTGAGGGTACAGTATCTACAAGCCTTGTGCAAAAAACTCCATTTGAAAGGCAGCGATGGGAATAAACCAAGCTATAGCTTATAAAAGGCTGTTTGAAGACATCAACAGCACAGAAGACAGCCTTCATAGTTACAGAAACCTCTGATCTATCAACAGACAAGTCAGACTACAGAAAAAATAATGAATCCTTTCCACCTTAAACAGAAAAGTTCAAGATATGTTGATTTTTATACAAAGATATTAAAGAAAACAAGAACTTGAATTCACTCTTTGAGAAGCAGCAGTCAAAAATCACAAGATCTCATGAATTAACAGCTTTCTGTAAAATAAAGCACACTATCACTCTTTCTCCTTCCTTGGAAGAGGAAAAAAATTATCATAATGTTCTATTCAATGGAAAGAAACCTGTCATTACTTCTTTTTCCAAATACATCACCACTGAACCTGTCTTCTTGTGAAGATACAAGAACACTTTATCTATGCACCAAGAAATGTTAGGAGCTAACAGCAGGCCCGAAAAAGAATGAAGATTTTCACAACGTGCAGAAAACAGAAGACAAAATAAATACATTTTTCTATACCTGGTGTGGATAGGCATCTCCTGAACCCATTTGTCTTTTGTTCTGGTCAAAAATAATCCACAGTTGACTATCAAATTCAGATTCATACAACAATTCACAAAGAAGCGGACAGCTTGGAGTTACTTCTCCACTCTTAGGCTATTAAAAGAAAGATTAAAACATTCAATTCACGACTGAATAAAACAAGTACAATCCTTACACACATACTCAAAAGGATACCTGAACTAAAGCCCACTTCAAGCAACAGTAGCTCCTAAAAGGAACCACATCAGAATTTCCACTGTAGAGAGTCCACAGTATAAACCTATACCTTGTTTCTGACAGAAAATTAGCTAAAGTTAACAACTGGCTTTAGAAAATACGCTATATTTATTAATGACTTTAAAAAAACCCCACAATCATCTATAACCCTGTCCTGGGTTCAGCAGTAGCAGTCATTTTTCTCCTTCTTAGCAGCTGGTGCAGTGCTGTGTTTTTGACTTTCAGCCTGGGAACAACGTTGATAACACCGATGTTTTCAGTTGTTGCTAAGTCATGTTTACTCTGACCAAGGACTTTCTGAGTCTCATGCTCTGCCAGGGAGGAGGGGAAGCTGGGAGGAAGCAGAGACAGGACACCTGACCCAAACTAACCAAAGGAGTATGATGCCCAGTATACAAACTGGGGGCAGTTACCCAGAAGGGCTAGATCACTGCTTGGGCCAGGCTGGGTATCAGTGGTGGGTGGTGAGTGGTTGTATTCTCTTCCCTTGTTATTTCCCTTATCATTATTATTATTGGTCGTAGCAGTAGTGGTTTGTGTTATACCTTAGTTACTGGGCTGTTCTTATCTCAACCCGTGGGAGTTACATTCTTTCGATTCTCCTCCCCATCTCTCCAGGAGCAGGGGGAGAAAGGGGTCGGGGGGGAGGGAATGAGTGAGTGGCTGTGTGGTTCTGAGTTATCGGCTGGGCTTAAACAACGACGAACCCTTACCTGATGGAAGTTATAGGTCAAAATCATCTCATACAGTTGTCGATTATTTGGCAAAATATCTCGGGAGCCCAAAGGTTTTATTTTTGCACTCACTGGTCTGCAGATAAACAACAAAGTACAGATGGTATTCTTAAACATGTATCCTCTATCAAAATCTGTCTTACTTAAGCAGAAGCATATTCTGAAGTAAAGCTGAATTCAGCCCATACAATAACATCTCTTAAAAAATTATAATTGTCAAGGCAGTGTAAATTCACCAGTTGAAATGACTACCCATACAAAAATAAGGTTTAGTAACATTAGACACTGCCAAAGAAAGAAGCCAACAGAACTAAAAGCAAGCAAATCTGATCCGAAAAATAATAAAAAAAAAAACAAAAAACCCAACAACCAAAAAAAACCTCAAAAAAACCCAGACTTCAGACTTATTTATAGAATGAAAAATTAATGGCATAGTAATTAGAAGACAGAATACATAGTTGATAATTGTTTGTTATAGAAGGTTATGTCAGAAGGGAATCTGTAATTTTGTAAAAGGCCTTATAGGAATCAAGAGTAGTAACACAGGAGAATGTGAACATACAGTACCTATACAGTATATGCTAACTCAGACGCAGCACAAAATATTGTTCAGAGCTCACAAACACTTCAGACCTTAAGCAAAGAATTTTGGCTAAATAATAATAAAATAGGAAAATCAGGGCTTCAGAAATAGAGGAGTGGAATGAGCGTGCCCTGGCATCATTTAACTTAACATTTCATTCAGACAACCTTTAATGGTATCTTCTATAAGATTCAGTCAGCTATTTTATTGCTAAGAGCACAGACTAGTCACAGACTAAGATACCTCTGCTTGATCATACCACAGAGTCACTCTAACCCAGGTTTCCTAGTCTGGCAGTCACCAGATAGGCTGTTGACAGAAGACTTAAGAACCAACATGACCACACATGACATGTCTCCCTGATATTCACCCTGTCTTCAAGCATTTGAAACTCAAGAGACTGAATGAGGAGCCATTCAGTACTTTCCAACCCCTTGTGTTATGACTCTAGTTCATTCAAGAGACACTATTCATGCCTTAATTTACACACTTAAATATTTATCATTAGTTTATTTAACTGTAGTTTCTTTACTGTCAGATGAGTGGCTCAAATATTACATGGAGGCAAGAGCATTTCCATTTTACAAACCAAGAATGAGGCAAAGATATATTAGGGGACTGTTTTATCCCCTCAAGGCATATCAAATGGTCAGTTTCTGAATCTAGTATTAAGTGGCTAGCTCCTAGCTACTTCACTTCCATTTACAAGTATCCAAAAGCCCCAGAGAGCCCAAGGTCTCCACAGAGAGGCCCAAATTATGGAAAAGTTTGCATTATTGACTACTAAGTAATCAGTCTGGCTCAAGTCTTAAAAGTACTGGTTAAACTGTACAGCATTTCTTCTTCTACGTGAAGTGACCAGTAATCTCTGCACTGGTTAGGAATTTTCCAAAGCTTTTCCTCCAAATCAGCATGTGTCAAACTGACAAGATAAACACAACTTTCCCCAAGAAATCCTGCACCAGATCCTACAAAGCCACTTCCAGTCAAGCAAGAGAAAGACAACAGTCTTCCCAGGTCAAAATTGGGCAGGATCTGAAGCAGCTGCTTAAAAAGCCCCACAAAACAACAAATAGTAGCACCAAATAACCCTACAATATAGATATTAAAGTGCAGTTTACATTTAAGCGGCTCCTTCAGAAGTAAGAGAATATTTTTGCCGCCTTCCCCCCTTTTAATTAGCTAAAGGAAAAAAATTTGCATGTAAAAAAGTCACCATAATGCTCAAATTTTATCGAAGTTAAAGGAACCAAAAAAGAGAATGCTGAGGGATTTTATTAATTGATGCTTCCAAACTTACTTAAAATTTGACAAGAACACTTGTTATCCCAAATTTCACCGCTCAGTTGTTACTGTTTCAAATACATACAAAGAGTTTTCCCACTTTTCCAATACAGTTCCCCAGAAATTCTACCTGAGTGTTTGAACCCAGCTTTTCAGATTTATGCATGGAGCAATATCTTCATACTTCAACAGAGACTGAACATCAAATCGTACGATGCCTTCTGAAGCATGCTAAAGAAAGAGTATATAACAATTATGTTTCTGTGAACTTATAACATCAGATGTGTACCATCAAAAATACAATGAAAGCTGTATTTAACTATATTATTGGATACAATAGTGCACAAGTTTGAAAGTGTCACAAGCTTACCTATATTTTACAGTAGTAGATATACTGGGACTTGCTAAACTTTAGCAACTGGAGTGGAAGTCTTCTCCATATTTTTTTCCCCATTTTAATAATTTATACTTAGACTGTATTTCTACAGATCCGTCACACTTTGGGCAGGGCTAAGTTTTGTTTGTACATTTGTGACTATTTCCTTTGAATATTTAATAGGTATTATTCATCTAGAATCTTATAACATATTTTACGGTGCTTCTGCTCAGGGTTATTATTACAGAATAGTTTAGTTTTGTGAAAAAGAAACAGTATTACCATACACAGGCTAGTGATGGGCCAAATAATTTGAGAACTTTTTTCTACCAGTGTCCTATGACAAACTGACCTATATATCACACTACTAAAATTTATTCTATGAAAGTTATAGGTGATCAAGAAGAAATGGCAAAACCATTGTATTCTCTCATTTTCAACTGTCCATTATTCAGTTGCTGTAATCCTGCTGGAGTGGGGGAAGCTGCAGTGCACAGTACCACCATAAGCTCAATTTTGCTGCTCTACAGGTTCAAGACCTAGTACCTTAACACAATGCGCCCACTCCCCCCCCCCCCCCCCCCAGTTTATTTAGCTCTTAGAGCCTGAATACATCCAAATTCACCTGTGGGACAGCTATAATTTGCTCCATTCCATAGCTGAAAAAAAAAAACCACAAAACAACAAAAAAGAGGGAGGAGCCAGTATAAATTAGCATGGTGCTGCTTTACAGAGGTATTGCCATTTCAGCTCTCAAAGAGAGCCCTCTTTAAGGCAAAGTCAAGCCAAGTCAGGTTGCACAGGACAGTAAAGAATACAGGAGAAAGACAAAAGTACCGTAAACATTATAATACTAATGTTTTTCGCAACTTTTTTAATCCTTCAGTATCATAGAGCCACAGGAATCACAATACAGCCCTTCCATTCTGTGGGATCAAACTGCTATTAACCCACCTTTAAGAAAAAACATGAAAATCTCATGTATAAAGATACTTTAAGTCTTTCTAGCTACAGACAAGAATGAAGCAAAACTTCTTTCATTCTGAGATACCCTAGGACTTCAGAATATTCAAATTCAGAAAAGGCAAATATTGCATATTCCAAATAACTCTGGAAAACTTACCATGTTTAGCTGAGGAGTAGCACAAAGTACACCATGGAAAGAAATTGTGTAATTAATGCTAACATCACTAAGGCTTGCCCACCACCGAGCAACACAAAATTCAATGGTTTTTCCAGCCTGGGTAACAAAAGCACACAGTTAGACGCAAGCTTCCATCTTTCACTTCTATTCACCACAGACTCCCTCATTCCAAGGCAAAATATTTGGAGTCTAGCTCAAAAACCATGCTGTTATGTCCAGTTTACGCCAATTGGATATGTTTGTACAGTACCAAATAAGACACGTCAGAAAACATAAGATAGCTCCAACAAAATGTGATGCCTGATGTCCGCATCAAAGCAGAGTATTGGGGTATATTCTACAGAACCTTTAAATACTACATTTTCCTTTCCTATCCTTCAAACTAGGCAGTCAGGTTAGTTCACAGATGAGTTTAACCTGTGTATCAGAAAAAAATGTGTAAAAATGTGCATGAGCATACTCTCTGCCTCAGCAAGATGACATGAAGATTGGGAGGGTTTTTTTGTTGCCGTTTGGTGGTTGGTTTTTTTTGTTGCCATTGTTTGGTTTTGTTTTTTTAACCAACACCATAGAATTCACAAAGTGTCAGTGGGACAAACTTAGCTTAGGTCCCCCACCTGACATTTTCAGAGGGTAAGGGAGTAAATAGCACTCTTAGACTTTAGAGCTATGTAACTTAATTAAGTAAGGTAGGGAACAAACTCAAGAAGTAGATTCTGTCATTCACACCCCTGAACTGTTAGCTCAGTCCCTGGTTCTGTTTTGGACTCTTGAGCTAGCATTGAGCTAAGCCTGCTGTATCTAAGCAGTATGAATGCAAACCAGTCAGTTATCGCCTGGCTTCAACATCAAGATATCCCAGATTACCACATGCAGCAGTAATGGCTAGATATGCTGAATTACAGCTGTCACTGAAAGTTGGAGGAGAATAAAACTGCTTAATACCAATACAGCATTAAGAAGCAGGCACTTCTTTATTGCAGCACTGGGTGCTAGGTGGAATTTCCACAAATCAAGCACACCCTATGCCAATTTCATTGCTACATTTATATACAAAAAATTACACGATAGTACACTCCCAGTTACAGTGATTGGTTAGTGATTTGCACATAATATCTGCTGTGTCATTCTTTTCCGTTACTACGCTTGCACGAGGGAAGTGTCTTCACCTGGACAAGGGTCTTCTAGATCCACAGGTCTGTTTTTTAGCATTATAATGAAGGCAGTTTACTTCAGGACACCTTAAAAGTAAGTTTTGTTGCCAGGTTGGCTGGCTAGATTTCTACCTTGCCAGGCTGTCAAATAACACATCCTATATACAGTGGACCCTAGGTGATTTGGTTATGGTCTAGAGAGTAAGGACTAAGGCTAACATGTCATAGAGAACAGGGACTTCAAGCTACAGCATCAGTTTTCAAGTACAGCAACCCGTGCTAACATAAAGGCTAACTTCTTAAATCAAGATATCCCTATAGATAACTTTCACAAACAAATAAAATACAGAAAAAAAAACAGTAAAACTTAACATAATCTGCAACACAGCTATCCAACAAGTCATAGCCCCTATCTGGAAGGGAAACAAACTGGTCTGTATAAACAAGTACCAACAACATGAAGAGAGCAACACATTATAAGGGCATTCTCAAATATTTGAAACACTAGCAAGCTATTAGGGATATTTTCAAAACTGAAAACCAGATGCATTCACTACTGGAACAGATGTATGATTTCTTGGGTTTGTTTTTTTTTCTTGGGGAAAAAAATAAAAAAAAAAAAAAACAGAATGAGTCATGTTATACTGCACTGAAATATTACTTTTCTTTCTTCCCCCATGCCGCTCTAAGGTACTTACTAAGACAGGAAAAGCTTCAGTCACTGATCCTTTTTCTGGTAAGGATGAAAATTTGTAAAACTCATGACTTCTATATGCTTTTTGTTTCACTAGCTGAACAGCATGAAGCACAAACTTGGCAGTCACATCAGCTGAACATGAGCATACTGTCACTTCTAGATTAAAGAAAAAAACTGAGTTTAAAGAGCCAAGAATCTTAGAAGGAAAGCAGAGATTCACCAGAAAAACACTAGTTATACAGTATCCACAGTGGCTCCATATGTGAATAATGCTTATATATCAGTTATTCGCAAAGACTCTTTCAGATTAAGGAAAACTAGCTAAATTCAGAGATCAGTTTAAGTGAACCATGACTGAAATAACCAGTGAAAATTAATCAGACAGTACAGAAATACTCAGACTGCTTCTGAGTTCCAAATAAAGAGTCTTATCATTAACCTCAAGCTAAATGAAAGATTCTTGAAAAGATTATTATTTAGTAATCTCACACAGGAAGACAATAAACCCTTTTTCACTTCTGGCTGAATTGAGCTACTTGTCCATCACAAAAACCACATTTAAGAAATCTTTCAACACTACAACCATAAACCTTAAGAACTAGGCAAATCTCAGACAATGATACTTCTCCGTAAACATAGGGTATTCCTCCATCATTTCAAATTGTATTTGCCATTTTCTACAAGACTGAGAATCAGGACTCTACTGTACCGAAACCATGAAATAACTCAAAATCACTCCTCTAAGAGCTTAAAAGCAAATAAATATTTTACATATTCACGGATCAAATCCTTCAGTTCTTATTCAGGTAGAACTCAAAATGATTTCCAGACAACTCTGTCAAGTCTGACAGATGCATTTTTTTTTTTATTTAATTAATGTGGTTATTTTTCTTACCAGCCCACGTAGCTCCCTGTGGAACATCAATGAAGTGCCTTCGGATTTGACCAGGTTTAAAATGAACATCTGTATATGTCAGGTCATAGCTTGATGAGTCATCTACTCTGTATGTCAAAAAGAAAACAAACAGTAACCAAAAAACATGTTTTTTAAAAAGCATTTTTAAATGCAAAAATACTCTTAAAAAAAAACATGTACAATGAGGAGATTTGGCCCTCAGCACCAATTATTTTAGTCTGTACTGGTACAGAATCTGACAGCACAATGTCGCTAAAGGATTTAAAAAATCAGCTCCATCACATTATGTGGACACCCCCCTTCCTCCCTTCACGTTTCTGTGCTTAAACGTAAGTATCAAAGGATCATAGTTTTCAGTGGAGCTGCTCTTCCTGGCTAAGTGACTTTCCACTTAAGTGAGATAAGGTATATAACAAGGTGTATTTCTATGAGTGAATTATAGAAAAATTTGAGGGCTTTTTCTCAGGAGAGATTGTCCACTGAAGAGATTTAATAAAATATTCTCCTTATTGACATCACTGAATTCATATGTTCAAAACAATGATAAGCATCATACTAACTCTTTAAATTTGCTGCATTAAAGTCATCATGGAAGTTTATCCCAATGTTCATATGCCAAATAATGCCCCTGCCTTTATGTACTCTAGTCCACCAGTCAGAAAAAAAAAAAAAAAAAAAAAAAATTAAGCCAACACCACCAACCAACCAACCAAAAACAACCCAACCAAAGAAAAAAAACAACCCCAGAACACCAAATTCCAGTTGACCTACACATATGAGTATCTTGATACTTTGGTCAACAGGCCAGAAGTCATACGTATTCTGATGGACCAGGAAGCTGCTGCCACTGTGGCTAAGCCCTGCCTCCTGGCTGCCAGGACCACAACTGCAAAAAAGCCACTGCTGCATAAGCCTGCCCAGAGAATCTTTTTAGAACTCTGCTACCTTATCAACGTTAGTACTAAGTTCAAGAACTCCTAGAGAAAGAAGGTGGGAAAATAAATGGTAAGTCAAGCGGGCACAGAAAACGAAACAAAACTTTAAAAATGCAGATAAAGCCTGTGTTTACTTACCGTGTTGGTATAACAACAGTTATTGGAACTCTGAAGAGAGGGCCTGCATTAGGCATTGCTATATCATATCCACACACCTAACAAAATAAAATACAGTGACTTAAAATCTTTGGTTGAAATTAAATTATCGAAGATAACATAAACTCAGAACTAGTTGCAGAGTATTTTGAAACTTTGTTGTTATCACCGAGAAAGAAAGATCCTCATTTGACCACTGTCACCCTAGAAACAGTAAAACAGCATCACTTAAGAAAACAAAATAAATTAGTTTTTATACTTAAACTCATTTCAGTCTTTCCCCAGAAGTTTTCAAGCTTTCAACCCACATTTGATAGTCCCTATATCAAAAGTTCAACCTAGTTTCAAATTGGAGTGTCCCAAACACCCTTATTTTATTTCAGCTATTTTGTTGTCGCATTAAAAATATTTTAATGCCTGTCTTCCAGGATTATGTTTGAGCAAATACACTTTGATTTACCATGCCTTTCACGGCCAAGCTTTAAATACTATCTCTGAAAATCTGTTCCATTGTCATTTGGCTAAAATGTTCACAAGGATACCCTAAGAGACTTGCAAATTTTAAGCATCTTAAACGAGTCACATTTAAAAAGCAAGCTGATGATATCTTCATTATGAACAACTACAAAGCAATGGAAACATTTCAATGTTAATATAAGGTTTGGGATGAGGATGGAAGGGGTTGAAAAACAGTTTTTGTTGGTGGGTTTCTTTCGCAGGAGTGAAATACAATATTTGGGAGCAAAAATGAGAAATTTAATGGCTTTTGTATTAAATTTTTCTAAATTTGAATGTAGATGCTTGAAGTCAGTGAAATGCTTTTGCTGTATGCAACCATTACCACACATTTCTCTCCTTCACCTTCCAAAATGGGATGGGGTAGAGATAAGGAAACAAGAAAATATGTTGCATCACTGTATCCAAGCAACTCCTTTAGGTAAAGCAAAATCTTGGGTCCATATAAGACTGCATGGCAACACCACAAAAGCCTGGCCAGTCCTTAAGCCACCACAGAAAGAGAGAAGTATTTAAGATCTCAAATATGTAAACCCACTAGTCTCTATCTTCAATAATAATACAGGACTGAGCCAGATAGTCAAAGGTGAAAATATACCCAGAGGAAAAAGACCTTAAATAAATATTTATTTGGCTTATATTTTCTATATGCCTTTATTTTTTAAAAGCAGATTCTCAAAGTCTCATTGGCATGTGCTACACACAACACTCTATAGCATAACTATTGCTGAGCCCTGGATTGAGCCTATATAGTGGAATACAGTGTGGCATTATTTTCTAGTCTGTACAGCACACAGCTTTTATTTCCTTAAAAATTACTTCTATGAAAAGCTGACAGAGACCACATGAAAAGGAAAGGGCACATAATCTTGCTTAGAACACCAATACTTCAATACCTCTGTATAATGCAGTCCTTCTCTCAGGCCACGTGGATCCACGTGAATATTTATGTGTCGACACTGGTTCATAAGCTCTAAATGACTAGGACACTGGACCCATGATGCATTTGAAGTTAAAGCTAAATGAAGCTGAAGAGATATTCTTTCAGTGTTTTCTGTGGAGACACAAAATTCAGAAGACAGTTTAATAACACAAATGCATGCTCATTTTCTACTATAACATAGTAGTTGCCATTGAATTGTTCTCTATTATTTCTCTTGAGAAAAAAAGGATAGCAGGAGTGTACAGTAAAATAAAGGATGTACCAACTTTGAAATCCCACTGTGCACCTCCCCCCACCCCGAAACAGTAAAACCTGACAAAAGGCAAAGGTAGGCTAGTAAGCAATGCTTCAGTTACCCCCAACATAGTCTGGAAGCAGGTATAAACTTATGCACAGACAAAAAGTCTCACCTAATGCAGAGACATTCAATAAAAAGCAACTGAACTGACTCAAAAGGCTATGCTAATTAGCAAATTACATTGTAGAGCAACCTAAGCAAGAAGTGAAGTCTGTTTAAAATTACTATGATAATCCAGTCTGACTCTGCAAAATGTCAATTTAGCCGATTTTGCAAATGAGCTTTCATGTCAAAAAAGTTATGGGTTAAAGCACAGCTTCCAGAAAGATATCCAAGCCTATCTGTAATATTTCAGTGATTAAAAAACAGCTTTCTCCTGATCTAAACGTTAATGACACTTTAAGGTTAATGATCCCCCCCCCCCCATTTCCTAGTCCTAATTAACCTTAGATTAATTTTAAGACATTTCATTACATCTTTGTTAAGTAAAGAGCACTCAATTATGAGATCTAATTCCCTCAATGGTAAATGAGAAGCAATAAAAGCTCAGAGAGCTTTGACAGACTGAGCAGATAAGCCTCCCTTAACCTCTTACTACAGTTTGCCTAACAGTCTTGTTGAAAACACCAGACAGAAGTAACAATTGGACAAGTACCAGGGAAACACCATGCTACAAGACAGTCACCCATTACAAATGTTTTCAGATTGTTTGCTTCCAACAGAAAGACATACTGAACAATTACTCTATTTCTCCATGTCATAAAGTAAAATTAAGAACACTAATTGCAATGTAACCTAAGTTACTCTGAGCCAGTAACCTGTCCTGATTCATACCCTTTCTTCCCCCAAATAAACTCACCCCTTTGTCACATGCCAACCTTGTTGCCATCACTGGTTTTAAGAAAGGAATTAATCTCAGTAACAAGATCTCACATGCATCAGTTTCTCAATACAATGTAATTCAGTCTCTCAGTGAGCTTTAATTTGCATTTAATAAAGCAGGACAAAATGGTTTACAGATAAAACACGTCAAACCTTACATTTGCACAATTTAGTTTTACCCTGTTAGTAAGTTCTTCAGAACAAAGAGAGATCCCTCTTTTCAGTGAGAAGCAGCATGAAGCAGCAAAACATGGAGATGCTTCAGCTATAACTCTGAGGTTAGAATGGACAGTTAGAATGGAAACTTGTTTAGCTGCATGCCATCATATACTACGAAATTTAGAGTTGCGCTTACTGCTTTTACGGTACAGATTGCCACCATTCCTCATTATCACAGCTTTGTGTTTAGACATCATGCTACACATAGGTCATTTTCTGAGTTCCAATTTGTATTTAATAAAGTAAAGCAGGGTACTTTCTTCCCCACCCCACAAGCAAAAGCTCTTTCCTACCCGTATTCTCAGGAAAGACAGGTTCTATGCCAACACCATGATCAGAAGGTGCAGCTATCTGGGCAGGATCTCTGAGGTAGATTCCACGGTTGCTGCCAACAGTAACTGTAAAGCCTATGTTACTTGTGAATGATGAATTCTGAATGAGGTAGTCATAGGCTTTATCAACCTGTTAGAAAGAACACATTCTAAATTAACAAACTTCAACTTGATCATAATTTATGACATTTTCAGCAATCGAAGCAACAAACAGTAAAGTAACTGACATGCTACCTGAGTGACACTGACTGCACCTTCCATGATACTTAGTATAGAAAATGAGGGAACATTTTCAGTCTGCAACAGCCACACAGAGCTCAAAGGCAAGAATATTTAAAAAACAAAACACAACACAAAACGAATCCCCTTTGCCTTGAATAGATCAAAAGATGCGTAACAAAGTTTTCAGAGATGACTTCAAAGACAAAGAGGACTTCAAAGGCCCAGACCTACTATACTAATTTAGGTGCTTTTCTCATATGTGGAACAACACTTAAGCATTTAAACCTTCTATACAAGAAGTTGAGCAGTTCAAAAGAGAGAAGCAATATAGGATGCCCATGTAATCTTTATATATTGATATAATCATGTCAGGAAATCCAACCCCAGATTTCAGTAACTGAGCTGTCAGAATAAACTCAGATGACAAGCCCACCTTTTTGTTTTAGAAAGACACCTTTCTATCTCACTTTCTATTCTACTGTGTCCAAAAGCTTACATTCTCTTCCACTTCACAGTGAGCTACCCTCTCCAGTGGGGATAAGGGCACTCTCCTTTGAGACAAGTATACAGCCTCAGTTTCCCAGATCAGTTTTAACCATGTTTTAACACATGCTTTAATCACAGACTACTAAATTGTAAGATATGACTACTGCATTTAATTTTTCTGTGGCCTTCTGTATCAAACTCGGTGTTACATATGTGTTTAGCAGCTGTTACCTACTAGGTTGTAGCATCTTCAGAACGTGACTTTAGGGCTAAGCATTTAATATCTAGCATCTTTAAGCATGAGCGAAAAATCTCAGTACCTCTATTTGACCAACAGCTCTTTAAGAACCTAAGCTTATGCACAGGTATACTGTCTTTCACTATGCAGGAGACAGGGAATGACTATCATCATACAAAGTATCACATCATAAATTTCCAAGCTACTTGTCCACAAGATACAGCAAACACCCAGAGCTCTCAGAGCAGTTCTGGCACAAAGTCATCGAACAACTGCAGTTGTACTGCTTGGTGAACCAGTGTGGGTATCTTTATTTTCACTGCGTAGAACTTACAGTTGCAGCTTTTGTCTGCACTGAATGTGCTCATCTCTCTCTGACAATAGCATAAGAACATTTTTAGACATCAGGACAGAATTTAGGCATCCAAATCCACATGTAGGCGATAAAAACCCACATCCCACTTTTATGCCTACGTACCTTTTTGATCAGTCTAAGAATGTGTCTAGTTAACACATTTATTCTACAGCAACTTCATGCTGAAACTGAGAGAACAAGCTCATTCTCCTCCCTTCCCACTGCATTCCCTTCTTCTCCCTCCATCAGATCTGAAAATCAAGCAGCGTGCTCATCTAGAAAGCTGCTTCTATTTTTTTATTTTTTTTTTTTTTGAGAGTCAGGTTTCCACTGGCAGTTATTTATATTATGTTGGGTTTTTTGCTATTAAGTACCTGAATAATACCATGTCCTTGTGCAAATACTTCTATGTTTTCAGCTTTCACTGCAGTATTTTCTAAAGCTCTTCTGACAGAATGAACAGTGTAATGAATATCATTAGCTTTGAGTCCTGAAATTAAAAATAAGGGTATTATTGGATACAACAAAAAATTAGAAAGTTACAGGGTTGTTTTTTTTTTTTTTTAATAAGAGAAAAGAAGACTCTAATCTCTTTTAGACTATGCATCTATATTTAACATTTTAACATATTACCTGACAATACTAATGCAATGCCTCCACATGCATTGGGAGAAGACATGGATGTACCATTCATGAGTTGTGTTCCTCGCAAAGTCCAGTTTGGAACAGAAGCAATAGCACCTCCTGGGGCACTGATGCTTACTCCCAGGGCTCCATCAGTGCTAGTGGTAAAACAGAAGGGTTGAAAAACAAACTTCTTTTCTGCACACTTTATATAAAGTTTTTTTGTGTACTTAATATTTTAACTTTAGGGAATGTCCAGAAGCACATTACTTCACTAAATCCATTAACCCATTAAACCCAAGAAAAAGCATGCCACTAAGTAGCAATCTAAAAATGTCACATTAATCATCAGCTATGCCTGTTTTACAGTGAAAGTTTTCTAAATTTACACTCCTTCAATACTCTTCTCACCATGCTTCAGTTAGTCAGCAGAGTAACTTCTGGGATTTGAATTGGAAAATGCACACAGACCTATCAAGCACTTCAATAAATAAATCTGTATTTAATATAGCCTATTTAACAGTTACTGTCTTTACAGAAAAATAGTAAAAGGGAGAAGATGACTAGAAAAGATAAAAAAAAAAAATGCAGATCTCTAATTCTGCATGTTGCCACTTCAACTACCAGATCAAATTCTGAATACAGGGCCTGAGACAAGGATAGCAAGGGAAGAAGACAAAAATAAAAAGGAATGTCAGGTGGATCAGGATCAGCTGGGCCTAAGACATCTTGCTCAAACATATTTAAGAACAGAGTGAGTACCTATGACACAGTTAAAAGCAGCTTTCAATGGTCTGAGCCAGATATACTCAATTTTCTTCACTCTGGATAGACAAAAACTGCACCACTTGAATAAGAACAGCACTGTGCCCGAGCTATTAAGTTCTTTGGAGAGGCAAGGTATTTTGGGGTATTTACATCCCACACTAACACTTTCATCCATCTAAAATCTGCCTCAAATCAGAGTACCCTCAGGATGATACTGTAATGTGACCTTTGGACATATTTTATGACAGCCCTATATAAATGACAGGCTCTGTATCACGACACTTCTGGTAAAGCGGTGCACAGTGCATCTGCCTGAAAGCCTTTCCTGCTTACTCAGACAGACTCATCCCTTAGCCCTGCTCTAGAAAAGGTTTAGGAACTCTGCGTGTTATACCCTGCACAAGGGGAATCCTTCTTTAGCCAGACTTGGGCCTTTTAGCTGACATGCTCATTCTGACTATTCTACAACGCAAGGTGACAAAGCACACAAAATGTAGTTTTTGTGTATGCACGTATACTAATATTAATTACAAATCTTTTTTCAGCTGGAGGCAGAGACCACATTTCTCTTTTCCCTACATGAAACATGACAATTCCACATAATAAGGTTCTCGAAACAATATATTTGCCTGTAAATACACAAACAACATGACAGCTAACTTTGAAGATTGCTATGTAACCAGCAAATAAACCAAAGACCAACCTCAAGTTATGTTTATTTTTTTCTTTCACCCACTACTATTGTAGGCTGACTACAAATATAGTGTACTGTAATTTTGCCACATGCGAGAACAAATATTTTTGCCTTTTTTGGCTATCACATTACTACCAAATGCTTCTGAGACATGAAATAAAAGCTGAAGTTTTCACTGCCCCATAATTTTCTTTCACAGGTCTTCGAGAAAATGTTCTCTAATGTGAAGCATAAAAGCATTTTTTTCTGCCTGCTCACACCTCTACTGGACTGAAGCAAAATCCTTAAATTGTGCCATCACAGCAATGTCACTGAAGCCAGAAATAACGCCACTGCAATAACAGTATTTCTTTTAATCTCCAACACTAAGCAAACAGTTAACTTCACCACACTAACTTAATGAAATAAATGCTATGTAAAAAATCCTCTGAAAAAAAAATTTCAGAAAAACAATCGGATTTCCAAACAACTTTTATGATCTCTGAGTATGTCTGTGCTCAAATACACTTTCCTGACACACTTTATCCTGTGCTGAGGCGGTGCAGTGGTCTTTCCCCCTTCCCCAGTTCTGGGGCCCGATGTACAAAGGCCTTCCAAGAACAGCAGACTACCTATGCTCTTCCCATGGAGGAGAAATACCCTTATGCTGGTATTAATGACCACTTCTGGGATTTTGAATTACATAATCTGAACTCCAAAGCAATGAATTTGTTCTTTCAGTACAACATACCTAGGCCCTCTGGATGACCAAGTATATTGATTTGCTGGCAGTTTTTCTCTTAAAGAGTATTCAGCAACCATCATGTCAGGTGAAACATAGGCACCAACACCTGCAAAAGCCATTTAAGTATTTTAAATGCGCAATGAATTTTTATTAACAGGAAAAAAAAATATTTCTGTGGTTTAAATTCATTATAAGAATTTTTTCCTTGACATGTAATAATGGAAACATGCATTTTCTGTATCATTACACCCAGATATTTTTACAAAGCAAGTATAAAGCAGCATGCTATGGACTAAAAATGTTCTATAATATTGAAATATTATGTAAACTTCAAAGTTTCATTTTTATTCAATTGGAATAGAATGTATTCACCTTCTAAATTTCTTTCACAACAAATTACTTCTACATGTCTCTACTCTCTCCCACACACCTTTGGCTGTGTTTACACTGTTACAAAGTACACCAAACATAGCTCAAAGCAATCTGTGCAAGTTGGTTCATGTTCACATGGCTCATAACTACGCCACCTAGAGCAGATGGCCACATCCACAGAGCTCAAACACAGCGATGAGACACTCATCACTTACTTTCCTATGTATCAGTTCAAAGTGCCCAGAGCATGTAAATGACTGTCAAAGTCTGCTAAAGTTGTAGTTTTAAAACATGATGTCATTGCACCTGTGCCCCGTCCCTACAGTGTACACTCCATTTTCTCTATGGCACAAGCACTATGAGGATAGTAGAAAATTATCATACCAAGCTAACAAACAAATCTGGCAAGATCCGCATCCATGCTGCCTGTGTGAACTATGCCAACCTGTCAACTAGATTTTGCTTTACCCTCAAAAGACAAACAAAAAATCCCCAACCTATCTGGTTCACGCCAGATGGTAGAAAAAGAGCATGCAGAGTGAATGATCAATCAGTCCCTGGGGTGATACAAGTACACTGAACTGACAAAGTAGATGTGCTGTAAGAGCAAAGACAATGCAAACCTGGAAAGAGCTTGTAAGTTCCAGTTCCAGCCCCTGTTTCATTAGTGAATTAACTGCAGATTAACTTCAGAAAGTAATCAGTGTTCTACTAGCTATCCTGAAATACCAACTCTCCAACTTTCAAATCTACATGCTAGTCTTCTTGAATGAGAATTCTGAGATTTAATAATCAGCTTATGTAACTTAGTAATGCAGCATCAGATTTATATAAAAATAAAGACTAGGGAAGTTACCCCTAAATGCTAGACATTTTGCTAAGTTTTATATCTCAGTCTTTCACTGAAATATCAAAACCCATACACCTAGACATTCAGAAAAATAAATTCTTATCGCAGTAATAGACCTGCACAGAAGTGGCACTACAGCTGAATGAATTCTTCCTCTAGAAGGGCTTGTCTAGGTCACCACATGGGATCATTTTACATCCAAGATAAATGCTTTGTTTCACTACAAATAGAAATTAGGGTATCTGATGAAGACAAAAGATCTAAAATTGTGGTTCTGACAATTCAAAATGCATTACAAGGCCTTCCAGAACATTAATTAGAATCGAACTTGCTTGTATTTTTACAAGTCAGATTTACCAACAGGTAAAGGTCTGAGGGGTGTTCTCAGATGGTTACAATTAAGACAGAAGCTGAATACTGCCAACACTTCCCCCCCCACCCCCAAAGAAATGATTTACCTATTACACTAGATGTAGTTCCACCAGGACATCCTACTGTAGAAAGGCAAGGGCCATTATTTCCTGCACTTGAAACATAGATTACATTGTGTTTCCACACTGCTTCATTAATAACTTCACAAATTCTCCTGATGTGTAAGAAAAAAAAAATTTAATCAAAAATATTATTTTCTTCCCACAGGGCAAAATTCCCATTTCCTGTAGAATCTCTGTGACCAGTCATAGAACAAGGAATATTATGCAGCCTGCTCCCCCCACCTGGCAGAGGCAGTTCCAATACAGAAGCTGACCACAAAAAATACTTCCTAGTCTAAAAAAAAAAAAGTTAGTTATGTAGCAAAATTAGGTTTTTACCCCCCCCAGTTATGTGGTGCTCCAACTACAAAAATTCTTTATTATTCTGAAACATTTTTATACTATAGTCAGTTAAAAATATAAACTGCAACAGTTTAATGTATATGAATTGTCTGAGCCTGACAGTTCATTTACACAAAGCTCAACAAATGTATGTAATTCATATTACAATACTTTATATTAACCACAGTGGTACTCACCCAGAATTTGGCCAATGTGTTGCCTCTCCATAGCTATAGTTGACGAGATCACATTTGTAGTTTATTGCTTCTATCATCTGATAAAGTAAAAATAAAAGCCAAAATACATCCTAATCATAGAATACGTCAAATAAGGAACGGCAAAGAACATCTGCTTAAACTGATCTGCTATAGATCTAAGAAAATAGGATATATTTCTTTTAATTCTAGAAAATAATTTACTTCAATCAGTTATTTAAGTGCTATTTCCCCAGTGAATAAACAGAATAAAAACCCCAGTCCCTGAACAGCCTAACTTTTGTCATGTTCCAAGCTATAAATTAACAGTACCCTAAGAGAAAACTGCATACTTCATTAGTATTTGTCTCAAATATCTGTACTCAATAACATAAAATTCTCTTTTCTCGTGCAGTTTGGTTAAATTCCCAAAAGTTGTAAAAATATTATGGTGCAAGATATACTATGGGCCACAAGTGTTGCAAGATTTACTGTGAGCCACAAGTATAGTTTTCTATTTTCTGTTCCTTTTCTTGTGTGATTTTTATCCCCCATCAATTCATTATATGGAAAAGGTCTTGGGCCTTTTTTCATTAAAAAGGAATTATATCTTTCCTCACTTTTCAGAAAGTGAGTAAAAAGAAAAACCAAAAAGCCAAACAAACAAAAAAAAACCACCAAAAAACAAATCACCCATATTAGCAGATACTAGATTTAAGCATTCTATAGTAACCTATGTAACTATAAAAAAACATGCTCACAACACAGAATAAGGAACTAGAAATGTGCATGTAAGTAACTTCACCCACATGTCAAGATAGCCAGACACACTACAACTCTGTTAGTCTGTAAAAATCTCTAAATGCTCTGTACAACAGAAGACTTATTTTATGCTAAAACATTAGTATTAAGATATGTTTTAAAATACATTCTGGTATGCTTTGCAGGTTTTTTTGGTTGGCTTATTTTTGTTTGTTCTGGATTTTCTTTGAGGAGGAGGGTTGTTGGCATTTGCTTGCTTACTTCTTTTTGTTGGAAATATTTTAGAACTATAAAAGCACTCCCTATGAGCAAGTAGAGAACAAAATTGTAGAATATTGTGGAACACTAAGTCACACTGCTGAAATTAATCGTTTAGTCAGTGTAATACCCACAGCTCTTATTAGACCAGTGCCAGTTTCCATTGTACTTAGTCTTGTATCACCAATCTTGATTGCAAGAATCTGAGCTCCAGGAGCCACACCATTTCGTTCTGGCTCTTCTGGAAAGTATCCAGCTGCAATACTAGCCACATGTGTTCCATGCGCTCCTGAGGAAACAAAAAGTTGTATCACTATATCTTTAGTGAACGTCATTTACACAAATTTAATACACTACTTCTCATTTATTGAGCTTTAAGTATATAAATCCAGTTATCAGCCAGTCACAAGTAGTGCTTCCCAGGGCTCAAGATTGGAGCCAGTTCTGTTTAATAACGTTATCAACGATCTGGATGAGGGCATCCAGCGCACCCTGAATAATTTTGCAAATAACACGAAGTTGGGCAGGAGCGTTGATCTGCTTGAGGGTAGAAAGGCTCTACAGAGGGTCTGAACAGGCTGGATCACTGGGCTGAGGCCAGCTGTATGAAGTTCAACAAAGCAAAGTGCCAGGTCCTGCACTTGGGTCACAACATCCCCATGCAAGGCTACAGGCTTGGGGAAGAGTGGCTGGAAAGCTGCCCAATGGAAAAGGACGTGAGTGGTGGTCAACAGCTGCTGAATATGAGCCGGCAGCATGCCCAAGTGGCCAAGAAGTCCAACAGCATCCTGGCCTGTATCAGAAATAGTGTGGCCAGCAGGACTGGGGAAGAGATCATGCCCCTGCTGAGGCTGCACCTCAAATCCTGTGTTCAGTTCTGGGCCTTTCATTGCAAGAAAAACATTGAGGTGCTGGAGTGGGTCAGAAAAGGGCAACAAAGCTGGTGTAGAGTCTGGGAAACAAATCTTATGAGGGATGGCTGAGGCAACTGGGGTTGTTTAGTCTGGAGAACAGAAGGCTCAGGGGGGACCTTATCACCCTCTATAACTACCTGAAAGGAGGCTGTAGTGAAGTGGGGGTTGGTCTCTTCTTGCAAGTAACAAACAATAGGACAAGACGTACTGGCCTCAAGTTAAGCCAGGACAGCTTTAGGAAGAAAAATTTGTTCCCTAAAACATTTGTCAGGCATTGGAACAGGCTGCACAGGGAAGTAGCTGAGTCACCATCCCTGGAGGTATTTAAAATACGCTGTAGAGATGGTGCTTAGGGACACCGCAATGTTAGCGGTTGGACTCAACCTTACAGGTCTTTTCCAACCTAAATGGTTCCACAATTCTGTAAAATGAGCCCAGGCTTTAAAATCACTTATTAAACAAATGTCCTGTTATTCTAAGGAAAACAAAACAAAAGAACCCAGTGAACAGCAGCCATCTGGAAAATAAAACAGCTTTCTGAAGGGAGAAAGGAGGCAAGAGGCAGATAAAAAGGATGTATTCACTTAATCCTACTAATGGAAGTTACTTTAAAGGCTCAACACTTTCTACTCTAAGTTATGAAAATTATACCTGAGATGACTCAGATAGTGGGGATTAAGTAAAAACAAAACAAACAAACACCTTAACAGAAAAAAAAAAAACAAACAAGAAAGAAAAAAAAACACCAACAACCCAAACCAAAACACCAACAGAAACCAAACCCAAAGAAAAAGAAACAAAAAAACAACAACAAAACCACAAACCAAAAACTGCACAAAGTTTTTGTTGAGATAAAAAAGAATCTCTCAAAAAATGATCATCAATTTAGAAACCAGAACTGCTTCTGTAGTTCTACTGACATAGGATTGTTTAATGATAAATTAAGAGCATTTTTCAAACCAAATATATCCACATCACCATAACCACTTAGGATGCTTCCAAAACATAACAAGATTATATAAGAACACACATATTCAGAGTGGTTAGAGCCTCAGCTATACTGACACCTGCCATCACAAAAAAGTTTGGATAAACCAAAATAAAGATCAATACACCTTTTGTTCACAGGTAAGTCTTATTTAAGATTCTTAAATCATACAAACACAAAGCACAGCAAGTAAAAATCAGTCATCACCTATATTTAAGAAGCAAAACAAAAAAAGGTACTTTGAAAGAAGGTTCTCTCTGTTTTAGGCATTAAGATGCAAGAACACCTTATAGAGCACTTAAACTGTACACACTGTATTTATGTAGGCATTTGAACATATAGTTAACTATTTCAGACAAAAATGCAAGCAAGTTTGGTAATGAGCTGTCATTATAGCTATAGTTGAGAAAATCCGAATATTGATCTTGACTGCCGCAGAATGCAGAATACAGAATGCAGGATACAGAATGCTGTATTAAGATAGCTGCCTTGAGCCATCCCAAGTATCAAAATCAAGACCCCAAAACTGATGCTGCTCAGCAGCAAAATTTTCTTATTTTCATTTACCTCCACTTGTCACAATGGAAAGAAGGTTTCCATCATCATATATATTCACAGAATAATTCAACATTTCAGATGTTCCAAAGGATCCATACTCCTGAGCCTCTTTGTAGGTTCTCAGCACTGTACAGCTTGTCAAGTCACCACTCTCACTTGTATCTATGCAGGCTCTGTTGACCAAACAAAATGGTTATTTTCCTGCTGCTGTAAGCTTTCAGTTATCTTGCCCCCACAGCAAAGTGTACCACCACATAGAATTCAAGAAGTCTGGTTCTGTGTTTACAGTACCTTAATTCTTTAAGTCAATATTTTCAAACTGGGTTGTTCGCACTTAAGATTCAGAATCTGCAAAGATCTCTAAATAAACTCACTTTCAAATGCTACTAAATTCAAATAAATCCTTCTTAGAAAAGAAAGCATATGGAAATTCAAGCAATTTCTTCAAGGAAGAAATTTTACTAATACTAGCTGTTCAGTGCTGGTACATAAACATGTGAAGTCTTACCCACCATTTTGTATGATGCACATTATAAGTCAAGAAAAGTGCCATGTTACATCTTGAAGTTTATGTAAAGACTTCTGTGTTTCGGGGGGGTTGTTTTTTATTGTTGCTGCTGTTTTGGGGTTTGGTTGTTGGTGGCTTTGTCATCCCCCCCCCCCCCGCAATGGATACTCAAAGTGATTTTACTCTGCCTCAGAGGAAAATCCCACAAGCTTACCCCCTTTGCATCATGCTGTCTTTAATAAGACTTCATTTTACCCCATCTTCATTTGGGATTGGAACTTTGTCATGAAACTCAAATGATACAGTAGGATTATCTTAAAGCAAATAATAATTAAGAACTCTATAAAGAGGGTAGATTTGAAAGTTAACACAGCCTTCAATGCAAGCTGGATTTTTATGTGTAGATGATGACAAGTTATACAAGTTTAGGCATTTACCTCCAGGTCTCACCATCATTCCATACCAAACAGTCATATACTGGGCCAGGATCACTGTATTTTTTCTCAAAAGAATTCAACAGTTCCACTTGATTTTGAAGTTCTTCCTTTATCAGCTTATTTACCTAGTAAGGTAACAAGAATACAGTTAGACTGTTTCTAAAGTTGTTACAAGAAATGTCTTACATTTCTTTCTGACGTTACACATTTGTTACATCACTTCACCAAGAATGCAAGATTATCCTAGGAGTCACAAACATCTAGAAGTTTAATCACCTTCCAACAGTGCACTGTTTATTTTTGGCCTGTTTTGCATAACTATTTCCAGTTTCTGTAATTGTAAAGTTTAAAGCCCTTATCTATTTATTTATTTTTGCATCATTAAATGTTAGAGGAGTGACCTGAGGTATTCCTGGTACTTCACTGAAATAGTACCTAGCTTACAAAATAAAGGATATGTTTAGAAGATTCCAACTTTGAACACACCAAGGATGATAGCCTTAAAAAACCCAGCATATTAAATTAAAAATAAAACTTACTAAAAAAACCTGCTACAAAGTATCTGAAGTAACACCCTTTTTGTATTTGACAAGTTTAGAAAGTTAGCGCTAAGCAAATGAAACAACCATCCATATATAGACTTTTTAAATTAATCAGAAGATAAACTAGCAAGTGATCTGCCAAAAGAATCACAAGTATCTTCCCTTCACTCATCTAACAAAGTATTTTAATCCTCTCAACCAGTTACAAATTGTTGCAAACAAGTTTATAAATTTACTTATCCAAACCTGGGAGGGAGAGCTATGAGCCGCATCAAATTCTTCTTGTTTTCTACAGGCCTCTGCTAGAGCCAGTCTGTGAATGGGATCCCACAGCTTTTCCTTGCGTTCTTTCTGTAGAATAAAACCAGGCTCCTCAATATATGGACAAATACCTATGTCCAAGTATCTATACTACAAAAGTAATATAAAAATTCTGTTTTGAGACACAATAGCTAGAAAAGTTCAATACAATACGATAAATGAACATCAAACACCACACAGACAAAAGAAACTGCTATCAGTAATTTCTAGACTGTTTTGCCACTGTGAAGAGGACCACTGACTGGACTGTTCTAAAAAAAAAATCACAGAAGAAATGGATCATGTCAAAACTAAGCAACAATAAGCGAGAGAATAGATTTCAAGTGCTGCTCAGCAGCCTACACGTGTTAATAAATCATATATCAAAGTTTCCTAGAAAAATTTAGGAGTCAGAACAGTGAAATATGACTATACACTACACTAGATGCAAAATGTAATTTCTTACCTGAATCCTCTCCTTAAGAGCTTTAGGATAAATATCATAGCCATTTTTTATGCCAATGTGATATTTGCCTGAAGGATTTACCCAGGTTGCTGGAATCTGCAGAAAAGTATATTCAGAAATCCGTTAACCAATGGCATTAAAAAAAAAAAAAATACGAAAAATCAACACTGTAAGAGAGCTTAGAGGAGAGACTTGCAAGTATCACCAATTTAATTCCCTGCCTCCATGACAGTAACACGTGCACTAAGTTTCAACAACATGACATGGCAATTTCAATCCATTTCAAAAGGAATCACTATTAATTCACGTGACACTGCCATTGAACAACTAAGTAACCACTGCCCTGATGATCTACTTTGAAAACATAAAGTCCCAGCAGTGACTTTACTGGGTAGAGGTCTGTGAAAATAACAGCGCTATAAATGAAAAGCAGCACCATAGCATGAAGGGGTGTTATGGTTTGAAGTCATGAGAAATATCTGAATATCTACTTTCATATCTCACTACAGCTTAGACTCTCAGTACATCAGATCCACTACTCCTAGCTGAAAAAAAAGAAAAAAAAAAAAGCGCAACAGATTCGCCCTTACAACCGTATTCTGTGCAAAATTCAGAAGCTGGTATCATGGGAAGATCCAAAGAGCTGATGCCCTCATATCACCTCATCAATCAAATTATGCCAGTAGCATCAGCAGTTCTAAGCTCAGACCCCTGCCAGATCTCATCATATCCTTTTCAAAACCCTACAGGGTTTCTGTTCTATTTATAGTGAGAATGCAGTGAGCCTACAACCAAGTCCTCACAGGTTTTTCAGTCTCTAGAACTATCTCCCCACAAGTTGAACACCTGCCTGCCAAAAGAAAGCAGTGAATGAATTCCCTGCTTTGCTCTGCTTGCAAACGCAGATCTTGCTTAACCTGTTAAATTGTCTTTACCCCAACATGCAAGTTTTCTCATTCTTACCCTTCCAAGTCTCTTCCCCTCATCCTGCTAGGGGGAGTGTGAGTGCACGACTGTGTGGGGCTTAGCTGCCAGCTGGCGTTAAACCATGACATCTGGTTAAAAGAAACTAAGTTCTGCAGAAACTAAAATAAGTACTAAATTTGTAGTTAAACAAAAAAGGAAAAGATGCCCAGTAGCGTCTCTGCAGCAGTCAATACTCACCTTTAAAGTTCTTCCAGATAGACCGACAATTTCTCCATCTTTAGGTTCCACAATGGTACACGTAGTTACATCACCACTGCCTGTTGTGTCAATTATATCAATTATCTTGGGTTTCCCATCAGTTGTAATCTGAAAATATGAATACAGAAAAATGAAAACATAGTTGATTACCCTTCAGCACAAAATCCATGAATTTTTTCATGATTGTTAAAGAAAATATCAACCAATTTTCTTAAGCACCCAACATTAAATGGAAAGACATAAACCCAACTTTAAATTACTTAAATTTTCAATGAACTAAAAGCAATGTGCCCATCTTTCTAGTTTATACAAATTAACTAATTTCTAAAAAGGATTTAGAAGACAAACAAGTAAAAACATTATATCAATAAAGCACAGGAGTCCCAATTTAAAACCAAGCTGAAATTTGCAAAAACTACTATATGTGTTCAAATAAACTGCTGTGTTGCTTCCATCCCACCATTGTGGCCAAATTTTACCGTAATGAACACACAACTCTAACAAAATGAAAGGTGCTTAATTACAGGCACTCACAAGCTTGAGTCTCTTAACTGAGCTTAAACCTAAAAGGAGCACAAGTTATCATCATCTTATTTTTCCTTTGTCAAGGATTCTACTCGTTTTAACCAATCTGAAGTCTTAGGAACTACTGCTATATACCCTAATACTGTATAAGAAGTATTTTTACCAGGGTGAGGAGAAAGGGAGCTGAGACTTGGTAAGAACAGTGTTAATGACCATAACTTTAAAGCCTCTTCAAATTAAATGAAAACTAGCCCTGATGGACTTTACAGTAGCTGCAGGCAACTAAACATCAAAAAAGAAACCACTAACCTATTCAAAGTTCCTTTCACCTAGAGTAACCTTCTACACAATTACCAAGACTAAGATTTTTTTTATGTTATTTTACATTTACAAAAATATTCAATATTATCTTCTTGTAATAACACGCTTCATCTAGTAGGTATTGTATGAGCTCATTCGGGAAATAAACTATACTCCATATACAGCAGTATTTTCTTGAAGGGCAATATGAATTCAGATGGCTGAAGCACCTCTCCTATGAAGACAGAGAGTTGGGCTTCTTCAGCCTGGAAAGAAGGCTCTGGGGAGACCTTAGAGTTAGCTTCCAGTGCCTATAAGGGGGCCAACATGAAATCTGGAAAGGGACTTCCTTCAGGGCATGCAGGGATGGGACATGGAGTAATGGCTTTAAACTGAAAAAGGGTAGGTTTACATTAGCTATGAGGAAGAAATTCTCCACTGTGAGGGTGGTGAGGCACTGGAAGAGGTTACCCAGAGAGGTGCAGATTCCACATCCCTGGAAACATTCAAGGTCAGGTTGGACAGGGCTCTGAGCAACCTGATCTAGTTGAAGATTTCCCTGATCGTTGTAGGGGGGGTGGACTATATGACCTTTAAAGGTCCCTTCTGACCCAAACCATTCTATAATACTATGAATTGGTCATATGCATCTATCTTCTTATGCTTCTACGCTAAAGGTTAAAAAAAAAAAATCTTCTCAACACCTTCTATACAATAACTACACTGAAAGTGAAAAAAGCTTCTTGTTCAGAAAAGCAGCAATATTTGCTCTTCTCTACCATTTAAATATTTGGTATTGTTGCCTTTATTCTCTATCAATAATTCTGATGCTAGACATAACATACACTACATGTAGTTTTGCCCAAATCATGCTCTGGAATTGCGAATTCAGCTGCTGAATTTAACAACGTGACCAAGCTGTTTCATAAAAATCACTCCATTGCTATCAAAAAGACAACAAGGTTCAAGCTTTTATCACACTTCAACAAATAAGTATTTCCAAGGTCTCAAATTCTTATGGTTAAGGGGAAAACCTTAACAAACAAAAGCACAACAAAGAAAAAACCCTCCACAACAGACACCCAACAAACCACAAATAAAACAGAAAACCACTCGCCCACAAACATCCACCCCAAAAATCCCAAAACTCAACTAAACAACATACAGAAAAGTAACAAGCAACCACTCTCCCATATAAAACCAGGCTTCAACAGGCCAGGAAAAAAAAGACCAAGCCCCAAAATCCTAAACTCGTCACAACCATAAGAAGGACATTAATTTAATTTCCCAGAAGGTAACAAATACTGCTTTAGAACAGATCTGCTAAGAAAAAATTTCCATTACAGAAACCAGCACTGTTACTCTGTTTACAGAAATTCATGTTCAGGTTTGAAAATTGTTAAAGCATATTAACCTGGTAAAACATCCACTGAATAACAGCTGCACAGTAGTGAAATTTTACTTGGTAAACACAGCGCATAGGCACTCAAACCATATGGTTTTCTAGTGTTTGTAATTAATTTCTTCAAATGCCACTCTACTTACAGAAAGTCAAGAGCTGCTCCAATAATAAAGCAACTGCAAAGACAACCCTGAGATTATCAGAATTGGACATTTTTCAATATGTCTCTAAAGAAAGTGACTTGTTCAGTGATCAAAACACAAGAAAAGAATGAAGATGTAATCCAAGGTGACCTGTTGGAAGGAGACAAGTTATACTGTAACAGGTGGCCAGAACACAGATTTATGCCACAGTGAACTTGGGTAGTTTTTAAAGTTGTCTAGCCAGCAAGACAATGAACAATTCCTACACTACACGGCACTTCACCTCACAGCAGGTCCAAAGGTGCACGTGAGTTTGTATAGTTAGAACTGACAAACTGGAATTTTGCAGTTAGACTCAAAGGTCTGGTTTTCAGGTACAGAGGTCGAAGACTCAATTCCTAATGGCAGTGAACCACACAGGTTCACCGTCACGTCACTTAGTACAAGTAACCAGCGTGGCTGCTTCTGCTGTTATGGACTGGGCTGACATACTGCCCACCAGTAGTAATGCTACAGTGAAACTCAGTTCTGGTGGTTTTTTTTTGTTTGTTTGGTTTTTTGGTTGGTTGGTTGGCTGTTGTTTTTTTTTCCCCCAAGGATTCTTCCAAGGATTGTAATTCCGAGGAAAAAATAAAATAAAATAAAAAAAAAAGAAGTGAACTTGATCAACTCCCTCATGTGAACAGAAAAAAACTGGAAATAATGATTCATTACAATCAAGGTATGTTTTAGTACCTTTGCGCTAAAAAAAAAAATTAAGAATATTTACAGCATATTTAGAACCCCCAATGCTACCTTTAATATCATGAGTTGCCTACAGCCCTTTGAAAAAATACATGAAACAGTTTACAAGTTTATGACTTGTTTATGCTTTTTAGTTTGAAGTTTGAAAAACATACTCTCATGTTAGCTCTGACATCATAAAGCAAATAAATTAGTAAATTTTAGTAAAAACACTAAAAAAAAAACCAAAACAAATCTATCTGCATAATCCTGGCAGCTGACCAGAAGCGAAGGAGCACTAGTATCTGCGACACTCCCAAATTAAAAGGCAAAGCCAGATGCATTTGAGCATGCTTTTGCCAGAGGATACAATATTACTGATTCCAACTGACAGCTATTGCAGCAACAGGAGATGAACAAGTTCTTCAGCACTTGGGTCACGGGACAGCTGATCATCATCACAAATAAAAAAGAAAATTATTTGAAAATTAACTCAGTGCTGAAAAACAGGTCAAGCCAACTCAAGCTGCTACTGCTAAAACATCATCCCATAAACGTATGAGCTAGTTTTAGATAATAATTATAATAAGAACTCCAACAGGCACTTCACAAAATAATCAAAATTGCAAGAAGCCGATGAACTGACCTATCTATTGTGAAACATAAGTAGTGACAACAACAACAGGTAAAGGGCAGGGTGGGGCTGAACAAAGACTATATATACACAACCACAACACATCCCTTAAATGTACCGTATCTGCCCACCTAAAATTTTACCATCTCCTGTGCCTTAGTGAGGAATTGCAAGCCATGACACAACAGATAACAACAGGAAATAAATTCTACCAAAGAAATGAAGAAGGGAAAAAAATAGCATGAAAAAAACAAACTGAACTTCACAGTTGGCATCAACAGGTGGAGCGTAAAGCAAGGGAAGACGAGATGAAAAGTATTCCCCTAGAGGGCACTGGCTACAAAAGATTAAGAAAGAACACAAAAGTAAGTAGAAGTTAGATAATAAAATGTTTTGTGTGGCAAAGCCAGCCAACCAACAGAGAAATAAACCGGATGCAAGAACCTTTGTTAAGCCTAGTAGCTACTCTTTCTATAGCAGCATGGAAAGACCACACAGCTTCTTCTAATGTTCCTCCAACATCCTTGCAAACTCACTCTCACCCATCACAAAATTAATAACATACACACCCTCACAAAGTTCTCCACAGATTTTTTACTTCACCACCTGTAACATTATCCTCCGCATAAAACAGGCTGAATAAAATTGGTATCATCAACACTGAGATCATGAGGATTCATAAGTATCCCTCATGAGCCCTGGGTTGCCTATCTCAGAACAAAGCTTCCCTCTACTGTCCATAAACTCATGCCCCCCCCCCCCCTCCTTTTTTTTTTAGTTGACTATTCCTCACTTATAATCTTCAGAGACTTAGGGTTTTTTGTTTTTGTTTTCATATGTGAAACTTCAGAATTAGACACACCCCATTTATATTCACATTTTCCCAATTGTCTTTCACTACTTTCTGGTGTGCCCATGCTATTAACTTTGCTTTTTAGCAAGCTTTCTTGAGCTTCCTAATTACTATTCCACTTACCCTCAATATTTTACCAAAATCACCAGCTTTATTGCAGCTTAAATCAACTGAAGTTATAGCTGCCCAGTCCCTCCTTTCACCCTACCTGTCCTCTTCACTCATCCTTTTACTTAGCTGAAATCCACAAGGAGTCATTTCAGAACACTGAACTAAAGATCTGCCAGGGTTAGGTCCCTGAAGTAGGTCACTTAGGACTAAAATCGATGCTTGTGCCAAAGAAAGAGAAAAAAAAAAACCAAACTAACACAGGCCCTTCTTAGTTAAAAAAAATAAAGGATTCCATACCCAAGCAAGTTCCCTGCAACTCTCTCTGAATCACTTCTCAGGGCTTCCTTTGCAACATCTTGGAGAAAATATGCCAACAAGAAGCAGGAAGGAGTAATGAAACAAAAGGCCACATACAAACTTACATGCTACAGTTAAAAGAATTAAGGAAGTGCTGAGGAGTGCAAAAATTAAAGTCACACAGAAATTCACAAAACTGAGATTGAAATAATTACGGCAATCACTCTGCGATCTGAACTACGATCAAAAAAAGCCGGCAGAACCAAATCTGACACGGATTGTTGTTGCAATACAACGCACAAAAAACACACTGAGAGAGGAATGCAAATTTTGCCAGAAATACACTTTTCATGTAAAAGATCTAAGCCGCTGTTTGTAGCCTCAAGCCACCTCCTGTTGAAGTTTGGTAAAGCTTAACAAAATCCACAGACTATTCTTTCACAACGAGTGCTACGTGCAAGAAGACAATGAAAGAGATTTAAGTACCCTAAAACCTCTGTGAAGGGCTTAAAAGGAGGATCCTTGCACAAACACCCGAAGTGACCCGCGCGGAGCACCACCGGCAGGATTCCCCGCCCTCCCGTAGCAAGAGCCCACGCTCACGCGAAGTGTGTGCTTAGCGGGAATTGTGAGCAAGCAAACAAACACCCCAACTGCAAGTCCCCAGACAACCCTTCAAAGGCCTGTCCCGCTACCGACGGCCGCTCGGGGGCTGCGGCCGCGCCTGGAGGAGCGCCCCGGCCCCACACTCGTCCCGGGCCCCCAGGCAGCGCAGCCCGGCAGGGCCCGGGTGCTCCCACCGCCCTTGGAGGGCCGCCGCCCGAGGCGGCTCCTTGCTACCCGCCCATTACCTGCATGCCCGGCGCCCCCGGGTCCACGCCGGTGTCCAGCACCGCCAGCAGCACCCCCCGTCCGTCGAAGTCGGGGAAGCGGGCAAGAAAGGCGGCGGCACCAGTCTCCTTCTTAGGCAGGAGACCGTGGAAGGGGAACGGCTCCTCTGCAGCGACCGCCATAACGGCGTGAGGGGGAACCGTGCGAGAACAGAGCACTCCCGGTGCCGGCGGCTGAGGTGGAAGAGGGGGGGGAGAGGGATGACGGCGGGGAGTGGGGGGGGGGTCCCAGAAGGACGGGCGAGGCCATGGGCGGCGCACGCGCCATAGCGCCCCACCAATCGGCGGGGAGGTGCACCCTCTCGCGGCCTGCAGCGAGAGAGAGCCAGGGCTAAATGGGCCAATAGGACCGCACTGTGGGCCGGCGTTCGCCCCGGAGCTGGAGGGGCCCGCGGCGGAAGACAGCGAATCAGGAAAGCTGCGGGCTCCACGCGCCGGAACCCCGGGCAGGGCTGCCGGGCCCGAGCGGCGGCAACGGGGAGGGGCGGGCGATAGCGGGGCGGGGCCGGGCAGGGAGCGGAGCGGAGCGGAGCCTGGGGCTGAGGCAGCCACGTACCGCGGTGATGGTGGGGAGTGCCCCGGGGGTGGTGCGGGAGATGCTGCCCGGAGGTGCGAGGGTATCTGCGGGCCCTGCTTCCCTGAGCGCACGACTGCTGGCAGCTTCCTCGGACTCTCGGTCCTGCCTCAGGGCTATTGTGGGGCTGCGGCCTGCGGCGGTGGCGGGTGGCTTCTCTCACAACCCCTCAGGCGCTGCTGAGAGGACATGGCAGTGCTGTAGCCGCGAAATTCCCCGGAGTCACGAGGAGAACCGATGTGCAATTTTACTTTTTTTTCATTACTATTTATTTGAATTTTGCTGATTCATTATCTGGGATAAAACATGTTGCGGTGCCCGCAGGAGCGCTGTATCCCGGTTACCGTGGGGTGATGCGGCATTTGTATAGTGTTGGAAGGCAGTTTGCTGATTGTGCTGCTGTTTAGTAAAGACAAACATAAAAACTAACTAAAGGTTATGTGGAGCTCCAAGTAAGTTTTTTTTTATTTTGTTTTGTTTTTTTTTTGTTTTGTTTGTTTGTTTTTGTTTTTTTTTTTTGTAAAGTAGTCAAAGGAAAAAGTACTTTTTTTTAAGGTTAGTTTCTAGCTTTCATGGTCACATACAAGCTTCCAGAGAAAGCTGAAACCAAAGACGACAGAGAATTTCTTTTCAATAGGTGTCTTAGTTGTAGTATCTGACGTGTGGCTTTAAGGTATTTTAACCAGCAATAATGGTACAAGCTGGTTGGTTACTTGAATATCACTTTGCTTTCCTCAAGCAAGTTTCTGTTCAGAGAGTTACATCAGAGGAAGCAGGTGAAATTTCTCTGACTACGTGGATGTGTTCACTGTAAAGCAAGGAGGATTTTGGCTTTTGAGAATTGTTCTATTTGTGTGATGTTTTTGTTTCATGGGTCTGCTGAAATATCTGAATATCACACATTAATCTTTGAAGTAAACCTGGCATTTGTTCATTCTTAGCAGAAATGGGGAGGGTGGGTTGCTAGCAAATAGTGGCACTTTACGCTTTTTCCCCATTTTATGTGCTACCATCAGCAGTGACTTTCAGCTCGTCAATGACTTAGAGATGTACAGAATTTTTATGCAAGTAAAGTACTAAAATAAAACTGAAGAGCACCATCTTAAAAATACATATTCTCAAAAAAAAAAATAATTAGTCAAAGCTGTACCATATGTAGTTAGTGTGCAACTCAGTCTGCTCCCCTCTTTTGCTTTCAGTCATGAGTGAAAATTTTACATTTTTATATCCAGGTACCATGTGCTTGACTTTCTTGGAATGCTGCTGGTGTCTGGCAGCCATATTCAGGCTTTTTTAGAATTACATAAGGCATAGACTGTTTTTAATGTAGGGAGAGAATTATTCTGACAAGGTGTTTTTTCACTTGTTTAATACCTAATTGCCCATTTTAATTTAGTTTCCCATCTGTATATCATTGCTGACGCATCTCAATGGGAGAGGTTTGTATTCCTGCCAGCACGTTCAAATAAACAGACGCTGGATATGTCCTGTTCCAAGTATATTTTGAGATTAAATTCTGAAAATGTTTCAGATTTCATTCAATAAACTGGCTGTATGTTAAAATTTGGAAACGTGTATTACTAACTCTGAAAAGTTCTGCTCTTTTCTGTTGCCTTGGTCTTAAGAGTTATAATACAAACAAGTCATCTAATTGGCAGGTACATTAATTGTACAGTTGTACATAACTCAGTGATGTGCCCTGGCAAGTAGGGCAGGTTCTGCAGGAAATACTGGGATTTGAGGAAGGTGTGCCAATCATCTTTTGACAGACTTTAAAGCAAGACCATGAGGGAGGAAAGAAAAACCTCATTTTGGTTACAGTTTTTAAAATGTGACTGTACTGTGTCAATTGTGTGAGCACAGTTGTTAGGATACAGGGTTAAGGTTGTGCATCTTACTGAGCCTTTGCAGATCTGAACATACTGAGATTTTTGGAATTTTAATTCTGAGCATCTCAGATTTCTGGTACTAGTTTGCTTATAGAGCTTGTTACAATAGTTTTGCAATATATTTATTTTATAATGGTAATATGCAGACTCAACACTGATTCCCCTTACTGTATCTTAAGTTTCTGATTTGTAATAAATAGAGCTTTGTTTTGCTCTGGGTAATACTGCTGTTGTTCCACAAAAGTAAAGGCAAAAAGTAGAGCTGCCATGTTGAAAAATCAGTTTGTCACAAGACCTCTTGAGACAATGGGGTTTGGTGGTTACAGTAATGAATTAGCCTCTCTTGGGATCTAAGCTTTTACAGCAGTTTATCTGGATTTGCTGTGTTAAATAGACTCACATCTCCGTATTAGGAACCATCTCAGCTGTTTGCAACTGAATCTGGGGATGGAGCCAAAGGGAAGGAGGAAGCAGCTGCTGCCACATCCCGGGACTCTGATTCTCAGGGGTGCACATAATTTGCAGATCCCTTGGAAACAGTTGAAGACCAGGGCTGCACATCTTCCCTAACAATCACTCCTCTGCTGTAAAATAGGTTTGAGGCCTGGTAACATTTAAATATCTACGGGTGGCTAGATCTCCATGTGCCTATGGTGCTCCATCCAGGTTCAGCTCTGAATATTCACAGTGTGGATGTGCTTCTAGCTCTGCTCCTGAGAGCCAACAGAGCTGTTTCAGTCCTGACAGCCCTGAGCCATTCCCCACCTCTCTCAAATCAGGCCTGTTGAGGTGCAGAGCCAAGCCAACAGTCCCCTTTGATTTCACATGCAGCCTTAACACACCTTAGAGGCTGAGGATACTTGCTGTGTCTTCTGCCTGATGTTACACCCAGAAGTTGGATGCTGGGATTCAAATCTCCTTTCTGTCTGAGCTTGCATCTTTCTGCAAAATAAATGCTCTAGCTGCTGCAGGGTTCTCTCTGAGTCAGATGTTTCTGTTTTGCATGGAAGCCTCCCAAAGTGAACAGGAGATGACATGACCTAATACCTTGCTGGTGCAGGCACTGACATGGATAGAAAAGTACTGGGGTTTTCATTCTTTCTCTAATTAACACTAAATAATTATATGCAAAGGATGAATTGGAATTGAGTGTAAGAACTCATCAAATTTCAGTTGCCAGCAATTACCTTAGTCACCATGTTAGAGATTTCACCCGCTCATGTCTCAACCCTGCCACAGTTGCAACATGTTGAGGGGAGGAATGAGCCTACCACCTGGTACAGGAAGTGTTTGATCAAATCACATTAGGCAAGGGAAGCACTTCAGTATTCTGAGTGTTACTCAGTATTCTGAGGTGTTCAGGTACAGACTCCTCCCCATTCCCACTTCATGAGAGAGGGTTAGCTTCAGAATTTAACTTCTAGCTTATAGTGGGGATAGATTATCCTTGAATGAGGTAGATGTCAAGATATACCTAATTCCTGCCATTGCCTTTTGTCTCCATTTCCTTAACACTGGTTCTAGTTATTCCCATGAAAGTGTAAATCAAAACAAGTCCTCAAGAAAGAACGGTTTCCCACTCCCTCCCAGCCTCATCCCAGGCCATTCATTCTTACTCTTCTTGCCTGGTCACGTGTGCTGGGGTGGCTTCATGGTGGAGTAATTCAAGCAATAAATCTGGCTGAAAACTATCCCACAAAAGCATTTTTGAGCATTTACCTGAGACAGGTTCCTGTGCCACCTCTGTCAATCTTGTGCTGGTGCAGAGTGAAGGTGGTCTCTCACAGTGCAGCACCTGCTGGTTAAATGGGCCATGGGACTGTGGTACTGCATGGGGAGCCCTGGCCACTGCATGTGGTCCTTAGTGCATTCTGGAAGAGAAAGCTGATTTCCAGGATTTGGATTTTGTTTACCATGCCCTGTACTGAGACTTCCATAAAGTGCCTGGGTAGCTACAAGCCTGTGTAAGTTTTTTGGTGGATCTGTTTCATAAAGATTTTCAAAGAAGGTTCAATCCTAGTACTTTTTGATTAGCACAGAACAGTTCAGCGTTGACAAAGGTGTCAGCTCCACGCAATGAGCACTTCGGCATTCTTATTCATAGAAGAAAAACACACACCCATCTTTTAGTTTTGGTAACAAATTTTCCTTCCTGGACAATGTGTCCTCAGCTTTGTCTTCATGAAGTTATTTACCTGGTTGGGTCAGTTTGCTATGTTCATTTCTTGATCAATATAAGAAGATAATTGTATACACGTACAATTATGAGATCATTAGTCAACAACAGCTGGCTGTTACTCTCCAACATAATTGTATTTCAAATATGCCTGTCAAAGTTAGAAGTGAAAATTAATGAATCCTTATTGTTCTCTGTCACAGAGTCTTGAGTCCCAGCTAATGGTTTTAGGCTATGCTGTCATTTACAAAATCATTAAAAATTGTCTGAAATGATATCCACATGGAGAGCTGTTCATATATTGCTTTAAACACTTTCTCAATAATGTTCCTGAAAAAACTGATTAGTCCTGAACATTTAAAAAGTTAGGGTTCATTTAGCAAGACCCTGGCCTCAGCAAAAAGCTGCAGCTGAAGTTCAGTACCAGTCAAGCCTCAAACATCTTGTGGTTTTCTGTGACAAAATTATTAGTAGGCTTGCTTTTAAAAGATATATTTCCTTGAGAATAGAGGCACAAAACCAAATGCCATACTCACTTCTTCAATGTAACTAACAAATGTTTCTCAAGTTTGCTTTTTTTGGTATGAAAAGAAATAAAGAAGAGAATCACAGCATGTGACAGCAAACACCTCCAATGAAAGAAGGCTCGAAGGACATGGGCATAAGTAATGAGCACAAGGAACAATATGAGGAATGGCCACCAATTATTGTAAGGAAAGCTGAACTTAGCACAAAGGGTGTTGAGGGTGACCTTGGTTTTAGCTATCCAGCTGTAGCAGTGGGGTTTTGAGTTGTGTAAACAGCTTTGCCTGCAATAATCGGGAGAGAAAAAGCATGGGTGGAGAAGTGTGTAGGCGACTCAGCCAAACCTAGAAGTCTATAAGCAAAACAACTGAGAAAATGAACTTTGAAGAGAGCAACTGAATTGACTTGAGCTGGTTTCAGCTCACGTATTCCTCCCCGGATATTGGCGTGCCCAGTATAACAATGAGCATACAGGGACTGGTAGTGGCAATCAGGTTTGTATTGAGATGCAACCGTATATCACAATTGCTATATTGCACTTGTGACTTTAGTACATTGCTGTATTGCTCTGCTAAATCAAAATCCTGTGAAACATTGAATATCTACAAATAAGGAAATCTGGTATTAAACATGAAGCCCTCCTTGTTTGGAATATCTCAAAGAACCTGCTCAGAGAGTGTTTGGCTCTGACACATTCCTAGTTGTAAGAAAGAGCCTTGAGGGCCACCACAGACCCTTAACGTGGCTGTCACTTTACCCTATAGGAAATACTCCTCTCTGAATTCCTAGTTCAGAATCACCTGAATAGTTGGAGGCTGTGTTCCAATTGCAGAGTGACTGTCCAGAAAATTACTTTCCCTAAGAAAATTAAATATGCAATTTTTGGCCCACATGGGGGAGATGAGACTGACATTTAAAGGAATGAGAGAATGTAATTGTCTCATTAATTTACAGTCAAGGTTTTGCAATGGTATAACACAAAATGATGAGACTAGAGCAAATGTGGCTTTTGTGATCTGTTTTTTAGTGGGACAGCATTCAAAGCAAAGGTAATGTGTTCTGTTTAAGACCATGAATGAAACTGAAACAGCTGCGCTTTCTGAGAGCCATATCTTCAGCAGCACAGATGTAAGAAAGCCTGTGGGTTCTTTTATAACTATGCTGCATAATGAGCAAAGAAATTGATGGTTATAAGTATACACTTGCTATTTCTAGAGCTGAGCATGCCGCTCATTTTTCAGTTTTCTCCGAAGCTTAAAACAGAGTTGAGCCTATTCCCAGACTTGGCCTTGCATAACATGCAGAGATTTGCAATAGAAATACAAGAATTAGTAGAATGAATTACAAATGGAAATGTATGTATGTAAAAGCATCAGAAGAAACAATACCAAGCAAAGGTTGAAAAACATCATGTACTGATAACCAAGGACATGGTTAACATCAGTCAAAATAGGTGAACATCAAGGAGCGTGTTGCTCGTAGCAAGACCAGAAGGCCTGAGCTCTGGTGGAGCCACAGCACGATGATGTTCAAGCAGAAGACTTGAACTCTGATAAGAGGAGGATGGCAGAAAGGTTGTCACCACAAAGGTACCCAATTGAGAATACACAGATCATGGGTAGCAGCGTTCCCAAAAGTTTATGGAGGAGGAATCTTTAAGTAAGATTCTGAGGCAAAAATTCATATCATAGTAACTAACTCACAAAATGTATAAAACCCTTTATCAGCAAGAGATATCCAAGAGGTTTAGTTAGAAGCTGATAGTTGATGTCCCTTGTTCCCTGTGCCATGTATAAGTGAAACTGTCCAGACCACTGGGGCACACACATTTTGGTGCAGGAGTATGTGTGAGTGTGGGAGAACAATATATGAGATAATGAATGTAAGTGACATTGTAAACAAATTTGTGAACAAAATTTGTTTTGTTCAACGCTGATTTTTGTTGTATTAGATTACCACAATCAGAGGAATTCTGTGTTAATAGAGTGGTTGCCCAGTCAACATTGCAGCAGTGTTTTTTCAGTAAAATGAATGTCACTTCAGGGTTTTTAGACTTTTAATTAGTTGAAATTTGTAAGATACCACAGCTTTGTTTCATTTTAAGTTTATGAATGTAAATTGTCTTGTGCAAGTTACACTGTGTCATGGTTTAACCCCAGCTGGCAACTAAGCACCATGGAAGCACTCACTCTTTCCCCCCTGGTCTGATAGGGAAGAGAATTGTCAGGGTAAAAGTAAGACAATTTGTGAGCTGAGATAAAGACAGTTTAATAGGTACAGCAAAAGCAGCACGTAGAAGCAAAGCAAAGCAAGGAATTTATTCATTCACTTCCCATTGGCAGGCAGCTGTTCAGCCATTTCCAGGACAGCAGGGCTCTGCCACAGGTAATGGACCTTCCTTCTTCCTCCCCCAGCTGTACATGCTGAGCATGATGCCATATGCTATGCGATGTCCCTTGGACCAGTTGGCGGCAGCTGTCCTGGCTGTGTCGCCACCCAACCTCTTGTGCACCCCCTCAACCTGCTCTCTGATGGGCTAGGGTGAGAGGCAGAAAAGGCCTTGACTCTGTGCAAGCACTGCCAGCAACAGCTAAACATCCCTCTGTTAACACCACCATTTTCATCACAAATCCAAAACATAGCTGTTGGAAGCATGAAACAGTAAAGAAAAAGCAAAAGCTCAAGGTGGGCAATGAGGCACAGCGTGACTGCAACAGGCATGGAAACGAGATGGAGGTCTGGTGGTTTGTCTTACTTTGGCTCTTGGGAGGAATATGAAGTGGGGCAAAGCCGCACAGTCCCATTCTGTTATTAGCTTGTTCCTTCTGCATGGGGTCATATTGCAAGATTTTGCAAGAAATGGTTACCAGTACCTGCTGCCAAGTACAACTGGTCTGTACAACATGTCCAGAAAGTTTGATCACAGTCCACCCACAACACTGCGTGCAATAATATTTAACAAGTTATAAAAATACCCTGATTTCGTACCAAAGTGGGGGACGAGATTTTGACACCATATCACAGGGACAGAGTGATGGGTTTGTCCTTCTTGCCATCCCTGGAAGGGATGCCTTTAGGAAGAATCGTGTCTTCAGCTATGCTGAAGTGTTTTGACCCAGGAAATTAAGCTTGTTATTAACAATCATAGTGTTAGCAGTATGTAGCTACTCTGCAGTTAATGCATTTATCACCAGAAATCCGAAAGAACCTCATATGTTGCATATGTATAAACCATATTAATAGCCCCATACCAGCTACTGTGGCTAAAGCCAGCACACACTATTACAGATTTAAGTACAGTAATTCATGCTTATTTATGATGGAATGTAAATCATTCATCCTTACAAGCTATTTCTGAAAATTTGCTGTATCATCTTCTTAAACTCTAAAGCTCCATCTTAGAAAGGCTAAAAAGTGTATCATATATCTGTCAACCTATATGAAATATATACATATTCCCCATAATGGAGCTCATGAGCTTCTGTTTGATAAATGTGGGTCTTTTTTCATTTAGAAGTAAATATACAAGGTGTTTGAAACTATATTTTCTTAGTCAAAAGCTACACTATAAGCCAACTAGAAATATTTCCAGACTTTCCTGTAACCGCTTGTACAACATTGTTTGGCAATGATTTTATTGTGTTTTGTTTTGAGCCTGAACTGAAATGGAGACATAATCTGAGCACTGAAGTTCTAGTTCTTGTCTTTAAGGGGCAATCTGAACACTAAGTATCTTTCTTTGGCTTACACAAATAGGAAAATGGGCAGCAGCTATTAGATTCCAGTAGTCAGGATTAAGAAATGTGCTTTAACTACCAGCTTGTCCTGAAAGAAAAGAAACAGAAAGCTGCATCAAGTAAGAGAAGTTACTGTGAATTTTCTTTAACTTAAGGGGTGTCTTTTGTGAGAAATCTCTCCAAACAGGAGCAGCTCTTTTCTTGTAGGTAGTGGGGTCCATATCTGCCACCTAAGTCTTTGCTGCTTCTTATGCATCATGCAGTGGCACAAGTACTCAGTGGGCGTTTACCTCCATTTTAGAACAGCTACAAACCTCATACAAACTAATTATTATGTCTAGCAACTTTTTGCATCTTGTAAGTAATTTCCATGTTTTTTTTTAATGACTGCTTGAACACATTAGTAGCCCTCAGTGGGCATATTGCTGTTTCTCTTCAGGGTCATAGAGACAGTGAAGTGACAACCTAGACTGATAAGAGAAAAGGAAATGCAGGAGAAAACTACAAGGTCCTGTACAAGGGCTTTGTCTTTTGTTTTCCGTTTTCCAGTGGGTGACAAAGAACAGCATAACCTCTTCCTGACTTTTATGCTACTGTTGTCTCAGGTTTCAGTGTTTTATATGCATGCACAGACATCTGGTACATTTTCTGTTGAGATTCCCATCAGCTAAAGAGTATCACAGGCACACTGTTCTAACTGTATATCATGTATGAGCCTTTAACATCGTTTCTTGAGCAGCACAAGGCTAAAAGAACATCTAGCAATTGAGGGAAGTATTTCACAGAAGAAGGCTTGAATGACACCTGGAACTATTTAGTTTGGTTTTGAGCTTAAATACTCAAGCTATTTATTTTGCTTGTTTGTTCTTAAGTTGCTCTCTAATTCCATTCATTTTTTCTTACTCTTCAATTTTATCAGAAAGACAAAGATGTGGTTAAATAGGAATTTCAAAATAGTTTGTAAATCCATTAGTAGCGTTTTGCTAGAAGGACAAACTACTGAGAATTTCCTGGAAAGTTTTTAACTGCTTCCAGGAAATGCCTTTCATTAAGAGCTGCAGAGCTCCTTTCAGGAGTTAATGAGGATACTGGGCTCACAGAAACATTTCCTAGGTTACCTTAGAAGCACTTGGAAACTATATTTCAGAACCTATGAGTGGCTGATGGCTCCAGTTGATCTGGTATTCTATCTCTCAGTGAAGCCCATTGTCAGACACTAAGGGAGGAGTAAAATCAGGGCAAACATAAATTATGTGAGTTATTCCCTGAACTTCTACTATTTTCAGCTCAAGAGGCCTTCTGAACTTGATAAGACCTGTCTATATAGTAACCTTAAACGGATCTGTCTTCCAAATACATATTTAATCTCCACTTGAAACTATATGTTGGCAGTGGTGGGGTTACAGCTATCTAGTATGTGTTTTTTCTTTTCATCAGATTTTAAAATATGAATAACTCTAAAGCTAAGTGTTTCAGACTCCACAAACCCTTTAAAGACATAATAAGTTGAGGATAAAATGGCTTGGATGTGTTTTTGTTTTGCAAAACATAAAAACCGGCACCCCTCAGTCGTTGCTTTTAATGTCATGAAGTAGATATTTGTTAAAGTTCTCCTCTTTTCTCCTCTTGAGGGCAGCAGACATTCAGAACTAAAAGTTGCTCATGTTTCTTAATGGTGTCATAAAGAATATCCTGAATCTGTATTAAGCCAGTGTTAGCTTGTCCTTTGGCCCCTATGGTTCAGCGTACAGCTCTACTTACAACTCTGTATCTCTTATGCTAAAGGGCGAAGCCTGAAAGCTTAAGTGGAAAATGCAGTGTATGAAACCAAGACTTCACTTTATAAACCAACTAAAAACAGAGTAACTGAGATGTAGAAACATATCCTACATTTCATAATGTCTCCACTGTTTGTAAGGTCAGGTGAAAAACTGTGGTCATCCACTAAAAATTCAGCAGGTTTTTTGTTTGTTTGTTTTTCTTGTGCATTGTTGCAGTCATGTGTGATAAAGTTTAACATGTCCTCATAATAATGGAGCTCAAACAAAGGCTTTGTGAGAAGCCTAGTTGCTGTGGACAGCTCTGGTGATTTGTGAGCGTATTCACACATGCCCAGCCAAGAAGAATGATATCTCTGGCTATGTTCTGTCTATTGTGTCTTCCATGGATGTAGTGCTCTGCCTTCAAACAGAGAGAAGGAAAAAACTACAAACAAGGTAAGAAAAACTGCCAGCATAGGTGCTGGGTCTGCCTGTGTATTGTTTGTGTGTCTCCCATGTGGCTTCATTCTTGTGTGGGCTTATGCGGCAGAACAAGTAAATGCAAATGATTGCAGTGGTCAGTAGGTCTGCAGCAGGATTCAGGAAGTATTTCCATACCTCAACACAACACCACCTTTTGATACTACTTGTACTGGTGCAATGTGCTGTACCAGTGATGGGCAAACTCTCTAAGCTGTCATGAAATTCATGTAAGCCTGAAAGGAACAATCTTTCTTTCCTCATTCATTAAGGAAAGAACTATCAAGAACAGTTTGAAAACTAGTGCTGTATTTACTACTGAAGATCACTGGCTTCTGTGTAATCTTTGAATGAAGCTAGAGAAAAGAGTAAATTAGACAAGTGTAACCTTTCAGGCTGACAATGCTACAAATGCACATTAGTATGTCTCATTTTATTGCTACATTGGTATTATTGATAGAACTCTGATTCAGAACTTTTCTGTTTGCCAGAATGCCATTCTGACCCAGGAATGACCTGCTTCCCTTGAATTTACTTTGTGTCCTAGAACACAAAATGCCCTCAAACTTTGAAAGTGATGCAGAGCTCCGGGGAACAATTGAAAGAGTTTGGTTGTCCTCTGCTTGCTCTATGGCTAATTTCCAGCTCTGAGGAAAACTGGATAGCATTCTCAGTGTGGTGTAGCTGGTTTGTACTGAACTGCACTCTACAGGAGTACTTACAGTTTTGTAGCACAAACATATATACTGTGGATGCGTTATCAAAATCCCATACGTTAAATCCTCAAGTAGTTTACATATACTTAGATTCTTCACTCGTGGTGATATTGACCAGTTCATCATAAGGCACAGAAAATTTAGGGAAGGGAACCTGAAGGAATATTGTGTCGACTGAAAGAATGAAACTTGTAATGGTATGAGAGGCAGTGGGTTTTGCATGCCCATGCAGGTTTATGAAGGAGACTTGACCATGCAGGGTTGTGTTATATGGCGTGCAAGGTGAACTGCATCTCGGCTGATGAAAAAGCATATGGTTCAGTGTTCTGTCTAGCTGTATGGCTGGACTTAATCCATCACTTTCTGGGATGGCTAACTTGTTAGTAGCTGTTAGTAGTTGGGCAAGAAAAAAGCTAAATGTTTCTTGCCCATCTGTAAGACTGTTGTTGGATCATGAGGACTCCCCTTCTGCCTTTGTAATTCCTTGAAGGGAGGCCAGAGGAGAAGACCTGCATTGGATGGAACAGCAGTTCATCCCACATAGGGTTGGGAAGCAGAGCTATCCCTTATCCAGTTGTAGTGCCATATTCTCTCTTTTGGTTGGGGAGCTCAAGGAATGCTGCTGATCAGTCCTTGTTGGGAATTAAGGCGCTGGTGGCCATGTGTGGAAGCAGTCAAGAAGGCTGGGTGCCAATGCTGCACTGGGGGAGCCAGTGAAATCAATATTGCTTCCCTGAAGTCCTTCAGAACTGTGGCCATGGAGCCTCCACCTAATCTCGGGGAAGCCTTCCTTTTCTTTCCCAGGCAGATCTCTCTTCCACCAGAAGAGCAATTTATGTGGACTAGCCAAGGAAAGGTTTTCAACCATATGGTCTAACATGCCCTGAAGGATTAGTTCAATAAAATGTTGTTCACGTCTGCTTGATGCGATTTATGGCAAGCCTCAGGGTCCTCCTTCTGTTTTCAAGGGTATAAAACTCTTAACTCCTTGATAATTCTGGCTATTTTACCATTTCAAATGTTACATTTTACTGGATTAATATATGGCATCATCCTATGCCAAAATCAAAAAGGCTTCTTCACCTATATGAGTATCTTTAAATACCTTCTGAATTTCTTCTTCTTCCCTCCATTAGTGTTGTAGCATTTTTTGCTCTAATGATTCAGAATTATACAGTATGCATACACAGATATATGTTTGTATTTTAAATTTTAAATTCTATTAAGATGCATACAATGTAAATAGAGAATAATAGCATCTGATACCAGATCTAAAAAATGCCTTTCAGATTAACCATGCAAAGTATATAGAAATAATTAACTTTACGGCCACTAGATGTGACTGTTGCTCTATGTGAGCATACTTGAAACATTATTCATTGCTCTAAGTCGTCCCTTAAAAAATATTGTAGGATAACTCTGCAGCTTTCTAGTTCTGTGTCCTTAATTCTGTACTTTGAATATTCAGCATTTCTGTAAAAAAACTACACCTTGGATGTTGCAGAACAATGAAAATAAATTATTTCATTATTCTGAAGTCTTAGCAATTAGGTATTTGTATTAGAAGAAAAACATTCTTTCTGGAAAAATAAATTGGTTGTAGAAAAATAAATTAGTAGATCTTTGTGTGGAAGATCTACTGGATGCTCTTTTTTGATTTGATTAGATGCTCAAAATATTTTACAGTTTTACAGAACTGGGAAATTGGAAAAGGCCTTTTCAATTGCTAATTTACTTATCCAAACTTCCAAATAATCCTTAGATCTAATTAATAATTAATTCAATAAATTTATTGATATTTTCCATATCACACCAATGGGATGTCTGACACCTATTTGTCCTGTTCATATAACTAGCCCAAAATATCTTCTGGAGTCAGTCTTCAACTTGCCCTTGCCTATGAATTCATGAGGAATATGGTATGGATCAGGAAGGTGCAATCACAAAGGGGAATTGCAAGTCATTGTGATGTGAAAACAAGCTCAAATGGGACTCTGAGACTTTTGAATCCTCAAAAATAAAGGAGTTATATTCTGTGAGCCTTAAGAGACCATGAGGCATGGGCATAACATACTGGTCTTTAAGTCATTGCATATATCATACAGATTTTAAAATGTTTTTGGTTGATAGAACAGTCAAAACTTCAGAGAAGACTATTTATGCTTATTGTGTCTTATCCTACCACCGCACACCACACTGAACAGTCTGAGTCCCATCTCCTTCATGACCTCCCCATAGGCACCAGGGTATCTGTGAAGTGTCCCCAGAGCCACCTCTGCCCCAGGCTGGACAAACCCTCTGCCCCAGGCTCTTCTCAAGGGCACTGCTCTAGCCCTGACTGTTACTGAACTTACCACCATTGATCAATGCCTTTCCTGTACTGGGGGACCCAAATTGGCCATGTTATCTAGATGTGGTCTAGCAAGTGCTGAGCAGAAGGGGATGACAGATGCTTCCCCCATCTTCTGGCCGTGCTCCCGATGATGCAGGCCCGGATGGTGTTGGCCATCTCTTTTGCTTGGGGATGCTGGTGGCTTATGTTCAAGTAATTGGTTGGAAAAGGAAACACAGTATAGAAATTAGTTTTCAGCTCCTTAAAAGGAAAGAAATTGTGAGTTCTGCATAGATCTGTACTGGAACATGTGCATGTGCCTGGAGAAAGGGTTGTGGCAAGGTAAGGTTTCACGTAATACTAAATCATTCAGGGAAATGATGGCAAAGAAAGAGAGTATCATATATAAAATATGTAATTATACATATATATGTATACGTACATGTACTCAGAAATGCCAATTTTGATTTTTCTGTATGCTTTGATGAAAACATTGAATTGATGCCTGGCAGAGTGTCCTGGGTTCAGCAGTAGCAGTCATGTTTCTCCTTCGTGGTAGCTGGTGCAGTGCTGTGTTTTGACTTCCAGCCTGGGAACAGTGCTGGTGATACCGATGTTTTCGGTTGTTGCTAAGTGATGTTTACCCTGACCAAGGACTTTGTGAGGCTCATGCTCTGCCAGGGAGGAGGGGAAGCCGGGAGGAAGCAGAGATGGGGCGCCTGACCCGGGCTAGCCAGGGAGGTATTCCATACCACAGCACGTCATGCCCGGGGTGGGGGGTAACTGGGAGTTACCCAGAAGGACACAGGCTTCCGGGTGGGACTCGTTTCTTGGCCGGTGGTATCGTATTCTCTTCCCTTGTTATTTTCCCTTATCATTGTTGTCGGTGGTGGTAGCGGTGGTGATTTGTGTTGTACATTGGTTGCTGGACTGTTCTTGTCTCAACCCGTAGGAGCTGCACTCTTTCAATCCTCCTCCCCGTTCCTCTGGGAGAGGGGAAGGGGAGAGCCCCGGGGGGGGGTGGGGGGGGTGCCCTCGGTTGCTGTCAGCCTGGCACCACTCACTGGGAGTGAGTGAACAAGCTGTCTGGCTAGGGTTTAAACCATGACACAGAGATAAAACCCTAAACGTTAAGAGTTATTATCAGAAGGTACAGAGAGTAGGACAGAACATTGTTATGCCCTAGTGACATGGTTCATTACATGCAGTTCTACTCAATTCATCTCAAAAAGGAGAGAATACAAAAATATGTCCAGACAGGAGAAATAAGAAAACAGAAATGGAAGAAGTTCAGAGAACAGCTGCAAAGCTGAGCAAGTTCATGCATTTCTTAGTAAACTGGGATGCTGGAAGCTGTCTGAGAATGAGAAATGAGGGGAATAAGGCAGAAGACTGTAAATAGATGAGTGGTGTGCTGAGGGTGAATTGGAATAAGTTCCTCTCTATCTCCCAGTACAAAACCTGGCATGCAGCAAACAAAACTGGATGTATATCTTTGTGTGCAGGATCCATTTTCATGGGCTAAACATTTATGGATTCAGAGACCTCATGATTCTTAGCCAAGTAGCAGTTATTAAATGCTTATAGACCACTAAGTGTACAGGCCACAGAAAGTTAGAGAGCATATTGGATAGGAGAAACATCCTACATGTTTGTCCTGTTCTTCCATACTTCCTTGAGCATCTACCCCTGGTTACTGCCAAGGGCAGGGGAATGGGCTGAAGGGATCTCTAATCTGAGCCAGTGTGGCCACTCTTATTTCATCATCTTCTGTCCTAAGGGAGTCACCACTTTTCAGATGTTATACTTAATACACTCGTGTCTCATAATCTTCTATTTCAATTTGTCCAGTTAGAAGTGAATCAAATACCAAACCCTGTTTTATTTTACCAACAAAGTATTGTCAGCCTCAGAACCAACTCTCAGTAGAAATGTTTGCCCTAGCTTTTGCTTTAATCTATATTTTTGTTATTCATGCTTGTTATAAAATAAAGCTAATATGTCATTTGATATGAAATAGAGTGCAATCACCTGGTAAAACCATTACTAACATGCTGAAAATATTTGAGTCATTATGGTCATTTTTGTCATAAAACAAATAAAAAGTATGTGTCTCAGTGTGTTAACAGTACTTCAAGTAAAGATTACTGGAACAGATTGTGACAGGTTAGTGTATTAATGAAAAGAGATAAACATTAAAAAATGCATTTCTCACTTTTCCTTGCTGCTCCTGGAGATTGGCATTCTCAGTGCCAATGTCCCCACTGCTTTAATACAAGTTTCAGGCTTCATTGTCAGACCCTGATCATAATAGTAAAATATCAGGTTCCGTTTCTGAAGCTGTTTGTAGGCATGTAGTCTGGCACCTTGCAGAGGAGGTTACCATTCACTTCCCTATGGGAAGAGAGTTGTCCAGCTGATCATCTGGATTATCAAACTGATGAGCTTCAAGTAGCGAAGGGAGCAGTAATCAGCCTTTACTGGAGAAGTTTTGTTGGTTGAGTCAACTAGGAATTATGTGCCATGCTGCTAAGTAACAGTTCAGGACATTTTCCTAAAACATGCCCCATATATGTATATCTCATAGATGCATATATAAACACCATTTTATATATATATTCATACACACTATATATATATATACACACCATTTAAATCATAGAAGAGTTAGGGTTGGAAAGGACCTTAAGATCATCTAGTTCCAACCCCCCTGCCATGGTCAGGGACACCTCACACTAAACCATGTCACCCAAGGCCTAGTCCAACCTGGCCTTGAACACTGCCAGGGATGGAGCATTCACAACCTCCCTGGGCAACCCATTCCAGTCCCTCACCACCCTAACAGGAAAGAATTTCCTCCTTACATCCAATCTGAACTTCCCCTGTTTAAGTTTTATCCCGTTAACCCTTGTCCTTTCACTACAGTCCCTAATGAAGAGTCCCTCTCCAGCATCCCTATAGGCCCCCTTCAGATACTGGAAGGCTGCTACGAGGTCTCCACGCAGCCTTCTCTTCTCCAGGCTGAACAGCCCCAACTTTCTCAGCCTGTCTTCATACAGGAGGTGCTCCAGTCCCCTGATCATCCCTATGGCCCTCCTCTGGACTTGTTCCAACATTTCCATGTCCTTTTTATGCTGAGGACACCAGAACTGCACACAATACTCCAGGTGAGGTCTCGCAAGAGCAGAGTAGAGGGGCAGGATCACCTCCTTTGACCTGCTGGTCACGGTCCTTTTGATGCAGCCCAGGATACGGTTGGCTTTCTGGGCTGCGAGCACACACTGAAGCCAGCTCATGTTCATTTTCTCATTGACCAACACCCCCAAGTCCTTTTCCACATGGCTGCTCTGAATCTCTTCTCTGCCCAACCTGTAGCTTTGCTGGGGATTGCTCCGACCCAGGTGTAGGACCTTGCACTTGTCGTGGTTATATGTATTTACTGTTTGGTTAAACCAATATGTATATACTGTTTGGTTATAACCATGGTTAAATGTATATACCGTTTATAGATACAAATTTTTACATATATATACATACACACACACATATAGTGATGAGCCATACTTTTGTATTGTTATTTGAAAATACCTGAATGAGAGAATTATGCTAAAAATATCTTGGGGAAGGAGCCACCAGAGTTAGCTGCTGTGGCCTTGAATGAGAAGTGGAACAAAAATAGGCCATTAAAGGCTCTCTTTTTTGTGGCACAGGTGCAGGCAGGAGCTGTACTGCAGTTCTTTCTTTCTAAAATAAATGAAAGCATTAGGGGAGCAATGGTGTTTCATTGATGCCACTGACAAGAGAGTTCTGGCAACTGGAGGAGCACAGGCAGCAACCAGGAGCAAAGCAGTGGTGACAGAAATGGTTGTTAAATGAGGCCACAGCTACTTACTACAGGAAGACTCCTGAAGGGAATCCCCACTGTGAGGCAGAGCTGCAACAGATACCAGAGCTGCCCAGGAAGAGAATAGAGTCCCTCTATTACCCATTCGGCAGGAATGAGAGACAGAACTTCCCAATAGTGGGGGTCCAGGTTTCAGTGAGTATGAGCATGAAGAAGGGCAATTCCTGGTGGTTCAACAATGATTTACAACAATAGAAGGACTGAAGAGGAGGGGTGGCTGCCACTTTCTGTCAGGAGAGAAGAGCAGCAGTCCCACAGACTTGTAATGGTTTGGGTTTCCTACTCTGACACTACAGTAGGTTTGCCAGTCTTCTCTTCCCCACATATATCCCCCAAAGGAAGTAATGTTGATGCAAACCTCTTTGTTTAAACTCATTCAAGTTATTGCCCATGCGGTGCAGTTTGATCCGACAGGGTTCTGGCTGGAAGATTCAGTTTGAGCTCCTGCTACATTGGTATTCTCAGATGTCTGAGAAGGAAACCTGGATGTTCATAGGGTTAAATAGTGTCCTGCAGGAGAGGTAAGTAGCTACATTGCAACAGTAGTACCCAAAAGGAGTGGAAATTACTCCTTTCCACATCATGTAGGTGCCAGAATTCCCTGCTGCTCAGAAGTGGGGGCAAAAAGAAATGCTGTTACTAATTAATTGCTAATTGATAAAATCATTAGTTACTTTCTCCATTTTATAAGCTTGCTTAAAAGTGATTGTTTTTTTTAAGTGTGCAATTGGGGATGTTCAAACCTCATGTGCTGTGAAGCCTGCTTTGTCACCAGGTTGGGATTTTTTCCTTTCCTGCCAGCAAGAATAATAGCTATAATCCCAGCCCCACTTCCCATAGTAATTCTCAATCCTGTGACTAGACCCTTTGAAGCCCTACTGGAACTGAAGTTTATTCACCACCTGGGGCACCTTCCCATCTGTGAACAGTGTTATAAGTCCTGAATGAATTATTTAAGCACTACTGGACATGTAAAATACCTGGGGCTTGAAGCCTGTAGTGGTAAAACTTGGGCAGGCAGGTGAAGTGGATCAGTAAGAAGAGCAAAGCATTGGCCTGCTGCATTGCAGAGGCTGAGGACGACAACATTCCCATACAAACACATTCAGATTTCAGCCTGCAAACTCATGGCTCGAAGCCGAAGCATGTGCATGTGACAACTGTCCAACTTGCACCATGCTGATAGCAATGGCAGAGGATAAGAAACACCAGAAAATTACAACAAGCAGTGCACTAAAATGGATTTCTAAGTACTTCTTTTGGGTACCTAAAGTTACATATTTTATGTTCATTGAACATAAAAGACCTGATTTTAAAACCTCATAGCCAGTCAGAGCTCCTATGGATTATGAGACTGCTGCACACACAGTAAGACCCTTTTGTGGTGGTAGCTGCCAATCACAGTTTTCACAGTATACTCCCAGTGAATGAAAAATCCATCCCATTAGGATCTCCACGGTTCTCTTAAGACAAAAGGCAAGTAAAATGGCTTACTTGTCTCTCTATGGATTCAAAAAATGTCAGAAACGAGCGGTTTTCCAAAATCTAACTTTGCAGATCACCAGATCTCTGGTGCAAACCATATGTAGGGGCTGGGGGGATTTCAAAGGAACCATGTCTTTCAGAAAGAGTGAACATTAAAAGAGCAGCAGGCTGCTATAAGAAAGTGCTTTTACCCTGGCCTCAGGTTCTTCTCCCTCCAATTTATATAGCCCAGCTTAGCAGCACAAGTAGAGAAGAACTCAAGGTATGTATCCAACCAAAAGCCTTCCAAGATTCTTTCCCTCCGTGAGCTGCAGCTTACTGATGAATTTTATTCACTTAACTCAGTATGTGTCGTGGTTTAAACCCAGTCAGGTAACTTGTTCACTCACTCCCAGTGAGTGGTGCCGAGCTGACAACAATCGAGGTCCGTGTCCGTCTCCCCCCCCCCGCACCGGGGCTCTCCCCTTCCCCGCTCCCGGAGGAACAGGGAGGAGGACCGAGAGAGTGCAATTCCTACGGGTTGAGACAAGAACAGTCCAGCAACAAATCACCACCACTACTATCAGCTAAAACAATGATAAGGGAAAATAACAAGGGAAGAGAATACGATACCACCGGCCAAGAAAGCGAGTTCCACCCGGAAGCCCCTGTCCTTCCGGGTAACTCCCAGTTACCCCCCACCCCGGGCATGACGTGCTGTGGTATGGAATACCTCCCCGGCTAGCCCGGGTCAGGCGCCCTGTCTCTGCTTCCTCACAGCTTCCCCTCCTCCCTGGCAGAGCATGAGCCTCACAGAGTCCTTGGTCAGGGTAAACATCACTTAGCAACAACCGAAAACATCGGCTTCACCAACACTGTTCTCAAGCTAGAAGTCAAAACACAGCACTGCACCAGTTAACACAAAGGAAAAACATGACTGCTACTGCTGAACCCAGGACATTATCCACCCCTTATTCCATACCATTCACGTCGTGCTCAGATCCCACATTTTCAATACACCATCACTCTCCCATATATATACATCCATATACATACAGACCAAGAGGAAAAAATCATTTTCTTAGTGCATGGACCAATCCCTATAATGCTGCCGAGTCCATTCGGTCCATGATGTTCCAAGTTCATTCTCTGTTGGGATGATGGCTGGAGGGAAGTCAGGGCCAGTCGCTGGTGACCTGGAGACATCTAGTTGATGGGCTATAAAAGCATTACACAGCAGGCAACAGCATACAATTGAGTTCACTGGCTGTTTTCCCCTAAAATCAAATCCCCTTGAGGTATACATCGGACTTCCCCATCTTCCTGCATTACCCACCAAGTATATCCAGGTCCCTGAGCAAAAGCAATCCCACGAGTGGGTTTGCCTTTACCTGAAGCAGGAATAACCCAGACTGTCTTCCCCAGCAAATTCTTCATATGCACCACGGGAACTTTGTCCCCCTCTACAATATGTAAAAGTTCTGACTGGGCTGGGCCAGCCCTGTTGGCAGATCCCCTGGTGCTGACCAACCAGGTGGCCTTTGGTAAGTGTGTACCCCAATGCTTGAAAGTTCCCCCACCCATTGCTCTCAGTGTAGTTTTTAACAGCCCATTGTACCGTTCGATTTTCCCAGAGGCTGGTGCATGGTAGGGGATGTGATATACCCACTCAATGCCGTGCTCTTTGGCCCAAATATCTATAAGGTTATTCCGGAAATGAGTCCCGTTGTCTGACTCAATTCTCTCTGGGGTGCCGTGTCGCCACAAAATCTGTTTCTCAAGGCCCAGGATGGTGTTCCGGGCAGTGGCATGGGGCTCAGCGTATGTTTCCAGCCACCTGGTGGTTGCTTCCACCATGGTAAGCACATGGCGCTTGCCTTGGCGGGTTGGTGGCAGTGTGATATAGTCAATCTGCCAGGCCTCCCCATATTTATACTTCAACCATCGTCCTCCATACCAAAGAGGCTTTAACCGCTTGGCTTGTTTAATTGCAGCACGTGTTTCACACTCATGAATAACCTGGGCAATAGTGTCCATTGTTAAGTCCACCCCTCGGTCACGGGCCCATCTATATGTTGCATCTCTGCCCTGATGGCCTGAAGTGTCATGGGCCCACCGGGCCAAAAATAATTCACCTTTATGTTGCCAATCTAAGTCCATCTGAGCCACTTCAATCTTAGCCGCTTTTTCCACTTGTTGGTTGTTCTGGTGTTCCTCAGTGGCCCGACTCTTGGGTACATGGGCATCTACATGACGTACCTTCACCACCAGGTTCTGCACCCGGGCAGCAATATCTTTCCACAGTGCAGCAGCCCAGATGGGTTTACCTCTGCGTTGCCAGTTGCTCTGCTTCCATTGCTTCAACCACCCCCACAGGGCATTTGCCACCATCCATGAGTCAGTATAGAGATAAAGTACTGGCCACTTTTCTCGTTCAGCAATGTCCAGGGCCAGCTGCATGGCTTTCACCTCGGCAAATGGACTCGATTCACCCTCTCCTTCAGCAGTCTCCGCAACTTGTTGTCCAGGACTCCATACAGCTGCCTTCCATCTCCGATGCTTTCCCACAATACAGCAAGAGCCATCAGTAAACAAGGCACACTGCTTTTCACTTTCTGACAGTTTATTATATGGTGGGGCCTCTTCAGCGCGCATCACCTCCTCCTCTGGTGACATTCCGAAATCTTTGCCCTCTGGCCAGTCCATGATGACTTCTAGAATGCCTGGACGACTGAGATTTCCTATTCGAGTTCGTTGTGTAATTAGTGCAGCCCATTTACTCCATGTAGCATCAGTTGCATGATGTGTAGAGGAGACCCTGCCTTTGAACATCCAGCCCAGCACGGGCAGCCGGGGTGCCAGGAGGAGCTGTGCTTCAGTGCCAATCACTTCCAAAGCAGCTCGAACCCCTTCATAGGCTGCCAGTATCTCTTTCTCAGTTGGGGTATAGCTGGCCTCAGATCCTTTATATCCCCGACTCCAAAAGCCGAGGAGTCGACCTCGAGTCTCCCCTGGAGCTTTCTGCCAGAGGCTCCAGGTAGGACCGTTCTCCCCAGCTGCAGTGTACAGCACATTTTTTACATCTGGTCCGGTCCGGACTGGTCCAAGGGCTACTACATGAACTATCTCGCGTTTAATTTGCTCAAAGGCTTGTTGCTGCTCAGGGCCCCATTTAAAATCATTCTTCTTCTGGGTCACATGATAGAGAGGGCTTACAATCGAACTGTAATTTGGGATGTGCATTCTCCAGAACCCCACTGCACCCAAGAAAGCTTGCGTTTCTTTCTTATTAGTTGGTGGAGACATTGCTGTTATCCTGTTGATCACATCTGTGGGGATCTGTCTACGTCCATCTTGCCATTTTATTCCCAAAAATTGAATCTCCTGTGCAGGTCCCTTGACCTTACTCCGTTTTATGGCAAAACCGGCTTTCAGCAGGATTTGGATTATTTTCCTCCCTTTCTCAAAGACTTCTTCCGCTGTATCGCCCCACACAATAATGTCATCAATGTATTGCAGGTGTTCTGGAGCTTGTCCCTGTTCCAGTGCAGTCTGGATCAGTCCGTGGCAAATGGTAGGGCTGTGTTTCCACCCCTGGGGCAGTCGGTTCCAAGTGAACTGGACACCCCTCCAAGTAAAAGCAAACTGTGGCCTGCACTCTGCTGCCAAAGGAATTGAGAAAAATGCATTGGCAATATCAATCGTGGCATACCACTTGGCTGCTTTTGACTCTAGTTCATACTGAAGTTCTAGCATGTCCGGTACGGCAGCACTCAATGGTGGTGTGACTTCATTCAGGCCACGATAGTCTACTGTTAGTCTCCATTCTCCATTAGACTTTCGCACTGGCCATATGGGGCTATTGAAGGGTGAGCGGGTCCTGCTGATCACCCCCTGACTCTCCAGTCTACGGATCAGCTGATGGATGGGAATCAGGGAGTCTCGGTTGGTGCGATATTGCCGCCGGTGCACTGTTGTGGTCGCAATTGGCACTTGTTGTTCTTCAACTTTCAGCAACCCCACAGCAGAGGGATCTTCTGAGAGACCAGGCAAGGTGGACAGCTGCTCAATTTCCTCAGTCTCCAAAGCAGCAATACCAAAAGCCCACCGGTACCCTTTTGGGTCTTTGAAGTACCCTCTCTTGAGGTAGTCTATGCCGAGAATGCATGGAGCCTCTGGACCAGTCACAATAGGGTGCTTTTGCCATTCCCTCCCAGTCAGGCTGATTTCAGCCTCCAGCACAGTCAACTCTTGGGATCCTCCTGTTACTCCAGAAATATAGATGGGTTCCACCCCTTGACAGCTTGATGGCATCAGGGTACACTGTGCACCGGTATCTACTAGAGCCTTATACTTCTGTGGGACTGATGTGCCAGGCCATCTGATCCACACAGTCCAGTAAATCCGATTGTCCCCTACCTCCACCTGGCTGGAGGCAGGGCCCCTCTAATGGTCGTCACAGCGTTGGACACTTAAGTCGTGTTGAAAGGGATTATTCTTCATTATCACAGGAGCTGGAGTAAAATCAGCTCTTCCACTCCATCTGGGAAACTGCTCACCAGAGACTGAAGCCGTAGCTCTCATGGGACGATCAGTCTTGGCCCTTGCTCCCCTCTTCAGTTCACTCACCCGTTCCTCCAAAGCTGAAGTAGGTTTTCCATCCCACTTTGTCATGTCTTCTCCGTGATCCAGCAGGTAAAACCATAGGGTACCCCGTGGCGTATACCTTCTGTATCTCCTCTCTTGAACAATAGGACGCCTTTTGTTAATAGCTGAGACGTGTGTTGGTACACGTGAGGAGCTGGATAAATCAGATACATCGTCCCTCAATTTGTCGAGGTCCTGGGACAGTTTTTCCACAGCTGAGATGATGGAAGGGGTGAGATTGTCTTCGAACTCTCGGAGTTATGAACCATTTCATCCACTGTTAGTGGTACTATGTCATTCCAGGTTACTGTTGCCAATGAATGGGCATATGATGACGGTGCATTCCGTGTTAGTTTTCGCCACATGGGTCGTGTACATTCAACTTCATCTGGATCTATGGGTGTATCCCTGTTATTCGGCTTGATGTGATAGATCATCTCTACAATGGCCGATTCCCTCAGAGACTGGATGCCTTTGTCTATAGTAGTCCACTTGGCCGAACGACTCGTAACATCGTCCTTGTATGGAAACCTTTCTTTCACAGCTGCCAAGAGCCGCCTCCAAAGGCTGAGAGACGTTTTCTCTCTTGCGATTGCTTTGTCAATTCCCCCTTCTCTAGCAAGTGATCCCAGCTGCTTGGCTTCTGTACCTTCTAGTTCGTGACCATCGGCCCCATTGTCCCAGCATCGGAGTAACCAGATGATGATGTGCACCCCTGGTTGACGGGTAAAATCTTTTCGCATATTCCGTAGCTTGGTTGAAGTCCGAGGTTGAGAAGTTACCTCTTCTTCTTCTTCTTCGTCATGTGATGATGACTCCTGATCAGATTCTGGACCGGGTGGTGAATTCATTGTTTCTTCATCTCGCTTCACCCTTCTTACCTCTTTTTTGCTTGTTCTCTTGCATACAGGGGCAACCAATATCAGTACGAATTGGTCCTCTGGTTTGGCTGCAGTAATTATCACTGTGGTTTGAGTAGCAACTTGTTGCTGGGGGTGGTGCAGCTGCTGTGCTTGAAGCTGGGGCAACCGCGCTGTCTGTTGCAGTCGAAGTTTGAGCTGTACTTGCTGTACAGCTGTACTGCTGTACTTGCCACTGGGGTAGCTATGCTGTTCATTGCAGCAAAAGTTTGAGTAGCGACTCTACTTGTCGCTGGGGGTGGTGAAGCTGCTGTGCTTGGAGCTGGAGTAGCTGCGCTGACTGTTTCTTTGCCCTCAGATCCGCCAACATTCTTTTCCTTTTGAAGGTGCTGGATAGTGTTGAACAAGGCCCTGTAAGCATAGGCCAAGCCCCAGCACATTGCCATGATTTATCCATCTCTGGTATGGCCAGAATGACCACACACCTCATTTAAGTGTTTTACTAATTCTTCTGGATTTTGCATTTCTTCGGTAGTGAAATTCCAAAGTACTGGAGGGGCCCACTGACCTAGATACTTGCCCATACTATCCCACACACCCTGCCACTCATGGCTGTCCAGCCTCAGGGAAAATCTCTTGGCTCTCCTACATTGTTGTTTGACCCCAGACAAGACCCAAACCTGACTCTGCTTAACTCTTGAAATCAGTCATGGGCAAAACACACTCTGTATGCATGCTAGCATGGTGATTCCCATCACGATCAGCAAACAAGTCTCAACAGCATTAAAAGGCCATTCAAAAACTTCAAAACTATCAAATGTAAATGGTCTGAGGGGGCGACTGGGAGGGTAAAAGGATGTCTCCTTCACAGGTTGAGCACCTGAGAAGGAGAAAAAAGATGTGTAATTGCTAAGCACCTCCATCATATACCTCCCAAAGTATAAAGGTGGTGACCACACTGGGAACATAAGCCAGATCAGTTTCATGATCAATGATTCTATTGTATTACAAGTCATTACCATAAAGTACAATGGGATAAAAACCTTAGCCCAAGCCCCACACTTGAAAAACACTAATACAGCAAATACCGGATGGACGTAAGATACGATATACTGAAACTGTGAGATCAAGAGGAAAAACCTTGAGAGCCAATAAATCAGCATTGTGACGAGTGACTATCAATCCAGTCAGATCTGTTCTTATCTCAACCCCTCGTGCCCCACGTTGGGCGCCAAAAAGAACTGTCGTGGTTTAAACCCAGTCAGGTAACTTGTTCACTCACTCCCAGTGAGTGGTGCCGAGCTGACAACAATCGAGGTCCGTGTCCGTCTTCCCCCCCCCTGCACCGGGGCTCTCCCCTTCCCCGCTCCCGGAGGAACGGGGAGGAGGATCGAGAGAGTGCAACTCCTACGGGTTGAGACGAGAACAGTCCAGCAACAAATCACCACCGCTACTATCAGCTAAAACAATGATAAGGGAAAATAACAAGGGAAGAGAATACGATACCACCGGCCAAGAAAGCGAGTTCCACCCGGAAGCCCCTGTCCTTCTGGGTAACTCCCAGTTACCCCCCCACCCCGGCCATGACGTGCTGTGGTATGGCATACCTCCCCGGCCAGCCCGGGTCAGGCGCCCTGTCTCTGCTTCCTCACAGCTTCCCCTCCTCCCTGGCAGAGCATGAGCCTCACAGAGTCCTTGGTCAGGGTAAACATCACTTAGCAACAACCGAAAACATCGGCTTCACCAACACTTTTCTCAAGCTAGAAGTCAAAACACAGCACTGCACCAGTTAACACAAAGGAAAAACATGACTGCTACTGCTGAACCCAGGACAGTATGATGGGAAGTTACCAAAACATCATCAAAAGCATCACAGAGTTTTCCTCACTCCCATTTTCTGCTTGTGGATAGGTGAGGGACAGTATCAATCTGAAAAGCTCAACTCAGCAGGAGCCCTAGGAGAAGAGTTGTTCCCTTTGAGTTGGAATGTGTGAGATGTTCCATATATAACATCAGAGTCAACATGAAAATGGTCACCCACCAAAAGGCCCGAGTTCTTTATCCTCTGTATGTAAAGAGACTGGAACAGTGTAGCAAAGAGGAAGCTGATGGTTGTTCCTCCCAGCTAGTAACTGCTAACTACTAATGCTGTACTGCAGAGATTTCTGTTTAGGAGCCTGTAGTAAGGGAGAATTATACCTGTAAGCCATTTCAGTGACTGTTGGGTTAGTGTGTTTAGGATGGTCAGCTCCTCATGTTGCTACTTACCTGTTTTAAGTGAATTTGCAATGCATCTCTGAAAACCTCTTTTCTCCATGCAGCTCCCCTCTTCTGTAAGTCAGCCTGGCAAGAGTGCCTGCTTGGTGCTGTTGGAGTCTAAATTTCCTCTCTAATTCATTTGGATTGTAGTTAATGATACCTTGGTACTTACACAGCACTTGAGTATTTAAAGCGATTTACAAATATTCTCTAACTCTGAAGTATTTCCTGGCAGCATCATAGAGAGCAGAGATGAAAAATGCTTAGAGATAGAAAAAAACTCTACCTATTTCAAAATGCTCAAAGCCAGGGGTATCAATCGCTTCCTTTGGAGACTATTGGAAAAAATGGTCACCAGCACCTTCCTTTCTTCTACTGCCTACCCCCGCTCTCCAAAAATATCACAGGATTTCATAAAATGTCAACTAATTAGATATTGGCATGTTGCTGGACCAGCCTCTGTAATTCCTCTCCTTCCTTCTGGCTGATGGAGTGTCATCTGCTCTGTAATTTGACTAACTGGTAGTATTCTTTCTGATTATATGACATTAAAGGAACAGATTAGGGGAAAGAGGACAGTGAGTGAAGCAAAGATGAGGTATCTCTTGGAAAAAAACTGCTTAGAGGAGTTGTGGGAACAGCAAAAACCCATTGAGTGAAACTGTATCTTCCAGGTGATAACCAGGACTGATAAAGCTCTTTTCCAAAGGTAAAAATGAGAGCTAAAAGCATCTATTTTGGAGAAATGGGATTTAGAGGGTGTTCCTCATGCAGACAAGGTGAGGCACTGACAGCAATCCTAAAGCGTTGATGCACTTGCCTAGAGCAATCTCAGTAAGTGTCTCTCTGCAATTAGCTTCTCAAATGAACAGACTGAATTGTTGGTTAAATTGCCTTGGACTGCAGTTAGGTAAGATCCATTTTAAAGCCTCTAGGCTGGAAGCCACTCAACTCTCTATGCTCATAACTTAGTTTTTGCAGGATGGGGTTGAACAGATTTAAAATCCACCACTGCCAACTGAGAGGTCTTGCTTCCTTTTCCGTCTGCCTTGGTGCCTTCTTCTGCATGCATACTCCTCCTGCTGAGCTTTTGGAGACGAATTTGGTTTGCTCTCCTAGCACAAAGCAAAGCATTTCTGTTTGCTTGTTTGTGGGGTTTTGTTGGTTTTACTGTGGGAAAAGAGAAGGACAGAGCAGTGAGTCCTCTCCTATTCGGTGGTGACAGCATTGTATCAGAGCAACTGTGAGACCATAGCCTAACACAGTGGAGGAGCCGAGATGCAGTTGCTGAGATATCCAATGTCTTTATATGGCAGGTGCTGACTGAGAGCCCTGAGAGCTGCAACTTTGAAGCCCTCAGCAAGAGAGAAAAGAGAATATATGCTGGTGGCATTTCCCAGGGTTACCTCAGGAAAGCTTGCCTCTGTGATTGAGCCCCTTAACAGATTTCATCAAACAACCTGTTTAAAATTGTCAGATGAAATAAACCCCTGAAATCATACTGGATGGCAAGGTTAAGTTGACAGTGTGTTTCAGCATGAACTTTTGAATATCTTTTTGAACCCAAGCCTGTCTTGCACTTGCACCAGTCCAACACAACTTGAAGGCTCAGCATTTTGAGGAGCTCCAGGGCATGTTAAAGGGGAAAGCCCAGGACTCTGCTGCCCCTTAGCATGGGCGTTACCTTTCCTGCATTGTGAAAGGGATGGGCTTGATGGGCTCAGCTGATTCTGCTGTTCACCCCATGCTCCCTGGAGGAAACATCGCATATGGACATGGGGTAGGCAGGTCAGCCAAGGACCTTTCCAGTGAGGAGCCTGGGATAACCTCCATCTCGTGACACTCTGTGCTGGTTTTGTCTGGGCTGGAGTTAATTTTCTTCATCCTGGTTTGTATGGTGGTGTTTTCGGTTTATACTGGCAATGGTGTTGCAAGCACAGGGATGTTTAGCTGTTGCTGAGCAGCGCTTGCACAGAGTCAAGGCCTTTTCTGGCTTTCACCCCACCCCACCAGTGAGCAGACTGGGGGTGCACAAGAGGCTGTGTGGGGACACAGCCAGGACAGCTGATCCCAACTGAACCAAGGGACATTCCATACCATATGGTGTCGTGGTCAGCATATAGAGCTGGGGGAATCATATACATCATATACATAAAGGGAGGGATGTTTGGAGTGATGATGTTTGTCTTCCCAAGTAACCACTACTTGTGGTGTAGCCCTGCTGTCCTGGAGATGTCTGAACTTCTACCTGACCATGAGAAGTGGTGAATGAATTCCTTGGTTTGCTTTACTTGGGCACATGCCTTTTGCTTTCTCTGTTAAACTGTCTTTATCTCAGAGTATGAGTTTCCTCACTTTTACCCTTCAGATTCTCTTCCTCATCTCACCAGCAGTAAGCAAAAGGCTGCATGGGGTTTAGTTGCCATCTGGGGTTAAACCACAACACGCTGGATAAAAAATGGGCCAAGGAGCACTGCAGACAGCTTGGACTAAACGAAAGAAGAGACAGTAAAGCAGCAGTCTCATTCACCAGCAGAGGAAGAGAGTGACTGCTTGTCAGACCTCTTTTATGTTCTTTATGACAAAGACCAGCAGCCATTTATTGCCTCAACTCTTTCCCTGGATGTTTGCAGACCTTTAGTTAAACACGCTTTTTTTTAAATAAAACTGTGGGTTTTTTGGCCACATAGCTCCTGGAGAGAGATGTTTCAGTACCTGTAGCATGAAGCTTGTCCCAGATTCCTACTCCACAAGTCTCTATCTTTTAGGGAAGATATATGGGAGGAGAGATGGGCTTATGAGGAGGTTGGACAGAAGAGGCAAACTGCAGTCTGCCTTGTAAGTGACAACAGTGCTTGCTGAACTTCTTCCTCACTTGCTCTGCTCTGCCACATTGCATCAGTAATCCTTCTGTGCAGGAAGGTCTCTTGGGCCCCGTACCTACAGAGGAACCTTCTGGACCAGGTGCCTGGTGCCTACAGAGAAATGTGGTCCCTGTGTTTCTGGACTTTGCTAAAATGCTGCTGAGAGCAGACCTTTGCTCGATGTCTGTGACAAGCAAGAGAAGCCAAGTGTTGCCCTTTATAATGGCTAAATATGGGACAGCTTTGAATGGTTAAACTATTACATGCTGTTAATGGGTTAATATAGGAGACATTTCAAGGGCAGATGAACAAAATGTATGTGTTAGCAGCAGTTTTCAGTACCTGCTGAGAGACGGATGTTCTTGCTTAACTGAGCATGGCTGGGTAGCCAAATTTACCTGCACCCAATACGGGTGCTGAACTCATTTCAGAGCCCTGCTCTTGAGAAGGTGTAATCTGGTAATCCTAAACTGCAGGGAACATAGTGTATGCCATCTCTGAACTGCTATTAGGAGAATTCATGTGTTTTATGTTCTGTGTCTGCTGAAGCCAGGAGCAAAGTAAATGACTGAATGCATAAAGTATCTACGTCAGTGGAGACCAAATTATCTAACAACAATAAATACCTTGCTAAATTAAATCTTGTTTTCTTCAAATAGCCACAAGGAGTGTGAACGTTCAGCAGCAAGCTGATTACATAAAAACAAAGACATCTTAGGAAAATGCCAAATATTACAGTCAGGATATTGTTTAACATCCTGATATTCAGATAAGAGTTTATGAATGTTATTAAACTTTACATAAGCATTCTCTTTTCTCTTTAAACAAAATCAAAGGCAAGACTCAAGGCAAAACAATGTTTCAAGTCAAAATTATTATACTATTAAAATAGGATTTTATAATGAAAGATGATTGTATCTTTCTCTATAAATACCTTCTTCCTCTCAGTGAGATACAACTTACTCCTCACAGTATTACGTCTGTATACTCTCTCCTCCATTATATATGCACACATATATGTATATATGTATTCATGCATTCCTTTTCTGACATTCATAGAAATGCTCTCTCACACCATTTTCACACATCCTCAAGGGTTTTTTCAGCTAATGGAGTACTCTAGCATTCTTAGGCTGAGATGAAATATTCAACGCCTTACAGAGGTTATGCAACCCTTTTCTTTATGTAATTAAACAGCTCTGGTTTACATGGATTAAAAAATTCATAAACACTTCACGCATTTTGGTTAAAGCTTCTGCTAGTACAGTGGAGGCCCTCCCTGCAGGTATTCTGTACAAACTTTATTCTGGTGCCAGGGATCATTTCCTTCCTTTCTTCCAGAATAACTAACATGAAGAGACTAAAATTATGTATATTTTGCACTATCGTTTTTCTTGTTCGGGAAGCAGTCTCTGAAGTTGTCTGTAAACAGTGATCAAACCGATTTACTGTATCCTTTGTCCTCCCATCTACTTTTCCCCAGTGTGCCCTAGCCCTAACTCCCCAGGTGACAATGCTCATTGTCCAGAGGCAGCGCTAGCGTAGCTGTCTGTGTGCAGGCTGGCTCCTGGGCTGCTGCCAAACTGGGTGTATTGCAGCTGAATTTTGCCAGACCTTTTCTCAGTGGGAACATTAATATGAATCCCTTTCCAGAACTACCAATTTTCACTGGTTTATCACTGACTTCTCTTATTTTTTCAGGCTTTGCTAAAAACCAGCCAGTTAGTTCAATGGTTTTGGTGGGCATGAGATGCACTTGGACACACAGGCATGTGGGCAGAGCAGTCTGAATTCCTTTTACTTTCAGAAAGCCAACCTAGGAAAGAGAAGGGATATAAAAATCAAGTTCAGTCCAAGCTACAGCTATTAACTGAAAGGGCATGGGAATAGGGGTCCCACTGTCGATGGGCAATGCTGTACTTTCACAAATACTTTTGTTCCAGCCACTGCTGGAAATAGGTTATGGGTTAACTGATTTTATGGACTGATCAAAAAAGACAGAAACATTTCCATCTTTTGTACAACATGAAGATTAAGAAAAAGAAAGAGAGAGAAGAAAAGGCAAATAATTCTCTGAGCAGCAGAACTGGTGAGTTCTGCTTTTCCCTGTGCTGCAAGGGGATGAGAGCTGGTTTTCCTCACCCCGGCTCTTGTCCTGCCTGTCCCTCAATCCACAGACTGTTCTTCCAGCTTAATCTGAGCTTTGCCAAGCTCAGGGCTGTCATTCCCTGGCCAGCTGCCCCTCAGGCTTTTGCTGTTTGATGGGGGACATCTTCTCCTAGGGACTGATAGGATAGCTGAGAAATCACTGCCTTCCCTTTCATGGCAGTGCTTAGCTGGGGCCCTTTTCTACCCAGTCACTGCTTTGCCTTGTGCCTGATATATTTAAGACCTTGACCTGTCATATTTGATTGGAACTGGCTCGTAGGTTCAAAGATTATTCGACAGTGAACAAACGGAGAGGTGAACACAGAGGTGGATAGGCAAGACAAAAATACCTCTCCTCTTGAATCTACACCTAATCAAACTTTAATTAAAGTTTCTCATGAAAGTCACCTGGATGAGAATCTTGATTTATGCTCCCATGTTTTAATCATATCATCATCTGACTTTCTCCCTGAGAAATCTAGGTATTATTCTAAGCGTACAGACTCCCGACCGAATTTCTTGCCTAAGTATCAGAAGTCTTCAGGTGCTGGTTTTCCAGGCCCAGAGTAATATTTTAGCAATAAATATACCATGGATTTTATTTCCTCCCTTGTGTTGCTTTGCCTCCTGTTACTAAGCTATATAAATGGGAACAGTCTGGTTTTTCTAGACAGTGACCACAGAAAACTACACCATTCAGAGTGAGGTCCTGAATTCAGTTCCTCATATTTGCTTCACTCTCCTATTTTTTCCTTTGTGCTTTTGCTCTTTAGCTATCTCTTAAAAATCAGGTTAGTGCTTGTTTAAGAGCCTTAGTGACTTTGCACATTGAAGGAGCAGTGAAGGGAGTGATGGGGAAGCTGTTTCGAAGGAAGATGAAAGAGAGGACAAGCCTGTGCAGGGCCCTTCCCGGATCTCAGTAAGAAAGGCCTGTCAACAAAAGGCTTACTAAGATAACTGCTTTAATAAGAAATAATAGAAAGAGGAATATAGATAGTGAGTAAATGTTATGTCATTCAGATTCTGGGCACCTGTGTTAGTACGGCATCAGATGTAGCCTGGATGGATTTTCTCCCAGTGTGCTGCTCAAAGCAGATTCTGTCTGTGGAGAGAAGTGCTCACTTTTTGGCCATTCAAGCTATTGTATAATACAAGAATTGTACTGTACACAAAGAAATAACTCTATTCCTAAGGGATGCTCACACAAGAACTTATTGCTACCATTTTAGATGAAGTCAAGGCTGGGCAGGTGGCACAAACTGTACTCTCCCGGTCAGAATCAATGCATACTACCCTTGGATCCATGTAGAGTTTACCTCTTCCAAAAGTATGCTATAAATTGCAGATTATATTAATAACATAGTGGCTTCTCAAGACCTAAGTATGAGTCCTAAAAGATCAGATGTGGCCCATCCAAGATCACTGACTCCTCGAATGCGAGGCTCCCAGTAGAGATGTATGTCTTTTAAGACTTTCTTCTACGTCTTCCATTTAATAATAAGCTGGTACATATAAAATGGGTATGAATCATTTAAAAATGTCACCAGAGAGTTACATTAAAGGGTAACGTAATACTCTGTAGTAACTAGAAATAAATCCCTTAGCGCTGAAAACTGCTGTACTGCAGAAATTACAAGCAAACAAAAGGGAACAACAAGATTCTTGAATCTTCTGGCTGTATCTCCGAACCTAATTAGCATAGCCTCCAGCTACGTCAAAAGAGTGCTTAATTAATGATCCTCTGAATCATCTCTACTCCTCTGTGACTGATAACCATGACTCAGTATTACCAGCTATGAGGATGAGATGGTTTGGTACTAAAGGCATTATATTGCCTGCTATGTCCAAGTTCTGCCATGAACTTGCATGGGCAGGCTGCCATCTCTCCATCTCAATAGCCATCATATTCATTTTGATCCTCATGACAAAGATACATTTTTGCTGCTTCTTTTCCTGCAGAGACACATCAATAATACATATCTTAATTACATTTGACTACTGAACTTATGTATTAGAGAAGTGCCACTTTGGTGATAAATAGAGATGTCTACCAATTTGTTGTCTTGCAAATTACGGGACTGGAAAACGCCTAGCTTGCCTGTGTAAAGCTATAAGGGCCAGTCTATAAAAGAAGACTGGGAAATATGTATTAAAAATGCATTATACTGAATAGTAGAAGTCCCTAACGTAATTACTGGGCTGAATTCTGCTTTTCTTGTTATAGCCCAGATACCTGTTAGATGTTCCTGAAGTACAAACAGTCAAAAAATCTGTTTGTACTTTTGTTAACCACAAAACAAAAGATGAGGCTTCTACAACACAGAACATTGTAAGATCAAAGATCTGTTACCCTGAAAATCAGGGAAAAAAAACAACAAACCAAACCCAGAAAGCAAACCAGTGAAGAAGTTATTATAGTTTAAGGAGTTTAGATACTCTAAGTAGGTTTATCTGATTTTTCCATTGTTCCCGTAAATCAATCAAGCAAAGAAAAGTTGAAGCTGTCTTTACATTACCTGTTTTCAAGTAACATACAAAATTCCGAGCAGGTTTTGTTGCATATTGGCATATACTGTGCTCTACTGCTAACATATTTTTCACAATACGAGAATGATAAGATTGCCTCTCTGAGAAGCTGTCTGTTAAAACCCTGTTTACTCTAGCATGTCAAACTTTTCTGTCAGTTTTAGGTTTTGACTATAGCTGGATCTGACATCAGTTCCTTATATAGCAAATTTTGACTGCCAGTTTAGATATTACAAAGCTTACTTGTTCTGAAACAAAATTTGGGTAGCAATGTTGGCTTTTAATTTCCTTTAATTGTAAAGTCTAAGGTTAAATCTTCTTCAAGAATTGGTACTCTAACTGAAGAGCAGTAATTGATTGCTGGTTGACATCTAAAACAACTCTGAATGGCAGGAACTGAAGTTGCTTACTACTTTTCTTCTCCTCTTTTTTTGCTTGACTGTAGGCAAAGGCACACTTTTCCTCAGGGAAAACAGAGAGCATCTTCTCCTAGGAATAGATCTGTAAGTATGGAAAAAGCATTCAGATACATTAGCATAGCATCAAAATTCAAAATATTTAGATGCTACCAGAGTTTACTTCTGGGGAGAAAGATATCTATTTAAAGTTGGAATGCTGAAGGTGGACTGTGTGGGCTGTGTCCGTGATGTCTTGTAGGAGACTTTCTAAGAGCATCTTCAGGACATGGAGATGCACAGCCTGTGTTGGCCCTAATGCTGTCTTATAGGGATGCGGGAGTGTTGAAAAGTAGGTGCTTTTGTACAGCTGGGAATCTCTCATCCTCCTCCGAAACAGTTGTACAGTTGGGAATCTGGTCTCTGGCCCTCTCTTGGGTCCTCTCAACAACCTCACATCATGAATCTCACCACATCCATAGGCTGTCCCCTGCCCTTTTGGGGTCTGATGGTGTAGCTTAGGGCACACATCCTCATGTGTAGCACTCTTTTCGATAAAGTGTAAGAAAGATGCCCCTTTTCCATTTCTGGGTGCTAGTGATGCTAATCAGAGGAGTAACTGCCAAGAGAGACTCCTTTGCTCCCTTGCTGCTGCATGATCCCCGTGTCTATGGCAGCCAGAGCTTCACTCCTGATGGACACTGTCAAATGTGTCAGAAATATTGTTCTGAGAAGGCTGTATGACATAGAATGACCCCACCAGGGACAGTCAGGACATGATACTTTCAGGCCCTTTTCTGCTATGTACTGACACCTTGGCTGCTCTTGTTACATCCAGACTTCTCTAATCCCACACTCCAGCTTCCATATATGCCTCAAACCCTGCAAAGTCCAAGATGTAGGAGGCAACCAGGCCTCTCTTCATGTGGAGAAAGCTCCATGGGGGTTAGGTGCTTTATATGGGGTCACAGGGCAGAACGGCACTACAAAGTAGGGCTTCTGCTTAGTGACTACCAAATGTTTTCCAGCTCCCCTTCCAGGATGTCTTCAAAGCCCTCCTCTCCTCCTCTCTCACAGTTGAGTGAAAGCTTTCCAGGACTTATGGAGTCGTGCATGGCTCTGCCAGAGCTAGCAGTGGCATCTGTGCAAGGAAGCTCTGCTATCCATGGGGTGTTTTGCTTTTGTACCTATAAGTAAGTGCTCTGAGTCTGTGACAAATATGGGTCCCTCTTAGGCATGTGTGAGCTTCCACATCTAGGAAACTTGTGTGTTCAAAGAGATGGCTGGAGAAAGAGCTACTTCTGAGTGTTATCTCTCAAACAGCTTTTTTGGGTATGCGGTTTCCTGGCTTTTACACCATAATCTTCTCATCTTTGTTGCTGTGTTTCAGAGAGATACCTGTAGGCTATCACCCCAAGTCGGTGCAGAAACACTGCAGAAAACTGGGGCAGATTTACTAGCTGTGCCATTCCTTCCACTGAGATGTCCAAGACCAGTAGGAGAAACAGAAGGAAGTGCAGGAGACATTATACATCCTAAGCTCAGTTTCTTGGCTGTAAGGCCAAGACCTTTGACACCAGCTTTAGATGGGCATGCCATAAACCCAGTGGAGCAGACACTGAAAGTCTCTGTCTGAATCTATCTATGTAAAGGAAACTTCCAGGGCTGAGGAAATCTTAAGGAAAGGTTTTGTGTCATTCTGGTTAGTCTTGGCCAGGAATCTGGCTATCTAGTATTTATTTTTACTGTACCTCACTCCTCAAGCAAAAATGTCTTATAGTCATGTTTCCTTTCCTTTCATTCCCAAACTGCAAGGAACATTGATCAGACACAAACAAGGCTTTGTCCTCTTTATGGGAGTAACATCTTATCTCACTTATCTTGCTTCCACTCTAATCTTTCTTTGAAAGCCCATTTGCGTTGTCGTTTGGTTTTGTTGAGCTTCTTCAGTCTCTCCTTTCTACAAGCCTAAACTCAGAGCACTTCAAGCATTTATCTTCATGTGAGATTGCACTGGAGTGATGTGAGATGTTACCTCTGAATAATTTTTCACTTTAAGTAATACATCATATGAAGTCAGATGGGACAAGAAATAAGCAGAAATAAAGTTCTGCAGTGGCAGTGAAACAACCTTGAATAAAAATACTGGATTGAGCCCTCTCTTCGTATTGAGCTAGTAATACCTGCCAGTGAAGAGAGAGTAGTGATTTTTGTGAATGGAAAGGAAGATGAAGGTAACTAAAGTCTTCCATTGCTTTTTCCTGTAAATAGTATTCTAGTCAGAATGCTAATGCAAAAAAGTCAGAATTTTTGGCCAGTGAGACATGGTCGTAGATGTGTGGAAATGCAATGGATTTTTGTGGGAAAGTGACTGAGCAGCTCACATTATTTTACATGGAGTGGAACTTCACTAGACCTGACTTCTGCTAGAATGAGTGGGTGTTTTCTGTCCTGTGTGACCCTCCTCTGGGAACTCAAAGTACAGTTAGGACAAAAAGTGCAGTTCACAGGCAGGTAGCATAATCATTCACTGTTCAAGTGAGCAGGACAAAAAATGTGTTTTGTAAAGATTGTTTCATTCTCTGCAGCTCTTGTGAAGCAGAATCTGTCATTAATATATGCTCTGTCATTCGAGTCTAAGACAAATATTTTAATCGAAATATTACTCTCAATGCAGTTTAAACATAAAACCAAGGAAAGTTTAAAAAACATCTTCTGACATAAATGTTTTGATATTAAAAATAAATCTTACTTGTAGAAATAAAAGCTATGCAAAAAATATAGTATGAACCAAGCACTCCCTGCACACGAGAGCATCTTGTACAGGCACCACAATTACCAATATGCCTCAGATTTAATAGGATAAAATCCTTTTCTCTCTATAGCAATCCAACTTTAAGATACTGCTGCCCCAATCTAGTAGGCGATGACACAGGGAATCGTTGGATTGGAATACTGAAGACAAATAGGCTTTGGATAGGAAGGCATTGTATGTTCCTTAATGCACTGCAAGAAAATCACTAATCGGAGGGGAGAGTATAGGAGAAGACACAGTGGGGGGCTGGCCCAGCAGAGGCTTGCTGTCTTTGCCTCCTTCTATAGTCAATGGAGAGAGGAAGAGGGTCCCGCCAGGCTGGCTGAGAACAAGAACCTACCATCATGTATTATGCATTGACCCTACCTCCACCATCTTAAGCTAGAGCTACATGAAAAGCCTTCAAAAGAGGGAGAAAAGGCACAGAAAGAAACAAAGTAAGAGAATGGAAGCAGAGAGGGAGTACAGGAGTGGAAGGACACTCAAATGAGAACTACAATTATGCAGCAACTTAGTGTGGGCTCTCTCAACAGGTGGGAGCAGAGTAAATGCTTTATCTTACCTGATACAGGGACCCAACTGAGGTTCTTGGAACTCATGTCAGTTGTAATTTAGAGTGTGACTGAATGAATGTTCAAGCTGAACAATTGTAAGAAAGAAATCTTCAGTGGGAGAAACTGGAGGAAGAGAAGGATACTGTAACCTTGGAAAAGAAAATTACATGAAAATTACATAAGTTTTGCTGGTGAAGATGTAAAGAAAAGGATAGCTTTTGAAGGATGTCAGAAAAGTAAAGCTGCCCATGAGAAGCATAACAAATCAGAGAAATACACAGGTGGAAATCCAAATCACTGAAAGTACATCTGAAATGTCAATGACAATAACATAAAAGAGGGATATGAAGAAAGGTAATTCAATTTTAGTAGTCTTAAACTGAAGAAGTACAGGCCTAAACAATATCTCATCTCTCCGTCTAGAGAGTCATGGAACATGACACGCAGTGTGCCTAATTTAGGCTTTTAACTTGCACTTAAAATTTAGGCAGATAGGGCCTCCTCCTGAAGGCTTTCAAAAGCACACTCTTCACTCTATTAGCTATAGAGGAGACTCATCTAGTTTACAGGAACTGATGAATTAGGAACAGAAAATTGAGGCACAAGTCTGGCTTCTGTGTTACTTAGCCTAGATTTGCCTCCCCACCTCCAACAGCTGGGCAGAGGAGCAGACATAGGTTTAAGAAGCTGCAAGTATAAAACAGACTGTTCACAGAGAATATGGAGCAAAAGAGGTTTCTCAGGCAGTGAGATTCCAGAAAGGTAGAGAAAATAAAAATATATGCCAGCAATATGTTGACTGAGGAATGGAAAGACTGCAGAGCAGGCAGAATAGGAGTGGTGAGCCAAGGAGAAGCTGATGAAAAGGGCCATTGACAAGAGCAGAGGAGATGTGATCATATGTAGTGACTTAGAAAGACGATGATTCCTTCAAGAACAAATAAAAATAGGACTACAGTAGAGCTTAGCAGAGGATCTCAACTTTTGCTGTGCCCTGGATATTTCAATAAATCAAAAAACAGTTGTAACTTCATAATTCGACTGTTAAAGACATGTTTGAGTCACATAAACTCAGATCCAGTTCACTTGCCCACTTTGAAGGGTATTTCCATTTGGATTTGATTGAGTAACTTTTTTACTTTCAGTGGAGCTCAGGTGCATATTGAAATCTGGAGATATTCCTAAGTTTCAATTGCATTTTGATTCAAATTTAATGCTTATTAAAGAAGGGAATGTATAGGATTGATTTGAATTGGAACTTTTTTGGTCATTGTAAGCTATGGCACAATGAGATTAGATCAGCTTGTATGTACTTTTGTCAATACTATGAAGATAGAAGCTCATCATGTAGCTCTGAGAATAAAATCTGGCTGCAGCTCCACAGACAAAGCTATCCGTTTGCAAAGAATTAAAGGCAATTTTTGTAAGAACTGTTCTCAAAAAACCTCCCAAATGTCTTACACCACAATATATTGTGGTACAACAAAAAAAAAACCTGTTAGATGTTTAACGCACCATAGGTGGTTACTGTGGAAGTGCAGTTTGGTTAAAATCTGTTTAGAAACTCAGCCAACCATGTTTTTGAAGCAGTCACTCACTATTCACTGCTGTTACAGTGAACTGCGAAATAGCAGTGCATAATCACCTCCTGGTCTGACGTAAAAATGGGACTTTTTATTTTAAATAGCAGTTCTCACATTTCCTTCTCACCAGCAGAATATTTTAGGCAGTACTGCATGCCATGGTGCTCCATACTATGATCTGAAATATTGAAATTCAAAGTGAAAGAAAGGAGATTGATTCACATATCTCAACTATGAAGTCTACATTCTGTTACTGATGATCTGACTCTAAAATCTTGACCTCCATAGGAATATTGGCATAGGAAATTGCATGTGGTAGCTTTGAAATGGTATTTTAACAGTGGAAGCCTTTTCAGATTCAACCTGAAGAAAATACATGAGATGAGCATGTCTTTCGAAAATCCTTCAGTCAATCCTGTTTGTATTCACTTTAAAATCAGTGGGAAGAAGCTACATGACACATCAATTTTTAATCAAAAATATTTTAGCAAAATATATTTGTTTGGGAAGCTACCACAAAATGAAATATGCAGTTTTTTCATTGTACAACTGAAAAGAGAATACTTAATAACACCATGCAGCACAAATTGCGCTTACATAGTGATTTTCACAGAGCGTCTTAAGGAAAATTACACCTAAAGAATACAAAACCACAAATTTAGTTCATTCAGTGAAAACCAAGGAGAACAATAAAATTCACATCTGGATTTGTAATCAGTAATTGAATCAACAATGCAAACCTCAGTGGTCAATATAGTCCAGATGTGAGAAATACTACCCCAGCAAAACCTCTATCTTCCAACAAATATTAACATACCATTAAAACAGCTGAAAAAATAGCACAGTTATTACCATAGTGACATTCTGCCACATATGTGAACAAAAGGCAGTGGGTTGTCCTAGGTTAAAATAGAACAAAAGATTAGAAGTAATATAGTGCTTTTCATAACAGACCTACTGGCTGAAAAATGGAAGGATGAGTGAGAAGACACAACTATGGTAATCTGTGTTGCTTAACATGTGTGTTGAGATACTCCTAACAGACTAAAAATTGACTAATAACAGCAATTCAGAAACAATTAAAGTTTCTGGATTTGCTGTGCGTATGTATCAGATGCTTGTGCAAAGCTAAGTTTTAGTCTCAGTAAGCCTCTGATACAGTGACTTCCCAAATGAATTCATATGATATTCCATGGTTTTCTATCTGACTTCTATACTGGTGTCATAATTTAATGTTATTGCTAACTGGAAACTGAGCAGCCTGCCGTAAGTATTACAGTTGTCACCCAGGAAAATCTTAACACTCTCAGTGCTCAGTAATTTAAACAAAAGTCTTTAATTAAAAATGTTAAGACTTTGAGCATATTTGGGAAGACATGCATTGGAAGCCAAATGTGGTATGCCTCTCACAATACTCCAAACACACTGTGCCTAAAACAAAATATTCTCTCTTCCCACCCCAGTTCCCTGTATCTGAGCTTTTCTATGTTAGCACTTTCTTCACTAGGCTCACATACATGACCAGGTTGTCGCAGGGTAAAATGTTAGTGCACATGTGCTGAGAAACACGGTTCCTAGACCGTGACAAATGTATGCGAAGTGACTTGCTGCTATCCTTATTCGCAGTGGGCTAAGTTAAATCATACTGTATAGCATTTGTCTTGAGCTGGGGCGTGTTTGTCATAGCTCAGCCATCAGGTAGTTACGATGGCTGTGTGAGCCTGAGCTTGGAGACTGACACATCCGTGCTGGCTTCTCATCTGAGCTGATGTCTATGTCAGCTTCCCAATTAATGTCACAAAGCAGTCAGGACTTCAGCCATTGTATCTGACGCCTTCTCTTCCCTAGTCAGAAAAATCACAGATATTAAAGTTGAGGAAACTAGTCAATGAACTAGCCCATTGCTCTGCAAATACCAAGGGTTGCTATTAGGGGAAAAAAACACCCCCAACCCACAAAACTGTAGAAACAGCTACAGAAGGAAAAAAAATAGCATAAAACTTCTTTTCCCTCGAGGCTAAATGAGAATGGAAAACTGAAAGGACAGGAGGTATGTAGTGTTTTATCACTAATCCGGTGGGCAATGCTTTTGCCTCCTTGCTGCCTGATAAGTGATGTTGCATGATTGAGTTAAGGAAGGATGGGATCACATGGAAACTGGGCAGTTCTTTTTACCACTCTTTAGTTCTGATGTATTTTGCTTTTTCGAAGAGTGGCTTGAGACAAAATTATCGAAAATAGATGTTTAAAGGAGAAACAATTGAAATTCTGCTAAATCTGAAGTTATTGCTTGTCACAGTTAAACAGAATGGCAAAAATATAGTGGTAGTTGTTTTACTAAAAGAGAAAAGAACTTATAAGATGACACATTAAAAGTTACGTCAGTGTCAATAAATCAGTGAAGGGAAGTGAAAGACTGTCTTTATCAGAAGAAAACCAAAAGTAATTGATTAATTTTGCATGCAGTAATAATTCAAAAAGCATACATTAAGTCAAATGCAAAAACCTGTTGTCCTGAGAGATACAGCTTGTTCTGAATTAAACTGATCCGCTTGATGCGTCCAGTGTGTGGTACTGCACAGGTAGCGTGTGGTTCCTTAGGGAATACAGAATATAAAATCACCCATCTCCCCAGGGCTGACACTTCAGCAGATAATAAAATATGCAGTAATTTATCAACAGTAAATTTGCAGTTTTTAAATGGGTTAACACTGGAATGCTTATCACGGCTAAGCCCACACATTGCATAAGCATGAATGAACCAAACAGCAGCAAGTCGATAGAATCAGCTACAGAGATTGTGTTTAAATTTTTCTCTATTTCAAATGTGAATACAGGTTTGTTGGGGTTCTTTTTGTGAAACTAGAAAGAAAACCTGCAGGTTTCCTTACTGACTTAATATTACTTTGGCACTTCACCCACAGCTATATACAGAAACACAGTATTAAGAAATGTTGCTGTAATAACAGTCAATTTACAGCACAGGTAACCAGTCAAAGAAATTTTTTTGCCGTGGTAATTTCTTAAATGTTTAAAAGATCAATCAGAAAAAGAAGAACAGATAGAGCTTTTAAGCATAGCACTGATAATTAGCACTTTGAGAGAAACCAAAGAGTATAAGATACATATTTCTTATGCAGCATCTTTCCTGATTTACTTCTGGAGTTATAAAGCTCAGTAATGATGCTTCAGAAATCTGTTTCATTCTCTCATTGGAGGGTGAGAATTTAATTTTTTGAGAAGAGTGCTGAGAGATGAAAGGCCTGGGTATTTGGGGAAATTTCTTCAGCTCTCAAAGTCCCGATGCCATCTATTTCCTCAGTAATCTTTGGAAAGTGCCAACTACATGAAATTAAACACTGACAAAAATACCATTCTTAAAAAAAAAATTCCTTATGTCTGATAACTTATATGGTTGGTTCACCATTTACTGTGGATTAAAACCTGGCTTTCTGCTCCATGAATTTTCTTCCAGCCTTCCTCTTTTTCCTCACACATTTAACAAATGTTACACTAGCAGGATTTATAAGTTCATTAACACTTGGGTTAATTGTGCTTTCGTTATAAATAGCAAGCAAAACTTCTGGAAAAGTCTGACCAACTGTAGGTTAGTACAATTTAGCAGTTACTGTACTCAGGCACAGAAGTTACATGAGTTTAAACACTTAATTAAGTGTTATCAATATTGTTAATGCTAGAACTGAAACCTGAGTCAATATCATCTTCATTCTTTTCGACTTCGGGACCTTAATCCTCAGTTGCAAAAAAGAAGAGTCTTAATTACTTTGTAAAATGCTTTGAAAATCTCTGAAGTTTAATGCTAGATTAATGGTAACAGTCCTTATTACAATAATTATTAATTGTTTACAGTTGTAATCAGGATGCTGAATGCCCTGCTCATTGCAAAGAGGTCAGAAAAAGTTCAATTTGTTGCATAATCAACTATCTGCTCTTCAATACACAAGCTAAATATAGTAGAAGATGTCAGTTACTAAATATGTAAGACTTGACGAAACAGCTCCTCTCTAACCTCATTTCTTCCAAACAAGTGTAGAATTTTAGCTTTATTTAAATATCAGTAGGGAAATAAAAGTCTTGAGCCTGTGTGGTTTAGATGAAAACCTGAACATGAAGCAGGAATGACTGGAGTAATTCTGTCTTCCTTGAGGTTATGGGCACACAGCTGTCAGTGCTTGTACTGCTGCTTCCAGCTTTCCCAACTGTTATGGTTGGATGAGGTCCTTGGCACTTTAACTTTCCTAGGTTTTAGAATAAGAGGAACTGGTACCCCTGGGATTGCTGTGAACAGTAGTAATGCTGGGATAGCTGGGGACAGCTGAGCAACTGACAAAACTTGGGTCAGAGTCCTCCTCCATAAGCTTGGAGAAACTTTGAAGAAGAGTCACAGTGACAGTCTGGAACTATTTACAGCAGCAGGAGACACAAAATAAGAACAGAAAGACAAGCTGTGGCTTCTGGCTGAACAATAAATAGTTTCGTGTTTCCAAAATCAAAGGTGGGAGAAGCAGAAAGAGAACACTCCATCTGGCTTGAAGCAGTTGGAAGAGATGACGGGAAGGAAGAACTTTCTGTTATTTATCAGACTTTTACTTGTTGAAGAATGGCAGGGCTTCTCCAACAGGAACAAAACCCAACAGCTTTACAAGAATTTATATGTGACTTGTTGAGAAGGGGAGACCCAATATTCCCTCAGAGCCATGAGGGTTTTTGTTTTGGATCAGTATTCTGCAAAGTGATAAAAAAGAGAAATTCTTGGACTGAATTAGAGGGAAATCACAACCTTATTATTTTTTTTTAAGAGGATTTTAAATAAAGAATTTGCCATACTATGATTAAAGATGGCTTAGAGATCCTTTGTCCTTTAGATTGTTATGACCTTGGATGACGGCATAGCTTTTAGGCTTGGTTAGTCCTCAGAATTGGCAGATGTGATCTCTTTATTTGATTGCATAGATTTGAATTTGCCTAGTTTGAATTTGGGTTCAGGATACTATCCTCACTGATCTTGGAGAATGACATTAAAATCTCAAGTGACACCTGCAAATGAAGGTGAAAATTTTGGGTTTTGCTTGTATTTGTCCTTCATCTGATAGTGAGGAGGGTAATAGCAAATAACTCCAATTGGGATGGGATTAATTTAATCCAGCTTCAGACAATTAAAAGCTAGATATGTGCTCTCTATGGGTCTCTCAAGTAGTGGTAATGGTGTTTCCTCCTGGGTATAGTTCAAGACATCTATCCTATCTGCATGTCCCAAGAGACCAGAAACAAGAATTAGATTGTTGCTAGACCTTAAGGCAACAATACTAAAATAAGCTGTTACTTGAAGCAAAACTTAACTGCAAAGCAAGCAAACCTGTGAATAAGGGTATGATTAACTGCAGTAATGGTGATGTAATGGACAATTATCAGTCTCAAATAAGCAAAACTATTAGGAAAGGTGCAGTGCTCATGCTAATTATGTTTTAAGATTTTTTGTAGTGATACCTCCAATAGATGAGTATAAGAAATCATAGGCATAGCTGACAATCCCTCCTACAGTTCAATTTGCCTGACACATTCTGTTAGAAGACTCTCTTTCCAGTTATTTAAAATGTCGCCAAAGATTAACCACAGTTCTGGGCTAAATTTTTTTCTGGGCTGGGATTTTGTTGTTTCTCACAAAATTTTAGGTAAAAATGAAACTGAGGACAAGGTCTTTGTCTTTCTGCTATTAAAAGTATTTTTGTGAAGAGCACAAATGCTCCCATGCTATAAAAAAGAACCTTCAAGTTTATTGGCATGATGTATGTTTTTTCTCCCATAAAGATCTGCACAAATGTAAACAACTTAGAAAATTAGCAAACATGCTTAGTTTGGCAGTAGAGGCAATAGAGTTTGATCATCGCAGTAGCTGAAGATGTTATCTGTGCTAAGCGCTGCTTTTAAACACAGCCTTAAACTGAAGTTCAAGCTCAGTCCCCTGTCCCTAGCTGCGCTATGCAACAGGAAAAGCAATGCTCAGTCTTGTACCTCGTTAAGCCTGGCCTTGCTGTGCTGACTTGGCTTCCCATCTTGATCTTGGCCCTGTCTTTTTGCCATGATCTGCCCTGGACATCTGGACTCTCACCTGACCCAGGTGACTTTCCCTGGACCTGCTCTGCTCTTGCTTGGGTGTTGTGGGTCTGCCCCACTGTCACTTTTTACTTCTGGCTCCCCTAGCTGCATGGGCAGCAGCTGCCCTGCTTGTTCGCTGGCACAGATCCTGCTCTGGTGTAAATAGCAGCCCATACTATTAATATGTAAACTCTCCCACCCCCATTGAGATGGTTGGTTGGCAGCAGTAATGGTGTTTAAATATAGCCTTGTTTTTTTTTAATAAAATTAGATTCAATACATGAAAAAGGTGGTAATGAACATTCAGAAACCTAGAAGCCCAAATATTCAGTGAAACCTATCACTGCTAGGCAGTCTTGCAGTTCTTCGCTGTTGCTCCCAGCAGTTTGCAGTTCAGGGAATTCAAGAGGGATGAGGATCTTTTCACTTGAGAGCTGACTCATGAAAGTGCCACGGTGAACCTGGGCACCTGGGATGACATCTTCATATTACTGAAACTAAGGCTCGAGGTCACCTATCTCTGTGCACGCAGAGCACAGGTTTTACAAATGAAGCAAGCTGAAAAGAAAAATAAAGCATAGATACACGGAAGCAGTTTGGCACCTTTCTGAAGTTAAAAATGAAGAAGCAGTATGTATAACTTGTTTGCACATACACATAACTGGGGCACACTGTGGGAAGAGCACAAAGCAGTAGCAGGCAATGATAATCAACCTGTTAATGTGGTTAACCCCACATGGCTTTGCAAACTTGGCTCACCATAGAAGACCAAAATCAGATTCTAAAGCTTCCCAACATTCAACTGACCAAACATGCAGCTGTATTCACTACCCAATAGAGACACACAAGCCATTTTCTGCGAATTGCTGGTAGAAGGTTGTATTGTTAGTATTAGACCAAGATTATTGCCTACTGAGGTGCAAAGGGAAAAGAAACTCTCAAACAATCAATCAGAGAGAAAAAAAAAATGAAGAGAAACAAGAAGAAAAATGAGGGTTTAACTAACAACTGTAATGTCTAAATAAAATGGTCAGGAGATTGATACGTTTCCCAGACACATGAACTTTACAAAATGGAAAAGTTAGCAAACACACCTATTAAGTTTATAACAGGTTTCAGCTTCTCATTGTGAAATGCTTTTTGGAAACTCCAGATTCTATGTGCTATGAATTTTTCATTGGAGGGACCATTCTCCCACTGAAATCAGGCTGGGCCACTCTGCAGTAAATTCTTCTGGCACCTGTATATTCCTGAGCTGTGAACTGCACTTGAGAGTGCATGAACTTTGGCTGCCTGATAACCTCTGCACAATGTAAAAAAAGAAACAAGTAGAAATTTTATGGAGCTACTTAGAAGCTTATCTCCCCCCAGAAGGCTTCACTTTCCAAGTCAGTCAGTAGCAGAAGTCAATCCAAACCTGCCAGGGACACTATTATCGTAGAAAAGTATGTGCTAATGCATCTGGAAGCAAAGAGAAAGTAATGTCAAACTCCAGTATGTGCTAGCAAAAAGAAATCCAAGGAAGAAAAGGAGCTGCTGGCAGTTTCTTTTTACCTGAAATTCTTCTATTTATTTTTCTAAAGCATTGATGTACAACTAGAAAAGTCAGAGAAATCTCTTATTCTCTCTTCTCCAAGGCAAAGGGTAATCCTGAACATGCCTCAAAACATGACAGTTTGAAGAAAAGTCAACCCACATTTCACGGAGCAGTGTTTAAAAGACACAGATCTATCACTTTAGTTCAGTATCCTCCCCTATTGCTTTGTCCCTTTCCTCACATTAGCTGACATTTGCCCCTTCCTTTGAGCTGTGGTACTCCACAGTTAAGGCCAGCGCAGAGCTGGATTCTACTCTTCCATGCCTGCTGCTTCTTCCTTTCTTTCTTATTGGACTACTCTAATAAACTCTTTGCTAATATTTAATTCTCATGTTTCTTAGACACAGTGGTCTGTCTGCAGCTCTCGTTTTTTCCAGTCCTCTGACTTTCCTCCCTTACTCCACCACCTCTGACTTTTCTGCTGAGTCTCAGCCTCAGCTGCCTCTTATTTCTTTCACTTTCTTGCTTGCCCTAGTTCAACTCCATCTGTCACCTACCAATCATGTTTCTTTCTGGACTGTATCTCTATTTGCCTGCATAGTATGTTTTCTCTAATCACAACCATATTTTCTTCTCTATCATATCCCCTAGCTAAAACTCTTCTTTTGCAGCCAGCCTTTTCGAATCTGGGGTACAAATAATACCCTAAATAGTCTTTTCCCCTTCTGTTTCCTTCACCTTATTTGAGATAATTTTTCAAAATTTTGAGTAAAGCAGGTCCCTAAAAGTATTGCATGGAAGGTGGGCAAACAACTAATCCCTGTTCAGAAAAGACAGTTTGCTTTTGGGCACCCAAATGCCAGATTAGGGAACTTCTCACACTGGAGATCCGCTGACCATCTTTAAGGAAATCTTAACTCCTCCTGTTGTCTTTGAAAACTAAACAAGAGACTGAGAAACTAGAAGGTGGCTTCACTAGACATTTAGAATGAACAAATGTAAGTGTCTATAGCATCCTTCTGTTTCACTGGACTAAAGCGTAAGGAAGAAAGAAGATATAAATTCAACATAGAGCATAAATTCACATAAACAATAAATAGATAGATAATAAATAAATATAAATTAGTTATATAATTGAAGATACAAAAATTGAAACATTTTAGTTGTAGCAATGCAGTTTTATCCCTTAAATCTCCCAGTTCAAGGGAGAGGAAGTTTTCTATTTTCTCTCCTGCCCGTTTTACACTTAAGTAACTCAGCCCACTTTATGCTTTGCATAGTGCCTTGCACAACACAATTCTGCTCTGCCTGGGCAGTAAAATAAGCCATAAAAATGATTATGCATCCATAATTCTACAAAGAATAAAAATGGAGAGCAGTAACTTACACTTCTGCATTTATAATTTCCTCATATTTTACATCACTCCTGGAAGTGAACAAGGTGCAGATGAAACAAGAACTCCAATCATGAAAGAACAGCGCATCTATTTTTCATTCAAAATCTTTATGAGAGTTAGAAAGGGAGCAGTCTTAATTGAGTGAGATGGTTTTTATCACATGCTGTTTCACCAAACAGGCGTTTGACATAGTCATATTTTGTGTTCCCCAAAATAGCGCTTTGGCATGCTTCAGTTTCTGAACTTGTTTTTTTTTAACTCCTTTGAATTTAATTAGGCTATTCATCAGCTTGGTAAATGCAAAGAACCTTTTAAAAGGGGAACAGTGATTGATTTTTAAAGTGCTATAATCATTCCATCTAGCTGTAAAAAAATATTTTCCAGTTAGGTATTTCAAAGGATATTAATATTCACTTTTTAAAATAAAAACTCCTCTGTCCTTATTTTAATACAGAACTGGGAAGCTGCCATGAAGTCATTGGGTGAAATCCTTCGCCCAGCAAAGCCCCCCTATAAGGCTGCCATTCACATCCATGCTTCGTGTGAATCTTTCTGATACAGGAGGAAATTTGGGGAGCCAAAGAACGTTTGTTCTGCACAGGCTCTGGGTCTGGGTCAGAATGGACTCACATGGAAAACAAAGCTGTATGGCCATACCAGCACATCACTCCACCAACATAAACAACCATTGCGTGCACCCAGATAACAGTCTTGGATGGAGTCTCGAGTGCATGTGTGTGTCAATGCACTGGTCAATGTTGAAAAATGGCAGAAAAAAGGAAGCTCGGATCTGATTTTTTGCTGGTAACCCAAAAGAATCAGGTTCAACTCAAGTTTTGTAGAGCCTTGTACTGAGTTACATCAGAATAGTACATTATAGACTGCAGCATTTGTAACTTGAAGTCAGTCCCAGGAAACAAATTCACCCTGAAAGATGTTTCTTTTAAGCATCTTCAGTCTTAGGCGTGTGACATGCAGTCATGCCCCTGCTGTAGAAACCAAGGTTATTCTCTAGCTGACAAAGAGGTACTTTTCAAACGATCAGTGCGACAGCATGTAACTTTTGCTTTCTTAGCAGGGGCCAAAAGCAACAGCTCAATCATGCCTGTGTGACAAGGCTGACTGACCCCCACGTGTGCTGTCAGCAGCACGAATTTGGCTGCCCAAACTCCTCACAAAGACAATGAATACTGTTCTGCCGTGTGAAATGTAGCTCTGTACTAGCAGTACAGCCTGTAGCTCTGCTGGACCTGGCCAGCTCTGGAGTGTGAACTGCTGCTTGCATCTTCTGTGAGGCTGCTCCTCTGCAACCAGCAAATGCTGACATGTAATAAAAGGGAAGGCAGCAGGACACCTTCAGCCTCTCATTTCCGTACAGCACGTGCTTCACAACACTCCCTCATCTCTTCTCTGCACCAACCCAAATAGTTTGCTTCACTGTCTCTCCCTTTGTCTGTCTTATCTTCATTTACATCTCATACCAGGATCAGCTCTTTTCCAGCCATCCATTGAGCATCATCCTGCACTTTACATTTTTTCTTTTGCTATGTCATTAATAACATTTCCTTTCCTTACGTCCCTTCATGTCACTTTGCTGCTCTTTGCCTTGCTTTCCTTACTTTATCTCTCTGCCATCTTGGCTTGAGCAGCACATAGGCAGATTTGATCCTGTTCCAGCCAGAGCCTACAGCTCACTTATATCCTGCGTGAGCCACGGGGAGAGTTCAGCATTGTGATGCACACCCACAAACTGCCATACCTTATATTCTACCCAGCCTGTGGAGATTAAAAAAATTACAGAATGCGTGTGAATACAATTGTCATTCCTGACATCTTACTGTTGGGTTTAAAGCATGTTAAATTGACCACTGGAAAAGTATTTCAATTATCCCGTTAACAGCACAGAGAAAGCCAGTCATGAGTCACACGAGTAAATTTTAGGGAAGACAAACAGACTCATGCTGTGTGTATGCAGTCCTTTTCTATTGATACAATACTTCTTAATCCCAACGTGTCTGACTCAGTGCAGCCTGCAGCTCAGGAGCCTACTAGTGCTCAGGGATGCTCTCACAGCTCCTCAATACACAGGTCAGCCCTGGTGAGTTGTCTGGAAGAAGCAGAGCACAAGGCAAATGCCCTTCTCCCATGCTGCAGAGGAGTGGACGGTGGCACCATGTATGTATGGTGTTTTGCAAGAGCATCACTGGCTGCATGGGTTCTGGCCTTGCAAAATGATGCAGGCTTATAAAACAGAGAATTGTAGCCCAAGCATTTTTGTTTCAGGACGAAACAACATGCGAATGGGCACGTAACTGCAACATTTACTGAGCTTTATGCTCATCTGTCGCACATCTGCAAAAGGACTGCACTTTCGTTTTGGGAGGGATTTTGAACCACCTTCAATGAAGAGCACTAAACAGCAAGTGAACTCTCTTCAGTCTCCTCCATTTTATCTAACAGGTATAAATAATTCATGTAGTAGCTACAAAAAATCCCAGAAAGCAAAAGTGTTTTAAAATTTGCTTCCATTTGTGTACTTCAGGCTTCAGTGAAACAGCTTAAAAAATATAGACCCATTCAAGCTGAAACAGCACAATTTTGGGGGTTCTTGCACAAAATACTTTTACACTCAGCGTAGTCTGCTCTGAGTGATCCTATTCCTCCTCAATTTTGTTGTTACAAATAGCAAATCTGCCTGTCTCCAAGCCACATCACCTTGAGAGAATGAATGCTACTTACAGGATTCAGAGCACTATATGTGCCATCAAAATATTACAATGCATTTCAAGTCTGGAGACAACACCATAGAAATATGCCGCAAGAATGCCAGAGGTGATGAGAGGCTGATGAATAGAACATGAGATGGAGGATCCCTGCTTCTTCTATTTTATTTTTTACCCTGGGAAAGCTGATAGCTTTTCTTTTTCCCAAAGAATAAGCTATTTTCATTTATTACAGTTCAGTCCCCCTGTTATGCGTGCCCTGCCCCTAATGGCTACAGGATGTGTAAGTGCTAAAAATGGATTCTGGTTTCAAAATTAATTCCTGCCTCCATTCAGATGACAGGAAGTTTTAACTCTGTTTCTTCTAAATGATTGACGCAGATATCTTGATTAGTTTATTAAAATAATCAAATTCTGTTCTTATATAATAAAATAAATTTTTTAGAGGTTATTTTTTTATCTGTAAAATGTTTCCATACATTAAATAGTCATTAATAAGACAAATATACTTCCAACAGAAGAAATAAAAGGGAGGACTGTATTAAGTCTGCTAATTTATCATTTGCTTCATACACACATTTTAGGTATCTAACAAAGAAATACTTCTGAAGTAAGGGCCACGTTTTTCTGTAGAGAAAATTAAGATGCGTCATTGACTTCGATGGCTCCCAGAGGGACAGAAATCCTGTCTCTCAAAGCTGAATGCCCTGGATCCTGAGAGATGAGAAGCAGGAAGAGACTCCTATTATCTGAAGTCCTATTATATTGCCACATTTCTGCTTGCAACTTTGACCAGGTAATCACCTCTATTTAGAAGATTTGAAAAAGGATCAAATTAACAAGGTCTGGAGCTCCCTATGCACATGCTTTCATTTTTTTTTTTTTATTTAGATGCTGCAATGTTAAGAAAAGGTGCTCTTTCACCATGCTACACTTTGCAGAAAAGTAGTGCATGTCAAGGACTCATCCCTGACATCCTACACTGAGCTTCATGACATCCATTTATACCAGGCTTGTTGTATTCCATCCTGTGACCTGGGATAATGAGGTGTGTAGCTGGTGTGCCAGGATTTGATGTGTTGCAATGTGGCATTATCTGCCTTGGGAAATATGAAATGAAGGCATTGTCTGAAAAATATAATTAAGGAAAAGGTTTCTTAGCCCGTAATAGCAGAGCATGAACACTACAAAGGCTGCTGCTCTTTTCTGTAAAGAAATAGAATAGCTAATGCCAAATGAAAAAGTTTTTATTCTTCTTTGGTTGGAAGAAGCATTCTGGAGAATACACAGCTTCAAGAAAAATGGAATGAACTGAAGCAGCTGAAAGCAAGGCTATATACTGTCCTTGAAAACTTAACTGTGGCTTTGTGTATGCGTAATATGTTATTATATTTTTACATCACCTCACCCCATTAAAAGGAGATATTCCTTGAAAATAAGTATTCAGAGAATTCATATCCTCACAAAGGAGTCATGTCATGGGATCAAAAGCAAAATGTTTGCTGGATTATAAGGGCTCTGGGATGAATTTGCTCTTGTACTACCTGCTCATGAAATCAGCCTACAGAGCTGCTGAAATAACAGGGCTTTTTTTCGTAGAAAACCCCCCACAGTCACGTACTTCACCATTATACAAACAAAAATGTAGCACTAACAATATGTTCTTAGGGGTATTGCAACTACTGTTATTCTCTGCAGTTAGTGGCACAACTCAGCAACCTGAATATGGATCTGGGGTCCATTGTGCTGGCCATCCTGGAATCAGATGTTACACCAGCACAAAAGATGGCATATGTGCTTGGAAGAGCTTACATCCTAACTTGACATAAAGAACCAATGAACGTCATTGGTACCGAATTGGGGAGAACATGGAGAGAAAGAACAAAATATGGAAAATAAGACCGTATGCTTATATAAGTGACCAGGAATGCCCATTACTTTTCTCTCTCAAGGTCTTCTGAGAAGGACAAAACTAGATGTGTGTAAGACTTTGAGGCTCATTGTATGTGAGGATGTGAGAGCTGGACTTGTGTTGAGCAGTCTCAAAACCAAGGTCCTGTCAGTTATGCTGCACTTCCCATGAGAGATCAATGTGTTGCAAAACCCTAAGAAGCGTGTGTGGAAGGTAAGGAATACAAGGGGACAAACCAAGTAAAATGCCCCAAACAAGAAAATGCTTTTAGTATCAAGGCCTTAGCTTTTCATCCTCTACAAAGCCCTTTTTACTGAGTTCAGAGGAATTTAAACCCAGACTTTACTCATGGGATTGAAGCTGTATAGAGGTAACGAGGCTTGTCACGCAAAAGAGGTGAACACTATTGGGCCTCATTGGCCCATCAGGGCAGGGATCTGGAAATTCCATTTTGATGGTATGACAGAGTATAAATAATAATAAGTGCAGCCGTGCCTTCGTCATGCTCTAAAGCCCCTGTATTGACAGCTGAGAGGTCCTTATTGTAATTGAGAATTAGACTGTGAGCATCTACATTCTTCTCCAGTACTTTCCCCACAGGGATGAAGCACACACACACCTCCACCAGCAAGCATGTCTTTAGGGCCCACACTTCAGTACAACCAGCTGGCCCACTTCTGCTTGACATGGTCAGAAATAGCTTCTTGAAGCAGCAGAAATAGGTGGAGTTACCCTGCTCTAATACGTCACCCAAGAGCGCACTGATAAAACTTCAGCAGGTTCTTTTAGCTCTTTTATTTCATCACTCCTTTAGGTTTTAAATGTGTAGTTTTGACTTTACGAAGGCTGCTTTGAAATACAAAACGCAAGCAAACCACAACATCCCACTGCCTGAAGTGCTGAATATTGATAACAGTGCAATTGAAAGATGAACAGTGCGCCCAAAAAGGGTGGCGGTTCTAATTTGTCCTATCTTTGTCCTGAGCATGTTGGACATCCTGTAATTGTCAAAGCAGTCTAATGAAAAATTCCAGTAGAGTGGAATTGCTTTTTCAACTGTTACAAAATAAAAATTGTCACTCTTTGGGTAAAATTGCTGAAAATGGTGACATGAATATTGCACACTCAATCACATGCTCCAACACAGTCACTGATGTAAAAGAATTGATTACTAAAGGTGCTATACTTTGTTACCTGCTGTCATGCACAAAAGACACCTATTGTCCAATATAGTAAATGTTGAATAAATTGGCTTTGCTGCAGAATGTAATTACCTACATTAATAATAGTCTTGAAAGACATTCCAGACTCTTTCTGAAATATTTGCATTTGTTGAATTTGCATTTTTGGGGTCATATAAGGAAATTTAATCAATAATACTGTATTCATACTGGACCGCTTCCTCTCACAGATGGGATCTTTCACATGAAAAAGGGATGCAAATGCAGGATTAAGGTTTCAGGGCTTTCACGATATATTGCTATATCACTGTACAATTAAATTGTTAGTAGAAATTGAGCAATAACATTCAGATTCACATCTGGACTAGACTATGAACTGGAGTCCGTATTTAAGCTTTAAGTGGAGATTCAGTTCAGGGTTTGCTAGCGTTAAAATCTGCAGAGTTGACCTGGCAAGAACATGGGTGTGCCCAAATGAGAAGATGTACAGGTACCTCTGAGACTGGGGGTCCTGGCCTACTTCCTGGTGGCATCCCATTGCCTGACCACATACCCAGATAAGCTCTATGTGCCCATCCCAGGGTCACACACTCTCTTCATACTGCAAGAATCCTGTAACTTAGTGGTTTGAACTTTCTGGCAGTTAGACAGACGTTCAAGTGAAATGGCCATTCCATGACCTCACTGGCATTCTCACTCACTTGTTGGTGTTGGTCTATTGTTAGAAATGCCACGTTGGTCCTGGTAGTTCCAGATATATACATCTTTTCACTTCAGCCTATAGAGGTGAACGGCAGGTCCTGCTTGTATCTCCATTACAATGTACTGGGTTTATCCAGAGGGACCAGTGAGAGCAAAGAGCCACATTTATTTTTCAGCTTGGCATGTGTACATACATCTCATGCTAGACCCTGCAGCCTCATAAGAAGTTTGAGAGGAAAAGCAGGAACATATTGAAGGAGACTGACTGAAAATGTCCCATCTGAAGTTCCCACAGGAAGTCACAGAATATGTAGAAGATATTTTTAAAAGTCTTTTTACCACTCCCTTTCTTTTCCCAGTGGTTCACTCTTCAGCTGACAAAGTGATTTATTAACTGTCTTTAAAAAGTTCCATTTCATCGAACAAATGATATATATCAAAACCTGAATCCTGACCCAACATCAATATCAAACTGGCTCAAACACTTGCAGGCTTAGTTTATTTTTCAAAGAATAAACAAAAGAAGAGTGAATGAATACTTAATTGAAGAATGCAGAAGAACATAATTATTGTTAGTCACAGTGGCTGGTAGACCTAACTTGCTGTGTTAATTCCGCTAAAGACAGAAGATAATAATTTTTGATAATCATGAATCAGTTACTTTTTCCCTTCCCCCCTGGAGAAAAGAGGTTTTGAAACAGGAAATGTGGCTTTAATTAGTAAAATCAAACAAAACAATAAACTGTGTCCTTCTAGTTCACCTTCTCTCCCAGCCACCCACATTCTGAAGGCCATGTGGCAATCGGTGTGGTCACTTCTGTGATTTGGTGTTCCTGCAAGTAACCACAACATGGAAGATGGTCTCATTCCCAAATGCATACACACACATAATGAATGCAAATGCAAAAACTGTGAAGCAATCAAAATTCATTCATTTGAAAATGTGATTTCCTGCTGTTTATGAATGCCATTAGTTTTACATAAGCATTTATTCATTCACCTGCATTTCAGCCGTTTGTAATTTCTTCATTGTATGTTGTTTAAACTCCAGTCTTCCTAAATGGATTTTTTTCCAGTTCAAATACTGTTTAAGTATAGGAAGACAAGCAACTATAAAAATATTAACAATTTTGGTGCAACTTGTTTTATGTCTTATTGATGTTTGCTGAACTGGCTGTCAGAGAAGTTAAGAATGGAAAGGATCACACCGTATTCAGATGCAGTGACACCTGGCAATTCTCTGACACTGACAAGGGTCACTCAGCTCAAGCCCAGGGTCTTGCAAGAGAAAGGGAAAATCCACTTGATCAAGTGAGACCTCTTGCAACAGGACTATCACCTTCTTTTATCAACATCAGCTGGAAGGTGGTGAGGGGCGGAAGAGATCAAATCCCTCCCCAAAGGGACTCAGAAGTTCTGAAGTCTGTTGCTGCTTAAATCACATTTCAGCACTGGTAGCAGAGGAGCAAATGGTGCATGAGTTTTATCTTTTGGGACTGCACATACTGTTTTCCCCCAGGAAATCCTAGACATTACCTAAAAGATGATTTACCAGCATAAACAAAGCCAAAAAACCTTTAGGCTCTCAGAAACAGCTCTGCATATTTCCTGGTGTCCATATGGCACAGCAGCATGTATCAGAAACAAACTCTGTTTTCAGAAAGAATTTGGAAAACTGTTCAAGGAAAAAGATTTTTGAGTAGAGGCAGAGGGTCAGGAGTGGAGAACTTGCACTGAAAGGTAAAGCAAGAAACTGGAAGCAGTCAGAACAGATTCCCCCACTGACACACGTGTTTCCTCCAAGAAAAGAGAATCCAACAAGGACAGAGGGAAGGCAGGTTCGAACCAATAGCAGAAGAAATTAATGGCTTTCTGGATTTATATCTGATCTCAACCTTTTCTAAAGGAACCATTGCACACAAGTATTTCTTTTAATAGTTTATAAAGTAAAAGTTAATTCTGTATTGTTTTATGATGTCCAGAGCAAGAGGAAAATGTTTGCAGCTCAAGGAAGACTGAACATATTTATTTTCAGTTGCTCTCATAAAGGTACCCACTGTGTTAGCACCTGGTGAGACACAGAGAAGCCCCACACAAAAGTGAGAAGAGGACAACAGGAGAATGGCATTCTCCCGCAAGGCAAGTATAAAACACAGGCAGAAAAAAAGTGGGGTTTCTGACCTATCTTTTAGTGTGTAGGGTACCAGATTAGTAAACAGTAAGTGTAGCTTGTCTCCCTGCATCATCTGAAGGCCCGAGATAGCGCATCGACCTTCTCCAGGGCCTGTTGGGACATGGGTAACCTTCAGGGTCAGGCTTGTCAGATTTGCTGATATCATGGAAGATTGTCTCCATGGCTGAAACACAGGCTGCTGTCATACCTCTTTTTTCTGCTTATCCAAGAGACCATGAAGGAAAACAAATTCAGTTTCTCTGAAGCAGAAATGCACAAAAGTCATGTGGGTGGAAAAAAGTGGGGCTGGACTGTTTTACGATTTATCATAAGGGTAAATATATTTAATTATATGGCCCAAATCTCTACCAATATTTAGCTTTCTACAAAATAATAAGAAACTCAGTTTATGTGAATGGCTGTAGCGTCAGGAAGTTGACAGAGCCTGCAACAGGTGCTTCTGGGGAGGGTAAAACATAGAGCATCAAGAACGATTGTGCTACATGGACTGGAAACTTTCAAAGGGAAGCCCTTTATTTTAAGGGGGATATTTAATAAGCTCAGAACATTAAAGCCTCAGTTGGAGGAGCTGTTTTCCTGAGCAATCCCATGTGTCATCCGTGTCCAGCTTAGTCACAACTAGCTGCTGTTTCATCCTGCAGCATCCATAGCTGGATACCTTCTCCACAATATTAACTACCTGGGTTACTCTGTTTCACAGAGAAGTTGTGGATGCCTCACCCCTGGAAGTGTTCCAGGCCAGGCTGGGTGGCATTTGAGCAACCTGGTCTGTGGCAAGGTTAGACTCAATGATCTCTACAGATTCCCTCCTACCCAAACCACTCTGTGATGCTGTGATTATGACTTCTGCTTGTTCCTCCACAAATAAAGCCAGAATACACTTATAACACCTCAGTTCCAAATTTAGATGGCAGAAGCAACTCTATTGTTTTAGTTTATTTTGCTTTTATTTGATTTCAGAGATCAGATCCTTTCAAGACGTTAAGTTCAGAGAGGTTCCTGGCAGGGATCCATCCTTCAGGACTGAAAAAATCAGCAGAAACCAAAATCCTGGGGAGATACACCCCTCACTGATGTTTTGGTAGAAAGAATATGGCTTACTATAAAAGAAAAAAAACAACAAACCAAACAAAGCAATTGTGTTTTTTAGATCAGGCAATTGAGGTGAATACTTTTAAATGTGCAAGAATAAGGACAACTTACATAGGGAGATAGTAGAAGTCATGAGGCTAACTAGCATTTGTATCTTACTAAACTTTCCTCCTCAGTGAATACTCAGTTATTCAATCTGCAAGCATAAATGGACAATTTTCATGTTCTACTTAGGCCAACATATTGTATTAGAAACTGAAATGGTTGTAAACTGTCTATATAGCTATTTTACTGCCAGTGCTACATACCTTTTTGCTGTGAAAATATTCCTTTCACTTACCTGACACTGATGATTGCAGAAACATGTTTTTCACATTTCATTTAGGTGTCCACTAAGTGATGCTAAATATGTTCTAAAATATCTATCATAAATGGTTCTCTTTGACAATTTTTTTTTCTCATTTCTGAAGTTACAATGCCTGATTACTTTCTGTGTCTTCCCTGAGGGTAAGATATATCTGTTTCATCAGATAGCTCCAAATGAGTTTTCTTTGGTCACTCTGTACATTTAAAAATGTTAGTCTATTCTGATGTAACTGGTCATTAATAAAACTATACTTTCAAAAGTTCTTTTGAGAAATATCACTAACAACAGGAATCTGTTTTTCTTACTGGCTTCCAAACCATTTTGATAGGATACATTTTGGACACATCATAACTTTTTTAAAACTTGTACTTAAATTTAAGTTATCTGCTTAATCAGGGAGTTAAACACCTTTTCCTGTAAGTAGGTGCACTTTATATACTCCAAATGTGCTTTTAGAACTACCCCTGGAAAAAGGTTTTGCTATCAAATGTGTCATGTATTCAGCTATTTTTTCCTTTTAGATTTAAGGCTCACTCTGAGAAGAAGGGTGAGGCAGTAAGGATATTTCTTTTTCATTTGATTTTTTTCCTTGTCCTGTCCTTGAATCTTAAAATGTTGTAATTTCTGTTTAGTCAAGTATCAATATGTCCATAATGACAAGCCATGTATCAGTCAATAGTGCATTTCTCTTTCTATTTAAAATATGATATACAAACACTCTAGTTCTCCACTTTCACAGTGATTAAACATAGTATTTCTTTCTTTCCCCCTCAGAAATATTTTCAAGAAATCTTTTCTTTTCCAGAATTCAGAAATGAATAGAAACTTATTTTCTTTCCTTTTTGTTTTGTTTTTTTTTTTTCTTGGCTTACCTAATGAAATCTTCATCACCTTACTGTCAGCTTTCAGTGTTACACTGTCCTTATGTCAGCATCACCCTTGATCAAGGAGAAAACAAGGAGGATCAAAGTGAAGGGGGGAGGAGGTACAATATTGCCTTTGCACATAGGAGCAACCACTGTAATAGTTCTAATTCTGCAATAGCTGTATTACTGTGCTGCAGTAATATGCTGTGCTACTGTAACATGCTGAGCTACCATAGCAGCTCTGCTATGCTCACTTCAAGAGGAAGAGTCATAAAATGAAATAGCTAAAAATAACTCTTAAGATGACAAGCTAGTCCTATTCAGTTTATAAAAAGGAGGTTGAGATAAGGTCTTGTGTAGCTACTTATACATGTAGGATAAAAAAGAATCTTAAAAGTGTGTAGTTCTGGCTTTTAGGAAAGAAAGTAAAACCGAAAGTCTTTTCAGTCTTATATAACATGAGACAACCAGATCCAATGAGCAGAAGTCAGGCAAATTCACCTTGACATATGATGCAGTTTTCTAACAGGGAGGATGATGAACTAACACTGATTTTGGAGGGTGGTGCAGTCACTATAATTGGAAGATGACGTTAGTTGCTGCCCTAAAGATAGGATTTGATCCAGCTTCTGGGAGCTTGAAGGCTGCACAGGCAGGTAGCTAAGTAAGCCGAAGTGGTTGTGTTCCTTCTTGCCTTGGATCTTGTGGCTCCAAATACAACTCTACCATCCACTTTCAGCCTAGCATCCCTAGGGGAAGGAAGGTTTGACAGTCTTGCCTCTTCAGTCCCACAGAAGTGGCAGCTCTGCAATAAATACCTGAAATCTGTTCCCAAGGCTCCTCATCTGAATAAGAAGAACTGGCCAAATTTTGTGTTCTCCATTTTCCTCTCTTATTCTAAAATACCAGACTTTGACTGGAGCTAGATGCAGGACAGTAGGTGAACTGGTATTCTGAGATGCATCTGTCAGCAGACTGATGATTGACATTCACTCAAAGTCCACTTGAACACCGAATCTGGGATGATAAATGTTTTGGGTATGAAAAATATCTCCATACTGGAAGGACACGTGTGTTATAGTAGATTTCCCTTTACTGTAGACTCATGCCTCGATCTCATCTGTTCCCTCTCTGTGGTACAAAAGGGTTTATTTGCCTGAGGACTGAAATACTTAAGTCTAATTAAAGTCATTGTGTTCAGCACAGGAATATGTGGGTGACATTTACACACCTTTAATAGATGAGAAGTCAGTTTGAGTAATTTATCAGTCATCTCTGGCCTCTGAAGATGACATACTCCATGAAAAGATAAAATCACCACTTCTCTTAAATGATCTCTCTCATGAACACAGCATCAGATCCAGCAATCAAATGTCATTTGTTACCCCAACGATTTTTGCTTACTGAGGGTCTTTTGCACCCTTCTTACCCCCAGCTCCTTTCAGCCTCTGCTACAATGTGTGTACCCTGCCAGCATGGATGGACAGCCAAACTCTGCCTGCCTTGTTTCCTTTCTGCTTCTCCTCAGAAGTGTCTCTTAGCCAGGAGCAGGGAGCTGGTGCACCCAGCCATGGCAAATTCTGCAACACCCAGAAAGCAGCACCTGGGATGAGACCCCAGATCACCCTCCAGAACCAGGAGCTGGTGCCTCCATCCAGAGCCAAGGGGTTTAGGCTTGTAGCTATCAGCAGCAGAAAGGTGTCACATCTTACTGGGCAAAAGCAGAAGGAGCCCAGTAGCTGGTAGATTCTGAGTGCCTGTCCCCATGGCACCAAGATAAGGAGCTTCCAGAAGCTATAAATACTTTCAGAAGACAAAGATAAATGGAGAACGTGCAAGCAAACAGAGAAAGAGTCCTTCATGAAACAATCTGTAATGAGGTCTGCTTTACCACTTGTCCCCAGAGCTAGCACAATCATCCAGCACCTCAGATTCACCTCTCTGAGGACCTGTTCTACCTGGACCATCCACACTCTCATGTTGGGGCATTACTTCCCACCCCTTTTCTCACAAGACCAAAGTCCCACCAGTTGCTTTTGGTCACACCTTCAAAATCTGTCTCTAAGCTCTTATTAAAATCCTCATAGAATAGACTTTGCAGACAGGCAAAAAAAAACCAAACCAAAAAAACCCAAAAACCAGAGAAGACATTCTGAGATGAAAAAGCCCCCTCATATACAATCACATTAGTCATAGCATCCCAGAACTCCACTCCCTGCTCAAGACTCCTTTGAGCTAGACAGGGTACAGACACAGAATAAAATACTGCCATGTCACAGACATTTATAATTCTTTGAGTATTAGCTTAAAAAAGCCAAGAAGTCTGGTAGATGGTGTTTTACATTCACTTTGATTTCACAGACAGATCAAAGAGAGTACAAGAAGTGGACAGTCAGGTTGGTTCCTTGAGCCCTTGGAAGTCAACAGATCATTTCACTATATCCTGAAAGTGCCAAACATATGTACTGTGTGATTTGACACAGAGCTGTTTTACACAGGGGGTTTTAAAATACTTATTATACCAAGTCATGTGGAAAGGGAGTCTGTGAAAGCAAAACACAGTGCATCTAGCTGCAAAAATCTGCAGAAATTTTAGGTGTTTGGACCTGACAGAAAAAGAAAGTGCCTGCATTTCCTTTAAGTTAATGGAACAGGGTAGGTGTCTCTGAAGGCAGTGGAAGGCAGGTGCAACCCCACTAAGTCAGATTTTTATCTTTCTTCATTAACTGCACAGAGACTTAAATGCTAGATGACTTTGTCTATTCAGAATCCACTCCGTGTAGTCCTCTTTGAAGATACAGACCTAATAGAGCATGACCAGCTCTTTCTAAAAATGAAAATGATAACCATAATGTCCCACTTTCCTATCGTGCAGATATTAGCAGTGATGAGAATGCTTGCTCCAGAGTGGGACAGCATTGGTTGTGCACCCTCAGAGACCCAGGGAAGTTTGTCTCCCTCTTTCCTAGGAAAATCTAACCGGTTCCAGTGTACTAAGTAGGGGAGAAGATTTCCACCCTTCTTTTTAAGGTGAGAAGGTTCTAGACTATCAAGTGTAAAAGGAGAGGCATGTGGTGTCTTACCTTGGACACTGTCATCCAGGCATTTTTGAGTGTGGGTTCTGTCATTTTGATACACTTTCCCACCTCATTTCCTGGAAAATACACAGATATGTTATGTGATTGAGTCTGCTCCCTTTATGAGTTGCTGTAGTTTTGCGGTCAGCCACATCAAGAATGTTGTGAATATATATGAACTGGTTAATACATATAATAGAGTGAAAGCTTTAACGTAACTCCTGAGTTTTAGCTACTAACAGAGGTGGTTAACTTACCCTGTGGGGACCGCTGATTACCCACAAACACAAAGTGATTACAAAGCCAAATATTGGGAACATAAGCATGTACCTATCATATTGATCTGAGGCTGTTATAAAGCAATGTTTTCCACAACAACTTAATGAACAAGATGAACCAGAGAACCAGGGCAAAAGGTTAATTTTTATGAAGGACTAAAATACAACCATCATTTTAACTTTTTAGTTTAGGATGGTCCTTCCTCTCTTCCTTCTCTTCCTGTCAAAAATAAAAGCCAGTTTGTCATAAAAGGCCCCTGCGTGCAGGTTTGTGTGAACAACAGGCTCCATAAGGACAACACGAACATGGGTGGAAAAGAAGAGCTACTGAAAGCAGTCAGCTGAAGGCAGGTGATGGAGCTGAGAGGGAGCACTTAAGAGCTGATGAGCTCCATAGACCACTCCTCCCTGAGCCCACAAGAACTGATCAACACATCACACCACAGGTCAGCCGTATGTGAGGGTGGTATCCCATGGGCATTGGCCTCAGCAGCTGGAGGAGGCTGCTGCCCTGCAAAGACTGCAGGCAGGCATGTGGCCTACAGGGCCAGGACCCTCAAAGGATGGCAAACTAGAGCCTACCCCATAGCCATCAGCCCCCAGAACAGCCGTGGGGCTAGAGAACTTGAGGGACAATTGCCTGCTACTACTTGTAACAGCTTGCCTTTATCAAGAGTAATGGCTTTGGTAATAAAATGTCTCCCAGCAGATACTGGCTGCGGTTTGTGTCTTTCCGGATTTTGTGGTAAGGAAAGGCAGTTTTAAATTTTTTTGGCCTATTTTTCTGTTAAAAAGCATGTGTTTATTTCCTCTAATTTTTTTTTTTCTTTTAATGCCCCTCCCCCTTCCTCCTCCCCCCAACCTTTCACTTTTAGGTTGCCTTGAGTAGTGTTTGGGGAGATTTTAGTTAGTTATAATTCTTGTTATCTCTTTTTTTTGTTTACTTCACTGACAAAACTGTAGATGTGGGGAAGAGCCCCCCATCTTGTCAAAGCATTAAATGCTTTTGTTTTGTTTTTCAGGGAAAAATGAAAGGGTATTTTTTTAAACTCGTCAAAGAGTGTATCTAGAGAAGAACCAACTCTTTTCAGTTAGCTCTACCAGGAAATAATTGAGATACCTCTTTGAGCGTATTATAAAGGAACAAATCAATACAGCTGTGTATCTGCAACATGCTCTGGGTAGATGAGGTAGTAAATGTACTGTAAAAACAATAGTCTTCTTTCCTTGAGATTCACAAGTGCTTTCTGCCTAGAGCTAAGCTCAGGTTACTGTATTAGGCAATGACTAAATAGTAAGATCACTTCAGGGGCTTTTTGAAAAATTGAGTCTTCAGCAATCCTAAATATAAATCATATTGCTTGGTACCAATCTTGTCCTGCTCTATCTATGGTTTGAGTTTGTCTGTATATGGGAATTTAGCTACAAGATAAAATAGTCCTTTATATAAATATCTTATGAGTCAGTCCCAGCTGTAACTTCGAAGTGGTGAAGTCGTTAAGTAAATGCTGTTAAGAGAAATGTAAAATGAGCTATGATTTCTTCACAAGAAAATGCTTTTATGGCATTTAATGTAAGAAAAAATGCTTTAAAAAAGCAACCCTGTACCCTTATATCATGCTACACAAACGACTATTTGAAAAGTAACAGGATTAAAATAAGATAGAGATATAAATCAATGTCTGGTATAGCTAGCATGATGGGTTTACATCAGCCACACTGGGGCATCCTATCATCCTATCAAAACTTACAATCTTTTCATAAGAAGAGAAATGGATGTTTTATGAATATGAAAAATGATGAACCCTGTGCATAATGTGTTTCTGTCTGCAGATAAATCTTTGTGTTATTAGCTTATCAAACCTAGTCTGTTATTCTATTATTAAAATTGGATAAATTACATATTTTTCAATCGATTGAATTAATGTTTATAATAGTGACTTGTGATAACTTGGATTTCTTCTACTTCTCACCATGATTTCTTTTTAAAAATATAATTAAAAGTCACACCATATTTCTAAGTTTCCATTTTCATCAGTGGGACGTCCTGGAAATGTAATATATGCATTATTTATTTTTTGTCACAAACCAGCTAATTTCTTTATAGCTTCATCAGAACTGGACTGCCTGGGGAGCAAGCTAATTTTATCAGCAATTAAAAAGGTCAGTCTTTTATATTTTAAAATATAGTGAGTAACTTTTTTATGGACCATATGTTAAAATATAACCATGTTCTGATAAGTGATCATCATGTACAACTGGCTTCATGGGATTCTAATTTCATTGTTCTTCAGTGGTTTCATTCCACATCTGTCACGTCATAACCAAATTGTTATTGCCAGCTATGCAAATGTAAGTGGTGGAGCATATGCTGTATTTCTTAGGTATACACAGCTGACTTGGAAAACAAGCACCGTCAGCAACAAATTTTGTTTCAGTTTCACTGACTTCTTCCAGTGTTCCTGGATGTTGCCACTGAATTGTCTATAAACTGCCAGTAGCCTAAAACTGGTAACAGAGCCTTGTTCCTGTGTGGTCACATCTGGCCCGCACTGCTAACAACAGCAGAAAGTTTGTAAGCATTCCCTTTTGATCTTATGGCTTCATATAACTCTCAGTTGACACCCAGAACACATCTGTGGCTGATGGAATTCCAGGCGTTGCTAATCTGGAAGCAGAGGAACCTTGCCCTAAGGTCAGCAAGATATTTGTGCTGGTTTTGGCTGGAACAGTGTTAATTCTCCCTTGCACCCTGCCCCACCAGTGAGCAGGCTGGGGGTGCACAAAAGGTTGGGAAAGTACACAGCCGGGACAGCTGACCCAAACCGGCCACAGGGATATTGTATATCATATGGTGTCACGCTTAGCATATAAAGCTGGGGAAGAAGAAGGAAGGGAGAGAAGTTCAGAGTGAAGGTGTTTGTCTTCCCATGTCACTATTAGGTGTAATAGAGCTTTCGTGTCCTGGAGATGGCTGAGCACCTCCCTGCTGATGGGAAGCCGTGAATGAATTCCTTGGTTTGCTTTGCTTGTGAGTGCAAGTGAAGGAGCAGGAAGTGGTAGAAATCAGGAAGTGTGGCTATCTGAATCACGGTTTGGGCCACTGTGGGGCCGTTTTCAGAAACCCTTGCATTTTATGGCAATGACATAAAATTCTTTACACGGAAGAGGTGTCATTAAGAAAGATTGTCAAAGGGTAGTTAGCTTGATCTGATGCGGTTTAGATCTGGAGCCAAGCAGTGCAATCATAAGTGGCACTGGCCTGCTTTCTGCAGAGCACTGCCTATGTTCTCTGGAACACCACTTTAGGAACATATGACCTGTGTTCCCAGAAGTGTTTAGTTTGAGAGAAATGATTTTCAGTTTATTTCTTTGCATATGGAATGAGTGTTCCTTTGGTCAGTGTCATGCCCTAGTCTAAGGGATGAGAAATGAGAATTCAATAGTCTTGTTTCTTCCAGGTTGAAAAGCTAGACTTTGTAAACATGGCTGCTTAAATTTAAAGCATCTGAGCTGTGGCTGAAATTGCAGAGCTCAGCTAGAAGATAGTAGGAAAATGTTATTTAGTAAGATTAGTTGGTCTGTAAATGCTTTCAGAATGTTCAGAAAATGTGTCGGTCCATGCAGTAGCTGATGAGTAGTACTGTTTCTCTGATCTGAATCCCTGAAGATGCTAGGAAAACCATGTGGTCAACCTTTGTGATGCCCTGAAAAAGAAGTGGGAACAGAAGGTAGCACTCTGGAGAAGTCACTGCTCCAATGGATGTGAGGAAAAGCTTTCCTTTTCTACCTACCCAAAAAAATGTAACAGGAACACTCAGAATATCTACCCAGCTGCCATGGAAAATGAACTATTTACCTATTTGGTCTGAATGATGTAGGTCTGGGAAGAAGATTTTTATTGTTTTATTGGGACACCTCTGATTAAAAAACCCGACCCCCACATAATGGAGACAATGCATTCTGTACAGAGGTCTGAGAGCCTTGAAGACTTAATGGTGTCAAGGAGAGTAAAGGCAAAGAGGATCCTATGGACACATACAAAAATGAATGTAAATGTTTTAAAGAAGAAGGTAATTGAGGCAGATGTCTGTATGGGATCCAAACAATTATCACGTTGAGCAGAAACATGCCTGAAGTCAAGCTATTGAGTGCAGGGTTGTGAGGCAGGAGTCATGATGTGAATGCTGTATACTCAAGTACATCTTCAGTCTCTATCAATGCATAGATGTCCCACCCCTTTTCCTTTTCTGTTCATGGAATGACGTCCTTAAGGAAGGGTCCTTCAGTTTCCCTTTGAACCTTTTGAAACTTGCTGCTGCTGCCACCTTCTTTCTGTAGCATAAGGTAGTGAACAGAGCAGGATATAAGTAGTACAGTTTTCTTTCTGCCTCAGCAGTTACAACCCCCTGTGTAATGTCTTTAAGCACCCTAATGTCGTGCAGCAACTCAGCAAGGACAGTTAAGAATTACAACATCAAAAGTAAGTGTTTTTCCCAATTTGCCTCATTCTGGTTGAACCTAAAGAAGAGGATAAACAATGAGCAGAAACAGGTGGGTGCATGTGGGTGCACAAGCTCTCACAGTGACATGGCTATGCATTAAAGGTCCCTGACATCTCAGTCCAACTTCTGGGCATCCTCAGGGGAATCTTTACAAGCTGCTTACATCTGTATAGGGCAAAGAAATGGTCTTACGGCAGCAGAGAATGGAAAGATAATGAAAAAATAAAATTAGATAAAATTAGCTTAAATAATGAGAAAGAATATAGAGGAGATGACCTCAGAGGCAGGTGCCCTTTTGGGAAAGTAGCTTAATTAGATTTTGATTTAATTTATTAAAGCCAGGTTGACAGTATCCTTTTTTAATGCTGTGTGGAACATTACCTTCTACTCCTGTTGATGGACAATGACAAAAAGCAGTGCATCTACTGTTGAGTGTGGCGAGAGGGAGAAGTTCCAAGTTTTGTTTTGTTTTTCATCTTCTTTCCCTATTTTGGCCCTATTTGGCGGCTGATGCCTGCTAAATAAGATTACTGCAGAAACCCCCTGAAGCCTTCTGATTTTATGGTACCTTGAAGCAGCTATTGGAAATATCCTCAATAACACAGCAAGACTTAGATTTGGTGCCAAAATAGAAAAAAAATATAAACTAAGACATGACATTTTAGTAGCTATCTTACTTAAAGATTTTCAGGTGTTTTCAGTTGGATAATGTGTGTTTTAGCTTCCCGCCTCTTTTAAATGAAATCAAGAGACATAAACCCCAAAAGAGGGTTATTTCTATGCCCACATCAGGGATAATCTAAAAATTCTTGTTACTGAACCATATTTCTTGTACTTGCTTAACTCAGCTTCTTTACAAAGTGTGTTATAACAAGTAATACATAAGGTCCTCATGTTCCTAAACCAAATCACTCACATTTAGAAATAGGAATATGCCTGTACCAGCTCTGGATTCTATCTAGAACTCCATTGAAACCTAATACATGTTGGAGGCAGGATTAATTAATATAATCTGTAACCTATTCACTCTTAAATGACTTCTGCAAGCCTTGTCTTGCCAACATTCAATGTGAAAATGAGCCTTAGCTGAAGAAATAATAGCAGAATTTCTGCAGCTGTTGCGACATCTGAGCCTATATTAATTTTGATTAAGCAGATTTCTAGATTTCATGATTTTCCTGCTCTAGGTCTGACTTCAAATGGGTAAATGGAGTTAAAACAAATAGCTTTAATTCTGTTTTTTAATGTTTTGTTGCTGTTTTAAATTAAAACTAACAAAACTGCTGCCCCCAAGCAGTCCTTTTTATTTAAAAAATGATAGCAGAATGTCTCAGATGTCTCTATAGAGAATGATTAGACCATTATTCTAAGCCATCCTCTGCTCTTACTTTTATCTCTAATAATGAATAGCAATTCCAGTGATTTGATAGTTACTTGTGATTATCAAGAATGCATAAGGGAAACAAACCTGGGCTTTGTTTTCCAAAGGCACTCTCATTTTAACACACCTCATTTTAATGTACCTTGTTCTACACTTCCATGACACAAGCCAAAGAGTAGTCATTTAGTGTAATATAAATGCAAGATCTAAGATGTGCAGTAGATACATTGTCAGTCTCTCTTGTAATTTATTATTTACAATATGTTCTCATTCATTTGCAGTACAAAAGTACATCACTGTGTGTTTTAATTTATTAAATAGTAGATTGGTACCTCTAAGGCTCATGCTCCAAGTACAAAGGAAAGCCTTTAACTGAAACACTTTTAGTGATCTCTGCAAACTCTGCAGTACAAATGGCTACTCAAAAATTAACATGTTAATGTAGCTGAAAAGCTGGCGAGTTGCCTAGATCAGACCTGAAACTAATAATTTTTCTAGGGAAAAAATATGACAAAAATATGAAAAACAACTCATAGTGAATGTTTTCTCTTTGTAAAAAAAAAAAAAAAAATAAAAAAAAAAACCAAAAAGACAAAGCTGTTTACAAAGACATTCTAGATTAACAGCTTGTTCAACACAAACATCTACTAGGCATTGATATGAAGAGAAAGACCTGAAAAAAAGATGTTATATTTGTTTTATTTAGCATCTTCCATCCTAAGGCAAGATTGTGTTTATTTTGTATTTTTCCTTCACCATCTTTATCAGAGTTGTTAATTTCTTGTTGGTATAGCAAAAATGAATCCAATCCAGACCTTTTTTTTAATAATGCCAAAAAAGGACCCGAGACATAATTCTTATTCATAGTTAGGTCTTGCTACTTTATTCCTGCAGTACATAAGATGTTAGAGTGATTGCAACTGTAAATTCCTTCCAGATTAAAACCTTTCATACAGTGGAGTGACAAGTAAGGAGGACTGAATGTAAACGAGGATAGCAAGTGCCTTTGGAAAATCTTGCTTTCCATCGTTCTGTGGTCACTTACACTACTTGTACAGTCACACCTAGGCAGAATAAATGTAACGTAATGATAAATCAGAGGTCTTGATTTCCCTAATCATTTCTAACTCTTTTTATACATGATAGGACCAGGATAAACGCAAGGGAAGATATGACTTCTGTGTGGTGCAAATGTCTACCTGCAAGAACAATCATAGGAGAGAACTGGAAATGCCAAAAGTGCCAAAGAGGGGACCCTGCTGACATCAATCACCAGAACCTGAAGGGGAAAAACTATAAAAAAAGCTAAGATGCTAACTGGAAGAACACGTTAACTGGAAGAGCAAGGAATAATAATTGTAGGGCTAGATAAAGAGCCTTTCACTAGCTATGGCAAGGTACTGCTTGCTTGCCTGACTGAAGAAGCTGTGGCCAACATTTTCAAGCTGGGTATCTAAATCAACATTGCCACATAGGAAGCTAACTAAATGTCCCAAATTTCAGATTTGATGTACTGTTGCAGCTTTTCTTGGCTCCAGTAAGAGTTCTCAGCACCTCAGAAGATCAAGATGTTCATGTGGGTGGTAGAAAGTTAAACCAGTGTAGCTTAACTTGCATGTGCAGAAACCAGTGTGTCCACACACAGGGTATTTTTCAACAACAGATATCTGGCCTAGATATTATTTTATTCACTTGATTGCTAATATGTAAATTTTTGAAATTAACCCAACTAGTTTTCACTTTCTCTTTACTGGCATATCACCCATATGTAATAAGGGATTGGATGCAATTGCAGATTAAGTTCTTATATTTAATTTCTGTCTATGGAAAGCTAGTCAGTCGAGTAAGTGGAATCAAGAACGATTTTTCTTCTGACCTGATGCAAAGCGGACCTGGTGTCTGCTTGAGGTGAGCATAAAAACTCTAGATTAGAGTCTACTTTTCTTTAAAGTTCATTCACTGTGCTAAAGAAATCTCATTGACTACCTTGAGAATGGAGACAGCTATTTCACACATTGACATATGTAGATTATGGGTAAATACACATAGGCATCTTAAGTTTATGTCTTTTAAACTGGGAGCTGAAATCCCCTTGCTATGATAATTGTCAGGCATCGACATTCGAATTCAGTCCTGAATAGCCACTTTATACATCCATTGTAAAATAATTGCACTCCTAAATGTAAAAATAAAAAAGTCCTATTACAGCTGTCTTCAGCAATACTTTTCTGTTAATAAGCTCTTGGAACCAGAACATATGAAAACTTACAGTTTTCTGAAATAGAAAGCACAGCTTTGGAGCTAAAGAATGGAGAGCTTTCCTGGTGTAGTCTTTACCAAGAACAGATTTTTCTTTACTTAGACAGGAAGAAAAAGCAAAAGTGGGTCACCTGGGAGGACAGACTTCCAAATCTCAGTTGTGTCTCGATGGCACAGCAAAATTGCCTATCCAGGTAATCAAACTACATCTGAATTAGTTCTGTATAGTAGCCTCAGCTACATTTATGGGTAGGGGGGGAAAAAATAAAATAAAATACGAGCATAATTATCTTTGTTCTTTGTGATCACTTCTTCTGTGGAAATGGTTAGTGATAATGAAATCTGGCATGTAGAGAGCTTTCACTGAGAAAAAAGCAACAACTCTTGGCACTGTCTGTGCTTACTAAGCTCTTTAACTCCTTTAACTGTTTTTTGTCATATTTACCTGGGCTATTCACAAGTTGTTGTTTTATAGCATCTGACATATACATAACGTACAACGGAGAAAAAACTTCAGTCAGTGGCCTTAGCATTATGACCTTGGGTCAAGTAGTCAAAGTATTGCTTTCAGGGGGAAATACCTAAACCTAAGTAATGGTAGGGCTGTAGCCCCTAACGTGAGACTTGAAAGGAGTGGAGAAAAGTAGCGTCAGCATCTCCTTCCAGAAAGCAATTTAGGGGATGTTTCTTTTACATTTTGTCCTAACAGTTGTGAAAGCACATGCGTAGAGATTTCTCATTGTTCATTATGCCAGTGCCAAGAACAGGATCAGCGACTGCTGGGAATGGGACAAAAGGAACGTTTTTATTTCCTTACAATGGCATTTTTTGTAAGGACCATTCACAATTTCTATCTTCCTCTACTGGAGAGCTGGTGGAGCTCCCTATTCAGCACAGTTCTGTACTTGTAGATTTGCCCTGCTGCTAAACATATCAGTCTTTGCCATGACCAAGGGAATGAAAGCGAAGACTCCTTACATCCTTCCTCAGTTATGCTTAATACCATGTTTTCCTTTTTCCACTGATATTTTCTCCATTTGCCTATGCTGCACACAGCTCTCCCTTCCCTCGCATCTGGAGAGACAGTGCTATGGTGGCCACATCCCTTTCAAGTTCATATTGAGAAATACAGCCACATGCTTCTTCATCAGGCTACTTAAACATGCTTCACATTTGTACACAACTTGTGAAGATTACACAGCCTTGCAGCGTGCCAGAAAAAAACAAAAGAAGAACTAGAAATATGCCCCAGCTCTCTCCTGAGCTTGACATGTTTGTGAGCATGTCAAGGAAGACAATGCTTGAATCTACTGCAGGGCTCAAAGATCTTTAGATAGGTGGAGAGATCTAATACCTGGCCCATGTATGCTTTGCTGTATTGGACTGTTGTTATAGATAATGGCAGGGGTAGGATCTAGTGATTAGATAATCATTCTCTCTTCATTGAAGGAGAGCGTCTTGCTTCCAGGTCCACTGGCTTATTTTGCAGGTAGGCTGGATTCAGTTCTCTGTATACTCAATGGAAAGAAAAAGATGTTCAGGTAGAGCATGCTGGATTTCCCTTCATGTATACCATGACCAAGTGACTACAATTTCAGTAAGAACAATTCCTATGTGAGACAATTAGATAGGTGAGTTGACTTCTGTCTCAAATTATTTCTTACTTGCCTATTTGAAGGGTGCTATTTTTTTTATGACAGTTTGAAGTTGTTGGCTGAGTTCAATGCGCTACATAGCAAGCCAAGCCTGGAAAATAGTTTATTCTAAGGGAAAACGCATGTACTTGGTTTAGGTTTTGAATGGTTTGGATTCTCTTCCTTCATGGGATTCTGATTTCTTCCTGTGGATGATTATTGATTCAGAGAACGTATGTGTTGGTATGAAAATACTGCAGATAAAAACACTTCAGGAAAAAAAGTCCTCTGTGCCCAGCAGTTATGTTTCAAAATCCCCTGTTCTGCTTTGATGGCAAACAGATTTCTGCTGTTCTTTGGTGATCCATCCTCATGCTTACAGTGCTGCATTGTCTGCACACTTCACTGTGATTTGTTTAAATAGCTTGGCAGCCCACTGCACCACCTTTTGTGCCTAACACTTTAGTTAGTGCAGCTGCTGCCTTAGGGTGCTCTGCTAGATGGCACCAAGGCAAATATAAACAGTCTGCAAACACGTGTCCAAGCTTGTCACCACTGTATTTCTCTTTATCTTGTCAGCAGCCAAGTCTCTGCTTTCTGTATCAATTACAGTCTCATTCAGATCAACATACATTTTATGCTTCCTTGCTGGATCATAGCATGAAGTTTAAGGTATCATGCTTTACTTATGCTTTCATCAGTGATTGCTGTTTTTCTGTTCTAAGAATCTTTCAGGGACTTTGTTATTTCTATTGTTCAGGTCAGTGAAAAATCACTACGGTGTCTTCTTTTTTTTTTTTCTTAAAAGGTTGATTTATTCACACCTTTCAAATACAATAAATATAAACCGAGACACAAAAGCTCTGCTGAAGCAGAATTATTGTGTTCCATTTAAACCACATGAAGCATTTTGCTGTCCTCCGCTGGCACAATTTTTAGTTTAGCCACACATCTGTAACACAAATGTTTTGCCCTTTAACAACTATAAAGTTTCACTAGTCAGTCTTCATAGCCATTACACATATCTGAAATTAAGTCAAGCAACTACAAATACCAAACCCATTGTATCACCTCAACAACTTAGACTAAGCTCTTTTAAATCTTTCCTCTGCCCTAAAATCTGCAATATTTGCTTAGATTCACAGTTAATTGCTCCTTCGTGCCATTCCCCTTAAGTTCTTGAGACATTTCTTGCAGTGTATTTGTTTTATCTTAACTGTAACTGCTTCTTCAATGTTTTTATATTTCTCAAATACTACCCTCTGCCCTGTAGTACATGCTCTTGCACTTTATGAAACTTCTGTTGTTGAAAGACAAGAAAAGAGGCACAATCTGCATTAAAGAGCAGTGCCAGGACTGGGTTCGTTTAAAAATGAATGCCTTCTGCTCTTAGTATCCACGGCTGTATTTTTTTCTTATGACGATGACCTCAGATTTCCTATAGATTATGGTCTCTGCAATGACTGACCGGTGTTTCCATGGAGCAAACCACTGCAGTATTGGCCTCATGATTAAACAGGGATGTTGCCCAGTCCCCTGCCATAACCAGAGTGCTTTACAGCTGCTCATACGTAACGGAGGCCAGGGCTCTGCTCTCCAAAGTTTCGGTTAGTTGAGCCAGGCTTTGTGGTGAAGCCAGCTGGAGTTGGTACCAGGGCAGCCCCAAACGGAACAGCCAGGAGATGGCTGCAGGCAGAAAAGCTCCATCTGTAAATCCTTCACCCATCTCTAACCCTTGCCTTAAAGGCAGTCACTGCCATCTGTTTGCTGCAGGTTAGGCAGAGGTAAGTACAGCCCCCAAGTCTGATGGTGGGAATGGTAATAGGCTTCCTGAAAACATATCCTACATGCAAACCTACATGGGTCCCTCCTGCATCATGTGTCACTCTGATGACTCTGTGTTCTGTCTGACTGTCCGCATTTAGCTTCTCCCTTGGAAAAAACAGGGTTGATACATACCATGGTGGACCGATACATGTTTATGGCCATTGAACTTCACATTTGTCAGGGGAGATGCTCATACATTTAAGGCATGCAGGAGCACTTCTGTGCTTCTATGAACATCTTGTGCTTTTTGCAGATTGATGAAAGAATTACATTTTGTCTAATGTGGGACAACACCTGAGCTGCCCCGGTCTGGCTGTTTCTTACAAGTTACGTCTTTTATTCTTCCCTGCAAAGATAAATTTAGTCTAGGCCCAGCATGCACAAGTCTTGCTCCTTGACTGAAGCTCTGGAGTTACTACATTAAGAACAACAAATTGTTCAGTAAAGTAATCTCAGCATCACCGCCAGCACATCTCATTTTGATTTCAATCCAAAACAGGGTAACAGACCAGGGTTTCTGGTCTGGGTTTCTAAGTGTCAGACCACTTCATGCAACACTCGATCTGCATCACACTCACATCCCACCCACCACCCAGTTACTCTCTCATGAGATCTTATTATACTGTATGGAGACAGAATTTCTCCCACAATTGCTCCTGCTGAGCACAAGGACCTTAGGCCCTTATTAAGCTGGCAGCTCAAGGCCCTTTTTCTCCTGTTCAGTTAGCTCCTTGTTTCCTACACAGAGAATGCCATCATGAGATACAAGGCTGGCAGGATAGAGACAGATAATGAAAGACACCACTCATGCACATGAAAATATCCATTTGCCTTAGTAACCTAAAATAAACCCAGGACCTCAATGTATGTTCACCTTTACGCAGGCTACCCAACCAGGCACCACCAGTACAGGACACCAGTACACCACTGGTTTAGGGCACTACTCACTTGCATTGCCCCAGAAACTCCCTCAAGTTCTTTAATCACCTTCAGGTGTTCCCAGGAATAACAGGGAAATCCTGATATTTGGTGACTTCTTCTTGTATATATCTAGTTATGAATTTGGCTAATACCTGCTTGTGAGAATATGGTTGATTCCCCATTGTCTCCATTCCTTTCTCAGGTAAGAAATGTCACCCTTACAGCCCTACAGAAATTAGCACTGGGCTGGAACTTGTGCATCAGCATGTTCTAATTTGTAAGATCATCCCATATTTAAACTCATCCTCTTCATTCCCTCGGGGCAATTTCACCCATATGCTGAATTGAGGGAGAACAACCTCTTCTTCTTCCCTTTCCCACTAGGAGCAAGATGACATTTCCAAATAGCCTGGATCCCTTTATCTCCATTGCTCTTGGTACTTGGGCACTTCTTTTTGACACTGTCTCTGTGGAATAGTCAAAAAAATCTACCATGAAGTATGATGAAGAATTCAGCCTCATCTACTACTGTGTATGGTACCACCAGCATAGAAGAGGAAGAGATGATGCAGGTTTCACAGCTAGCTAGCTCCAAGGATGACAAGAGTCTACAGTTATAAGCATTTAGTTTGGGAAAAAATTGTGGGTAAGACACCCAAACTGAATTATCTGTGTACATATAAACCCACAGACTGAATATCTAATCTCTGGTGTAATCAATAGCGATTTAGGAGCTCTATACACTGCCTACCCACAGATAGCCATCACTGTCTTTTTGAGATGACCTAGGATTTTCTGCGTGGCCTCCAGCTGCAGTCCATGAAGGCCTGTATCTCCCACAGATCCAGAATCATGTCTGCCATGTCAAGTTGCAAGATATCCTAGGAAGTCTCAGCCCTAGATGTCTAAGTTTCAACAGTCAAATCAAGTTCCAGATCTTCATGGACTATAATGGACTATACCATCCAGTTTGCAAGTAGACATCTAGATGTCTTGTCCTTCAGGCTCTGTCTCACTAAATGGTTGCTACAGTATACGTATTTTCTAGACTACATGGGAATTATGCAAGCTCTGTATTTTAGAAGACAAAGAAGCTTATGGTTGTTGAATAAAACAGCTGGCCTGGCCAAATTTAGTCTTGCAATCAATGTATACCAAAACTTTGGGTTGAGGGGGTTATTCAATCCACAGCCTTACTAATAGACAAGCTGCTTATAGGTGTGCTTTGGCATCTTGGGAAAGCTGTTTTTGTTCTCAAAGGACTTTCAGAACAAGGCTTTGCTTAATTTTCCTCACATAAAAAAAAGAATCCTCTGACATCACCACCCCATGAGGATGCCTTACCTGGAATTTAGCTCCTCCATCACCATCACCCAGGCCTCCCACATGGAGTCCCTAGGTAATGACTTCTCTTCCCTAATCCAGAAGACAGGGACTCCTGGTGTCATGCTGTAAAAACAATGTGGCTTTCATTGTGTTATGTTTTTCCTCTCTGCCAAAACTGCAACAGTCTCTACCAATCAGAGGTCTTCATGGTACAGCTTGAGTGACTAGAATATGCCACTGCTGCTTTCTCCCTTTCCCAAATGGGAACCTGAAATTGTTGGAGGAAGAGCTGAACCAAATATCAGCTGTTGGTTTCTCACTTCTTTTGACTTACAAGGACTATGTAGATGACATGTTCTTCCACAGGTCCGCTCACTTTTTATGGCTATATCCCTCTTCGAGTAGAGTCATCTTATTTCATGGTCCTAAGACAGATAAGAACCCTTGAGGGAATGTTTCCTTCTCTTTGCCCAGGTCATTCTTTTATTTGTTTGCTTGCATACTGTATGCAGTAAAGTATGAAATTTATTTCGATTCATCAATCTTCCTAATGAGATAAAATGCTTACACCCAGTTCAGTGTCAGCTAATGATAGGCCATTTATAAATTGATTAAAGTGTTGAGAAGGATAATTTATACTTAGGCTAAATATACCTAACTGTATGGTTTAGACTTTAAAGGTGGTTATACATATTTCACCTGACAAGAGAACTCTTCCTCTGTTTTTTCCACATTTGGTCAACTCTTCTTTGAAAAGGTTAATCTTTCCATGACTTGACTTTGCACAAAGAGGAATTCTGAAAAAATTATTGCTCTTGCTCAGGTATTGCTCTGCAGGCCTGCCATGTTTTGGGGACCTCTTCAAGGGCATTAAGTTACCAGATAGGAAAGGCAAGTGTTAGTTTCCTCAGTTGAAAGAAAAAGCTTCTGCTTCTGTTCTAATTCTGGTAAACCTTAAATCACATTACCATGAGAACCAGCCTCCCTTGGTTCTGTAGCCACAATTCCTGACATCTGAATGATGGTGAGATGCTAAAGAGAAGTTTTACTTTCATTTAGAAAGTAGGGAGTTACATGCTGGCCTGAGGGAGGTATATAAACCAATTAGCTGGGTGGAAAGCTTGCAAATGACTTTTTGTTTCCAACAGATCACAGGCTGTTCCCAGCTGTATAAAGTTGGCTCTTGTGGTCAAGGGAAGATAGACACAGATCTCAGCTATTTTGGGAAGACTCTAGATCAATTTTATGTTTGTAGGGAGCCATGACATATGAGCTACCATGAACGGCACTGGGGCTGCCGTGAACTCCCAGCCAGCTGGCTGCAAGGTGGCCGAGCCAGCGCTCATCTTCCCAGCAGCCCGTGAAACGTCCGCACACCCAGAAGGACAGACAGTTCATTAGCTCAGCAGGGAGCACAGCCCACGGGATGGGGCAAGGGCCACGCCACTACTTAGCATTAACTTCTTCTGCGACTCTTGCCTCACTCTATAGCTTCTCTTGAATTCTGTCAATCAAGTTTTGCTTATCTTTATTTTTGCAAACTTGGGCGCTGAGAGGTAGGCACTTACTCCCCTCCCCCAAATGTTCTGCAAACTCACCATATATCCCTTCATTCCTGTGCGTCAGTCTTCATTTCTGTAAACCAGGGTAATGATGTTTAAATATCATGTAGGCGAGGATCTGGCAACCAAGCACTTTATCTACATGTATAAATCCAGAATCTGGCTGAAATTAAAACTACAGGAAAATTCTCAGTTCCCAGCGCTTTTGTTGGTGTGCTGACCAAATGTTTATTGTAAGAGTTTCCCAAATATTGGTAATCAGACCGAGATCCTGGCAGGGCAGGAAAGGCACGCATACAAACTTCTGCATTTTTCATACTTTAGCCTTACACTCCTTGGAGCAATGGTGGCTTCCATGGCTTCAGGAGAAAATGCCAACATCTGACCATGTCTGGAGGAATGCAAATATAAATAGAAAAATTGGTGAAACCAGCATCCTGGTGCTTCTGTCACAGCATCACAGAATCAATGTTTTGGGTTGGAAGAGACCTTAAAGATCACCTAGTTCCAACTCCCTGCCATGGGCAGGGACACTTTCCACTAGACCAGGTTGCTGGAAACTGTCACTGGAAAAAGTTAATGGTAAAGAGCAAACCTTTGTCCAAACAAGTAAAGAAGATCATGAAGGTGGATAGACATGATTTTGAAGAGAAAACAGGAGAGTTCTTCTCAGCTGCTCCCTTCTACTACTGCTTCATCATCTTTTCCCTTATTTGTTTGTGCTCTCTACCCTATCACTTCCAACCCCTTCCCGTATCCACACAGTCCAGCACAACATCTAAAAGGGGAGAGGGAGATGATGGGCATTATCTTTTATTTCTCCCAGTGCCACCTCTGCCATGCATGGCTGCAGCCACTGTGAGCCTGCTCAGCATAACCCTCCTACATAGACGGCTGGTGAAAGGTGGGACTGTCAAGAGCAGTGCGTGGCATTGCTCAGGAGCTGGCCTGTCTGCCCACGGACCTGATAACTTGACTGTGCAGCAGGTGCTTTTGCCTTGTTGCATTGCCTCCATAGGTACTTGTGGTGCTTGGGAACCCAGTTCATGGCTCAGGGCTCCACTGCACATGGCGTCACCCGAACTGCTGGGTCAACCCGTAAACCTCACCAGCACACTTTTTAGGTATGACGCCAGCAGGGACAGCACCCAGAAACACCGTCGTTTCCAGGTTGGGCTATGGGGCTCCCGCCTCTTGGCCATTCATTCGTGCTCCTCGGGACCGCTCCATGACCGAGACGGGCTCGGGCCGCATGTCAGGGGTCGGGCGGGCAGCCCGCCCGTCCTCCCCGCGGGCGGGGCCGGGCCGGGCCGGGCCGTGCCGCACGTGGGTACGTGACGGCGATCGGGGCCGGCGGGGCACGGCGGCTCCTCCTCCCCGGACGCCCGCCGGCGACTGGGCGCCGAGGCTGCGGCGGGCGGCGCGGGGCGGTGCGGGGCGGGCGGGGGTTCTGCCTCCGGCGCGGCGCGGAGCGGCGGTGCGGGGCGCAGCGGCAGCCGGGGCCGGGAGGCGAGCGGCCCGCGCGGGCGAGGGCGGGCGGCGTCCGGGGCGGCGGCGGGGGCTGCGGGGCAGCGGCGGGGGCTGCGGGCGGGGTTCGCGCCCGCGGCCGGCAGCGGTGTGTGCGCCTCAGCCGGGCTCGGCCGGGAGCTGGTGGTGCGCTCTCCCGCCGCGGGGCTGCACAATGGCAGTCGCTCAGTAGGATGGATCCTGCCGTGGCTTTTGTTCTGCAGATCCACCCATCCTCCTAGCAGTCAAGTACCAGGCTATGGTTTTCTCTCTGGGGATCTTTCTTCCGCGTTCTGCCGGTGTCTCGGATGAGGTTTTGGCCTCGGCTGGGATTTCAGCACCTTACTTTTCGTTTGGCTTCGCGCTGAAAAAAAAAAAAAAAAGGGATTTCTTTTATTTTCTCTCCACGGTTTTGGTTATAGTCCGGTGTTGGTCTAGGGGGAATAACCATTCAGCCTGGCTGAAAAAAAGCATCCGTTGAAAAGTCTCAAAGAAATATACCACGTGAGGAAAAAAAACTGGGAGAAGATCGGAATATAATCGCTTTTTCTATGATAAAACTGGTACCCCTCTTCAGGAGAACTGGTCTCAATTTATTATTATGCAACCACAAGGATTTCTTCTTTCTCAGGGTGTATAAGCTGCTGGATTGCTTTTCGCCCAAATCAATGTGGTTTCTTTGGAACATTTTCAGCAAAGGATCGCATATGCTGCAGTGTCTTTGTGGCAAGAGTCTTAAGAAAAACAAGAACCAAACTGGTAAGCAATCCATTGCACTGCGTTGTTTTTCTTTTATGCTACCTTGTCTGTTGCTCGCCGAGGTAGATCTGCAATCCTGCTGAGGGGAGAAGGGGGAAATAGAAGGAGGCCAGCACGGACATGCATGTGCATATGTGTATGAATAAGCAAGGAGTGGTTTGGATTAGCTTCAGCCACTGTCACCACGGAAAAGAAAGAAAGAAAAAATAACCAAAGGCGACCCTAGCCCAGCTTTCATCTCTTAGTTTCTATGTGCTGTTTCCAGGGAGGAAACTTTTATATCGCTACCCTTTTTGAGGGGAAGCCAGTAGAGTCCCCCTTCCCTCTGTTCCCGCCCCCGATGCTACCCCCCCTGTGCAGACCCCCAGTCATTTTTGGGAAGAGGAGCCCTGGTCTCTGGGTTGGTGTCAGCCGGCCCTGCCTGCAGTGGACGAGTGTGCCGGGGCTCAGGTCCTGCACAGCACTTTCTGATTAGGTTGCAATATGTCACCCCCCACCACAAACGCACTCACTCCCCCCCCCCCCCCCCCGCCTCGCTCGGTTCTCTGAGTCAAGCCCGGCATCTCCCGGCCCGGGGGCTCCCCGTTGTCACTCACCCCCCGGGGGATTTTAGGCCGGGAAGGTGCAGGGTGGGTGAGGATAAGCGGGTGAACACTTTCTTGGGGCTTGTGCCCAGACGGCAGTTCAGCCCGCGATGCCGGGCGGCAGCACCGCTTCGGCGGCTGTATCGCCCCGCCGCCTCTCCCTGCCGGGCTGACCCCTCTGTGCACACGCCGGTGTCTCTGCGTCCATCTCTATGTCTGCCTGGCAGCCAGGATCATGCGCTTCGTTTCAGCCCGGCTCCGAGGGGGAAACTTGCAGTACATTACATAAGGAATGCAAATGTAGGTGCTCCGGGGCGTCCGGCCCCGGGGGGGTCACGCTGCTGCTGCTGTTGCATCTCTCTTGCCCAGGGCCCGCTGCTTGGCGAGCAAGGTGGGCGGGAAGGGATGCTCGGCGGGCGGGAGAATCTAGAGGTGTTCAGAGGAAACACCGGCCCTCCCCGGCCCCTCACAACGGGCTTCGTCCCCCCTGGCCGGCAGGTTGTCTGCAGGCACTTGTGTGCCTGGGGAGGCGAGAGCCGCTGGAGCCTGGGCTGCGAAGGGCAGGAGGGTAGGCTGGAAGGAGGGATGCCGTGTGTGCGCGCTGGTGTGTGTGTGTGTGCCGGCTGCCCTGCAGTGTCAGCTCCCGAGCTGGAGGCTCCTGACGCTGGCACTGCAGTGTAGTAGATCATAGGCTTTCGTTGCCGCTCTGACACCCCAACATCAACAAGCAGCAGCCCTGGCAGCCCGCACTGCTCTCCTCCCCGGCAGCCGGGGTGCCGGCTCCGGCTTTGCCCACTGAGGGCAGGTGCAGAGAGTCGAGATGGGCACCTCGACGGATTTTTTCTTGACACACCCCCCCCCCCCCCCCTCCCATTTGCCAGCTCGTCCCTTTCCACCCCTCCGCTGCCGCAAAGAGCAGCCACTTCTCAGCATACCAAAGAGGCCGAAATGCCCCGCCGGAGGCTGCGCTCAGCCTCCCGCAAAGTGCCCTTTGCTTCACTCGTCCCTTTGTGCTGCAGCAAGCAGCCTCCCCCGGGAGGAGGGGGGGAGCCCTGCAGCCCGGGAGCAACTTCCCAGCCTTGTGCCCCCGCCGGGGAGGGATGGGGCAGGGCAGCGGGATACCTTCTTGCAGCCCCTGGGGACTCCCCCTCTCCCCCTGCCCGGGCCGTGGATGCAGGGGCCGTGACCGAAGGGGGAGAGCAGAGCCGCGGCGTGACTCTGCCTGCCCTGCCCGCTGCTGCCGCCGCTCGTCCCCCCGGGGAGGCCCGGCTCCAGCGCCGTGGTGCTCTGGGCGAGCTGCGATGCTTCGGAGGAAAGGCTTGGGTTGTGTGTTGATTGTGGTTTCTAGACCTTTCAGTTTGCATACTGGGGGAGGGACGACACGGACGGAGGGAGGGGGCGTATAAACATACCCCTCCCGACCCCCACTCCCCAAAGGCCCGTGTCCTTTCCTTGCGGAGGGGACCGTAGTAAGGAAATGGCCCTTGAAGCCGAGACGTGTCCTTCGGAGTGTCAGGGTCCGAAGCTCACCTTTCCCCTTCCCAGGGACTTTGCCGCACTCTACCACCTCTGTACGGGTCGAGTGGGATTTAGTGACAGGAGTGGCATTGCACCCCGCAGCCACTCTGCCCAGGGACGGCAGAACAAGCGGGGCGGACCTGGGGGGGGGCAGAAACCCTGAGGGCCGGGTTGAGGGATGGCTGCCAGGGAGTGCCAGGGGGACACGGAGCGAGGAGTGGGGGATTGCGGCAACTCTTCCCGCCCGCACAGTTTGCGCGGCTCAACTCCGGTCCAACGTGATCCCTGCAAAGCCGCATCATGCCCTGTCCTGACATCTCTAAACTGCGGCTAGTCTGAGGAGGCTAATAATCCGTTTGGCCGGATTAGCTGGTGCTCGATCACAGGCGCTGTTGCTCCGCCGGCAGATCATCTCCTTCTAGGCTGGGGTTGCCGAGGGAAGCTCAGGGAGACGGTGCCGTGATGCCCGGCCTTGTCCGGTGCCCCTGGCCATGGGGCTCCACACTCTGTGGCCAGCTCTGCCTACGGGAGCCGGAGTCCTCCCGTCGCCGCTGCTGCAAGGGGCTCCGCTACCCCCCGGCCCTTTCCCGACCTCCTTTGCCAGCCAAACTTTTCAGGAGCTGCTGTGTTTTTTTGGTCTCAAAAGGCACCGCACGAGCGAGCAGCTGCCGCTGATCCAACGGTGCGGAAAATCAAGCAGGTGAGGCAGCTCACGCCGGCTGTAATTTCAGTTCATTTAGCTATTTTCGGCCTGCTGCACTTTTTTAATCGTCTGTTTCAACAGCTGGTCTTTTTCCAGAAACGGGACTGGGTGGCTCATTTCCAGATGTTCTTGCTTTGCAATTCCTCTTCACCTCTGGCTGCAGCTCTCCCCTCCTTGCATGACCTCCTCCCGGGGCTCCCCTCCATGCCGGGGGTCCCTTCTGGCCCTGCTGGGACTACTGGCACCAGGCAGAGCTCCAGAATGAGGGTAGAGCTGGGCAGAGAGGGATGGGGTATACAGTGAGGTGTGTGCAAGTCTCTGGCACGATTGCATCTGGAGGCTTTGGTTCATCCATCATAGAAACGCAGCTGGCTTAAACCCCTTTGCTTCAGATTTGTATTCCAGATAGAGGAGCTGCCTTTGATTGATAGTTATTTACCTCTCCATGTTTCTTCATAAGGAGAAAAACTTTGAGAAGCAATAGATGTGGCTTTGCTTGCACTGATTGAATTTGTTTGCATTTTCTTGAGTTTAATAGTACAAAAAGTATTTGAACTTTACATATTTGCAGTATCCTCTCCAGCATGAAAACATTTGCAATGTGCTAGGTTCCCTGGACCTCACTTGCTTTTGTAATTATTCCCATCTAACTCTGCCCTTCCAGCTTGTCCTACACACAGAGAGGACTTCACAAGTGTGAGCAAAAGTGGACTTTTTCTCACAAAGAGTTAAAAGTTGCTCAAAACCATAAGGCCTGAGTCAAGGCTTGTAATGACAAGATGCCATCCTGGTTGCTCCCCCCAGCCTTGAGGTGTACATTTAGTTAGGGAATGACGTACATTTAGTTAGGGAATGGTTAAATCATGGGGAGGATTTGGGGCTTGAGGGAAAATGGGGAAGGAGAGAATCACTGGGTGTTTTTTTCAAACCAAATACTGCAAATTAATAGATTTATTTTATTTTATTACTGAATGACAGCTGTTAGGGTGCCCATGGGAAATGAGTTAGCTGGCTGGAGTACTAGATGCCCCCATGGCGGTAACTGCTGTCACATTTCACTCCTGGTAGCAGCCCAGCAGACAGAGGATGGATCAGGTTTCCTCTCCGTTTACCTCCAAGGAGAGGCATCTCTCCAGCTCAGTCAGGGATGCTGACAGGAGAGTAGAGGGAAATTGGCATTACTATAAATTTGCTGCTGATAGAGGAATTTAGTTTCTGTATCAATCCCATATCAATCTCACATACAAAACCTATTAAAAAAGATGAACATCTGAAATACTGCTGTGGCTGATCTGGGATCTCTTCCTGGTCCCTTGTTAAACTCCATAAAATAGTCAGGCTGTTCTTTCATGGTCACTTAGCATTTTGGAAAAGTTTTTAAGCACAGCCATGTGAGGATCTGTTTGAAATGGAAGCTTGGGTCATGCCCATAAAATGTATAATGTGTATCTTGATCTGAATTCTAAGAAAACTGGGCCTCCCATCGCCCTCCTTACTCATAGAAAACAAACCTGCCAGAAGACAAAGGGTATTTTGCCTCAGTAAGAGCTGTGGGATTGGGTCCTTGAAGTTTCTTTCACGTGGGTCTGGAAAGCAGCTCTGACTGTCTTAAATATCATAATTCCAATGTCAGTGGGGCCGCAATGGTTTCTCTCACTCAAATGTAAAATTGCCTATTTACACGTATTTCACCTACTGAAGTTTTGTCCTCTATGGAATACATTTCCCTAGTTCATACAAATTTAATTATTCTTGATCAAATTAAATTGCATATTCTACTTGTTAAGGGGTGAAATTTATGCCTGCTCATGTATCTCGCTCCTGTGATAAAATGCTTACACCTAGTTCAATGCCTGCTAATGACAGGCCATTTATAAATGAATCCAAATATACAAAGGATGACTTAAGCTTAGGGAAAATATGAAAAATGTATTTACAGAAATCATTCGTTTAAATATTTATATATATGCAGTTTTCATTTGAGTTTCATGTTTATTCTGCTTGCCTGCTTCGATTACGTTAACTGTATTAATTTTGAGCTAAAATTCCTATTGACTTCAAGTTTAGATAAGGAGTGATTTAGACATTCAGAATTTGTCCCATTGCAAAGGTTTTCTGTGTAGTAAATGCCTGTAAAAATATAATCTGGAGGGGAGCAAACTGTATGAAACTGGAAACTGTTTTTTCCAAAGGACTTCATAAAGCTAAAGAAATAGGAATCAGGGCATTGCACTGACTCTAAGGTGGCATTTTCCTGTTGGTGGGGTCACTACTGAGGTTTTTGTATAAGCACTCAACATGTAGGATGAAATGCTATGAGTCTAGGATGATAAATTAAGTGGCTGTGTGCAACTTAAACTCTGCTGAATATTTACAGATGTTTGCCAAATGTGCCTGTGAGCACTGCATTCTGTTGGAGCAGGTTTCATTCAGTTGAGAATGATCTTGTTACTTCAAGAGCAGTGATTTGTTGCTTTCCTGCTTGTTAAAAATCACAGGCAGTATCTGAGCATTGCGCAAGTGTGCTGTTAGTCCTTTTGTTTGCCTTTTGCATTTCAGTGAATGATAGCTTTTCAAAGACAAATTACTAGCTTACCGAACAATTTACCAAGGAACAAAACATTGCATGATCTTAAAATTTTGCTGTCTCTGTTGTGAGAAAAAATTGCTGTGGTGTAGCACAAGGCTTGATTTACCTGGGAGCTACTTGCCGCTGTACAGAATGAGTGTATACAGTAGAAAAACAGTGTACCTGGAAACTAACTTCACAGGGCTGAGGCCATGTTTAGTTCAGCAAGAGGCTGCTTCTTGTACAGAGTATGTTTCTACTGTCACAAAAACAGAGCAACTGGGAGGAAAATCTTTTCATTGGAGACCATTTGATAAAGTGCTCAAAGGAGTATATTCATCTTCTGACTGGCTATTTAAAAAGTTATTTATCGTGTTCTCGAAGTGGATCCTTAGAAGTTCTGAGCCACTAATAAGTACTGTAAGATTATAATTGCAAAGAGAGCTGATGGTGGTTGGCACCACGATGGACTGAACTCACAGCGAGCAAAGTTCTTTTTAATATACTCTGCAGCAAAGGTAAATAGCATGTAAGTAACTAACAAAGTTGTTACTCAAATCAGAAACATGCTGACTTTGAAGGGGACCTTTTTGAGGGCAAAACCTCAGAAATAATTGATTGAAAGGCTTTTAATGGAGAGATGAAATGCAGGTTTGGTGTGTCTGTAGCATATGCTGTTAGAAACACATTAAATAGTACCAAGGAAAGTAAATAGTTGCTGATGAGACAGCATTGAGAAGCCAGAATAATAATATCTGCAATAAAATTCAATGCAGTAGTTTAGGTAACATACCGTGGTGAACATAATCAACATTTTACTAGTTTGGGAGTTAATATGGGGTGGTTGTGTGGGTCAAATGACGATAAATGCATGCAGTTGCTAGAAGAAATTGATGGTGTAATTTCAACGTCTGTATTTTGTGTTTTCACTCAGACACCTGCTTATTTAACTGGAAAAAGCATGAGGAATTGCACTGAACAAGTTTAATCTTTGCCTACATAAGGCAGTATCTTGGAAATTACTTGGCTTAATAATTTTGTGGCACTAAAATTAACCTGGTCCCATCAGACAGTAGAACTGAACGAAAGGTTAAACATTTTAATTCCATTGGAATTGTTTTGGCTTTTTCTTTCAGACACTGCTACAAATAAACTGTAACCCTCTATGAAAAAATTGTTTTAAGTAAATTCCCGAAAGGTCTGTATTTCACTGAGCTGATAAGGGAATAGACTTCGCTGTTCCCTGAAAATTTGTCATATCATCCATATTTTTTCCAGTTTTGTCATCTGGAAAGATAAGAATACAGTGAGGAGGCAGAATGTGCAAGACTCATGGCGTAGCTCTTCAACATTCCCTGTCTGTAGCTCTGGGCATTAGGCGGTATAAGAAAACACCAAAACACAGGGCAAATCTAGGTTTGATCCTTCCCCTAATCTGCCCTCTCAGTTTTCAGCTGTCACTGGACTGTCTTAAGTTGGAGCTTTTATTCAGACCACTGCATGTAGTAGCCACCTTTACTTGTCAAACAGCATTTCTATTTTGGGCATCAAAACCTTAGCGTGGCAGTGAGCTCCACATAACCATGTGCTACGTGGAAAGGGTTTGTCCTTTCAGTGGGTACTCCTTCATGCTTCTCCTGTTGAAAATCAGAAGCTATTCCTGTTATGTGTTTGTGATTACTGTTGATGGGGAGCTTTCCAGGAGTGAATATCTCATCTATAAGGTGAAGAGCATTTTTTTCACAGTGCCTTCTCCTTCCCTGAACTGTCAGAAAAAGCAGCATTTTCATCATGCCAAGTCCTGTGCAATATAAGTTGCCCTTGCTGAGGATACAAGATGTTTCTGGCTTTGGAGGGCAAAGATGAGGCAGCAGCTGACACATCCCTTTGCATGCTCTGCTTTCATCCAGCTAAAAGGAGTTAATTCCTATGGATTTTCTAGGCCTATGGGATAAGGAAGTATCTCCTGCAAAGGGCATGTTTTCACAAAGTCCCTTCTCTTGAGGGAAGAAGCAGCGCATTTCTCCCTTGAACAAGCTTTTAAAGAATTAAGCTCTACTGTGACTGAAAACTTGAATTTTGTACCAGTGTTGAATGGTTTGAACAGGAGAGAGGGCTTGCATATGAAAGCAAAGAGTTCTGTTTACATATGAATCTCTTGGTTCTCACCAATGCTAGCAAAAGAAATACACAGGAATTTCATTGTCCTTTAATGAGGTTTTACCTGAAAATGTTAATTTAAGGAAGGCAAGTTTGCCAGACTTGTTACTCTTTCAGTAAATGTATTTTTAAGCATGTCCTGCTACATTTAAACAAAATGCCCAGATTAAACAGTTTCCAGCTCATGCTTCTCCTTAGAGAAGTGCGTTAAGGATCATTACTAGTGCCCAGCAGTTTCTACACATATCACTCATTGCTAATACAGATATATTTATTGACACTTGAATGAGACGAACAGGAACTACCAGTGCAAAACAGTGGAAATTGGAGAAAAAAGATGTGAAAAAAATATAAAGTAGGGAAATGCTTAAAAAAATGAATCAGTTAAAGCACTAGTATAATAATAACTTACAGAGTATCCTATCAAGAATATCTTAACAGGGTTAAATTAATAGTAGTGCTTATTAATTCATGGTGCTCATCATGATATGAAAAAAACCCACTTTACAGTTCTGATTTTCTTGCAACTAGAAATTGGAGTCAAACCTAGACTACTAATAGTCTCTAAGAAACTGAACCTAAACGTGATTTGGGCAGATTATCCTACTGGGAGATCAACCCAAGATCTCGGATATGAATTAACTTTAGGATGTGTAAAACCCAGGTGCAATTTTGTGGTTTGGACTTTTTCAGCTTTCACTAAAATCCATGTTTTAAGGTAGGATTAACAGGTGGATTAAAATCTGTTAAAGCCTCATGCCCCCAAGAGGTTTCCTTCTAGTCCCCTGCCAGTATAAACCTTTTTTTTTATGTTTGTCCTCATATGAAGGAGACTTTCTTCCTCAAAAAGTAAGGTTATGCAGACTTTCAGTACCAACATTTTCTGGTCTCCTGCTTTACTCAGACCTGCTTTATCTCTGTGATTATGACCTTGACCCTTCCCAGACACTGTCTCCTCCATTATAGCCTCTCACATCTCTTTCAGTTCTTTTACCCACTGCTTATGCAGGCATCTCACCTTTTTACTTTGGTTTAGGGTCCCTGAGGAAAAGTAGCCCTTAATTATGTTTCTCTCAGATATGTTCAAGGTCTCTCCAGCACTTTGACTAATTAGCTCGTGGCAGTGAGCAGGGTGACTGTACAGGTTGTTGCTGATGTAACAGATATTTTGGATGGATGAAGGGTAGGCTGATGAACTATGCTTTGTTTTATTGGCGTGAGCTGTATGAATGATTGCTTTTCCACTTTCTGCTGATTTACAGTAGCAGAACAGTAGCAGAAGTACATAAATACAGTAAAGCAACTCATTGACTAGGAAAAAACAGTAAAATCAGTGAGAGGGTTTAAAAGACATGAGAGCAAATGTGCCTTTCATTTGTTTTGAGGATTGTTTGAGGACAAACTGCTTTATGTGAGATTCTGCTGTTGAAGCAGGACTCCTCAGCTTTCAGGGAAGTTTTCTGGATAATATTGCTAAGCAATTCTTTCTTGAACTGGTAGGGAATTGTTTCCAAGTCCTGGCTTTGTCTGCATACATGGGTGCTACGTGCCTGTGGCTGTAGTACCCTGCTGAGGAGTTCCCAGAGAGCTACAAAACCCATGTGGCTGCAAGGCATGCTCTGTATGTCCACACTTTTGGCAGGGTACAGACAGAACAGCCTGTGGTCTGGATCTTGCTCACCTTTGATGAGCCTTGTTCACCTTTGGCTGAGTTCACTTTTGATAGTCTAGTTTTTAGACATTATTGTGTGAGTGGATTCTAACGTGCCACTTCAGTGCAACATACTTGAAGCTTCCTACTGACCAGGGAGAGACATTTGTGGCAAAACCAGTGACTATGTGTGCTATTAAATCCTGTCTTCTGAAGTGTTGAGCTCTGCCCACTTGCACAAAGAGTTGATTTTTTTACCTTTGAAACTGGTAGCATGGACTCTTCCATGGAACAGGGCACCTAAAAGCAGTATGGGATTGTTATACAGCAAATACATCATCATGTAGTGCTTGTATTGAAAACACACATTTTGTGAAGGAGAACTTAATTTGTTTTAGAACTGGACTTTAAATCCTGATAACGTTTGTGAAGTTGTAAAAGTGTAAGAAAAAAAAAGCTGTTGTAGTTTCCTAGGTGATACGTATCTGGGTAAAACCAATGAGTTTACTTAGGGCAGGAGGAATGTGAGTCATGGTAGTGGAAATGGAGTCACTGTGATTTTGTGTTCTGGTGTCTTTTCTCATTTCAGTTCATCTTTGCAGTTTTTAAGAGATGATGTATCTGGGGTATTACTGTATGAAGTGGAGATGAGTCCTGTGATCTGTGGGCCACAGGAGGTATTCCCTCCTTATTGAAGATTTCAGTGGAAGTGTATCTTAGAAGATGTTGGCTTTCTTAGCACTTCAACATCACACATGTTGATTTTGACCATTGCCATGCACTTCTGAGAAAAAATAATTGAACCTAAGGTTATGCAGGCAAATATCATGGCAGTTTAACTGTAGGGCTACTTAGTTTCATGGCCTGTTAGATGCTGTATGAGAATGATTTTGTTCCAATTGTGCCAGCTGCTATAAGGATGAAAGTGGAAGCAGCAGTTCAGGACCTTTTAACCAGGACAGAAGTAAGCTGTAAATCGTGCAGGCTAGGTTAAATCTTATAACAAAATATCAGGAGAAACAGTAATGTGAGGGTTCATTGTTTGCTGTGGCCAATTTTCCTTGCCTTTCTGTGGCTGGCTGGAGTGGCTATGGTCTAAGCTGGCTGCTAAAAGGAATGCCTGCTAATAGATTTAAGATGGAAGATGAAGAAAAGATAAATACTAAGCCCTTGTAGTCCTATATATAGGTTAAGAATTTGGGGGTGGAACTTGATGAAGTTTGAACAAAAGTTAAGTCAGAATACGATGTTAGCACATTAGGTGAGATTTTTTTCAAGTGCTGTGTGGATGATACATGAATAGTGTGGGATGCTCTCTCTCCCACTTATTCTCAGAGGGAGTTGAAAAACCAGAGTGAAAAAAGAAATTATAAAGTAAATAATAAAGGGATTAAGGGAATTTATAGTCATTTAGACACGTTAGTGATAGAAAGTCCTACAAGAAAGCAGAATTTAGAAATTGTTTAAGCTACTTATCAATTGGAGAGCAAATAGATTGGAAATTTAAGGACATTTGCATGGAAAACATCTATTTCTAGAAGTGTTTCTTTCCCAAGGACATCTAGGAGAGTTACTTTTGAGAGTTTAGCTTCTCTCAATTTATTCCATTTATAGCAATCTTGTAAAAGGTGAGATATCCTTGTAAATGTTGCTTTGCTTTTATAACTGAAGGTGCTCCCACACTCTGATGGGCCTACCAGCTGTCACTGCACAGCTCCAGAGCAGTGGCCTCCAGGGTGACCTTAAGTTGATCATCCCATGCATCCTGCCTGCCTGCCTGCTGCCATGCACATGCTCTGCAAACCGCCTGCGTGAGCATGCCTGGCAACCCTTGCTGGTTTGCGTGTGTGGAGTCCTATGTGTGCTCCAGCCGCCTGGGCTAGCACCTGCAGGCTCACTTGCAGGAGAGATGGCACACAAGCCTACTCATGAGGGTGGCCCTCAAGCTCCACTGAGACAGTCAGTGTAGTTGCCACAGTAACTGACGGTGGGAGGAAATGTATTACCTTCCCTTAAAAAAAAAAAAAAAAAAAAAAGCCAAACCAAACCCTAACAACAGCAACAGCAACAAAAAATTATAACTTTTAAAATGTAGTGTTATGTGTTTCTATGGATCTTGAACTTTGGAAATCTGTGTTTCAGACAGCAAGCACTGAGCAGTATGAACTACGGAGGTATCCAACACTGGAAGCATTTGAATAGCTTTTGTTTCTATCAGGAGGTTTCAAAGACATTTCTGCACATTTGCAAGCATTAGCACTGTGAAGGAAGGTAGGATAGGTTCAATATTAACTTTTCTTCCAATGGTTTATTAAGTCTACAGTCAAAAAAGCCAAGAATGTTAGATGCCATTCAGACATAGTAGATAACCATATCTGTGTCAAGAAGCTTATTACTGGAGATCATAAAGTAACTTCAAAGGCAGATCCAATTTCTTCTTATTAATAGATGGCAAGTAAGAATTGTGAGTAAGAACTGTCCACCTTCAGTTTGGTATTGATATCCTTCCCTTCCCTTTAACTCCTTCTAGTTGTTCAGGAATCTAAGACTGAATTTATATTGCTTAATTAAAAAGGGTCAGGGATTGCCCCACGTCCAAATGGCTCTGCCTGGCTCATGTCCACATTACTTGCAGTTACTACCCTCCCTAGCAGATTTGGCTTTGAGAGAACTAGATGAAGTTGTCCAAAACTACCTGGGACACAAGGAACAAAAGTGGGTGACCAGGGGTCTAGCACTTCTTTTGTTTAGCTGTATGGGCACAGCCAAAGAGGGTCAGAAAATCCCCTTTCACTTCCACTAAGGAAAGTTAGTGCAGGCTGTGCTTGTAGGGTGATTTATTTGTGCCCCCGGCCTCAGTGTGAGAGCACACCTGGGCTAATAACAGCGTATAACACCATCCCAACCAAGCAAGGGGGATATTAGACCTTCAGTAGGAGTGCATCTCAGCTTCATCCTTTGAGGAAGGGGCACTTGGAAAGAGTCTTTCCACGGGCTTTTGGTTAACCCAGTGAAAAGCTGGTGGAGGAAAGGGACCAGAACACTCCACTTTGGAGTAAGTCTGGCAGCTGAGCAGCAGAGACCTGAGACAGCAAGGAATGAATCATCATGAAATTCTGAGGAGGGCAAACCAGACACAAAGGGAGGTTCAGTCTTGCTGGGGAAAGAAACAGATTTCCCCTTTCTCTTCTCTCTGACAAGAAGATGCTGGTCCAGGGTAAGGAAAAGTTGAAGGACTGGAGGTTTCCTCTGTTTCTAAGTAAAACCTTTTTCTTCCGCCTTATTGACTTGCAGTTGCTTTCCTCATCACTAACCTTACTAGGGATCACCCCTTCATTTGTGTGAACCTGTGCACTGAAACTGACAGTATTGGTCATCTGAGTAATTTGTCATTTTACCCATCTTCTCTTTGCTGAGCTACATGAACACAGACCCAAGGTGCTGCTGCATGTGCTTCTTGATCTTCTTTTAAGTAAAGGGTGTATATCTCTTTCCACATGACTGCCACTCCCTCTCTTCTTTTCTATAATTGTGAGGCGCACAAGTAAAGAAACATTTTTATTGATTATTGGTGCTTTAAATACTTTGGCAGGCTAAATCTGGTCATGATCTGTGAATTAGAAGACTCTGGGTTATATTCTCACAGCACGTTCCAGTATCTTTGTGTGTATTTGGCCTATATTAATGAAAATAAAAATCATAAAGCTGTCGGTTTGTGGGGTTTTTTGTTTGTTGGGGTTTTTTGTTTGTTTGCTTATTTTGTTTTGGCTTATTTTTTGACTAGTTTTAGGGAAAACCAGTTTACAGCACTTGGAATCTCTTGATTCTTTTCTTCGAGGATGCAAAGGGTATGTTTACTCTTACTGCTAAATATGAAAAGATGGAATTTAACCAGTGGATTCTCCTCTTTTCATGAATTCCCTGAAAATCCCTTAAAGTAACTGTTCCTTTAAAAATTAAAAATCAGAAGAAATTCCAGTATTCATTACTTAATCTGGGACTAAGAAGGATATTGCTTTTAACAAGAACAGAGATTTTTAAGTTTTCAATGACTACAATAAAGCCAATTGTGAAAAGCTCTGATGATGGGACATAGCTTTGTGTTGCCTTAGAATAGAGTATAGTGGGGGGGGCTGTGTTCAGAATGTGGGCCTGTTATGAAGAGCTGGGATTTCTGAAATCACTCTATATTTGGAAGTCAAGTCATATCTTGTAAAGCTGGTAAAGTCATTTTAGCAGTATAAGAGTAATAGAGAGTAAAAGTATAAATACTTCTCAATTTACCAGGTATCTTGAAAATATTTCTTCAGTTAGCAGCACATTAATGTAACATGACTGGGACCTTTCAAATGGCATTATATTTAACTGATTTGGGACAGACTACCTGCATTAAGATTCTTTCCAAGAATGAAAATGTATTTTCTTCATTCCCCCTTCCAGGCTGGTGAAATTAAGTTCTTTGGTGTCTCCTCATTTACAGTGTCTTTCTGTTTGGCATTCTCACTGAAAGCACCAGCTTTAATCCTTCTGGAAGTTCCTTGCTATTTGCTTTATGCTGCAGTGCTCCATTGTCAGATTAGATCATCAGAGACCTTCAAAGAAGGGTTTTACCAGAGGATAAAAGCAGCATGCTCTCCATGACCAGAGCACAGGACTGTTCTTGTTATGGAAGTGATCTTTGCCCTCAGAGGAAAAGAAGGTAGAAGGTTTTTGGTTTTGGTTTTTTTTCTGGCTTTGGCACACTGGTTTGGGTTTTTAAAATCTAGCTAGATTTAAATACTCAAATCCTTTCTTGCTAATCCACCAGTCCTTGGTCTCTGTAAGGATAGGCCTCTGTTTTCTGTGGAAGACAGTAATTTTCTTGTACAGATAAGTGGTTCTGTGCTTAATCTATTACGTGAATAATTCTTACAGCATCAGCCTCAGTCTGTTCCATCTTGTCTATTTTAACTTACAGTGACTAATTTGCAGAAGAAGCATGTCTTCACCACTTTGAATTCAAGGACATTAATGTATGATGAAACTAATTTAAGTCTACAGAAACCATATAGAACAAGCAGCAAATGAACAGCTGAGACAGAACAATTCTGCCCACATGGACACAGTCCTCTTGCGTTTTCCCCTCTAAAAAGAATGGAGCTTTTTCTCAGAATCCCAAAGTTCTTGTTTTTTTTCTTTGCTCTGTTACGTACAGGCAACAGTGGAAACCAGAACAAAATGGTTAACAAATAGATTTCATGAGTTTCAACGTGTCTTCAATGAGGGACCTTACAGCAAATTTATAAAATGAAAAGCTGAGTTGGCAGGAATTTCTAATCCTTTTGAAAAATGCTTCTAAAAAGGAATATCAGGGAATGAAAGTTCAAGCTGCAAATGTTGCAGTATACAAATTAGTAAGCGGGTCACCTGGTAGTTTCCTTGCCCTGGTACATGGCACTAATGCTTTCTCCCTGAGGGTAATGTGCAACAGCAGTGTCCTAAGTTGCTGATGGAGAGCTATAATTTATTTTTTATTCTTTATTTCTTTAATACAGTACAGAAAGATCTGGCCAGTGTACAAAGAAGTGGCATCAGTAGTTATTGTCAATAATTTTCAAGGAAAAGTGCTAAAAATTTCAGTTCTTTTAAGGTTATATATGAAGGTGAGTTTACGAAGCTTCTCAGAGAGCACTGGTGGAATGAACAGTATGTAATGTGCAGCCCAGTGAACGGCAGTGCACTCAACTAAGTACGAAATAAAGGACCATCACTGAAACGGAATGTAAAAATTATTGCTTTAAGTTCAGTGCTGTTTGACTTAGGAGGGCAGTTAAGCCTAAAATCTCCATGATATTAAGCCCAGCGTTCATAGTACGCTCTGTAAGTGCCTAAGCTTTGTGAACTGAGTAGTGAAGTCAGGCAGCTGAGTAGTGAAGCAGTGTTTTCTGGAGAGTTTATAGGAACTAATTATATGCAATTTGTTTAAATTAGTGGTGAGCAGTTCTGTGTTAACAATTGTCTTAGTGCTAACAAGTAGGAGTGTCTGGAGTGTGGTACTTTGCAGGCTCAAGTCTTACCCATGCTTCAAGAGGAGTCAGGTCTTCTTTCACACCCAATTCTTTCATACCAAAAGCTCAGATATTTTTACAAACTCATTTTACATCAGTGTCCTTTTGCATTCCTGTCTTCTTTTTTCTGTTTTGTTCATAACTGGGCAACCTCTTGCCACACTATTTTTAAGATCATAAATTAAATTAATTTCCTCTAATAGCCCTTTTTGTCAGAGACACCATTTTGTCATAATATTACATGGCTGATGACCGGGTAGACTGCTCTTGCCCTTAGACACAGAGTTGTCTAATTACAGAGCTTTCTAACCTGTATTTCCTCTTCTTAGCCCACAGCAGACATGGGAAAATTCCTTTTGCCAGTGCCATGGCTTCTACTACAGTCCATCTGCTTGTGCCCCTCCTTCCTCCTTCAGCTTTCTGCCCATCTTCCTTTCAGACAAATTTGTTAGAGAAAGAGTGAAAATCACACTTCACAGCACCCAGGAGGGAAATTTGTCACCTGGGCATGGGATTTGGAAGAAGGCTTTCTCACAGCTCTCTCCACTTCTGTGGGTACAAGACAACGCTCCTGCCAGTTCACATCCTTTGCTGTGATGCGGGGCCTCGGCAGCACTGTATGCTTTTGTGCATTTTAAATCTGGATGGATTTTAAAAAGCCTGAGAGCTAGGACACCTCTGCTCTGCTCCATATGAGATCTCATGGTTATCTCCTGCAGTTCCCTTCAGTGACCTGAGGAAGTATCTTGTGCCTGCTTTCAGTAACATAGTGCTTGGAGCACAGGGCATCGCCCTGCCACCTGATGAGGTTCAGTGTGGCAAAGCTGTTTTGTAACAGAAGAAACCTTTGCTTTAGGAGGGAAGAGATTTTGAACTCTAAGTTTATTGTATTGTGGGGGGAATATTGTCCTTCCGGGAACAAGCTCAACTCTGAACAAATTAGAGTGGATTTGAATAACAGATGGGAAGGAAAAAGGCTTCTGAAATTTCTCTAGAGAGAGCACAAGCTCTGCTCACTGTAGCATCCAGCCTGTGTGCAGAGGGATTTGCGTAAGTGGAGTAGAGGGAGGAAAGAGCAAAGCCAGTAAATGCGCTGGTACCCAGATGTCTTGTAAATGAGCTTCAGATTTTGTGGCTGAGATACGAGAACTTTTGGGGTCTTGTTACTAAAAGTTCTTCTGTTCTACAGAAGGTGAAAAAAGAAAGGTAGTTTTAATTTTATTATAGAGATCCTTCCTGCACTTCAATGTACTATACTGACAGCATTCACTGTGCACTCCTCTCCCTTCCTGCTCTTCCAGGCTTGTGGATACCATTAGTCTATTAATACTTACAAAACTACTTTTATTTTCATTCTTCTTCATCGTGCAGCAGCCATTTCAGCTGTGTCCACTCTACTTGGCTCCATTTTTGGCAATTCTGTAATGAGGATTTAAGAAGATAATGTCTAAACAGGAGCCAAATACTCATATTTATGATGGATGTACAAGGACCCAAAAGAACACTTGCAGATCAATTTTGGTTTTACTGCCCTGATATCTCATAGTTTGGCATGTACAAGGAAGCATGAAGGATTTTTCAGTGGATGCAAGTTCAATTAGATTTTGTTTGTTTGCAGGCAGTTTTTAGTTTAAAAGGTCCAGTGATAATTTGGGAGATAAACAGGTTAATATACATCAGACAAATTCCCATCCTGCTGGTAACAGAATACAAAATGTTCTTAAAGGTGAAGTGTAATGTTAGTGGCAGGATTGGGCTCATGGTTTAATTGTCATGTCTTGGAATACCAGTTGTGTTAAAAAACCCAACTCTTTTTGTTTGGAGCGTTCAGCCCCAGCCCAAAGGAAAAACACTGCCTTTGGCTAGGATGAGTGTTGGAGAGAAAATTTCCCTAGAATTATTTAATAAATTGGATCTATTCAGTTATCAACAGTGTAAAACAGAAGGTGCAAATGGCCTGTTTGGTTTTTAGGGGTAATATTAACATTCAGTTTCATAGCCAAACTTTCTGAACTGTATAGTTTTACCAATGCCTTTTAGTATTTTGATAGGTTTAATGAAGAGCTCAGTCACTCAAAAATTGTATTAATTCAGTAATAGCAGGCTCAAGGCCTTGTCTGTGTCTCAGTCTTTACACAAGTAAAGACTGAGATGCTGACCTTTGATAATGTTACAAGGGCTCATACCAAAAAGCAAGTACAAATTTGCTTTCTTTAAGATTAGTTGTTCCTGCAAATAATCTGGTGGATTTATTTATCCTTCAGAAACCAGGAAATTATTATTTCTGAGTATATTTCTTCCCACTTTTGTTTTTTTCTCTGCTTGTGGAAAATGGAACAAAAGTATTGCAGGTTGCCTTTCCTCCCTTTCTACAGGTTCAGACTCCTCCTAACTGGCATTGTACCTCAAGAGGCCTAGATAGGGACTGATTTTACTGCACTAAGCCACTCACAATACCACATGTTCATATCGAGCTGCACACTGCTCTATCTTTGCCACCTCATTGAGTCTCAGGCTGCAGCTTTGAAGAACTGGAAGTGTAAAGATGACAATTCTTGCAATTCACAAGCTCATGTCTGAACTGATGTTTTTCATTCACATACTGTATTACAAATACAACAGAAAAACATTACCCACATGCAAGTCTGGGGAGATGAAAAGTGAATTCTATTTAAGTTGTTTTATTGCTATGTTGGCCTAAGACGGTTTTTCTTGTCTAAATAAGAAAATACTTCAGCAGGAAATAAGGAGAGCACTTGTATTTTAACAATGTCTTTTAAAAGATAGTAAATATTCACTGTTTATTCTAGCTAACCTAAGTAAATTTCTTTGTTAGTCTTCATCAGTCTTTGAAATTGTTCCAGAGGTATAAGGAAGATAAATGTTTCACTTGTCTTATCAGTGGCTTTTTCTCTCTTATTAACTAAATAGATACAGTAGCTATAGCAATGGAGGCGCTGAAGCCGTGGTCATATATGTCTCATGTTTAGAACCAAGACTGGAAACCTCTCTGGTTTGAAATACTTCTTCAGGAACAAAATTTATTAAGAACAATGTCATCATACAGTTAAAAGAGTTTTGGATAACCACTGTTCTTCATTTCCAAGAGGCCACAGTATTTAGTGGTTTCTGTCCGAATTCGACATCTCACTGAGCAGCGGCAAAGGACATGATATTATTGAGTGTCTCTGCTTTACATGCACAGTATAGCCACAGTCATGAATAAAAAAAAAAAAAAAGAAAGAAAAAAAAAAGCACTAAAACCATGTGCTGACTGTGCCAGATGCATCTCAATGAAATCCCCATACAATAATGTGCACTCATTTGAATGGTTCTATTCATATGGTAAGGCCGACATTATACTTAGTTCTGCACTTGGCATACCAAGGACAAGGCAGTACTTAGCTCTTTCTCTTCCTTGTTTTCCTGCATAGTGGCTGGCTCAAATTTATTTCTTCTAACCTGGGCATAGAGGGATGTTCAGGAGGTTGATTCTTGACAAGGTGGGAAAAGCCATGTCTCTGCTCTTTCTGCAGCAGCTAGAAGGCTAGAGACAGACTTGTGGGCTGCAGGATGTAGAGTAACGCCCTATTCCTTCCAGTTACAACAAATCTGTCTCTGATGTCACACTGTGTGGTGTGATTCTGCTTATCAAGCACCTGATTCCTGGATTCCCAATGACGTATGGGACACAATCGCAAAGCCAGTACTCTGCTTTAACATAGATAGCAATCAAAATCGACAGTTCTACCTCAGTTCATACTATTTTTTCAGTGTCGTTGGGAGCTTTCTGCTTCTCACTCATTTGTTCGTACACTGTAATATGTATCTCTACTTAAACTATAATTAGTCTTCTGTTTTCCTCATTTCCTCCACTTGACAGTGTATGCTACTGTCACATGTTGCAGAAATCGAAATAACAAGTTCCGGGATGCTACATCAAGTCTTTGATGAATAGTAACTTCTAACGGTTACTACTTGTGGATGTAAGCAGGTAGATGAATGTCAAGGGCTTTTAGCATCTTTCATCTGAGAATTTGAGTTGTGATTCATGTTGAGTTCCTAACATACAATATTTACACAAGTGGAAGCAATATTACCTATTCTACTGCACTTTGAGCATCTCTTCAAAGCTGGTGGTGTTGATATCCAGATGACTTGAACACAGCGCATGAAATGCAGGTAGAAAGATCAGATGTATTTTCAGCTGTTTATGCTTGAGTGAGGGTGAGTTAAGAAATTAGCAAGGCGGGGAACAATGAACCTCCTCCTGCTTGTTGCAGAACTGAGATAATTCCTTTTTCTAATATTTCTGGTGTTTTCTTTTAAGACCAGTTCCATGGCTGTAGTATAAAGTTAATGGTGGATGATGTCAACAAACATCTTTGCTGCAGACATGCATTCCTTGACCAGCTTTCTAGTTTCCTGGTTCAGGTTAAAAATGCTGTCCAACATTGACCCCAGGCAGCTGAGAAGACAGTGAGAGAACAAAATAAAGAATTCATGCCACAGTTCCTCTGACCACAACTTTCCCTCTATGAACACATGAAAGAAAATTGCCCAGGAGTCATAAGCATCTCTCTGTCTGATATGGGGACAACAGCGACAATTCTCCTATGCATAAGCTACTGGATCTGCAGCAAGATACCAACAGCCTCAGGAGAAAAATTATCCAAACCCCTAACCATAGAACAGAGTCTCAGCTGATAAAAACTGAAAGGGTGTCTTCCACATCAGTGATATTGTGGAGATTTGCCTCTGTCACAACAGCACTTACCTCCTAGAAGGGCTGCCACATAACACAATATCTGAAACAAGTACATTACCTTTTTTTGTCCTGTATGAATAGAAGTAATGAAAAGTGCTCCAGAATATTTTGCCACTGTAGTGATTTTAAGAAGAAAGATGTAAAAGGTTTTGGCTGGTTTCACTGATAATGCCAATCATTTTTCTGGTTTCTTTTCTTTTTTTTTTTCCCATTTTTTTTTGTATTTTCCAGGGAAAAGAATGCAAGGAATAATTAGTTCTATGGAAACTATCAGATGCCTGGTGTGTAAAAGTTTTACTTTTATTTTTTTCCTTTAAAATCAGGTCCATTTAAAACCATATGTTCAGTAGTGAAAGCTCTGAGCATAGCTCTGTATTCCTTTGCTTTCTATACAGTAGGTAGAAATTCCAGTTTACATCATGCATTTTTTTTTCAGATGTACTATGGAAAAGAAAGCAAATAAAAATTAATTGCTTTAAAGTAGTTATATCCATCCATGATCATAAACTATTCTGCAGATATTCAATAGGACTTCCAAAATTTCTGTGGAGAAGGGAGTCTTACTAACCACTATTTAAAGAAAGGAAAGGAGGAATAGAAAAGCATAATCACTTAACTTTTTATTTTTTTACATAATACTCTTTCTAAGAAGACAACATTTTTTTTCAATGCCTTAACCATAAAACTGTTCTTTGCTCACTAGCATTCTTATCCTGACATCCAAGTATCTGAAGAAAAGTGAATAGCTACTGGGGATGCAATGCAGCTAAACCTGGTGCATGTAATCACTGTGCTTGTTTTCAACTTGTTTTTGTTGCTGCTTGACAATATTTGTCAATACATTATTAAAAACAAACAAATAAATTAAAATGCATTAAAAGGAGCTGCAAAATCAAGCATTCAAATGACAGGTCTAATTGACTTTAGAGAGCTGTAATGCTTTAACTACAGCAGTAGTAGGATTTAATCCCTTAGTTTGTAGTCCGTTGTACCAGGAAGGAATAAGAAGCTCAAGTATAAGGCAGCCTCCTGTTGATAAAGTAGTTAACGTTCTTCTTAACTGATCTCCATTATATGTTTAATTATGATAGACTTGGGCTTTAATTACTTGATTGTCTATTGGTTTTTGTTCTTTGTCTTTGCTGCCTGATCACTGAGCATTGCCTGAGCACTGCAGGAGCACTGGAGGGAGTACCTCCTAGGCAGCTTGAGAAAGGTGTTAGAAGCAATGGAGAGAAAATCCTCCCTGCTCACCAATCAAAATCCTAGGCTGAAGCATGCACAGCACCTGCAGAGACTTTAGCTTCTAGATCCTAGCAAGTCTATTATAGAAACAGAGTCTGAGGTTTTCTGTGGTGCTTTTACAGACGTTTGCTCTACTTCATGGGCGCACTAGATCTTTTCAGAGGAATGACTGAGAGTTCTTTTAAATATAGGCAACATGTTTCCAGACAGCTCAAGCTGACACTAATAAGTCTCAGGAGGACTTATTAGCTCAGGTGTGATTAGAAATCAAGCTGCCTGTGTGTAGTTGGGCTGCACCGCACCTGAGTGAATAATGTTTCCTATTACGTGATGCACTGAAGAGTGCAGGGCAGGGACGTCCATGTGGCTCCAACCAGAGCTGTTTAGACCAATCTGAAACTGGTGCTCCTCTTGACCTAAAAAATACACCAATGAATGCAAATTGATGCCAGGTGCCTTCACACTGTCTTGTTATTGGTATAAGCCTAACTGGAGATAGGAGGTGTCCCCTTCATGTGCAGAAGGTAGGCAGTGTGGGCGCTGGTTCTTTACCAGGAGTTCAGCATCCAGACACCTTTCAGGGTTGAGGACTGCCACCTGGTTAACTAGCAGACTTTAATAAGAGAAATATTTGCAGTTGCTGTTTGAGTTGACAGCTATCGCTTGTGAAGTGACAAAAGAATGCAGGATTCGTAGTTTATTTGTTCCCAGATTTTATTGTTTTTATTGTTTCCTACTTACACGTGAACATCACCAGGCACTGACTAGTTAATTGTTTTTTGGTTTTGAGGGTGGTTTTTTTTTTTTGTTTGTTTGGGTTTTTTTTACTTTGGGCTTCCTAACCCCCTAACAGAAAGCTTTTATGGAAAACTTATTTTTGTCAAATATGTATAGTCAACTATGCATCAAAGTACTGAAGCAAAACCAGTGTAGCCACTGCAACATTTTCCTTTGTGCACTTTCTGAACATTGGGTTTTGCATTGTTGTTTTTTTCAGTAAGTGTTATACAAACACACCCAGGATATTATATGGAAGTCTTGAAATTAGGTCTAAAATTTTTTAACTATTGTTTTGAGAAAGTATTTTCAGTGTTCAGATATTCACACTGAGCAAAATACAGCATTCAAAATGCTGCCTGGAGTATTGTAAAGGAAACATAACCAGTTTGATACAGCTTTCCTCACTGTATTACTGTTCTGCAGTTTACATAATACATATTTATGGAATAAAGAATGTATACGTTTGGAAAACAACAAGAGAAAGTAAAGGAGAGGTTTTAGTTTTAACACATGCACACAGACATACAAGTTTTGTTTTGTGTTTATTATAGTCTTCCAGTTTTTGTTTGTGTGGCATATAATCAGTGATCATGCCAGTTTGTATATTGATTGGTATTTGCATGTAACTGTAACCTTTCTGGACATGTGCTGGAGAGTCTGCTCATTGAGCCGTGGGTGCCAGGAAGACACCGAGGAAGGTGGGATGAAGGTGGGATGAAAGCAGTTGGTTGTGTCTTGCTGGAAGCATCTGGTTGTTGTGAGGAGTCAGTGACTGGGAAGATGGCTCAAGTGGGCTTAGTCTTGCTTGACTGGGAAGAAAGTTTTGAGGCAGGTTTAAGACGGGGGTAGGGTTGACGGGTATTGTCAGATGGAGCAGCTTGGTGGATAAAGAGGCAGGAAACAAGACTGGCTCCTTCTTCTTTGGATGACAGTGTTTATTCTTCCTTACTTTGACTTCCCAGAGTCACTGGGGAGGTGGGATGGGATGGGATGGGATGGGATGGGATGGGATGGGATGGGATGGGATGGGGTGGGGTGGTTCCATGCAACATGATGAGCAATTACAAGGTTGCTAGCTGCAAGCTGGGACTGCCAGATGAAATTGTGGTTTGGAGGCCCGGGCCACAGCCTGAAATGCAGCATTTGTCATCCAAGCCTTCACAAGCAAAGGTGAAACAGCAGCATCTCAGAACCAAATTCTTCTGCAGGGTCAGAAAATATGACACCAGCTCTCCTCCCTGAATCTTCCTGCAACACCCTGGTTTCCAGTCTCAGAAAACATGTCGCAGTCAGTCTGGTAACCTGATGAAAAACTTGTCTGTTGCTGATGCACTAAACCTTTAACATTCAAGTCTGCAGGGTAGCTATGTTTTTGGCCTCTTGACGCAGGCTGCAAGGTAAGCCAGAGCAGGTCTCCCATCAGTGCCTAGGTCTGTAACGTCCTGGCTCCTTTCCTGTATAGTGATCTCAGTAGTCCGAACTCTCAGGCTAAGGGCATGTAGGAGATCTATAAAACTGCCCCTGAGACTAGCTTCCATAAGCTTTGATTAACCAGTCTGGAGCCTTCTTTTCTAGATATTCTCTGGGGAAGTGGGTGGAAGAAAAGAAATAACTGTAGGAAAATGTCCTATTTCATTCTCTGTCTGCTTAAATAAAGATGAAGCTGGCAAACTCCTTTTTCATTCCTATTACTGTTTTTCTCTTTTTGTTCATAACTCCCAAGCAATGCAAAATAAAATGTTACAGTTTCAAATGAAAATTGGATTATACTCACTTGGAGGGAGGAAAGGAAGAAGAAAACAGGCTTTATATTTTGGTAGAATTAAATCCAGACTTTTTAAAAAAAAAAAAAGAATAATTTTGTAATATTTTGTAAGACTGTTCTAAAGATGCAGCTAATCAGATATGCACGCAAATTTAACCTGTGTATCTCAGGTATGCATTCTCATTGATTGCATATCAATGCAATTGCCAATTCTCGTGATTATTATTTTTTTCTTTTTTTTTTTTTGCTACAATTATGCAGTGTAAAAATTGGCCTCTTGTGAGAAGCTGCTGACAGCTCAGCAGTTCTGCTTCAGTGCTGGCTGCAGAGGGTGGGATGGCTGCCAGAGCGGGCTTTCGGCTGAGGTGCAGGATGCTTCCAACTGAGGCAGCTGTTGCACAGCCTGCACCAGTTTTTGCTGTCCTGGGAGCAGCAACCTGTGAGACAAACCAAGACGCTTGCTGCGTCTCCTGACCCACCCTTTCCATTTACTTAAGGTGAAGTGGGAGGGAGAAAAACAAGGACAATGTGTAGAAAGCAGACGCCCAGAATCTGTGTATTTCTCCATCTTACTGCCATTTGCATATAATCAGATCCCAAAGTGGAAAAGATGAAGTGAGAAAAGGGGTAAAATCAGTTTGGAAGTAATATCCACAAGGTAGGATGTAAGAGAGCTAGACATCTGGTCCTCAAATTGTGCATGCTGTGTGGAGAAAATGGAGAGCACCAGTTTTAAGAGATGGGAAACTGGACAGAGCAGGGCCTGATGCTAGAGTTCATGAAGGGAAAAGGGTTGGGGGTTTGTCCATGGCCATGGAGAGCCACAGGCAGCAGCACATGGAGAAGGAGCTTGAGAAGGTACCTCTGCCTTTTCACAGAAGCAGAAAAGGAGATCTCTATTGAAGGCTTTCTGAAAACACTCTGAAACAAAAAGAGGTGACTCCTTCCAAAGAACAGGTAAAGCCAAGATAAGCCTGCTGTATTCAGTATTGTGACAGTGTTTGGTTTCGCTTGTGTATTGTCAGCTCATGAGGTTGGTGATACTATGTGTGTGTATATACATCTCATCTCCCCCCATGTAATTTGAGGAAATATGCAAACTGAAAGAAAACAGGAGGCAATAACGCATTCTGGATTATTCTTCCATTACTGTGTTATTTCAGTGCTGAAAAAGTAGCTATGCCTTTATTATTTGTATTGTTGACGTAATACCTCACTACTCCTTCAAGTATTAGTCTATTGATATTAACAATACTATGCATAAACTTACTGCATTTAGAAGACAGATATGGTATATTTTTCTCTCACATTTTTGTATAAGCTCTTGTTTATTTCAAGACAACAATGAATCTTGGTCAGTATTTTTTATTACTTGTAATGAGTTCTGGTGAATGGATATCCAAGCTAATGCAGGAAAATAAGTCTTGTACAGGGATTTGGCCAATACAGGTGCTTTGGTATGTACCAAACAGTGGCTGGGAAACAGACCTTCACTGACCCACTTGTCTCATTACAGGCGCCCACTTAGTTCAGTGGTCAGATTGGAAATTTAGAACCATGGGAGACAGGCAGTAGAAGCCAGCTGAAATGAAGAAAAAGTTGTCATTTTTAGTAGTCCGCAAATACGTGGGAGTGAGAGCTAGCTGGTAAACAACTTGGAGAAATGTTAGGCTGACTGCTTTACTGCTGTGCATGGTGTGAGGCCTTCTGTATTTGTGCAAAGCATAAATACCAAATAAGATCTGTCTTCTTATTGCACTCTCATTTTGCTTGGTTGTGAGCTGCCTGAGTTATGGGATGAGGGCCAGCGACTGAAACAGTGTATGGGCTGGAGATGTGCCACATGGACCCGAAGCAGATCGACTTCACTGCCTTGTCGTGCTGTCATCATCAACCTAACGCTGTTCTCCAAGGTCCGTGGGATGGAGGGTGGATGAGTTGTACAGCGTCTGTGGCACCATGCTCTAGCTTCAGGCTCAGAGCCCCCTTTACTCCCAGCCTGGAGCTGCTACGCCTCCTGAGTCTCTACCTAATAGGGAGCATCCCATTATGTTAGCTTTGCGGGTGTTGCAGAACAGCGCAATCACATGTTGTAACTGAAATGGTGAGATTTGTTGCTCGAGCTATAATTCCCAAAGTGTGAATGTTTCGAGTGCTAATTTTAACTTGAAGAGCAAAGGCTTCAAGACTATTTTTAACTTAAAGACTTGATTCTCTGTGCTGGGAAACTAAAGCTGGGATACAGTGAAAGGACGTTATAAATACAGTGTGCCTATTCTAACTCCTCGCTTTCTATTTTGATCACATCATGAGTATTCAACCTGAGTGATTCCTATTGTAAGGGGATGCTGACTTTGTTGCAAGTTATAATTGAAATTAAAAAGAAGAGATGGCAAACTGCAGCTCAGTTGTAGGTGTGCAGTTATATTATGGCTTGAAAATGGTCCAGAAAACCATGTCTGCTACTGCAGACTTCGTACATATTTTAAAAGGGTCTTAGAAGGCAGACAGCGTATCAAAGCTGATAAATGCCAAATGGATCACTTATGTATTTGCTATGGAATTATTAACGATTAACACTAAGTATGTGGCACTTATTGTGAGACAATAGCTCATAATTTTCTTTTACACAAACTGAAGAGAAGCAAAATGATCTTAATTTCAAGGTAAAGGCAAGTATTTTTCCTCTTTAAAACTTTATAGTCAGATCTCAAGTATATAGCTTCTTTGCTTTTCATTCAAAGTAGTAACATAGCTGGGTGAAGATGTTTCACTGTTTTCCTCCCATAGGTAGTTTAATTCTGTTTAGGAGAACATAGTTAATCACAGGAGTAGATAGAAAAGCAGGGGATGGAGGGGTAAGGGGGATGTGTGTGTGTGTGCAGGGTGTGTGTTTAGTTATTGGGGAATATTCATGAAAAGTATATATAGAATTCAGGCTTATGAATGGGCATACTGCAGATCAGACGAGTTCTGCTTGTGTAATCGGCAAAAACCACATTTGGCTTAAGACCTGTCAAATTAAATTGAATTTAGAATTGTGAGTATGGAGCTTATGATACATGCTTGCAATGAGAAGCTTATTAAAAGTCTGTAGGAGAGGAGGTGCATGCATTAAAACGTGCTCAAAAGAATTTCGAACAATGAATACGTTTATGGAAAACATGTTCTGTTCCTAGGCAATTCTTGTTGAGTAATAAGTGCTAAATTTGACTTAATTGATGGCTATTATTATTTCTCACTGTTTCATGTGGTAAAGCCATTGAAAATGACCCAATTTTGTGAATTGGAGATTAATTGAGAAGAAAGTGAAATAGCTAGGATGGTTTATTTCACTGTATACTAAGAAATGCTTCCTAACACACTGTATATAAGGTGAGGCCAAAATCCCGTGATAAACTTTCTCTGAAAAACAGAGTATTTAATATATTATAATGGCATGAAATCAGATGGAGCAGTGCATTCAGGATGTGCAACCAACAGTGAGAGTGTGAGTCTTGCTCTGAGTCTGTGTCAAAGACACCTCACTTGGTCCAGTTCTAGTTGAGAAGTGGATCATTAGGGCTTCGGACAAGGGGAATCAGGTGTTATAGGAGCTATAGGAGCTATCTTGCTCTTCTGAGAGGCTCTTTTAGCTAGACTAGCCAGATTAGACTGGTATGGTGAAAAAAATAGACTTTATTTAGGTCGTGAATACATCTCTAATTGGTGTCCTAGGTCTTTCGGTTGTGGGCACAGGCACGAGTGGATGGGCATGTACAAGACAGATACAAAAAAGCTGTGGTGCTGCATACAATATCTTTATCATGTTCTTGCCATAGGATAATTATACTTATCACTTTCTATGCCTCGGTAAAACAAAGCATTTTGGTGACTCCAATCTCTTGTGTCAATGCATTTAATGAGTAAAACTTTACTCTAGAAAGTTCCATTCTGCCAGAAGGGTGAAGTTATTTGCCAAACTGTTACTGCTTTCCTGGTATTAGGTATCTTGATGCTCAGACATTGAGTGTTTCAAAAATAGGGATTAGTGCCTTGAATCTGATGTTGCATGGAAAATGCATGCAATCCAAAACCAGGTCTGATAGTGAAAATGGGTGTGGAGATGTGCTCTGTTAAGCTGTGTCACTTGGTATTCACTCTTCTGTAGATTAAGTTGTTGATCTGCAGCTGAGTGGTGATGAAAGTATAAACACCCTAGGGAAGTGCAGGACTCACCAGCTAAGAAGTAAATGAAATGCAGTTTCAGTTTAATAGGGAAAACCAAGTAAACTCTATTGTCATCATTTCCCTAGACAAATAAATACCCACCAGTCTTTTGTGCTGCTGGTCTCTGTGTATACATATGCACATGCTCACACCCAAATGTGTGTATCTATATATATGTGTATGCAACATATTTTCAAATCCAGTCTGGAAGGCAATGCAAAGTATTTTATGCAATTGTTTGTGGCATCACATGTATGTATGTAGAATTATATGCCAGAAGGTAGTCTTTATGTTTGTATACAGCTTGATTATGCAGTGCTTGCCTTTGAACGCAATACCTGCAAGTGGTTTGACATGTCAAGAGGTGTAATTAAAAGATGAGTTTTCAGATTACCTATTCATATCTTGTAAGAGTTGAAAAAGGAGGGTGAGTCTTATTGAATTTAAATTTTCAAGGGTGTACAAATGCAGATTTGATAGACATAAATGTAGCTATAGTTAAAATGGTTTTTCTATAACGTTTTCTGTTCATGCAATTAGAGGAAGAAGGGTGGCCTTTGTATGAAGCTTTTCTCAAGAATGGTTTCCCTAGAGAGAACCTGAAATCCCTCCCAGGCTTAATTACTGTTGCATGTAGCCTATATGGCAAACCTCTCCTTTTTCCTTGCCTTTTTTTTTGCAGTAACTGTTGGGAAAGATATCTTATTTCTATAGATAGGTAAAAAGCTGTAGGACAGAGCAGTATCCATCTATAGCTGGCACAATACTGCAAAACAAATAAATAGGATTACAATAAGTAATCATCAAAGGGCTGAAGCTCTAACTTTGAGTTTCAAAAGCCTGCATTTTATTTAAGTGCAGGGATCTTGTTAGGCAGTCTACCAAGGATTTGAGTTTGATTTACTATTACCTCGAATAACTAGCTAAATAATAACTGGGGGAGTCAGTGGCATTATAGTGATGTGCAGCTAACATAAACAAGAGACCTTCCAGTCTGTGTGTTGTAGTCCTTAACCACAGACAAAATAATTTCTCTATTAATGCCTTAACCTTATGTCCCTTATGTGACTGTCTTATAACAACTGGTAGCATACTAATGTTTTAGATACATTATGAAAATACTATTGTATATTTCTTTTTCTTTATTCATTAGACAACACTGTCAAATAGCCAAGTTAAGTTTACAAAAGGTCTTGTTTTCTTTTATATTAACTAAAGTTTTTATGAGTTATTTTGTAAATAAGGACCTAATTCTCTTTATCATTGGCTCTCGCTGATTTAATTCTCTAAGAGACAGTGAAAATAATCAATTCTTGAGAGCGATACCAAGAGAGTCACTCCTGCGTATATGAAATCATCCATGGAAGCTGCTTTAAAAAGTGCTCTCTAGAGGACAGGCTCCAAAGAAGTGATTAATACTGATTTTTTTAGTGTATGAACATATGACTCCAGTGAGTTCAAGATTTCCCTTTCTCCTGAAGTTACAGTTAATAAGGTACTTCTGTCAGAAGGCAGTTTTTGTGCCGCAGAAGAGCTACATTTACTACATCTGAGGGGGTGGTGGGATTCATACACTATGATTCATCGCACACAGCATGTGCATCTCCATTAGTGACTGGTGCAGCATGGAGGGGGAAGGACCAGGACAATCCATTTTGTTTTGAGGGCTCAGACTGCACATGATGTGTATACAGGCAATGAAGTTCAAGCCAGTTGCCAGCTGTAAGCACCTGCTGTATGTCTAAACTCACAGGCTGCCCTGGGAAGTTGAGTAGGCTCCATCCTTGGAGGCTTTCAAGAGTGAGCTGCACAATGCCCTGAGCAACTTGATCTGATCTTGGAGCTGACCTTGGTGTGAGTGGAAGGTTGGACTAGAAACCTTCTAAGGTCCCTTCCAACCCAGATTATGCTATGATCCTAATCGTGATCAGCAGCTGACTGCTGTTCAGCCACCCAAAGGTAGTCTTGTGGTTGATAGCCCAGTGTCCTACTGTGGGCAGCACCAGCTGCTGGAGGACCCTGTGTCCATGCAGCAGCAAGGGCTCCCCAAGAGCACCCAGACACACAACTTCAGCCATGGCACTACTGGGAACGTGGAGCATGCCAACAAATTTCTGCTTAAATAGAGCCTCTCCTTTATAGTAAGTGGCTGGTGTTAGCACTATGATGCTGAGGGATGAACTGGATCTTAGCATGACTCAGAAAAATCCCAGGAGTTTCCAAAATGCTGTCAGACTGTCATAGATCTGACAGGTCGTTTCTGCCAGCACACATCTCTGAGGTATTGTTTCTTTTCCTTTTTTTTTTTTTTTTTTAATCCTCCCATTCTTAGTAATTGGAAGCAGTAGGACACAACTTATTCTATATTTCATCTAGAAATCTCTCACATATTGGTAATTATTACTTTTGGTTAGCCAAAGTTAACTGGTTGCAGTTAGAACTTTTTTAAACTATCAGGCATAGGTATTATTCCCTGTTCTGTTCATTTAAATTGTATTTTGTTTGAATTAAGTAGTCAAGAGTGGTTTACCCACTTGGCTTTCCCATAACTGTAGGTTTGGTCCTGTTGCAAATAATTCTGTTTCTCAGCCCCTCCAATATAAATCATTAAACGGGTAGACATATCAACAGGCCCTGATAGCTCTGACCATTAGGCACAAAGAATATAAGATCAATTCTTTATTGAAATAAAGCAGTTATAAACATGGGATTTTTTTTTCCCTTTACATTTAGGTGTCAGGTGGCATTTATGTATTACGATTTCATGTATTCCAGTGAAATTTCCCTTTTCCACCTTAAAAAGTTCCTAAGTTCAGTTAAATTATGCAGGAAGTGTTTTGCCTGAACTTGCTTAAGAGCATTATAAATATGTCGGAGTCTATGAAATATCTACGACTCCATTATAACTGATTTTTTTTTTTTTTTGATAGCATACAATGTAATTGATTGAAAATTTTACTTACAGGTGCCTGGATGCCAGAAGTATTGTATGAAAGCCTTTATTTTAATCATGTAATATTATCCTTCCTTGTCTATATTTTTATAAATACTGTTTTCTTCTTTATTTCTCAGCATAATTGCTTATCTTGAATAAGTGGGACATTCAGCCTTATGTAGACCAGATTCAATGCATAGCTGTAAGTAGAAATCTTCCAAGACGGTATATAGGTAATGCTGATGCAGATGGCAACAGTTTAAGTGACTAGCCTGGTACTGACCATGTGCTCACAGGAGACTCAGTTAGTTACATTTGAAAATGCCACATTAAATTCTTTCAAAATTTAGACTGGATACAAAGAGGACAACTAGTTGCAAAACCACCTCAGATTTCTCATTCTAAACAGTCAGAGGGAATGGTGGTGTCATACTTCTACCTTTACCAAGTTAGGTTAAAACCCACAAAGTATTGGGATGTATAGATAAAAATCATTTGCATCTATGTCCACTTCAGTATAGCTCAAGAATAAGGACGGAAATCATAAAGGACAGATGCCAATTGCAAACTTGCTGACATATTCCAAGTGAAATGTTCCAACAGGGAACATTAGAAAGAGGGTGATCTGAAGAAGGTTCAATCTGTGCAGCACCTCATACAGAGTCTACTAAAGGTCATAATAGATTCTTAAAATTCCTGCAGGTTTCACTTCAAACTCCTGAACTGTGAGCAAGACACTAGATCTGAGGATTTGCACACTGAATTGCAGATCTGTAACCTACTCATGGCATTTGTTTTATGGTTGGCAAAATTCTCTTCAGAATTTCCCAGTGTCTGCAAGAAGACTTTGATGTCCTTAATGCAGCATGTTAGATTGGTTTTTGTTTGTTTTCTTTTCATGGATTATTTGTTCACAGGAGATAGGGAATATCATCCCAGTCTTGTAAGAAACTGAACTAATTGACATTCATAGGTGTAAAAGTCACACAATACTTTTTAACACTCAGTATCTTGAAATATCACAATTTATGTTGTTGGCATAAAATATGACAGGATCAATTGCAGGAGATTTAAACAGTGTATGCTGTTCTTGTGCTGGAAAGAGGAGTCGTGAGCAAAGCTTAATGTGACGAAGCCAAAGTTTGGTTTCAAGAACAGCTGTTTATAGTTCTGATGATCAAGCCATCCAAACAATGATAATTCTCACCAGAAAGTACTTGCCTACTTATCAGAGACTGTTAGAGTAAGTAAGTTATCTAGCAATATTCATGATCAGACTGAAAAACCTCAGACTATTGATTTCAGGAGCATCACTGCATAGATTAAGTTTCTTTCCCTTACAGATTCAAGGATTGAAAATTAGAGTACAAGTATGATGTCACAGAAGTGAATCAGGAAGAGAAGGTCAGGGTTGGGAATACAAAATGCAGGAGGAGTCTTTAGTTTTAGTTATGTATGGCTGTAGTGTGATGTATTGTGTACTGCAATTGGTATATGATGTGCTCAATGTGGACAATATTTACAGTATCCTTTCAGGATGCTTATTTACTGGCTTCTTGAAGCTTGAGGATATTTCCTAACATAAGTATGCTGTAATGGTGTAATAGCAAAATATTTCTTTAACATGTCAACTAACAAGACTTACATTTTATTTTAAACAGTGGGACTCTGCATATATTATAATTCTCTAAATGACTTTATCTGAATTGTGGCAGATACTATATCTTTCTCCTGGATCAAATACTGCAATACTTCACATTGCAGTGTGATATATGTGTGTTTAGAATTTGTGAAGTTTTGCTATCATGTTGGATTACATGTTTGAATCAAGATAACATAACAATAAAGGCAAACTACAACCAGTCCCCAGCAAACTAATTTCTGATAACTCTGAGATCTAACCTGCATGCACAGGTGAAAGGGAATACAAAGATCTGGTACACACAGCATCTTCTCTGTCTTCAGAGTATAGTAAACCCTGCTGTTCAGAAATTCCTTCAAATAACAGACAAAAGAAGTGAATTAACAGCATCAGTCCACTCCTGTTAATGTGGATCGTCATATGTTTTGTATTGATTTTTCAACTTGAAATGTCAGAAGTGAAGCTGGATAAGCATAATAAGAAAGGTGCTAGCTGACACTGCAGAGACCAAGTTTGTTCCTCTTCCTTCTGTGGATTTCGTGAAAGCCAGGAAAAACTAAATCATCTCCTTTAGATCCCCAAATAAAACAATGCCTTCAAAACACTTCTCTATCTCATAGTGGCATTGAAAGAATAAATACATGTTAGATGATGTGCTCAGAAGCAATTTTTTTTTTTTCTATATTTATAACATGAATTTTGTAAAGCCTGTTGCTTTTTGATTTGGGCAGGGGAGTGCCATTCTAATGCAGACAAATGGTAATGGTTTATTAAAGTACATGGCTTGGATACAGCGTTTTGATGACTTCAGCTTCTTGCCTTCACACTACAATGAGAATATCTTTTTTTTTTAATTTTTTTATTTTTTTTTTATTTTTTTGTCACAGCTGTGAAATAACTTGTGGTTTGGAGCCACATTCATTGCTTGGGAAGGAGAAACAATGCCTCAGGGTTTTGTGAAATCTGTTTCTGGAATACTACTATGCTATGTTTCTATGACTAAACGAAGGTACAAAGAAAACATGACAGAAGTCAGCACTGTTACTGGAAACCCATTGTAATATGAAGGATCAGTGTGTTGTATGTGTATACATATACCAATGTCATGCAATGAGTTATGGATCTCATTTTGGAGTAAAACGTGCCTACGCGGGTCATTTAGCAACCTTAATCTCATTTTATAAGAGAGTAATTTATAAATGTCATGATCTCTGAAGAAATGAAATTGCTTTGCATAAACTTTGTTTATACAGGGTAGACTGACAGTGAAAGCATTGCATATATTGTAATTTATTAGTGTAATGTCCATCATTCTCTGTAATTTAAAGCACATAATAAAAGTGAGCATTGCCAACGGTCTTTACAGGGATAAGACTTTTTTACAGGGATAAGATTTTTTTAATATTGAAAGTCTGAAAAATGGTGCTTTCACGTATACATGTGTATGTGTGTGCATTTTGTACTATTTTTCAGTTGTATTCATCTGGATAACTCTGTTTCTTTCCAAAGCTCATACAATCTTACAATTTGCTGACAGGTAGAGCAGCTTTCGGTTACACTACAGGTAGTTTGCCTGCATTGCCCTAAGGTCATGCAATGCTGTAAATGTCAGATTTAATTTTATTACATATATACTGCTTATGTTTTAAATATAAATAAAAACAGTAATCTGTTTATTATAACGGCAGTAGCCACATGCTTGTAATTCTAAGTGTGTAATTACTCTGTAGCATTTTATGGCATATTCAAAACCCTTGGAGAACAATAATACGCACTGTTTTACGAGAGTGGCATAATGCTTACTACACTTTATTTTAACTTTTTTTTTTTTCCCCCAGCAATTTAAGGGTTACCACCATTAAGTGTATTTCCTATTATTGATAGGAAAGCTATGTATTCAGTAACAAAGACTTTGCAATTAGTATGAGGTTTGTTTATTATCAATGTATATCTTTCTAAGCACTCATACTATTTTGAATTCTTCCTCTTAGTTCATTCATTTCAATTGCATTGTTAGCATTTGAAATGCTGCTAAATATTGTATTCTTACACACTGATAAACAATGTCAAAGCAACTTTTTAAGTTAGCAATTACATGTTGCTGAAGCACTGTCTTACGCAGCAGGCAGCTAAGCAAAACATGTATTATCTTGCTTCTTATTTAGTTTCAGTCTCAATTTCCTTTATGGAAAATGATGTATTTCTGATTTTCCTCTTTCCTATTGCTGTAGCTGCTGCTGCTTCTTTTTTAATATTGTGATTTTTATTGCACTGTCTGGTGAAAACCAGCCTTTGTCACTAGCAATTGTTTGAACCTGTATGTTATAAATAGTATCTCTCAGTTATTTATTTTTTTATTATACATGAAAAACTGCAACCTGTTTTCTTTATCCACTTGTAAGCTGCTGTGTCTATCATCCATTCCTATTCTTTTGAAAAAGACTGAAGACTACATGTATTTCCATCTTCTGCAGTGACTGGAGAAAAAGATCAAACATGTAGCAGCTGTTGAGTCAATACTACTTGCCATTGAGAAAGTGACCAGCAATTAGCCAGGTGCACGCGCATTGATTGTGGTAAGGCAGCACAAATGAAACTTAGAGCTGAAGAAAGTCAGAGGGCTTGAAGCTAGCAGAGCTCAGGCTGTGTTTTATGCACCCCTACCTGTAGAAACCTGGTTGTAATGCTCCAAAGCACGACGGTAGTGCTAAGGAGTGTTTGAAAATGTGCAGCTAGTGTAATACCTGGTTTATAAGAAAGCCTCAAAGTCTCCTTCTTCTTTCACATATAGTTTTCCACTCTCAACATTTTTATGTTTCTCTCAGAGTGGAGGTGAATATATCCAGTAAACAAAAAAATGTGTTTATGTGCATGTGGGTGTATATATAGTCTTTAATGTGTCATTGGTTTCCAAAGAAGAAAAGAATTTTCCATAGAAACCCTGATAATAACAAGACCAAAGATTGTTATTTCTTCTCAGAAACTTGTAGAACTGTGGAGCTATAAATCTGTGTTGAAGATTAAAAAGAGCATTTTGGAGCATATAACTGCAATAGAAGTGATGCCTTTAGTTCAAACCAATTCTATATTAAAGAGCGTTTTTGGTGACTTTGAGGAAATTCTTGTTTTGTGGTGTGCAACAGCTTCATTCCTACAGCTGTAATATATGAAAAAGAGAGGAAACTCATAACTATTTTCCTAGTTTAGGCTCTGTGATGACAGATGTGTTTTGTACCTTGCACAGAAGGGAAAAGAGCCCAAGAAATCACAGAAGTGAGCTAAATATCTGGTTTTGGCTTGGCAATGTCCACTGGGGAGGACCAACAAAGCCAACAGAATTTTCTTCTTTTTTCTTTCTGCCCAGCTCGACATTTATATCCATCACTTCCTGTATTTCTCTCTTCACCTGTAGGTAGTCAGTTCAAATAACTTGTCATTATGCTTTGATCTGTAGACCCAAAGCACTCCACAAAGAAGAACAAACTAGATCTTTCTTTGTTTGTGGGTTCATTTCCATATCACTCAAGTATACCGCAAAATATAAAAAGTGCATATTGGTGACAATTACTCTCTCCACTTCCAAAATAATATCAGGACTGTATTATTCTTCAGATTTCCTGAGGGACAGTAGCTTTTGCAATTTTCTTTGGAGGCTGAGAATCTATTTAATCTTCTAGGAGTTAATTCCATCTCTGACTGCGGTGTCAGTACTTTTATGAATTTTGCTGTGGAAAATGGCAGTCCTATTGCTCTGGCGGGATACAGGTTTTTTGAAGGATCACATGAAGATGACTGCACGAAAATCTTTTTTTTTAAAGAGGAGATCTTGATATTATTGAATTTGACTTGTTTTAACAGGGCAGGCAGGTAGTGATGCACTTAATCACATGTTATTGATTTCTCTGTTCTGACTGAATTAGTTCCTCTAAAGATTACAAGTGTCATAGAGAGAGGTGAATTGTAAAGACTACTTAGAGCTACAGTTATGTAAATAATACGGAGCCTTTACAGACGAGGCATTACAGTTCAGCTTTAGTTTGACAAGATGAAATCCAACCTTCTTTAAGTGAAAGTAGAAAATGGAAAGTGTTTTTTTTATAGCAGCAGCTACAGTTAGATGTTTAGAAACAGTTATAAATCCAGGTGAATAGTCTAGTTACCAAAGGTCTTAGTGATCTCAGGGAGGACACTCATCTTGGGGAGTGCTATTATAAAAGAATTTGTGTATTTCCATCTGCTTTTCTCCTTGCTGGCACCACTCCATTACTCCTAGCATTCACTTCTTCAGGAGACTGGACTCACAATGCGTGATATCTTGACTGAGAAACAGTTACTTATAGGTTCCTGTGACATCATTGTTTTAATACTAGTTGACTCATACTATGCTTTATTCATGTGTGTATGTTTTGGAGGCAGTGTTTCATACTCTCAAGAGCTCTGCTATGCTCAGCCTGGCAAATGTAAGAGTTTCTGATAGGAGCAGAAACAACACAGTCATGGACAATTATGCAGTACAGCATTTTCCTTCTAGGGCTTCATGTGCATGAGCTGAAAGAGGAAAATAATACTTTATTAGGAGTCATATTTATTGTATTGTTCGTGACAGGAGAATGCATTTTAGTTTAGTGAGGGAGATGAGGGGTCTTTTACCTCTTCTGGTCAATCACTGAGAGTGTCTGAGCTGTAATACAGCATATTGTAAATCTTCTATCCTGACAAACTTCCAGCATGCCTTTTCTACATTGAAGACTCCATGACAGAGTAGTGCAGACGCTAGCTGCATCAACTTCATGGTTAGTGTTCAACTCCCCTGTAAAAGGTTGCTTGATACCTTCTGTGTACTGCCAAAGCAGCATGAAAGTCTTGAATGCAGAATGAAGAATTTAAGCAATGCTGCGGATGAGTTTCATGTGTACTAAGGACATATGTGAAATGGTCACAAGTATGACAAGGTTGGCTGAATTAAGAATTCTGAGTTAATCATCTGTATGGTTCCTCTTATGGCCTTGAAATGATTGCTTTATCGCAGCAAATCACTCCAGCTGCCACAGATTTACTGTTATATTTTCTATTCACTGTGGTTAGTCAGAAAAAAAATACAATCATCACATTCTTTCTCTCTTCTTGTTATGTCTATGCCATTGACTCAGAGTGTATGCTGCAACCAAGAGCTCAGCTGAGTCATCAGAACATGCTATGGTTAATTCTTGGCAATGTGATACAACATTTTGTAAATAGCACTGGTGATATAGTATCTTCTTATTTTGAAATCAAAGCCGTCACTGTTTGCTAAGGATCCATCCTTAACATTCTGCTTATTGTGGTCCAACATATTACTGGAATAAATACTGCAACCTAATATGGAATGTGTCCAAGCAGCCACTATCAACAGCAGGAGGAAAACCAAGGGCTAAGCTTGGAATACAATAAGTTAAACTTAAGGAGCCAGTCAAAACCATGCCCATATTGCTTATCATCGAATCACAGAATCATAGAATTGTTTAGGTTGGAAAAGACATTTAAGATCATCGGGTCTGTTAACCCAGCACTGCCAAGTCCACCACTAAAGTATGCCCTAATATGTCCTCATTCTACACCATACTTTGTAAAAATGCAGGTTTTTGTATCTTGTGTTTCTTTTTTTAAAAAAAAAAAAGGTAGGGGTTTGATTGGCTCCAGATGATTGTGGATATGGTAATATATGACTTTGTCTCTCACAGTGCCCCAGTTCTGCTTCCCTGCCCTTCTGCTCCCTAAAGCTCTGTTGGCAGCCATATGTTGGAGATGTGGATGGCTGGAAAAAATGTCAGAAATCCTGACTTTTCTCTTGGACACACAAGGATATGTGATTTTACTGCTCTAAGGGCACCCTCTGCCCACAATTTCTCTTCTAGAAAAAAAAATCAACTATGTACTCATTTGCTCAGGAGTGGTACACATGCATTTAAAAAAAACCCTGCTTGCCAAGTTACGTTGAGCACTCATAATAGGGGATTCAAAGGGCAGTCATCATGGGTTTAATGAAATTAACTGTCTTTCTGAGAACAAGTAAATGTGAACTCAATTTTAGGGTTTTTATTTGCTGTTACTATTAGGAATGTGCCAGCATTTTCATGGCTGAGACGTTTTACATTTTGATGGAAAATAATTTTCATCAGTCTGAAATTCGGTATGCTAGCTCAGCCCTTATTTAGACTTCCAAATAAATGGACTGAAAAGTATTCATCATAATAAAGTCAACACACTACAGAAGTAGGAAGCACTGCAGCAGGTCTTGCTGGTGATCAGCACTTCTGGAAATATGGCACTTATATTTGATTTACGAAGCTGACTCTAGACAATCATGTTTTAAAAATGTGAGCCTTAGTGCAGAAAAGAATGTGGTGTAGAGTTTCTGTATGAAGAAGACACAGTCTTAAAATAATCTGCTCTACCAGCCAGCATGTATATGTCTATGGATATTTTCTTACCGCTATGGCCTGGCTCCTTTTGATGAAACATTTTAAAACTGGTTGCTCCTGTATTTGAAATACATTTATGCATTTTTTTCTACCTCTTTCTAAGTTGTGTCAAATCTTCTACATTACAGCCTGCACTGTCAAAACATCATCAGTGTCTTGACAGTTTTAAACTGGGAAGTCTCAGCAGCTGAATGCAGATTGGCAGTGCTAGTAACACTATCTGGGGACAAAAGAGTTAGGGAGAGGTTAAGGGATTTAGGTAATACATAATTCTGTTCTGGCTTCAAGTTAAAAATGAGGAAGTTTGCTCATTGACTTTCTAGGTGCTAACAGGAACGTGCTGTTTGGCTTGGATCTAGTAGTCTTTGAATCGTGGTCAGCAGATCCCCGGAAGTCTTTGAGGCTAAAGAAAGTGGCACAAAGCTTTTCTATGGAAGCAAGCAGCTGTCAGTCTTTGCTGACACCTCTACTGGCTCCCCTGGCACACAGCAGAGTCTTTAGGCCTTAAACAGCACCTCAGAGCCTCAAACTCTCTTATAGCGGTGGCTGAAATGAAAAAAAAAACCCACCATGGAATAAGACATAGAAGTAAGAAAGACACAGAATGAGTTCCTAATATGGCAAAGAGGGTGTAGCAGTGACTTCTGGACACCTTTTATAGCATGCTGTGAAAATTATTGCCTTTTGCATTTCACCTAGAACAGACCAAAAAGAGACAGCAAGGGAAGAAAAGTCAAATGAAATAGTCACAGGTAAGAAATGGTAGAAGGAAGAAACTTTTTGTCTGCACAAGTCTCACAGGCTACCAAGCAAGATCATGATTTAAGGAACTGCAGGTTATAAAAATCAGGTTTAAGCTTAGACTGAATCTTTCTGGACACCAGGAGATCCCATAAATGCAACAACTTATCATATTTGTAATAAACCAGCTTAATTTTAGTGATTGGGTAATAGAAGGGCTTTGCCCTGGAGCAGTGGTCTTCTGGCAATGACTCCTATTCATTCAAGCATGAAGGGACACCCTCTTCATCACAGAAGTGACATCTTTAGGGAAGCTGATGGAGGATTTATCACAAAAAGTCTGACCTCTTGCTAAAGTCTATTTACATCTTTCAGTTTAGGCAAATGTAGTTGTAACACTCTTCTTTTTGATAAGTTCTTAAATGTATATTTAATATAAATTTAATGCCTTTCTTTCCTGTAATGTTTATATTACATGACTGATTTGTCTTGTTCCACAATTAATATTTTAGGTAATGGTCTTCTAGGATAAGTCCAGTGGATTACTTAATTTCAGTCTGGAACTAATTTAGTGAATGCTTTTACTTTCCTTCCCACTTGGGAGTCATCACTTCTGTCTATAACTCAGTGTGTCCCTTTGCTGGTGGTAGGCACATTGCTTAGTGGCACAGTACTTAGAGGTTCCGAAGTGTCAAAGTTTGACAGCAATCTGTTGGTCCAGACTTCTTGGGAACCACTCTAAAAGACTAAAAAAGTGTTTTTCATATCCTTCTTAAACTCCTTCTCACCAAGTGCTAGCTACGTAGGTTTCTAGTGCTGAAGGAGGTCAAAGGGCTATGCCAAGTATATGTAGGAAGGTGTGAGAACAGTGCTTTTGAAGTATTGAGTCAGACTGAGTAGTGAGAGCTGCCAGAGTATGACAGAGGCAAAAGCAAGGTAGCCTGCAACAAACAGTATGCCTGTTTAATTTGATTTGTGTCTCTTAGCCTTGGTTTACTTTACTGTTGCTGAGGAAATTAGCCTACCCAGCACATCAGTGGTTATGTCAGTGTGCTCAAGAGAAGGACACAATGTAATTACTTTGTGTCAGAAATAGTCTGTATCTCCAAAGTCTTTGATTATTTCTACTTCAAGAAAATAAAAATTAGAAAGTCATCCAGTACAAGCATGTTGAAGAAGGAAACCAGTGGAGCATGCTCTTGTAGCAAGCATCTTTCTTGCCTTTCTTGATCAAATTTTTTAAAAAAGGGAGACTAGCCCATATGTGAGGAATTGTACCCATTAGGTCTTGACCTGCCATGTAAGATGACATGGAGAGCACTAGTTGAGCTTCCCTCTAATGCCTGCCAGCTTATTGGTCCTTGCATGGAAAAGTCATCTCCTTAAACACCAAGAGAGATTTCTCATTAATTATCAAGACCACTATATTGGGCATGAAGCAGGGTGCAAAACACATGTCTGTGTAACAGCTACTACCTGTTCTCCTCTTTGGGCTATGGCACAGTATGGAATGAAACCACAGGTGCCACTGCTGTTCACAAGACAAGTGGTTCCTAGCATATTGCTGCCCCCCCCAACAGCCATAGCTTGTTACATGTGATGTGCTGGGGCTGGGAGTAAAGGCTCTGGCAACTGCAGTGTGGGCACTACTGAAAGTATTTGCAAATGAGGCCAAATTGTGTATGTGCTTTGCACTGGGGAAATAAAGAAAAGTCTGGAAGGCTAGAAACCTGCTGTGGGAAGATGTGACACTGCTCTTCTACCATGTGCCTGGATGAGGAGGGAACTCTTCCAGGGCTCAAGGCAGTGAGTTCCTGGAGAAAAAAAGCTAGTTTCTGTAGTTACTATTAATATAGCCTTTTGTTTTTCATATGGATGAGCAAAATGAAGTGTCAGTCAAATAGAACAATTATGTCAAATTATGTTGATTTTCCCACCCTTTTCATGAGGGAAAAAAGAGAAATCCTTGGATGTTTTCCTTTCTTTATCAATTCAGCAGCTGGGATTGCTTAATCATACAGCCTTACTTTTCCGAGTCTGCATATGGCACATAAATGTAGGAAAAGCAAACTATACATCACATGCTTTCTCCTTTGTCATTTATAGAACAGAATAGAGTATGTTGAACAAGACTGGTCCTGGAATTGAACCCTGAGGAACACCACTGGTGACTGCTTGCCAGTCAGATGTAGCCCCATTCATTACAACCCTTTGAGCTCTGCCCTTAAACCAGTCCTTCATATGATACATGGTAAATTGCTGCTTTTCTGTCCAGAAGCATATTCTCTTTTACAGCCTTTAACACATGGGAGGACTTGTCAGCAGTTACGTGGTTGCAGGTCTGTCTGCAGGGTGTGCGGGAAGGTAGTGCCAGTCCTACCTAATTGCACAGTTCAGAGGTGTCTGTGGTGGGGGTGGGTCAGCAATCTCTGTCACAAGTCACTGCCCTGTGCTCTGCCTCTAATACCAGAGCAGCTGTGGAATTACAGATCCCCTGAATGATCTGTCCACCTCTGTGATACATACGAGCAAGGCAAGCCTTAATAATGGTGTGGTCGGTGCTCAAGGCAGCAAAACAATCAGTGTAGTGTTCAGGGCCATGGGTACCTGTTGCCAGCTGACTACTGAGCAAGTGGAGCTGGGCTAGGGGAAGGGAGGGATCCAGGGCTTCCCATGCTTCCTGCTAAATCAGGCGGAGTTCACAAACTGCTGACCTTAGCACCCAGATGTCTGCCAGGGGATGGCACACATTAGCTGAAGGAAGAGTGACCTACTGCAAGAATGTGTTTTCTTCCTTGCGTGACTGTCAGTGGTTTGCCATGCTGCCTGTTGGCATGCAGTTTGCACATTAGCTGATGAAAATAAGACCTTGTTTTTGTTAAGAGTGTTAATGGAAATACAGTTGACCTGAAGAGCTCACAGTCAAATGCTTTTCTCAGGTCAGTGATGGCTCTCTACACAGAGTGCCAGTATGCACGTTTGCAACTGGACAGTACAGACACATTCAAATAACTCATCATGTCTGCTCTACACCTGGTGCTGCCCTAGAGATAGTGTCTGCATAAAATGGCATGGTTTTCTCTGTCACCTCCCAGTGATTTTCTGCTGATCATTGAATAGAATTGTTGGGAAAATCTGTGTGTGTGATGTGGAGGAAAGATCAATCTAATGGTTCTAAAAGGCAAAGGAACAAACTTAAGAACTCTACAACTGGTGGAGGAAATAAAGTATTGAAGACAACCAGATTTCTATCGTAGCAATATCTCTCATCCTTATTCAAAAATACTTTTTTGGTTGTACACACTAGGCTTTTTTTATGAAGAGGATGATGGTGAGGGTGTCCATTACAGCCTGCAGAAAGAAAGCAGATTTGAAACACAGCCCTGCGCTTGGCTTTGATTTCTTTTTCCAAAGGATGCATCTTTTGATTTCTTTATTTTGCTCCCCTCTCTGAACTCACTCTTTCTCTCCTTGTTCTAACCTTTTTCTTTCATTGTATAGATATGGATACATTTATTTTTACACAGTAGCTGTTGATCTAATTGTGTTACTGAGAGGTGAGAAGCTGAAGCAATGAGCAGTGCTAGGCTTGACCTCATTTCTTTTTAATTCTTTAGTTACAGTGTGAGTAAAATACCCTTAGAAGAGTATGGAGGGCACATGTGTGCACTTTCAGGATCTATTTGCACATTTGAAGGCAGCTTGTGGAGACCTCTGGTCTTGGCTGCCTCTTCTGCCCATCCCACTTCAGCTCTCCAACTTTGTGATTGTCCTGGTACAAGCAGTCTGTGGATCCCTTCACACACAGACAGGGAAATAATTGTGTTTAAAATAACTTTGCAGTTATTAAAAAATGCACAGCAGATGCACCTAAGAGCTGTGGATGATGCATTGGGACCAGAAGCCAAAGTAGGAGTCTCTTAAACTGTCTTTGCCACTGAGGAAGAGTATTTGTGGAGCTACACCCTGACACAGAGAAGCACACATACAAGCAGGCATACATATCCTTCATGCAATCAGGCAGGGACTGTTCAGTCATCTATCACTCCTTCTACTACACTCCACAAAACAGTTATCTGGGGGGAATCACTCTTTGGCAGGTAGGACCAGCCCTTCTGCTCTGCACATCTGAGCTGTGGCTGACTCTGCAGCATGGTGTGGTAGCAGGGAACAGCAGCAGTGAGGAAGGGCTATGGCAGGGAATCATCCAGGGTCCAAATACTGCCAGCCTAGGACTTCGGCTGCCTGGCGGGGGGCTGCCTGCAGGGAAAACTTCTTTTCCTACCCATCCTGCTTTGAGGCTTCTAGCAACTGAGGTGGTAAGGAGTAGAAGGACTTAACATGGCTAGCAGGGGAAAGAAAATCTTTGGCAAAGCATTCCTAGTATTTTTTTTTTTTTAAATGGGAATGTAAAGTGTTTGCTTCAGAAGGACTCTTTTATCTATGATATTTTATTTTTTTTTTCATTGAGGGCTCGCACTTCAGCGCCTATCCTTGGTACCTTTTCATTTGTTGTTTCCTATAAACTGGGACTTCCTCTTCTAAAACTACTAAGGTCAAGATAATATTTATCATATTGCCAGATACTGTTGCAGTGACATACGCAGTTTTGTTAAGAATAGTTTCCTGCATGGGGGAGGCAAAAGAGCTGAGATGACCTTTTCTGTTACTGCTGTTTGTTTGTTTGGGTTTTTTTTCCCTGGTGATTGTTGAATATTTTTACACTTAGCAGAGTTGTCTGGTTCCTAAAATAGTTTCTTCATGTAGAGAATGAAACCTTTGGCTTTTTTTTTTGTTTGTTTTATATTTTGTCTTTTTTTGTTTGTTTGTTTGTTTGTTTGTTTTTCCTGAAGGAGAATTAATAGAACATCTCACAAATTAAGACCAATTTAAGTTAGATTTGTGGCAGAGCTAGTAACAGCAGGAACCAAGTATCTGTGATCTTTAAGGTCATTTCAACCTAAACTGTTCTGTGATTCTGTGATCTATATTCCACCATAAAACAGAAAGAGAAGAACAGCAAAACCACTCAGCTTGTAAACAGTATCTTTTTTCAGTAAGCTTCCATGTATTCTCAGATCAGATGCAGTTTTGAAGCAGACTTTCATGCAGGCTGATGACAAGTGCTCACTAGGCAGAAGTAATATATCACCTTCGTACTTTGCTTTGGTCAGCTGAAGCATGTGTTGATAGCGACAGTTGTAAAATATATTCCCCTTTGTGGTTTATCTTTCATTTTCTTTTCATCAGCTTCACTGATGGAAAATCATATCTCATTTGAAATCCTCACAGTTCCTTAAATATACCCCTTGAAAACTGCCTGCTGATTGTGTTAATATAAAAGAAGTTTCTATCATTTCATCTGTTGATAAAGTGATTTTTAAAGTACTTTTCACTGTGATATCTCGATGCTGAACCTTGGTTTGAAAAATAACCAAAACTCCTTGGATCCTGGAAAGCGACAATGGTTTTGAATACTGTGAGACAGCATGATTTCGTGAGATTGACAAACAATCTCAAGTGAGTTACTTGAAAAATATTTAGAAAGGAGTTATTTCTGAGCATTTGATATTGAAAAATACTCATGTTTATAGGAACAAATTTTTCTGATTAGTGGGACTTATATCCCCAAACTATGAAATGCTGAAGGTGTGATATTTTTAGGTTATCACTGTGAACAAGGAAGGTGTGAAAAAAACCCAGCCTGACAGTAGTACTACTTTTGAAATTTTAACTGTTAGCTGCTTTCTCCCCTCTGTACCAACTCTATGTGATCAAAGATTTGAAACCAGAGACCTTGGCCATGTGTTTCAGAACAGTGGGACCTTGCTGATAGGTTAAAGAGGAGGTCTCTCAGCTACACTGAAAGAAAAAGAGGCTGAAATTCTTCCAGAGATGGGCCTAGTTAGTTGGTGGAGCATGATCACACATGGGGTACACCACAGAGTCTTTGTTCTGCTGAAGTTATCAGAAAAATCCCAGTGGATGCCAGTGGCCATTTGGGTTAAAAAGTCACTGAAATAACTGGCAGTGAAATTGAGTCTCAATGATGGCCACAGAGCATGTTGTTATTAATCTTGATTTATTACAAGTAATGCTTGACTTTTCAGAAAGATTAAAATCTGGTAAGTCTGAAGGGATAATAGCAAACTGGCTTGCATTTACCAAGAGTCAAACATTACCTACAAGATTTAATACTGCGTTCCAGTTAGCACTGCAAATTGAAGTAATTTCTTTGTAATGCTTAATTAAGTTTAAATATTCTTCAGGTTTTGAGAGACTATTCTCTCTGTTTTTTTATCTACCAATCTTCAGGCCAGGTAAATTTTTTCAAGAACAAACTATGATGCCAGCTAGCCACAAAACAGTACTTTTTGTATAGATGTTCATTATTGTTCTCTCTAGAAATTAAGCTTCCCAACTGTCAGTTATTTGCAAAATTAAAGCCACCTTTGAGAGTAGTTTGTAGCGTGTGACAGCAGTGACTGTGTAGAGTGAACGCATATGGACATGTATTTAAATGCATATACAAGTAGTTTCAGAGAAAAAGAGATCTGTTCTTTCTTGTTATCTATGCCTCTGTCATTATATCACCGAAGTTAGTCTTATGTTGTTAGAGATGAGGAAGTCTACCAGGAACGGTTAATTCCAGAAGAGGTTCTCAAGAGAAGTGTTTTAGTGGATTTATTGCACTATGTATGGTGTTTTACAGGTTTCAAAGGAAGCATCATGTTTAAATGCAGTGACTATATTCATGTGTCTTTGGAAATAGGGTGATAGGAAAGGAAGCTGTTGATAGGAAAATATTTTGCAGAAAAAAAAATCATCTTTGGTGGTCCTGAATTAGTGCATTGTGTTTGTTAGTACAAAAAGTCATGAGGTTGTTTCAAGTAAAACTGTATTTTGAATAATTTGTTTGGTATAGTAGTGATGAAGACTAAAAAAAGTATCCTCAGTCTGACCTGTGAGCAACTTCATAGTCAAGAAATGAATGGACCCAGTGCATTGAGTCGTTGTTTTGTATAAATGTGTTTTATAATTTCAGCACTTTTTGAAATAAAGTTCCAAAATTTTTTAAGTCCGTTTATGCATAGTTGGTTCTTCCAACTGCCCCCCATATTTTCTCATATTCTTTCAAGCAAATGAAATTTCATACCAAGATCCAGTAGAGAACAGTCTTATTTTATCTGACTCTAAAGTCTTTGTTTACTCATGAATTCTTAGCCTATGCTTTTGCTTCTGTTGCTTTAAATGGGAAAAGCTAGAAAAGTGGGACTAAACAAGATGATACTTCCCTGTTATTTTTTGTTTTTCAGAGGTGTAAGCAATAAAATACATTAAAATTGTAGACATTTTCTAACATTTGTGATAAGATGGAGAAATTGATATAATGTTACATAGAATTAATGGTTTCAGTGCTAGAAGGATGTAATTCATAAAGTTTACTGGAAGCAATTAAAACTTCGGTTCTGCAAGCAATAAAAAAAATCTGCCCTTAAGCTGATTTGTAATGAAACCTAAATTAATCATAAGAAAAGAAAATGATTTGCCACATTCTTAATGATTTTCCAATGCACTTATCTGGAAAAGAGGGGAGAGACACTTCTTATTTTTCTCAAAATCAAACTTAAGCTATGTGAGGAAATGCTGCTCCGGCACAGTTACAATGGAAATCCCAGAGCAGAATTTCAGTTCCTTAAAAGATAAATGAATTAAATAGGACACTGAAGTCTGGCATGGTTATTCCAAGCATTTTCTCCAGGACTATAATTCTTTCTCTCCAGGCATTAACTCCCACATCCCACTTTTGATCCAGGTAGAATGAAACCTTTTCCATTATTAGGAGAAGATTGTTGGTTGTCAGCATTATCATCATCTACAGATATTGAGGACTGTAAAAGCAAACAATGCCAAATCATGGCTACCAACCCTTGGTTAGACTAATACCCTTTTACCAGGAGTTTCTATAAGCAATAAATCAAGGAAATTGTTCTTCTCCAAAAAACAAATATACAATTTATTTATGAATTACTTTGGAGTTCAGTAGTGGTACAAGGAAGTCTGTTCTTAATGTTAAAAATTGAAATTAGTTTAAAAATTAACATACTGTTAAAAATAAGTAGTTGAACAGCTGATTTTTCTAGTGCACAGCTGTAAATAAAAGAAACGCCTAGCTATTGTTCATTCAGCAAAGACATTAGAGGTGCGCTGAAGTGACAATAAGAAAAGGATTTTTAGTGGCATTTTCTAAGTTTTACTTTTGACCAGAGAGACAAGGAGAAAAGTTAACAGCTGTTAACTGTTGAAAAGCAAAGGCCACTGAAGACAGGGCAGGGCAAGCAATACAGCAATCTTCTGGAAGTGGGGACAGGAGTTTAGGACATTTGCGTGGTTGAGCAGGGTACACTTGGGAGCTCAGCTTTTCGCCGTCCTCTCACCAGCAGCCAGCCTTTGACTCTCTGTTGGTGGCTACTCCTTAGGCCTCTAGAGAGACCTAGAGAAAATCTGCCCTTTCTCTGTCTTGTTTGCATATGGATCTCTGTGACAGTTGTGCAGGAAAGCAGAATTACCACAACTATCTGGTCCCCATCTGCCAAAAAATTTACTGTCTCCTGGTGGCCATCTGAAGGTCTGTGAATTACTTACGAGGCTTATCCAGATCTTCCCTCCTTTTCGTGCATTTCCTCAGGAGGTGCACAACTAATATGGAGGAGAGAGAAGAATTTTCCCTGTAGTAAGGAGGATTTCCTGGTTCAAGCTGTTAAAAAATGAGGGAATGGTATGGGGAAGCTGGCCTTTCCAGTAGGGAACTTAGGCAGCACAGTACTGCAGATTGGCCTTGTAGCCATTCAGCTCGTTCTGCTTACAGTGAAAGTTTTTGAAACTTTTTTTAATTTTTTGATATTTTTTCTACTTTCGCTCCTCAGGAACTGCAGTGTTGGGGTTTCATGGGAGATTGTACACCAGTAGCATTGGTTGTTCTGAGGTGGCTCTGTGATTCAGAGTTGTGGTATCTTATTCTGTACCTCTGAAAACGCGGTGGAGCCCAGGCCTCTATTTGAAAGGCTCTGGGCTCCGGGCTCCATAAGCTGACTCATCTGAGGACATGCACCGCTTGAATGCCAAAGTGAAGAGATGCAAATGAGTTGTCTTCCAGAAAGCTGTAGAACATTTAAAATATATTTCGTAGAAGCTGACCTGAAAGTAACTGAAATGGGAGAAACTTCTTTGTATATCGTCAGATCACAAGGAAAAGAAAAAATAAATGCAATACGCATTTCCTTAGGAAAAATGTGCATCAGGGTGTGGGCATAAGAAAGTAGGATCCAAGTTTTGATATTTGTTTTGGGAAATTTCAAAGGGTTTGGAGCCAAGAATTTTATTCAAAGTCAGGACATCCTGCAAAGATCTGCAAGGGGTAAGCAGATGGGTGTTCAGTGTGTTCCGTTTCCCACTTCCTTGAGCTTGGACCAGTTTTATGAGAATTAACATGTACCCAGAATGACAAGCCGTAAAAAGCTAGAGGGAAAGAAGATTAAGCGTATGTTAGAGAATTCTGGAGAGACGTATAGAGATGAGAAGGACGTTTTTCCTCTTACCTTGCTGTAGATGCTCTAAAATTAAACCTCTAACTCTGATCTGGTGATCCTAAATTCATTTTAGAACTGATGGAGAGAAATGAACAATTAATCTGACCATTATTAGACACCTTGTCTGGGTGAGCTGGATCACTCTTTGGAAATATGAGTTTCTTTCAATTGAATACAGAGTGCTCAAGCTGATTTGCTCATACCTGAATGTCTAGCATCATATTCCTATGTTAGACTGGGTGAATTTCACCTGGACTGTAGGAGGCAGGAAATGTTGATCCAGGCTTGATGAAGAAGCATATTTTATAATGGCAATCTTCTTCTAGTCCATTTGTAGTGACTGTATGACTCGCTGTAAGGACCAGTCAATATTTACCTGACTCATTCTGAAAGTCAATGAATCAAGGTAGAATCTTACTAATTTACTGAACTATTTTAGTTCACGTGCAGCACTATGACAGGCTGCCACACCAGGACTAGGCTATGGAGGCTGATCAGGGCTCTGAAGTGCCACACTCTCCTACTTATCTCATTCCTAAAGACTGTTTCATGAGCACACTTTGTGGCACCATGGGTTGTTTCCACTAAAGAGAAATTAAATTTCTACCTGGAGTTTTCTAGTTCCTGGGAAGCAGATTTTAACGAGATACTAAGATGTCTAACTCAGAGGTACCTCCAAGGAATTTTACGCAGTGTTCAGTGTTGCATCTGCATGAAAACTTAAATCCTAGCATTATTTTGGATGCTGTAGGAGACTCCCCTGACCTATACATGTATATATATATATACACACATGTATGTAATATAGTTCTAAAATTCCATCATTTACTTCAAAGTTAGTTTTTCTTTCTTCTGAGATTTAAGCATGTCAAATGGATTGTATATAGAGTGTGAGGTTATGCTATCCTGCCATAGAAGTTTATGGAGGTTTTCTGATTATATATTGCAAATACTGGGGTGCAATATGATCTTGATGATCTTGCTTGCTAGTTTGTCTTTTCAGGCTTCCTACTTCTCAGTCATCTGTATTTGTAGCACCTTCTGGGAAACATGGGGAAACAGAAGAGGTAGGCCTAGCAGTAAACAGTGTTTCCATGCATACATTTATCTGCTACCAAGGCATTTTACCAATCTCTGATTATATTCCTGGACTCTCCATCTCTCTCTGGCACACCTTATCTCCCCTCTCAAGGCCCTTCATTACCTACTACTAATGATATTATCTGTCACTCACTGTTAAGATCCACTTGGCCCAGGATGTTCAAATACATCTTCCATTTGTTAATTATCAAACAAGCAATTTTGGCTCTGTCCCTTAACCTAGGAAAGGCTTTTCTGTAAACTTCTTCAAAACTTCAAGAAAAGGTTTTTGTACAATGAAAATGCTGTCTGTACAAACTGCTCTTTCTCTGTGAACTGTAAATTCCTGTCTGTGCCACAGAAGAGCAAACTCTGTGGACTTGTTCAACATTTCATTCAGAATTTTTTTTTCATTTTGTGTCTAGTTAATTGCCACCTTATCATTATGAATATGACAATCAGTATAAGATTTACCTTCTCAGTGCGCCCTTTTGCTTTTTTGGTTTATTTTTTAGAAAGTATTTTTTTTTTTATCTACCTCACTGATGTTTCTCCCATTTAAGCCTTAATATCTTCATTCTCCATATCTTCTAATCTTTCTGTAGCTCTAGAGGATTGGGGAGAGGGGAGTTTTCTGTACTCTCTGTTGCTCCACTTGACTTTGAGAACTAAACACAGTGTTCCAGTTAAGGCTGTACTGATTCATGTACAAGCCTTATAATCATACATATAGTATTTTCTGTTCAGTACCTTATACATCCCAGCATTGTTCTGTGGATTTGCAGGGTGAGCAGAAATCTTCACTGAGCTCTTCTGCAAGGTGTCCATGGTCTTCTCCCACAAATCATTTTACTTGTTATCATTTCTTCCTATTGACTTGCCTAAAATTAAGAGTTCCTGTCCTCTGAGGCATAGAAGCACCCCCCTCTTTCCCATGCTTTTTCTTTTCTTCCTCCTTCTGTGCTATTTAAAGATATGTGTTGCTATATTGCCACCTAAACTATTTTAAACCTCTGAGGTTTTCTTAATGTTGTGGTTAAAATGTTCAGTGTGATCACTCTCTAATTCTGTGTCTTTTTGATTACCTTTGTCACTTTTATAAAAAAAGCACCCTTTCAGAAGATTACTGTGACAATGTTATTTTATGCTATGATAACTCCATGGAGGAAATTGAAATTAATTGTATTGTGTCACTGTTAATTACTGGCTTGGCTGTAGTTACTTAAACCAATTCTAGCATGTTTTAGAGGAGAACCCTGAGAATAGCTCTGAGTCCTGCACACCGTTAAAGAAGCTGTTCTGAGAAGCCACAATTTTAGGTATTAAGTGCATGTGACATATTTTGCATGTGGAGATGAAATATGTTATAATCACTTGATATTTGAAACTGTTTCTGTTATATCCCTAAAGTTTGCATCTGACTCTTTTGCTTTGTCAACTGGCTTTTGAAATACCAGTACTATGTTGTATATTTATAACTCAAGATTTGTATTCATTCACACTCTGTTGAAAATATATCTGATTTCTTACAATTTCTTTTTTTCAGATATAATACTGCTTACCTCCATTACAAAAACTCTGTGTTTCCTGGGTATTTATTTTCACTTACAGCATTTTTGTGTTTCTGTGGATTCTTACATCATTACCAAGCAGACTAAATCACCTGGTTTTGTTTCTCAGATCCTCCTGTTGCTTGCTGACATTTTTTTTTTTTTTTTTAATGGATGCTGCAACTATTGAATAAAACCCCTGCTGTTTCACAGTGTGATACTTTTCAGATTTTATGCCAGATGTTCTGCTGTCATACTTTCAGTATACATTATGATTCCCCCCCCCCCCCATCCTTATCCAGATGCAAAGTTGCGTGTAATGTGAGGAAAGATACTGAATTTGGAAGGCATGTAATAATAAAGCATTAAAGTTTTTTAAAAAGATAGAAAGTAATGTCTGAGCTGGAGAATACTGCCTCTGGAACAAAATAAATCCCAATAGAATCATAGAATCATTTACGTTAGAAAAGACCTTTAAGATCAAGTCCAACCATAAACTTTATGCCAAGTCCACCACCAAACTATTTTCCCAGGCTCCATGTCTTTTAAATACCTCCCGGGATGGTGATTCCACTACTTCCCTGGGAAGCCTGTTCCAGTATTTAATAAACCTTTAGTGAAGAAATTTATCCTAACACCCAACCTAAACTTCCTTGGTGTAACTTGAGGCCATTTCCTCTTGTCCTATCGCTTGTTACCTGGGAGAAGAGACCAGCCCCGCCTCACTACAAACTCCTTTCAAGTAGTTGCAGAGAGGGGTAAGGTTCCCCCTGAGCCTCCTTTTCTCCAGACTAAACAAACCCAGTTCCCTCAGCTGCTCCTCATCACAGTTGTGCTCCTGACAGTGCTCCTGAAACTGTGCTCAGTTTCATTGCTCTTCTTTGGACATACTCCAGCAACTCAGTATCTTTCCTGAAGTGAGAGGTCCAAAACTTCACACAGGATTTGAGATGTGGCCTCATCAGTGCTGAGTACAGAGGAAAAATAACATCCTTAGTCCAGCTGACCACACTATTTTTCATACAATATAGGACACTACTGGCCTTCTTGGCCACCTGGGCATGCTGTCTGTTCATATTCGGCAGCTGTCAGCCAACACCCAGGTCCTTTTCCATTGGGCAGCTTTCCAACCACTATTCCCCAAGCCTGTAGCCTTGCATGGGGCTGTTGTGACTCAGGTGCAGGTCCTGGACTTTGACTTGTTCAGTCTCATATAACTGACCTTGGCTGGTTGATCCAGCCTGTCCCAGTCCCTCTGTAAAGCCTTTCTACCTTCAAGCAGATCATGACTCCTGCCCAGCGTGGTGTCATCTGTGAATTTACTGAGGTGCACTCGATCACCTCACCTATACAATTGATAAATATTTTAAACGGAACTGGTCCCAGTACCGAGCCCTGGGGAACACCGCTTGTGACTGGCCACCACCTGGATTTAACTCCATTCTTCACCACACTTTGGGCCCAGCCATGCAGCCAATTTTTTACCCAGTGAAGAGTACACCCATCCAAGCCACGAGCAGCCTGTTTCTCCAGGGGAATGCTTTGAGAAATGGTGTCAAAAGTTTTACTAAAGCGTAGTAGACAACATCCACAGTCTTTCCCTCATGAGGGAACTTCTCATGTGAGCACTTCTGCCAGCTTGTTCAGTACCCTTAGGCAGATCCCATCAGGCCACATACATCTGTGTGTGTCTAAGTGGTGTAGCAGGTAGTTGACCGTTTTTCCCTGGCTTATGGGGACTTCACCCTGCTCCCCATCCCTGTCTTCCAGCTCAGGAGCTGGGTACCTGCATAGCAACTGGTCTTCCTATTACAGGCCAAGACAAAGGCATTAAGTGCCTCAGCCTTTTCCTCATTTGTACTTAGAAGTATTGGCTTTTGGGGGATCAAGGACTAAATATCATAACCTAAATATGCTCATTATAAGTAAAAGCAGAAAATTCCAATAAGATGTTGTCAGGTAAAATCTATGCTTGACAGAGCTAGAAGCAGTAGGATCTTTTATTTGCCTTTTTAATAGATTAAGAATGAAAGAAATGTTGGCAAAAGTGTCAGTCCAATATGGAATGGAAAATACAAAATTGTTAGTATGACTCAGGAGAAATAAAACTGTTCAAGAAATATTTATTTTCTGTATTTGGAAAACAATAGGATAATGTATTCCTATTGCATGAGAATAATTTAGTCATTCTGATCCTGGTTCATAAACAATTAGGATGTTAAACAACATCCGCTAGGGATAAGCAATTATAAATCAACAAAACTTGTAAGTAGCTGATTGGGAAGATATCTGCCACCCTAGTGCTAACTTTTAATAAATATCAGAAAAATATTACAATCTGAGAAAACCATCACTAGGCAACATTGCTCCAGCATTAGTGAAAGATAGTTTGTCTGATATGGATAACCACAAATTGACATCAGTCCTGGGCAAAATAACTGAAAAGTTGATATTGGATGTAATTATTAATGTCTCAAAGGGTAGGAAGTAAATTAATGTCAGTCAACATAGTCTTAAGGAAAACTAAATTCATCCAACAACTTTAATTTCATTTGAAGGGATTACAAATGAGATTGAAAGACTGAAAGAAAACTGTAGGTAAAATCCAGTTTCATAAAACTACTGATTTATTTCTATATGTCATTCTAGTTTTGGGGATTTTAAGACCTGAGAAGTTGCTTGCTTTTTTTTTTTTCATAAACTGCCAAGATTAAATTTAAAAGTCATTACTGATTTAAAACAAACAAAAAGAATGATATCATTACTGGAGAGCTGCATCTTCTAGGAAGAGCATTCACAGGGCATGACTTGGATTATTTGGGAAGGTGTGTCTCCTCAAGTTATTGCACACTGGAATGAGGGACAGAGACCATATTTACAAAAAGGAAGTCTGTGTGCAAGAAAGCAGCAACTTTCAGCAAGACTTAGGAATTATGGTGGGTGAACACCTCAACATGGGTACCAGGATGAGACTTTGCCAGAAAGACTGTATTCAGTCTTTGAGCATGTTAGTGTAACTAACTGTTGTTGGTAAACCAGAATAGCTGTTACCATAGCAGAGCGTATACAGTTCTGATGCCACTGTTTTCTTAAGAGACTTGAGCAGAAGGAAAAAATGCAAGGGGAAAACAGAAAAAGATTTTAAGGTTGTAGAAGATGCCTTTTAGAATGATACTTGGCGAGCTAAAGCTTCTGTAATGTCCCTTGATTATAGTCTACAAGAGCTAAAAGAAAATGTCAGAAATTAAGTTCTTTACTTTAGCCAGAGAAGGGATTACAGAAACTAATGTCTGGTAGCTGGAACTTTACAAACTCAAATCAGAAACTAAGCATCAGCTTTTGGATGGTGAAAGTGACTGATAGTTACTTGAGCAAATAGTCACTGGAGCAAATTATTGAGAACTATATTCTCTATCCTTACGTCTTCAAATCTAGAAATATTATCTTCCTGGAAATCATGCTTACGTTATACCCAAATTACTTGGTTTAGTAGGTCTTTTAAATTGCAGTTCTCCTTGAGTTACCAGACACTGCTTAGGGCACAGGCAAAGGATTGCTTTATCTTTGTCCATACCAAACAAAGTGTCTGCATGCTGCCTTCATAGCTAATGCTGTGAATAATCTCTCTAGTTAGGTTTTTTGGTTTGCTCTGGTTTGGTTTGGGTTTTTCTGCTGGGACAGTACCCTGTTATAAAAATGGATGCTTTGCCATAGTTTTAAAATTATTTAAAGTAAGGAGTTGATAAAAGTACCACAGGTATTTCCCTCTTGTACACTCTGCCTGCAGCCTGCCTCCCTTTCTGTCATTCCCCTATTCCATTTGGACATAACCTCGGTGCATACCCTACACTCTCTTTCGGGAACACAAATTTACTAGGAGACATTCTGCACAAACCCCATAAAACAAACCTGATTTGATTTATTGAAATCTAAGTTTTTGCTTCAAATTAGAGTTTTGACTGAAGAATCCAGAAGGGAATTTTAAAGAAAATTCTAAGTGATTTTATGGTTCCTTATAGTTTGTTTTCTTTTTTTTTTCCAAGACTTGATAAACTCCTGTATTTTTGGCTGGTCTGTCTACCCCCACTCATAACTGAAAAGCCAGCCTAGAAATAAAAGTAGGGGGTTTTTGGCCTGAAAGAAGCCTACTTTATTAAATTCAGCATGTTTATTGCCTTTTCATCTTGTTTGATACGTCTTACAGGGTTTTTGAGTAACATTTTCCTATAAGCTTGTTGACAGAGCTCTATAAGCTTTATCACATTTCCTCTGACCTCACTCCTTAGAACATATCTGTATTTAATAAGTCATCTTTGAGATTTCATATCATAGAAAGTTGATAAAGGACTTGTCAGATAACCATTTTTCTGCAGTCATTTCTAGGAAAAACAAGCCCATCTAGGCTCCTTTCACATTTATCTGCTGGGTAAATGAACCTATTCATCACTTTAAACTACAACACTCATATCCAGGAAGCTTTTTGTCTAAAATTATTTAAATCAGTTTAGATTGTGTTATCACAAAGAATCAAATTAAAAGCACAACATCATTAAACTTGTGGAAACAGAGGCATGTGCGTACATGCACTTTTTTTTAAGGTCTTCATTAGAGTATCAGACTGAGGATATACCTGTTCTTATTTGGTGGGTTCTCTGTTATATAATTCTTTTTCCATCTTTTACCCAACTGCTAGAGGGAGACAAATGCCTTAGTAGGCAACTTCTATTTTTTTTTTTTTTTTTTTCCCCTAAATGCCTTCATTTTGGTAGGGAGGAAGCATCTGCACAGTACTGTAATTTCTTCCCACTAATGTTCGCTCTGACGAGAAACACAGAGGAGAAAATCAGTCCTTGCTATAGACAGATTTAGGGGGTGGTATTTGCTTGACTAAAAGCCTCCTCGCTCCACTTTTTAAAGCTCCATAGTGATAGCATTTGCCAGGAATGTAGCCTGTGTCTAAGTGACATTGCCACTTGCATGAAAAGTGATTAATGACAACTCATACTATTTGCATTTTGTTATGCAGGCAGGCTCATGTTGCAACAGCTTTTGTAACTACTGTCTATCTGTCACCAATGAATGTTTAGACAGGCCTGATCACATTAAAATTGAGTCATTTTATTTGGTGCCTTAATTCCTTGAAAATTGAATTAAGTTGATACAACACGAAAGATGGTCAGCTGCTTAGATACTTTCAGTGGGAAATACAAAAGAAGCTCTATGGCCAATAAGAAGATGGTATTCTGAAATTTAAGAAAGATTGTGATCGCCAAAATCTGAAAACAAGGGTTAGTTTTTCAAGAGTACACGTCATTATGGCTTGTGATAAGTTTATGCATCTCCCATTTTCCCTTAAGCAAGGGGTGTGTTCAAGAAACAAAAACCCTTTTGACAGTAGCCTTGGATGGTCTATAGATCATGTGCCTTTGATCTGAGGCCTTCTCTTCTGTAAGGATTATATGTAGATCACAGATACCTGCTTCCCTCTAGGAAGAAATCTTGAAGCAGATTTGATCAAAAACCTACCTTGCCATTCAATGTACCCAAAATGAAGAATTTAAGGTATGTGCTACAAAATCATGGGGGAATTTAGGTTGGAAAAGATTTCTGAAGTTTGTCTAGTTCAGCTTCTGCTCAGTGTGGGCCCAACTAAATGAGGTTACTCAGGGTCAAGTGTTGAATGTTTCCAAGGGTGCCAGTAACCAATCTGGCCAACCTGGTTCAACGTTTTAACTCCTCCTGTGCAGCAGAAAACAAATGAAGACATTTAACAGAAAAGCTTTTCTTTCACATGGTTTGGCATTCCAGAGCCGCTTTTTCTAAGGTCCTACGTCTGCAGCCTCAGTGAATGGTAGGAAATGAAAGGAGTTTTCCATCTTGCTTTTCCACTATCAGAACAATGTGTTCCTGTTTGTTTGCTCATAGATAAAGCATACACTAGAGTAGCAGAAGTCCAGACAATGCCTCACTTTACCTCCTTCCTGTTAGTTGAGTCATCTATACATCGGAAGACCAGACCCATTATAGTTTTGTCTGTCATTTTGTAAAAGGCACAATTTTGTATGTTTCTGTGATCCTCTGGAAGGATTTTCAGCTGTCTTGTTTTTGGTTTGGATAATGTCTGATCAAAGGGGACAGGGTTAAGGTTGATGCAGGAGAAACATTCTTTAAGTTAATTGCATGATTACTGAGGAGAGCATCACTTAAGAAAGATGTTAAAGGAAAAAATGAGTTGTACTTGGCAAATCAAAGAGTTTTACAATAATCGGTGCAACAGCAGCACAGCCACACATATATTTGATCATTCCTTGAAACAAACTAAGGTAGAATTATACTGATTCGAGATGGAATTAAACAAATGTAAGTCACCTTCTTGAAAAGGAGTGAAGAAGGAAGGAACAAATACCCTGGCTTTGGAAAGGGCAACATATGACACAGAAAGGTCTTTTTTTTCAGTGTGCTATGCTAAGGAAATGGCAGCATGTTGCTTGTTTATTAACAACACAAAGGTCACATACTGTTCCTTCTGCTGTCAGCTCTATGTTGTCTGCTGACTTTCTTAGAAAATTCCTAGGGACTACATTAAGAAGATGAAGGTCATGTTGTAAGTTCATGTCAAAAAGATAATGCTGTCTGCTTCAAGATGTTACTTAGGAAATTATAGGCAGAATGAGCACATCTTATAATTTGATTGCTAGTGATATATGTCATGGATCACAAGGTCAAAGGCATTGGAGTGCACTTGTTCCAACTTTAACACATTTTGCCGGTATTTCTATTTTAACATTCATGAGTAACATGCAAAGACTGTGGTTGGTGTAGAATGAATTCAGCAAGGTTAGAAGTTGCTTTTCAGTCACCTAGTCCCACACAAAGGTCTACAAAAGTCCTGTACTCCCTCCACAGTAGCACTCCACTTTCAGTGCTAACTTCCTTATGTGAAGCCTGAAAGAGGAGGCATGTGGGACCTTGTTGCATGTGAGGTCAATCAGTAAAGACCTTTATTTATTTTCTTTATTTTTTTTTCTCCTGGGAACAATTTGGGGCATTTGGTGCCCTCTGTAGATTAATATTATTCTGTTACTGGTTTATTTTTTTTTTTTCCACTGTTAAAAATATGTCAGAAGATCAAAGATAAAACATTTTTAAACAAACTGGAATGTTAGAAGAAAGGAAGTCTTGAAAGGAGAAAAAGATTTGAAAGATTGTGACCACTCAGCTTTGGAAAGAGATGGATAGTAAAGAAAAAAAAGGGTTGTAAAAGGTAAATTAAATCTCTGATTTCTCAGAGATTTAGGAGCAAGCAAACTAAAGTACAGCTAGATGAAACATTAAATATCTTTACTGCAAGAAATGCCTATAGATTTACAGTGCCAGTGGATATCAGTGAAGAAGAGGGTTAGGGTTAAAATGTTCATGTGGAGTATAAAGCATTAGACATACAACAGGGATTAAAAAGAAGCACCAATTATTGGAATGATTCCTCAGCCATGGCCATTGGATTGTCTTCAGTGCTGTGACACCAGCCTACGCACTGATGATCTACCTCTGGGACTCTGAAAAATTCAGCATCTCAACATTTTGAGATATAACCCAAACTGTAATTATTACTGGGGGATTAGGAAGATTCCTCCCCCCCCACCCCACCCCCCCAAACCCAGTAACTTAATAATTGCCTATTTTAGGATTTCTTTTGTCTTCCTCTGAAGAGATATGAGGATACTGCTGTGAGATTACTGGACTAGCTCGGCCACCATGCAGGCCCAGCTTACTGTTCTTCGGCTATGTTGGAGTACAAGCTCTGTGTATTTCAAATGGAGCTTGAGCCTGTTTAGTAGTGCAGTGTGATAATTACAGTGTCACCACGATGCTCCTGAAATAGGAATTAAAATTCTGCAGACTCTCACAGCAGCTTTCATAGGACCAGATGCTTCAGCTCAATCTGTGTTGACTCAGCTCAAGTGAAAACTGCTTGAAGTTTTTGCAGTTAAGGGAGAAGTTGCTGTCTCCAGAAGGAAAAAAAAAAAAAAAAGAAAGAAAAAACAAACCAAACCCCAGTTTATTTTTAACCTTCTTTTACTGATTTAAGAAGCTACTATTTTATTTTATGAAACAAGTTTTTTGAAAAAAAATGTTTTTTTCTTTGTGAAAATTTAAACCTTAAACTGACTTTTTAATCACTAAAATGGACAGTGAAAAAAAAAGTTTTTATTTATTTTTTAATAGGTTGAGACATTCTTTACAGTTATGTAAATATTTATCTTTTTACTTTGATCAGAATCCACCTGCAGAATCATAAAAATCAGGTTAGAGTCCTTTCTAGTTTCCAGCTCTATCAGTAAGGTCTGTGTACATTCCCTCATCTGTGGAGCTCCATCAGCTGGAGTGCCGTCTGTCAGAGTCCAGCAAAAGCAATTTTAAAATCAGGTGTGACTTTAATGGTTCAGGCTTTACCTCATTTCATGGTGGATAGCATTATCCGAGTGAGAAACCTAAGAAGATATTTGTTACTGTAAATTCATTTATGTTAAAATAAAGATATTAATACTTACAAAATTTCATACAGTGCTTTTTGGAAGGGGAGATTTGTTTGAAAGAAGGGATCATGACTTCACTGTCAAGTGTTATTAAAATGTAAATCATTGATTCCTTAGAAAGAACCAACATGATTTCTTCAATGACGAATCACTCTGAAATATGTATATGTATGACCAATACTCTGGAAAACTTCTTTTTTTTTTCCCCCTTTGCTACTGTTTTGAGTTAGTAAAAACTGGAATAGTCCTTATACGATAAGTCATTGCAGCTTCCTGACAGTTCAGACAATTTCTGTAGCGTTCTGTCATCCAAATGACTTGATATATTTGATATGAATAGAGATGGGAACATTTTGTAAGTTATAACCACAAGATAATTTATTCATACAGGGAAGGCATTGTATTTGATAGCTGATAAATTTCATTGTGTTTTCATGATAAAAGCAAAAAAAGGGTGTGTGGATTGCAGCTGTTCGCTTAATAGTGTTACTGATGACTAAGGAAAGAATGGATCTTTCTGTGAGTTATATAATCAGTTTTAAAGCTCTCCACATTCTGCCTGTGACAGTTTATTAAAAAAAAAAGGATAAAACAAGAACCCAAGGAATAGAGATATTTTCCTTTTTTAAAACACTTAGCTGTTCTAGCTGAATGTAACAGCCAGATAAAGATCAGGTATGACTTACTTGTACAGTAACTCTAGGAATATTTTTAAAAGAAAGCCTGAATCTCTTCTGTATTTAAAGAAACTGAATACTAATGTTTATTTAGGCTTGGAGATTCTCATTTAGGAAACTATGAAGGGAAAGGATGAACATTTAGCTCACTCTAATTGGGAATTTGCTTGGAATGATAATAATTATTAACAATTGACGGAAGGAGCCCTTTTCTCCATGCACCAGAGTTCAGTGCTTCCTAAAATGGAGCTTTGACTTAAGTAGCCATAGCCTAAGTAAACACATAGCCCACAGAGAATTTGGGTTGCTTGCCCACATAGCCTGGGACTGATTATTGGTTCAGCCAAATTCTAAGTGTATGCTTATTCTCTGTTTTATTGAAGGCCTTTTATATACGTAATATTTATACCTACTTAGATTCTCTTTAAAATGGGGGGATGTATAGAAGCCATGACAGAAAAAGCCCAGAAAGAAGAAAAGCGGTGAGTCCATAAAGAAAACATATCCCCCTCTTGCAAAAAGTACCACAAAATAAAAAAAAAAAATCAACAAAACCAAACCAACCAATAATAACAAAACACCACCACCACCAAAAAAAAACCCAGAAAACCACAAACCAAAACAAACCCAAAACCAACCAAACAAAAAAAAAAAAGGAAAATATTTCAGATATTTCAAAAGATGTGGACTTTTGTGGTTTTTCTAAGCAAACACAATAACAGAGTAGAATTAAAACCTTTTATAGTCTAAGCCCACAAGTTTCTTGTAATCTCCAGGGAGGTTGAAGGTGTGTTTGTTTGCATCACTGGTTTTCTTCTTTGGACCCTGGAGAACGTAAAGGCAAAGAGCCGAAATTGGCATTAAGGTGGTAATGAGAGAGTTCTGCTTTTATTCCATTGCATGGGAACAGAGTCTGTAACAAACCAACCCAAAACCAGAATAAAAGAAATAACGAAGAAAATAATACAGCTGTTTGATTACTACTGGGAACAATTTTGACAGACATAGGTGGAAGAATCCTACCACAACTAAAGTGGTTTCTGTCCTTGGTCTGACGTTTGCCTTCATCCTGTGACCAGGCATGTAACACCACAGAGAGCCTGCCTTCTTCCTCTGCCTGCTTTTTTTTTCACTCTTTCTTTTGTCTTAACCAAGTCACATGAAATTTTGAGATATTGGCTACCTCAGGTGTAGAATGGAATCATTATTCCCGACATCTGGTAAAGCACATGAGCTCCTTCCACAAAAGGCACTGGTTAAGTAAAGTAGAAAGTGTCAGCATTGTATTGTTGAAACATCTGTTAGGTTATTTTCCACCAGGCCTTCTATTTTTCTCTGTGTTTTCTAAAATGATTTTCACTTTTCTTTCTTCACAGGATGTTTTAACCTCCTACGGTCATTTTGTATTTTCTGTGATACCTCAATGACTTCACATATTTAGAAAAATAATATTTCTTCTGTGTCAAAAACCTGTGTTGATAAAACCAAAATTTAAAACCAGCAGGATCTATTAGCTTTTCAAAGGTCAGTCTTGGACAGTAATCAGTGAAGACTGGCTGGGTTATACAGCTCTATGTGTATAAGATGGTGATGTGTATGTGGCAGGGAGAAAGGTGAGAGACAAAGGATTTAGAATTATAATTTTATGATGGCTTGACAAGGGACATTAAAAAGGGTAGAAGCCCAGTTTGGAAATAAATTGATCCTGGGAAAACACCTACTGATCTGTTCAGATAGCATTTCTCAAACTGTTCTTCCCGTAATTTTCATTATCTTAGAGGATATTTTGAAAGATTCAAAACCTGGTGATGAAACAAGGCAGTTTCATCAAAAAAAAACAGCCAATCAACAATGCTGATGAAACAATCAACAGAGTAATTCTATTGCAGTGATCTAAAATACTCGTGGAAAAATAACTTAGGAAAACATGACTGGGAACCACAATGCAAGCTGAAAGTTTTACACTGCGTCCAAGTTCAGTAAGCAAGTTGTTGCAGCCAGGGGCTCCAGCAGTCCTATCTCGGTGCACTTGCAAGCTTAGCTTCTTCTTGGTTCTGCATCCCAAGCACAGGAAAATTCCTGCTGGGTTGGTAACTTCAGTGCACAGCACATCTGCTCTGCCTGACCATATGTGATGGGTCCAACAGCCAAGTTGTCACTTCTGTTTTGTAGCTGAGCAGTGCATATTTGTTCATGCACTCCAAAGCACCATGAGACAACTAGTGCAGTATTTTTTGAGCTATTAACCTCTATATGAATAAAGTAGCATAGTAGGTAAAATTGTTTGCTTCAAGATTACCCAGCATAAAGTTAGATAGTTTTAATTTTGCAATTATGGAATAAGTACATTAAACTTCATGTTCTTTATATGAAAACACTTTGGACTTACAGGGAAAAAAGAAATGGAATAAATAAATAACATTCTAATGGCCTTTACTTCTTCTGTGGTCTGCATGCAGATAACACTAAGATTACAGTTTTGAACAAAGCAGCTATTAATAAATATTAAAATTTGTCCCATTAATCTTAATTATTGAAACTGTTAAAAGACTGGTGCTTTTTCAAGTAGAATGTCAAATGGCTACCACATCATTTATTATCTTCTGAGGCAACAGGGAATGAGATTTGAAGCAGCTATTAGTTCATGTATTGCAATTTTCGGTTGGCTGACAAGACATTAGAAGACAAGTAACAATCTTGATCTCTCGTCTGACTGCCTTGCATATCATACCATTATGGGGGACTGTATCTAGGCCATCTGTGCAACAATAATTGCATTTTTAATAAAAAGATTGTAAAATGGCATGTTTTGCTCCTGGAATGAATTTTAATGTAGGCCATTACCTACTGTGATGAAGCTGTGTTGATGTGCAAGCCAGAGCAAGGCTGTAAGTAAAGATCCTTTTCTCTCTACAAAAGCAGGGTGTTAAGACATCCCCAAGTGGGGGTAGAATAGAAGAAATCAGTAAAAACTGTTGTTTTGGGCATCAGTATCACTGGAAGGAGTGTAAAGGGGAGAAAAGTATGACTTGCAATAATCTCTGGTATTCCCACCTTGGTCACACAACACTAGTAGAAGAAGACAGCCCCATCATACATACTGTTGCTGCAAGGGTAGCAGGATCTATCATGCTTGTCTTCTGGAAACACAAGGTCATTGCCTGCATTTCAGTAGGGAATTGCTGTATTATTACTGTATTATTGAAATAATACTGACTTCTATTTTAAAAACCCCAGAAAATGAGATTTGTATTTCTTCTTTTGCCAGATTATTCTATGGTTGAATGCAGGGTGCTTTTTCTGTAAATATGCATAAATGCGCTTCTTGCTGATTTAATACTAACATCTAGATTTTTTTTTTTTTTCCACTGTGCATTAAAATACCTCTTTCCTCCCAGGTGGCTTTAGTAGTCTTCAGTGCCTTACTCTGGAGAAGAAACAGTTGTATAATAAATGAATCTCACCTGTTTTCACACTAAACCACTTTGTGCTCCCTCTTATCCTCTTTGTCTGATTTAGCATTGCTCTTTAGGTAACATGGTGCCACTAATTTAATCTGATGATTCAAAGGTAGTCACACTCAAGTGCTAAGGAAAGGAGTGCACCAGTTGCTAAAGAAGGTGTTTTAAAAGCATGAGAAAAGAGTCAGCCATCAAAAAACCTGAAAGACATAATCTTTGACTTTACTAAGTTGAAATTCAGTATCAGTAAACACCTTTCTTGCATAAAAGAGTTCAAATCCACTGAAACATATGCAGCCATTTTGCCTACATTCTGAATATTAGCTTTCCCTAATAAATCTTTTCAGTTTTATTTTTGGAGCAGTCAGTGGTGCTTATCTTCCACTGTCAAGTAAACTTCAAGTATCTAGGACTTGCATACTTAATTTTCAATCATGGGACATATACTTCAGCACCTAGTACTGGTAGGGTTTGAATACCACAGATAAAAGTGATATGATCAAGTCAATTTACTCAAGTGGTATTTTTTGATTTCCTTCAAAATCCAGGAGAGGCTGAGTTAAAAGTTGAGTGCACCTTCTTTTTCTTCAGTAAAGGTACAAGATTGCTTACATCTCCTTTCTTTTAATCATCCTTACTAACAATTCAAACATTATAGAATGATTTTTTTCCTATAGGCAATCTGTAGATACTATTTAATAGTGTCACTCTTTGATGAGGGGCAACAACACTAAAGGTATGATGTTTTTCAAATTGTTTATTCTTTTTTATTTTCTTAAAAAAAGCTTTCTCTTTTGGAATAAACAGTTTCTGGCTTCTTCCTCTTAATTCACAAACTTCCTTGCATTGTATGTGTCTTATGCAAACTCACGTTTCCATTTCTTTTCTTTATCTGATATTTAGTGAAGGTGAACTTAGTTAAAATTACAAAATGCGTATTTTGGAGCTTAATCTTTAGGGAGGTATTTTGCCTTGTACCTTCGCCAGCTCCGCAGCAGATATTATCACCAGAACCAGATTGAAAAGGTACTGTATGGACCTCCTAGAGAAAAAAAGTCCATGGTCCTTTCTTGCCCTTCCAGAGTGGGAGGGATGAGATCCTTAGCAATTATAAACAGCATAATTCATTCTATAACTGTAAACAGTCTAAAATGATGCTGAGGTCCATTTTAGCATTTAGAGAACAGAAAACATGTAGGTGCCATAAATACAAGAGCATATGCTAGTCCTTTGGAGATTGAGTCTGTTTTATCTGAGATAACAGTAACTGTGTATGTGCCATTTAGTTGACCTGGGTATGTGCAGAAAATCTGACACACAAAAAAACTGTATCAGATGTACCACATCCAAATGCACATTCTCTCCTCAGTGCTTAGGCAGGTATCCCAGGAAGGGAAGATTTTATGCATATGCACTTTGAAGCAGATCTATATTTATGTAGTAGACACTTACTTATGGTTTTCTGAACATGTGGCAATGTGGACAAGGCTCCTGCTACTATACTGACCAACCAGGTAAACACTCAAACTCCTCTCATAAACTCCTTTGGGTACTGCATTAGTGTAATTTCTAGGTGAACAGAGACGTGTGCAAAGGAGGAAATGTGTGTGTTTCACAGCACAGTGCTTGATGCATTGAGATGGACAGAAAGTTATCTATTTTGCATAAGATCTGGCAGGCAGCAATACCACTGAAATAATAATTCATATGGCAGGTCAAGAAATATAGTTTGCTGCAAATAAATAGGTAAATCCATAATTGGCTTCAGCTCTGTTTTGATGATATCACAACTTCAGAATCATCTTCAAACTGAAAATCAAACATTTTCAAGAACTCTGTTGCAACAGAATTGTTTTATCTCATTTCCCTAAGTTAGTCATTCCAGGAAATCTAAAGTCAGACCATAACTGGTATGCCTTGGTTATAGATATACAAAACTACGCTTTTACTGTCACATGCTCAGGCCAAAGATAACACTGATCTGGTGAATGTGTGAATCTCTGTTGATCTCAGAAATTTTATCAGAAGTATCTCTGTTAATCTCAGAAGTATTTTATCTGAAACATTGCTGGGATAGATTATCACTGTTGCTGGGGTGGTTTATGCATGCCTACCTATACTGTATCACCTGCACTGAAGTTACTGCTGTAGCTGACAGTACTATTGTCACTTTCTTCAGAAAAGAACTTCATATTTTTCTTAAAGCTTTTTTCCTAAAATAACAAATAATCATTATTCTAGTCAACCTCTAATAGAAAGATCTTCAGCTGTAGTTTTATTAATTATTCAAAGCCTTTTGATGCCTATGTTCAATAGAAAAGTGGTATAACGGGGCCAGTTCCATGTTTTTTCATGTCACTAGCTTGGTGCTTTATATTTAGAAGTACATTAGAATATTAAATAATAAATTTTGAGTAAACATGTAAATAACGATTTTGCTCTTGTGGGGTATATAATATTTCTTAATTTGCTTTGTGTGATTTCGAAATCTGAAAGCTTAGCAATGACATCAAAATGTTTTAAGAAATGGCTTCAAACAAGCCTATGTGGATTGTAAAAGCCAAATATATCAGGTGTTGCATAAGAAATTATAGAGAGTTTAAAAATCAAACTGCTCAGAAGTTGTGATTTTCCTCTCATTTTACAAAATCCCAAGAAAAATGAGTGCTTATTGGTTTCCTGAAGTAGCCTGTCCATAGATGGACATTGTGCAGAATAGGTAAAAAAGAAATGCAAGACGAGCGCTCCTGAAATTTCAAATTATTTTCTTTTGTCTATTGCGTATAGCAATAGTAAGGGAGCCCCTTGACACATTTATTTGCTCTTTCACAGTGAAACACCCTAAATTCCAGTGTAATAAAGATGAAATCTTGGTGAATCTTGTGTGGGTTTGCTCTACAGCTTCAAAAGAATGTAGGGAGTAGAAGTGGGATCCATTTTATTTAATTTTTGATGTCTAGAAGACTACTGATGTGAGCTACTTTTCTTAGGCCCTTTAACAGTCAGTAAAGAGGAGAAGGAAACTCAGGAAGGTGATACTTCTCATACTAAAATAACCACCTGTGTTTTATCAGATGAATATCAAATATTTGACCCCAAAATGTGAATGACTTCATTTTAAACATCTAAGCTAAGCTAAATGAAGTCTAACCTAAGCCAGGCAACTGTTCTAGCTCTGTAGCACGCATGTGAGGAGTTGGGTAGCATTTTACCTTCAGTGGGCAAAGTTCAAAGATCACCTCTTAGGGGTAAAGCTTGTTTAACTTGTGCAGTGTGTGGCTGCGGCAATAGGCCAGGCAGGGATTGCAAGATGAGGGTGCACTACAGTTATTTAAAGAAGGTCAGTTTTCTGTGGAAATTTGTACTTGGTCTTTGTTACTTAAGAAGTAGAAAACAGTTTTAAGGAAATATGAATTCAAATTCAGAATACTACAGCAAACATGTAATCATTGAGAAATATTCCCTATTGACTCCATGTCTGCCAAAGTTAAGCATATACCTAAGAAAAGTTTGGTAAAGGCATGTGTCCTGGGTTCAGCAGTAGCAGTCATTTTTTCTCCTTCTTAGTAGTTGGTGCAATGCTGTGTTTTTGACTTTCAGCCTGGGAACAGCACTGATAACACCGATGTTTTTAGTTACTGCTCAGTAATGTTTAGTCTGACCAAGGACTTTCTGAGTCTCATGCTCTGCCAGAGAGGAGGTGAAGCTGGAAGGAAGCAGAGACAGGACACCTGACCCAAACTAGCCAAAGAGGTATTCCATACCACAGTGCGCCATGCCCAGGATGTAAACTGAGTGTTACCCCAAAGGGATAGATCACTGCCGGGGTCGGGCTGGGTATCGGTCAGCTGGTGGTGAGCGGTTGTATTCTCTCTCCTTGTTATTTCCCTTATCATTATTATTATTGGTGGTAGCAGTAGTGATTTGTGTTATACCTTAGTTACTGGACTGTTCTTATCCCAACCTGTGGGAGTTAACATTCTTTCAATTCTCGTCCCGTCCCTCTGGGAGCAAGGGAAGAAAAGGTGGGGAGTGAGAGAGCAACTGCATGATATACAACAGATCTTAAATAATGACAACATGGTAAAGGCAGATTTCAGATCTATACTAAGAGTCTGATACACTTGATTTAGCCTGATTTTCAAGTAGTATTAATGTCTTACAAATGGATAAAGGGAACTTTTTTGTATTACCCTCTTAAAATTGCTTCCCTAAGATAGTTTGGGCATTTGATTATCTCCTATTTTCTTATAAAACTGATGTAAAGAAAATGGTAAAATAATTTTAACTCATGCCACAGAGTTTTTGTAATCTCATTCACAGGAAAGAAAAAGCAGAGCTTATAAATGGAGTTACTGCAGGTAGAAAAAATTCTGGCTTTCCAGGTTGCACAGTCCTCAGGAAGTTCAAGTGCATAAGATAGATAGACCTTGACCAGTGCAGATCTGTCTTGCTTTGCAGAGCCAGAGAGAAAGCAGTGTAGGCCTACAAAATGAAATTGTGGTATAATAAGAGGAAATTAGAGCTTGTCTAAATAAGCCCTTTATTAATTCTGCAATATAACTCAGTATTTATTCTTAAGGTCATTGGTCATCACTGTGTGTAGGCAGCCTAGAGCAGGCAGTGCTTTTCTTGCTCCCTTATTACCACCGGCTCTTCTGCTCTTCTGTGTCCTGCATGAAGACTGAGGATGACCATGCGAAAGACTCTGGTGACTTGGGTTGACCTAAGCTTAGATCAAACTGGTCCAATACAGAATTTAAAATAATGCCAAAGCAGGAGTGGGGAGGGGAGGTGGAAAAGTCACGTGCAAAACCATATACATTCCCCATACAGCTCGGTAGGCAAGACTGTTTATCTGGTTGTATACCCGATGTTTGCTGCCCATTTTCTGTCCCTTTAGGTTAGCGCAGAATTTGGTCTACCATAAAAGCTGTGTCCATAGCAGACCCTGAAATGATCTGCTTGCCACAGCCCCAGGGACCATGGCGTGGGGCACCTTTTGAATCAAATAAGGCAGCAAACAGAAGCAGTTGGGAAGTATCTCTGCAGTTGAAGAGCTTGAATACGTAATCACATTATAAATGAATGATCTAGCCAGAATCATTACATCTTGCTACTTGATTTTCCTTCGTTCATATATTTCCTTATTTTAAGGCTGCAAGAGAAGACTGCTTTTATGAGAGTCTCTGACCACAGCTTTTACAGAATGGTGTGCCTTGTCATTGGTTGCTATTAAGACATATTTTATAGGAAAAAAAATTTTAAAAAGAAGTAATAGAGTTACAAGTCTGCTAGTCTGTGTATTGGAGTGTTAATTTTGCTCATGCTAATAGAGGTGATCATAGTTGGCAACTAGATATCAAATGAAGGTGCTCCAAAGAAACCAGGAAGGATCAAATATTCTTTCAGCTACTCTCCATGACAGGTTAACATAGTTCTGCCTTACAGTCAGAATAATTCAGCTTTTTTTCTCATCACATCAGCTGCTCTGTAGTTTTAAATTGTCCCAAGGCTTGGTTTATTTAAGTATAAGCTGCATGACACTGGACATCTGACGTGACTCCTTATCTCTATGGGTTTCCACCCTGCAGGCAGGATATAGGGAGACCTTCAAATAGAATTGTATTCAACACTTTCTTCAAGAGAAAATACTCCAATTTTTCTGCCTTCTAATGAACAAACCATTTTGAATCACATGTAGTTATTTGAAGAAAATGTTTTTGTTCCAGTGAAAATGTTTATCTAAGTTGCCTGCTTGGTTTGTCTGCAGAAATGCTAGTGCTATTTTATGAGATGATTTTGAGCTTTGAGGTGGGTTAGAATAGGCTGCTATCATGGTTAATATTGTACTGTAGTTCTTCAGCCTTCACAGGAGCCCGGTACTATTCCATACCATTGCAGGGGTCTCTATATGTTACTGTAATGCCACTTCTTAAAAGCTAAGGTTAACTTTTGACTATTTGCTTGGATTCAGGTTGATGAATCATATTGCATAGATTTTTCACTGGTTTAGATGCTCATTATTACAATTACATGGCTTTGAACTGTTTCCCTTCTCACATTTTCAGAAATTCAAACAAATTTTGCACTGACATTCAAATAAATTTTACACTAAGGTAAGCAGCTAAGGAGAAGTGTTCTTGTCAGTATCTATGATGTTAGGATATACACACATAGGCTCGATAGATTCAAATGAAGTGGTAGCTGAGATAATCAAACACTTATTTTTCATCCTCACCACTCAAAATTATATTCTCATTATCTGATTTTCTGTGTACTTAAAACAAGGCCTATACAAGGTGCAAGATATTGGTGGTGAAGAAAGTAGTCTTGAGGTGATGTCATTCACCTCTGAGCTAATATCAGATTCTCATGACTTCTCAGAATATGACATTTCTAACATTTATCTTTTTCTCCCATCTTTTTGTCCTTCATGTGCCGAGTTTCTTCTCTCTTCCTACATTTTTAATCTTTTTTTCCCATTACAGAGGAAAAAAGTTCCTATTATGAAAGTCGCTGTTATTAAAGTTGCATGTTTTCCTATTACAGAGAAAAAAAATCAAAAACTTAAACACAAACACAAGCACCAGTTGCGAGTACTGTTTATGTATAAATTGAGTGATATGTGGACATCCAACAGATGTGGAGCTGGTAATCATGTGACAGTGTTCAGAGGCAGCAGATAAATTATACTTAAACACCGTTCACTGTTCACTAATTTGTCACTGTCAGAGATACCAATATTCTAAACCTCTCATCTGCTTTGGGTATCTGACCTTTAACAAATATATGCTGCTACAAATAATTTTCTTTATTCTGGCAATTTATGATATTACATCTCCTTCAGTACAAAATATGGAACCACCCACTGCATTTTCAAATGGTGTTCAAATTGGGTGACTGAGAGTTTGAAAGTTTAGTGTTCCTGAAAGTTTTTCACTGCAGTAAAGGTTTTGTTTGTAGTTCTGAAAGGTCTTAAATATATGCATAGCAAACATTATCAGGTTAGATGTCTACCACCAGAAAGACACTACACTTACTTACAAACTATGACATTTTTATATGTAAATGAGGTTTTATGTATAAATGTATAGGGCACAAAAAAAAAAGGCTACCTCTCAACATTATGCATTTGAACTTATTTTGACTGACAAATCTTTGAAAAACAGGTCTCATCAGGAAAAACTGTTTCTGTTTTGCCATCAGGATGAGCTACTCATGAGCTGCTATGCACTGCTTCTTGTCTACTCTGGATCCATTATAGCCTGTGTACCTGTAAGAGGATCACCGAGACTTAGCAGGAGCCTTTAATGCACTTATACACCCATCACAGTTTACTTGATTTTTTTGCTAAAACCACTGCTTTGGAGTCTGATGAAGATTATACATATCATTGTTGGGATGAGCTAAACGTTTACTGGATCAGAATTTGATCCCCATGCAAGAGTGAGGCTCACAGATATAAACAGCATTTGGTGAATCCGTCTGCTTTGACTGAATACAATGAGAATAGATAAGGTACTTCAAGAAACAGGTATTCTCTAATCTGATCTACTTGGTGTATAATTTGATTTTATTCTGACGCAAAGGAAAGGTGATTTTTCTTTTGACATCTTTACAGAAGCCAGATCAGCAGCCTTTCCATCTTGAAGAGTATGTATTTTAATTAGTTTAATAGCCTGAAGGATGCAAATGTAAGTTCCTTGATGTGAAAGATAGTGAGACAGGCAAAGAAGATGTCACAAAGAATGTCCATGGAAGATACATAGCCTACAGAGTAGGAGTCACCAACTTCTGAGAATCCCATTGGGAATATCACACACTTCTAAGGGGTTTACAACCACTTTTCCTCAGGCTCATCAAGACTGCTGTATGTATTTAGGCCCTCAAGCAGCTGTCTCAGCAGGATCCCTAAATTGGTCTATCCGGGCCTGCCCGGCTTGGTTACAAAGTCCATCAAATAAGTAAAATGAGAACCAAGCAAAGAAAAAACTTTTCAAGAAAATATCATCTTCTTCCCAGACAAATCTGTTTGCCTACAAATTACTCAATCCTCCTACATAATTTGGCAGCAGAATTTAAAGAGTTTGGATTCAGGTTTTTTGTGGTGCAGGGTTGATCTTTATCTTTTTGTCAAGGTGCCCCCTTTGTTATAGGGCAAAACCCTACCCTCCTTCCCTGATCTTCCTTCTGCAGAGAGGGTCTGCATCCTGAAAATATTGGTTCCAAGACTTTTCATAGATATTTTTTTGACACTAAAGTTGCATCTTCTTCTGAATAAAAGAAAACCAAAGATCTTGATATAATTCATAATCATTTTCTTTAGAATTAGTGGTACTTGGCCTTGGTTCTAAATTTTGGGTCCTTTGCAAATGTCATCTTGGTAAGGTTAAGTAGAAAATAGGTAATTGTTGTAGCCAAGGTCTTCCCAGCCATGTATAGTGATTTCTGATATCTAAAGTTCTTTTTCAGTGAGGTTTGAGCATTATTATGCTACAGTCTTTGACTCACACTGACCTTTAACAGAGACTTGCAAAACAGTCATTACAATTTTTCTGCTGGGACAGATTTTCTTTTGATTTATGTTACTTGAAGATTCTGGATTTATACTTTAAGAGATATTCTGCTCTTAACAGTCTCCCCAAGAGTAGGAGATGATTTCTCGAAGTATTGATAGTGACTTAAATGTAGACCTCTATTTTGCTTGTAGATTAAACAACACTGAGACTGTAACCCTTTCAAAGCAACCAGGGTACCCAGCTGTCACTGGTGAAGAGTGCTATGCTTGTGCCCAGTCACCAAGGCTCATTGTTCTCTTACTGAATTGTAGATCATTCTTCTGTATAATTAACCAGGAATTTGAAGTCTTCATCTTTAGAGAAATATGGGGCAAAAATAGAGCTTGAAGATATGAGTTCAGCTTGATTGAAGAGTGGGATTAGAAAATATATTTACAAACTAATGTCACAATCCATCATCCTGCAGTGCAAGAGGAGTTTCTTTCTTAATCAGTCTGGAACTACAGAGGAATGAATTTGTTTTACGCATGTGATTTTGCTTGTTTGTTTGCTTTTAACATTCTGCAAGCCCATGAACCACCCTTTTTGTCCCCACCAGAATTCATTATCCTCTGATAACCCCAGAACTGTCAGACAATTTGTGGCTAAACTGACTTGCTCTATATTCTGCTCTGAGAAGAGCTGCTTTCTCTCCAAAAACAGTTTTTCTCAGGTAATTTTGCCCACATCTGCCTTTCTTACTGCATCTCTTGAAGAATAGCAAGTGGATTTCACTAGCAACCTAGCAGGCTTGAAATCTCACTAGCCAGCGCTGTGAGTCCTTTCAGATGTCCCTGCTCCCTAATATGAATCTGCGCCCTCTTCCAGGTCGTGAATAAGGTTGGTTGGTTTTCCTCAGAGGTGTGGATTTAAGGGGTAAATATTTTTCAGGATTTTCATCCTTTGCTTTCTGAGAGAACAATTCAGCTGGTGTCAAAGGGGGCCTTTCACAGACTCAAAGAAAGCATCTCTGCAATCATCAAGTTGAGCCACTGCTTTAAATACACACTTCAATTCTCCAGCTAAATCCTGTTAGATAATGAGGAAAATATAGCTCCTAACAGTGAATTCACCTGGTAGCATACCCATTTTTTTGTGCTTCTAATGGAAGTTATAGAATAGGATCAAAATGACTATTAGATCATCTAATCTGCCCTTTTTTTCTTTTACATAAATTACTCCATTCATATTAGTGAACTCAAGATGGTAAGGCAGGGTCCAGAAGAGATGTTTGAATACAGATGTCAATGCTTACTTTATGTAGATTTTATTTACCATAGCTCAAGCCTTTCCACTGTGATGGTTTTCAATTTCATCATGAATAATGCTGTGCCTGCCAGCTGCCTGCCCAGATGAGAACTGTGCATTCAATCAACAGAAGTAGGGATGCAACTTTACAAAAAGTAGTTTAGAATGAAAAGGTAAATAGAATCATAGAATCATAGAATAGTTAGGGTTGGAAAGGACCTTTAGATCACCCAGTTCCAACCCCCCTGCCGTGGGCAGGGACACCTCACACTAAACCCTGTCACCCAAGGCTCTGTCCAACCTGGCCTTGAACACTGCCAGGGATGGAACATTCACAACCTCCCTGGGCAACCTATTCCAGTGCCTCACCACCCTAACAGTAAAGAATTTCTTCCTTATATCCAGTCTAAACTTCCCCTGTTTAAGTTTTAACCCCTTACGCCTTGTCCCGTCACTACAGTCCCTAATGAAGAGTCCCTCTCCAGCATCCCTATAGGCCTCCTTCAGATACTGGAAGGCTGCTATGAGGTCTCCACTCAGCCTTCTCTTCTCCAGCCTGAACAGCCTCAACTTTCTCAGCCTATCTTCATACGGGAGGTGCTCCAGACCCCTGATCATCCTCGTGGCCCTTCTCTGGACTTGTTCCAACAGTTCCATGTCCTTTTTATGTTGAGGACACCGGAACTGCACACAATACTCCAGGTGAGGTCTCGCAAGAGCAGAGTAGCGGGGCGGGATCACCTCCTTCGACCTGCTGGTCTCACTCCTTTTGATGCAGCCCAGGATACGGCTGGCTTTCTGGGCTGCAAGCTCATGTTCATTTTCTCATCATATAGACAGAGCTGAGGTAGTGGAGCTGGCTGCCATATCTTGATGATCTGCACGGTTGTGTGTTTTCCTTTCTTCCTAATACTATGCTGACACTGTATCAAGTTTCTTCCTCAAATTGATAGGAGGATTGGGAGAAAATGTTACATAAATAGACTATAAAAATTTACTACTGCCTTTGAGAAAATAGTGAATTTGATTTGGTCTTTGCAGGCACAATTTATTGGAATGAATTTATTCATTGCATAATCTTTGTTTTTTGCTGGAATTTTTAAAAATCCTTTTGCCATGGATCTCCACTTCTGTTTTTTTGAGGGCTTGATTCAATAAAAAGCAACTTGGTTCTCTGCTGCATGTTTCATAAACCAAATGCTGCAGTATGCACTGAGATATGTGGAAAATACATACTCTGAGATGCTGGGCATATGAGAGTTTATACACATGATTTACAATAGGTACTTACAGCTGGAACTTCTACAGCTTAGAGATGAGATAAGGATGACAGATATGCTGAACAATAAAATGCATTTCATTTTAAAATAATACAGAAGTGACAATTACTCATGCATCTTATTTTCTTGCTTGTGGCTCTCGGCAATCTCTCAATGAAGAGATAGATAAAAATAAATAAATGAACAGGAGATATTCTGAGGCATTGTATTCCAAACTAACAGCCGCAAATAGCAAAAGAAGTTAAATGTCAAATTGCATCCCATCATGGCACAGCCTTAGTTAATTTAGCTACCAGAAAGGGTGTTCTGAAGGCATGTTTTCTTGCCATATGGTGCAGTGAAAATGAAACCATGTTTTTCCTTGAGCTTCCTTTAGTTTGGGTATGTGCCAGTTCCGGCTTCTTTCTGTCTTCCCCTTGATCAAAAAAAGGTTTGTGGTTTATTAATGCTTCAACAAGAGGATGTAGTTTCAGCTACATGACAAGTGGAGTGAACTGAGGCCCCTTGAGCATACTGTTGGCCAGAAGAGGCACCACTTTCTTGCGGCTTCCTGAGACACTGGAGACCACCTTTCACTTCTGCATGAAACTGTAGATGCAGGACCTGGTTTACTGCTCTGTATGCTTAAATCCTCTCCTTTATCTCACGTAGAGATAAAGGAGAGTATATCTTTAAACAATTCAACCTTTCCTATATTGGTTCACTCAGAGATCTTGATAGCTGGACTGATGTTCCTTTTCTGGTAATAAGCTATTTCTTATTTTGAATTTGCCTGGCTTCTCTTCTCTGATCTGACCATTTTCTTGGATCATTTTAACAGCAGATTTTCAAGATTCAAGACTCTCCATTAGTTAGTGATGCCGCCACTGTTTTTGATTTCATATGGAAATGGAAGTAAAAATATTAATAGATATGCCAGGTTAGCTGTACAATTAAAATACAAGCTGTTGTTTGAGAAAGATATACACAGGGAGTTCATAAAATTAGACTAGGATCCACACCTTCATAATACAGTGTTCATATGACCACATGGTAATTATATTTTATGAACTCCACCACATCAAACTGTGAACATGTCTTAAATTTCTTCAGATTCTATTACCACCTGCAGTTTTTTCAAACAGGGAAACCTAATAAATTGTCAGCACACAGATTCAGGCAGTAACAGAAAGAGAATAACTGTGGCATTCACGATTTTCATTACAACAGTACAAAAAAAATCTAGTAAAATGTTTTTACCAATAACCTACAGCATACCTGGGAATTTCCTGGGGCTTAGCCATTGTGCAGTAACTGGCTACTGGGGATGATTACTGGCCCAATGACAGGTCTGTACTAGCTGAAATTAATGGGATTTCAGTTCCTGGATACAGCTGAAATTTATTAGAGGCTACCTCCTGCCCAAGGCACCTTTGCATGTAGCAGTATTTCCCTGTCTTCTTAAATGCTGCATGAGGATGAGATGTAAGCTCCAAAATTACCTAGGCTGTCACTGAAATTACTGTCCTTTGATTCCAGTGGCCTTTTTCAGCTATAAGTAATCATGAATTTTAGCTTGTGAATAGCTGGAATTTTGTTTGCCCATCTGAGCCCTCAGCTCGTCTGCACCACAGTAACCCTTGGGATGTACAGGCAGAGCAACTACGTGCTCTGGTGGGTCTGACTATTTTCAGTTGAAATCAATTCCACTAATTCAAACAACATCTTTTCTTGGTGACACCAGAAGGTGTGTTGCTGAAGCCAAAACAACAGCAAATTATAGTTAGCTTGTACTGAGGCAAAATCTGGTGCTAGGTACAATGGCAAAGTGATGTCTGAATCACTTGTTTTGAGCTTCTTTCATTCTGCATGTGTCTCTACAACATACACAGATAAGCAAACTATTCCATCAAATACACTAAAAAAATGAGAAGCAATTAAAATCTGAGTGTACTGTCAATGATATCTTGTACTTTTATGTTAAAATGTTAGTTATTTTGACCTGCATTTTTCTGTAAATGTTTTTTTTTTAGAGAACATAAGAGTGTAGATTCTTGTATGAAGACGAAAATCTAAACTAGCAAAACCATGCAAATTTAGACAATATGGTAATTATTCCGCTGTTTGCCCTTAAAGAAAAGTAAGAGGGAAAAAAAAAAAGAAAAACTAAGAAACATGAAAGAAGTTATAGATGCACTTTTTCTGCTGCAGGCTTCTTCTTGTCTTTATGTTTTTGCTATAGATGTTATCGACATAATTTTAACTTTTTTTTTTTGTCACATTTTATGGTCTGCTGAAAAAGAGACACAAACAGTGCAGGAATACTATACAGTTATTAGTGTACAGCAATAAACATTTTTCCTTGTGTTGCAACACTTGCATTCTGACTTTGAGTATCTGACTCAGGATTGTGGGATGCTGATGTCATGGCAGTTGCTGAACTAATCACAAATAATATGGAAGGGGAATGAAAATTTCTCCCTATGTGCTGCTAATAAAAATACCTCAATTTGCATATTTGCAATCTTTCCATCTGACTTTTAGGCAGAACAAATGTCCTTTAAAATGTCTCATATAGGCAGGGAAATTGTTTGCTTAGATTTGTGCTATGTGGTTTAAGCCTAGTGATTACACAAATATTGTATAATTGTTACTGCTTGTGTAGTCGTTACAGACAGAACAATTCTAATTCTCCTACTGTGAGGTAACTTGCATTAAAGGTTGGTGTTAAAACTATCATCTGTTGTGACTTCTTGGCACAGAATCAATCAAGAATATCTCTCTGCAGGAAGACATTTCTCGGTATTAGTCTGTCCTTCATTATCTCTCTGTATAGTATGCAATTGCAGCATTTAGTGTGAGATCTGATGCAGATGCTGTGTTCCATATCTTACAAGGTTGAGTAAAGTCAGATGGCTATTATTTTGTAGAGGATATGATCTGATTATAATCTCCATCATTTGATCTGTTGTGGTGCCTTGTGATCTTGAGAGCATTAACATCATAATAGGGATCTTTGAAGTGGATGTGGTAAGACAGGGACCCAGGCTCTTGCAGTTGGCTTTGATGATGATGTGGTAATAAAAATATTAATACTTAACAGAGCCTCAATATTCAGTATTTTCCCATAAGCACACATAGCATTATCCGTAGTGGAAAAGCACCTTGCCCTTTGTCTTGTCACATTACGAGAATCTGCTTCCTGCTTGAGGACTTGGCTAGTTGATAGTTTGTTACTCCTGGTTATTCTTTCGGTGTCAGCCTTCAGCAGATTCTGTAAATAGAAGAGGTGTAATGCAGATCTATGGGTAATCCACACAGCTGTCTGAAGCTTCAGAGTGCTGCAAGACCAAAAAGCTGTAAAAAGACTATGACTATATGGGTAGAGAGGATAATAATAACTATATGCATTGTATTTTCTCTTTTTCCTATTTTGTCTTTCCTATTTCCTTGCCATTCAAAATATCTTTGACTTAGATATTTATGATTTCCTCCCTTTCCCAAGACACTGCTGTTTTAGCCCAAATAATGTGATGTCTTAAGAACTCGTGATAAAGCAGTACTAGGTATCTGAACTATGTATAGAAGGTACACACTGAGGCTTTTTAATATATACGTGGCACTGGTTTTTATTCCTATGTATATCTGACTCAAAAGTGGATGATTACAGTGGAATCTGAGAGCTGTATTGCTGTCAGTCATTTCAAAAAACATACATTCTCAAGGTAAAAGGAAATTTGACTCTTGTGTTTGATTTGCTTGGCGCCTTAGAAGGTTATGTCATCAACCCTAATGAACCATTTCATGATGCCAGTTCACATTCAAAAATAATCTGGTGTATTTTTTGACTCCTAGACAGAGCATTTTGAGACAGGACACTTTTGGGCACATTCAAGTGTGAATATCCAGTCTGGGCTCATCATTCTCTCAGAAAACTGATAGTGCTCACTAACCTGACCACCCATTTTACAATTAGGGCAATACTTAAATGACTGTCTTCCATGCAAAGATCTTACAGGATTGAGCATGAATTGTTTTCTCTCTGAGCCTGTTGCTTCTGGTAAGAGTGGCAGTGGATCCTGCAACATTATTCTAACATTTCAGAATCTTTTAGAAGAAAGAGTTACATAAGGGTCTGTAAGAATTCCTTTTTTAGCCTTTATTTCCAAACAGAAAACCTTTTCTTTCATGATCCTTTCAAATCGTGAATACTCCTTTTATCTTTACTGATTGTGCTATGTGTCACTCTTTCATAATAGGAAGCAACTTCCTATCATTGCCTTAGCTGCCGTAAACTGTCTCCTGCATGTCTGTCCTATGTGATTGCAAATGAGAAAGGCAGACTTATTCTGGCATCTGTGTTAAAGTGAGGAGTGTATAATAGTATTATATCTGGCAAGTCATGTGGATGCCAGATCACATCAATCATGGGTTTTGTGGCTGAGACTTTTTAATGATATTACCAAGCACATTCGAGGAATCTGACTGAAACAGAAACGGCTGGACCCAAAAGGAGGACGTCAAAATCTAAATATGTTTCAAGCAGAATTCAAAAGCCAGTATACAAAGCTGTGATGGGGAAACTGCTGTTCAAATGCTCTCTAACCCTGGACGAGCAACATGAGTGTTGCTTTCATGGACTGTAAATTTTTTTCCAGCAACTGCAATCTGACTACTGTGAATATACAGGCTTTTTCATTCTTGCTGCAGTATAATACTTTGCACTTAAGCCCCTTTTGGATCCAAACCTAAGCTTCCTCTCCTTAACTCTCTGGAACACGGCTAGCATAGACTGAGCACACTAAGTACAATGTGCTTGTACCTGCTGCTGCTGTTCAAAGCAGAGTTGGAGAAGCCTGAGACAAAATCTTGTTTCTTGATCCCTGTGGGGCCAAGGCCCCAGTCTCTTGATGGTTGGAAAGTACTAGAAATATATATGAGCAAAAAAAATGAGACAAGCTGCCAGGCTCTGCTCATAATACTGGCTGACACTCTGAAACTGATCATGGGGAAGGAGGAGTAAACTGAAGCAATCTGGTGTAAGATAGCCATGAGAGTATGTGGGGAAGGATAGGGACCATGCCAAGAGGTCCAGGAAGAGCCTGGAAGGTCCTGTGGGAGCAGGAGGGTGTAGGAGATAGGAGGAGAACGCTTTGCAGTGAGGCTCGCCAGGTGAAGTGCTCAGGCAGCAGTTAGCAAATGTTGGTTCATTTTCCTAATGAGCAAATTCTTCTACCTCCCAGGAAAGTGCCCAGTACCACTTGGTAGGTGCTGCTCACTAAGGAGGAGCAAAGCTTCTCTTCTTTCTTACTTCATATATCCGTGTAAAGCAAGCTCACTACCATATGAGAAGGATCTGCTGTGAACTCAGCTGAGAAATGTTCATCTAACATAACTGAATCTTTGCAGCAGGAACTGGCATTTGCACACTCTCAGATGTGTATTGTAGGTACAAAATACAGTGTTTCTAGTTTTTAGGTGACACTGCCTGGTATGAGGCAGAGTAATTGTCGTAGGTGAAAAAATGGATTGAACTGTGAATGCCATGAGACAGCAGATAATTGTATGCACAGGTCTCTGTGCCGACTTAACTTCCTGCCTAACTGTCCTCAGCCAGCAGTGACTTCCCTGATGGAAAGAGATGGCCAGATCTAGTAACTATAGGTGAAAGAGTGGGTGCCTCATAATTGAGTAAAACCCTTGAATCACTGATTGTTAAATACAGTCCAGTATCCAAATTCACTGAGGGATGTTGTTCACTCTGTCTTGCCTCTGGTATTCTGAATCATGGACCCCAGGGCTACTGGGGACCCAGTGACTTGGAGCATCTTACAATTTCAACTCTACCTTCTCTTAGGGAGCAGGAATTTCTGAAGCTGGAAGGTTTTTTGACCACATCCGTTTTTCCTCCATTATGCCTTAGCAAAGCCTACAGCTATTTCAGGCCAGGAACTCATCAAGTTAGCATTTTCTACTAAAACTGGGTCTTTGGAAGGGCTTATAATTATCTAACTGAATGATGCGACCTGAACTTTTGTAAGACAGATGGTTTTAAATATAAAAATACCCTGCCTGTAGATACATAATATATTTTTGACTTATTTCTCCTCCCTCTCTTCTCCTAAGTGAGTGACAAGCATTTAAGGCTTGCAGATTCCTCAGTACAACTACAGCATGGCATTCTCATTTCTGTTTTTCCTTCCTTCTTACTTTAATATCTCACCTTTCTACAGTTTGTCATCCACCCTGTTCTTTCTCATTGTTGTTCAGAATGTTCAGATCTTCAGTGTACTTCCCTTTTCCTAACTGCTCAAAAGGCTTTTAGCAATACAAGTTCATTGCTGTGAAAGAGTCTGTGGAATACTTCCAGTGTCTGTGTACACTCTATGTCAAGGATTTCTAAGCAGAAAAATTCAGTGTACCATCAAAGGAGGAAAGGCATTTCTTTAGTTATGGAAAATTACCTAAAAACAAATTTGGCTTTGATATAATAGCTTCATTAGTGGATGCAGGTTATTCCATTTTATTTGAGGTTTAGATTTCCTGACTGAGGTGCTTCTCGTGGAAGTCATAGAACCAGTAAACCCACTGGATTAGTGGTGGTGTATTAGTAATGGGCAGTGTTTTTGTGTCAAAACAAGAACAGAGATAGGCCATATGGGACACAGCTAGTAATACCACTGGAGGTACTTCTGGCACAAGGAGGGTACATGTGCTAGAATTAGGTCATGATCCTCATCCAGTTTTTAGCACAGAATTGTCTGACCCTGGCACTTGCCCCAGTGCACCTGAGGGAGGGCGATCTGGTCTGGCATCTGTCATCAGTTTTAAATCTTAAAATGGAGATTTATGGTAGTCTGTGGAAAAATAAGTGCTTTGAGCAGATCTGCTACGGTCCTTCCCTGAGGGTGTCTGTGATTCTTGACAGACTGTTGATTTTTAGTAAGGAAAACGGAAAACTGGAAGGGTTTTGTTTGAAGGAAAAAAAATCTTACAGGGTTACCCAAAGCAGAACATCATGAGAAGATACATCCCTATAAAGACTCAGGTACACAAGCTACGTACCCCAGCTGTGACAGGCACAGACCTTGGGGACTTTTCCACTTTTTTTCTGCAGCATGGACTACAGATCACCAGCTAAAATCACCTTGGTATTTCTGGCTGACTGCCTCCTTGCCGTTGCAAGAGACTTAGACATTGTCTACACATCAAACTCTCCTACTCTGTACATATAACAAGTGACTCCTCAGTCTCTTTGTAGGCTAAATTGCTTGGTTATGTCTTTATGAGGAGACAGCCTCTGGCCCTGAAACCAGCTTGTGCAGCTTGCCTTTCATCCTTCAGATGATGCTCTTCTTTCCAAAACCAAGGCTACACAGATCTAGCTAAAACCTTGTGAAAAAGAGTGATGGAGGATTTTCCACGGCTTGGACATGGATATTAGTGCCCAATAGGTAGATGAGTTAACCAAAATCTCTGAGCCTTTTCTAGAGATGTTAATTAGCCAGCTAATGCATAAAATCTGCCTGATGAGCTGTGTCCTATACTGGGGATATGGAAGATGCCAGTGCAATCTAGACATAAGGGCAAATGGGCAGAATCATCTGCCAGCATATTGGATTGGGACTTGAAAATTAGACATTGGGATTATTAGGAAGAAATTCTTTACTGTGAGGATAGTGAGACACTGGAACAAAGAAAGAAGTTGTGAGTGCCCCATCCCTGGAAGTGTTCAAGGCCATGTTGAATGGGGCTTTGAGTAACTTGGTCTAGTGGAAGGTATCCCTGCCCATGGTAAAGAGGTTGGAACTACATGAGCTTTAAGATCTCTTCCAACCCAAACCATTCTATTAGTCTATGATTCTATTGTGGTTGAAAAAATTTACACTGGTGAGGGATGCAAATATTGCATGTTTCTGCTGCAAAGAGGCTTCTCATCTAGAAGTATGCAGATATCAATATTTTAACTGTGCAAAGGCTGATATATATATGTATTATAAATGTTTCAACACATTTTTTCTTTTGTTCCTGCCTTGTAACATGGCATTTATCCTATTTATTGCCCTATTGATCCTGTGTCATGCTGTAAAACTGCAGGATCCTCTATAATAGAAAGTTCTTGTGGGCCTACCGTCAACGATGCAAGTGAAGAAACAGTCTTTTTACTCATAAAAGGAAGCTTCTGTGCATTAGAAAAGCACAATTATTTTGGATTTTAGTTTTACATACCACTGTAATGTTGGATGTACAACAATGAATGGATAACACAGCAATATATTACACCCTTTTAAGATGATTAAATGAATGCCTTCTCTGACTAATGAACAGCTTAATGCTAGAAATAACTTAGGAGGCTTTTTTATGTCAGCCTGCTTGTAGAGAGAGTGTGGCAGCGTTTTAAGTAGTGCAGTATGTTCTGTGAGTTTGGTGCAGTGCAGCAAGCTTGTATAATATTAGCATCATCTTGATGTTACATTTGGATCTTCACTTCGAGAAATGGAAAGCATCCAGTGTTTTGCCTTTCTTTCTTGTGTCTCTATCCCTTGTCTTCTTTTTTAAAAATAAAATTTTATCTCAACAAATGAGTTCCAGTACAACATTGCTACCAGCAAGCCCACCATTTGCCGAAATTTCTTTTTCGTCTACATGGTTATAGACTCTTGAAGGAACATTCTGCTAACCCTGGAAAGTCATGAGTCTAAGCCCTTGTTTTATGCCATATATGTTGGGAATACATGGCAAGGTGCTTCTATGCTTTTCTATGTTCGAGAAAAAATTTAGCGTCAGATCCATGGTCTAATATTAACAGAAGCCCCAGAACCAGTAGTTATTTCAGGACTAATATTTAATACTTTCTCTAAAATCTTTGGAAATATCCATGTATCACAGTTTCCATTTCCTACCAGGTTTGCCATTTTCTCACATTTGTTTCTGTGTATTAGGACTCCACGACCAGTTCCTTGTGAAACTCTCTTAAAAGAACAGAAGTCATAAGCTGCTGTCTTTAAAAGTCTTCCTGCAGTGAAGATGTGTTTTTCCAGGCCTTTTTCTGTAGAACTGCTTAGTCTCATAGTAATCTTTTCTGCTTACTCATAAAGGGGCCACCTAATTTAGAAGGCTGCTTCTCCTGAAAGATAATTCTTTTATCTGCCAATTTTACCCTCATTTTTTTTGGAATGAGGTCATCTTTTTCACAACTGAGGACTAAAAATGATGAATGATTTCATTTATTTATCCAGGCAGAATAATGCACTTTTTAAAATTTTTTTTTTATATGAGGTTTATTTCAAAATGAATGCACCTAAAAGACAGTAAGGAGTCACCTTGCTCATTTTCATCAGTTCCTTGTCATGATCATTAATTAAACTGTATCTTTTAAATGTAAATATACTGCAACAAAGTAAAAGTGTTTTATGGCCATAACTCTCATGGGTGTTTTTGATAGAATCTTTATGCACACTGTGATTATATTGCAGGCGTTAGAAAGGGCAACAGGGAAGCAGTAACTCATAATTTCATAAAACATTGTTTACCAATCATAAGATTCAGGTTCCTTTCTATAGTAAAATTTTAGTGATTTTTTGCAATGTATTTCCCCCTTATTATTTCCTAACAGCAAAAGCATAGCAGGAAAAAAATAAATGGCTCAGGCAGGTTCTTTCTGGTATTTTGAATATATTGCTGTATGGCATTTTATATACTCTGTTACATATTTTCAATTACCTTATCAGCTTCCTCTCTCCTTTTTCTTCTATTTTCTCTTTTTTTTTTCCTTTCTTTTTATTTTCAGTTTCCTGAACCTGACTACTACCTGCAGAAGAAGCAATTTTCGATGCAGTTGTATATTACATAGTTTCTGCTAAAGGAAGTTAGCTCTTAAATGAGCCTTATAAATCAGCTTTCCAACAGAAAATGAGTCTTGATGTTGGATGCTGGACCAAAATCTGATGATGCACAGACATGTGGGCTAAGGGAGAAAGGAGATTTAAAGCTAACTTTTTTCTTCTTCTGAATTCATTCTGCTCTCCCACACACATAACATGCACAATTTCTCTCCTCTGCCTCCTAGTCCATTTGCCACCTCCCTTCTTCCCTACTGTTTGTTTTTCTCCCTCAATAAATGTCTAAAAACTGGAATTAGAGACTGGTTATATTCATGTTACATTCATTGTAAAGGGAAGCTCTGACTTCTCTGTCCAGGGAGGGAAGATTAACATTTCTTGGAGGAATGCAGGCAGTGGTAAGGAAATAAAAAGTCCATTGACATTCCACTCAAACCTCTAGTCCCTATTTTTGGTAGCTTCTTATTCTCAAAGTTTTCATGTAAACATTTTTCTTTCCTTCTTTTTCTTTCCTTTTTTTTTTTTTAATTATTAGAGATAGGCCTATTGTCCTCGTATTTTTAACACTGAGTGTAAAGGATGATGAATTTAAGTACAGCCACTCTCCAGATGGTCTCCCAGTTCTGTTAACAAAGACACCTTTTCTCAACTCTGCCTAGATATGTTCACCATAGGGTGAAGGTGGCACTTTCTTTAGTTAAGATGATGCAAAATTCCAGTGTACATAAGTTTTGCTTATACCTCTCAGATACAAGAACAGATCAAAGGATAGATTAGGGTGGAGCCTGGAAGTCCTAAAATGTTTTTGAGACTACCAGAGACTCATTTTCACCAGGATTTCATCTCAGAGGTAGTTACCACAAAACTATAGAGTGGCTGGGCTTAAACCATGGCAGTTTTTACTGAGAAAAAAAGCTATAGGAAAGAAATGGGACGTCTTTGATACGCAGAAAACTTTGAAATCTTAGCAGCCTGGGATAGAAAACTTGTGGAGAGCTGGTGACTGTTCTTATGTCATTCACCAGAATGCCATTCTGAGGGTATTTTAACTTGTTTTTTTAAAGAGAAGGATCTAGATGATGAAGTTTCAGACCTCAAAACTGTGAGCTGAGCTGAGCTGAGTGCAAGTTACATCACACTTAAAGGAAGAAAAATCTGGTCAAACTTAAATATGCTTTAAAATTCCATCAGATCTTTTGGTAATTAGTTGTAATTTCCAGAGGTTGAATGGCCTTGGCAGTGCTGGGGAATAGTTGGAATTGATGATCTTAAAGTTTTTTTCCAACATGGTTGATTCTACGATTCCATGATTCCCCTTTCAGCCTCTGCACTTCTCAACAGTAGTATTTTCTTTCTCTCCTCAAGCTCTTTTAAGAAATTTTATTGTCTTCTGAAGGAAGGACATTTTTTAATGTGTTACTTAAATGAACTTTAGGAAGACTTCTCCACTACTAAATATCTCTTTGTTCCCTTTTACCTTTGGGACTCTTAAGATTTAAGCATCTTTACATTGTCTTCCCTTTTTTTTTGTGGTTATCTTTTCATGGTACAGAAAAGACTAAAATGTCCATGACAGCTAAGTCATGCCAGAATGAAATGATCATTAAGAATAAAATCTTTGATATGAGACATCATCTAAGACATCAATATGTGATAGAAAAACTAGATGACTGCATGACCTTTTTATGATTAGCCTTCTCCATGTCCTCCTTTTCATCAGACTTACTAGTAGCATTTTGTTGCGAATAAGGCTTTAGGTCTCTGAAACACAGCTCCTCTTTGCTTTTATCCAGGGTTAAGCAAAATATGCCTTGAGGTTTTGGGACTTTGAGAGACCATAGCTCCAACATCTTACAATATCCACTCTTTAATTTCTTTGTGAGAGAAAAAAACCTACAAAAATGACCAACAACCGTCTTCATAAGGGGCACAGATTTTTTTGCTCATTTGTTCTATGAGGAATTGCAAGGCTCAATCTATCAAACTTTTGTAGAGCAACCTGAAGCAATGTATGTATGTGCTGATTAAACCTCCTGTTCAGGGTAAAATGGAGCCTGAGAAGAGTGCTGCTGATAAGAATCAGCTAAAAAGTTTAAGGAAGAGAGGCTCTCCTCTCTTTTTCCAAGGTTGAATTATCTACCTGATATAGAGATCGCAGATGAGGCTTTACACATGAAAATTCTACTTACTATGCTAGTAGAGTGATGGAGAGCAAGGGACTGAACTGGAAAGGGTCACTAGTGGCTGTGCAGACAGTAAATCTGTGCCACCTTAGCTATTCTATTATAATTTATTGAAAAGGTGCAGTGAGTACTTTGCTCTGAAATGGGAGAGGGCTGCGAGACAAAGAGGCAAGTAAAGTCTTTCCACCAAAATCTGGATGCTTCTTCCTTCACCAGTGTTCTCAAGAAGTTTTCTTCTAGTCTCAGCAGGACATGTGCATAAGTATGGGAAGATAATCTATACTCTGGTGCTGATTTGTTCTGAGTCACTAAGAAGAAGCTGGAAAGAAGGTGCCAAATTGTAAGTGAAATGGGCAGCCTGAGGGGTAAAGGCTGAATGTAAATTTTAGAGGAGAATAGAGGTGAAAGACTACTGCTAAACAGTTTCCTCATTTCCAGAACTGGGACTACAATTTGGTGGCTGAATGACCTATCAAAAAAGAGACTGTAAACAGTGAAAAAACTATGTTTGTGCCCCAAGTTGGAATTCTGATTTTTTTTAGTTTTTATTTCTTTTGGCTGTCAGTTCTTTCTCTTCCCAAAATCACCCTCCATTTTAAGCTGAGCAGTATATATAAAATTTGGAATATTAGTTTTTAGTGTATTAGTTTCAAGTATAAGTTAGGTTTCACATAATTAGATCTATGCAGTAACTTAATAAAACCCTAAAAGGCCTAAATTTCTTTTTCAAATTTATGAATAAGTTACTTAAACCTGAAATATCAAATAAAAAAAAAAATCCCATAAGAGCAGTAGGCAGATTACATTGCTGAATGCCACCTTTATAGGGGGCATTATTGGACATCAGGGATGGAAGAAATGGTTTAAGTCTACATTTTTTTTTTATAAATATATTTTTAGTCAATCTGTATTTATATTCAGTGCTACCATGGTGGTAACATCGCGTTGGTGACTCAAAGTACAAAAAGAGAGGCTTTACATTTTCAGAAATGAATAGGAGAACAGTTTTCATACGTCTGCAGTGATAGCAGTGAGACTTAGTGGAGTGCAGAAGAAATTTCTCAATCATGATTTAGAAATGACTGTCAGGTGTAGGGCAGCATGCAAATTGAGCAGATCACGAATGCAACCCTAGCATAGCTCATGAACAGAATTCTTGAAACTTTTGCAATATTAACATTGTGAGATAAAAAATTACAATAAGTGATAGGATTCTGGAGAAAATATGTTAGTTCACTACATAATTATTCACACTGATCACTTAACTGTGGTAGAAAATTAAGTACTGCTGTTTGCCACACAGTAGGATAGAAACTATATGCATAGTCAATCATGTGTAAGTTCTTCTTAAAAGTGATGACTTGTTTGAAAGGGTATGTTTTTCTTTGTGTCCACTGGTTTCTCAAAGCAAGGAAATGCCAAAAGGTTTGCAAATTAATTAATTCTTGTCACATAACCTCAGTTATCTGCTGTTCCCATGCTTTTTGTTGTTGTTTTTTTGTTTGTTTGTTTTTTAAGAATATTAGGAATATTTTAAGATATAGGAATGCATGCTGTAGAAACTGATTTCAGTTTTGACAGGGTATCTTCACCTGCAGCTAATAATTTTACTGGTTGCAAACACTATTTGTATACACCATCTTGTTTAGAGGTAAATGAAATTTAGGATGGGTACTTGTTTCCAGGTATTTACCAGCTCTTGTGCTGCAATGTTCAGCAAAGCCAAACATCAACCATCATTTGAAAGCTGTGTAGTACAAATTTTTATTCCCTTCTTGTTATCAACTCCAAAAGGTTCAGAATTGTTTATATGTGATGAAATTTTCTCTCACCTCTGACATTCTTTCTCTTCAGCCTGCAGTCAAAAGAATGTAAATATATTTTCCAAGCAGATTAAGTTGCTTTCCACTTTGTATGAAAATAGCAATTTTAAAGCCCCCTTAGGGAAGACAAAGATGAAGAGATACTGTCAGTGACAGAATACTGATTTCTATTTCTGTCACAATATGTTTAAAGTTTTAATGAAAACGCTTGAAAGCTAGAAAAAAGTATTTTATACATGACAGAGTTTATGACAGAATGTAGTCACCTAAAGGCTGAATGATAGCAAGTCATTACCCCCCTCCAAATCTGATAATTAATTTTTTTCTGTAATTATAAATCAGAAAGACACAGAGGTTTTAATTCTGCAGTGTATTAGCACCGAAATACCTACCTGCCCTCACACTTTATTTTGAACAGAAAGTTTACCTTAATTTGATTTAGCCATTTGCTTGTCTCAATTTCTCAGTCTTTCTGGAGTTGCGATGTTCAGTCCTAGCAGGAAACAGCACTGGAAAGACCATGTTGTCTAAAGGGACATGGATAGACTGCAGAACCTGCTGCATATTGATACTGCTAAGCCTGAGCTCCCAATTTAAGTTCAGGTTTTCATAGTTCTGTGAATGAAGAAAGATTTATTGAAATGTATTAAAACTGCAAAGTGCTACTTCAAATAAGAAACGTATTTTTTACATAATTGAACAATACATTTGGAGGTGATAGAAACCTATATTACAAGAAAAGTACATTTCATGAAAAGATCCTGTTTTGTCTCATTGTCTTTTTTCCATCCAAGAAATATTTGGCCTCCAGTTTGACCTTATTACCAAAATAATAATTAGTGGTATGCTGTGTAAAATCCAATAATCAATAGTTAAATCTCCCTCAGGGTCTACTGGCTGCAATAAACATCTGGCAGTGACAGAAACTGATGTTTAAAAGCAAAATACATCAAGTATTTTCTTGCCACAGAACAAATAAAACCAGACTTAGAACTAATGAAACCCATCAGATGTATCACATAAATAATCTCTTTTAAAATTGTAAATCCTCATTTGCTTTGTAGCAATTTAAAGGTAGATAATTTAAAAGTTATTTACACAAACAAACATTCTTTGAAATAGCATATCTTTGGGATGACATCATGCTGAAATACATCTCTTTTTATAAGCTGATTAATTTGAGTTCTAGTATTTTATTACCAGATCATTTCTTTATGCAATTTTCTTCTAAAGAGCCTCGGTCCTAATTTGCTTCTTCTAGTGTTACTGTTTAATTAGGCAACCAGCTTTGTGTCTGCATGCTGGTGGAAAAAAAGAAGTGGCAGCATTACACAATGGGTTCGTTTAAAACTGCAAAATATAAATTTGTACTAACAAAAAAGAAAGGGTTAAAATACAGCTGAGGCTTGTTAATAGAGAGATTATTGATGCAAGTACAACCCCACTGTTGGGGTACAATTCATGTTTTCCTGCATTAAGAATAACTGAAGTTTTCCAAATATAGTATTATTTAACCTTGTAATCATTATGAAACTTGTAAACTCCTTGAAAGTGTCATATTTAAGTTTGACCAGATTTTTCTTCCTTTATTTGTGATAAGTAGTATCTTGAATCCTTTAAAATTCTTACTGTAATCGTGAGATCACTTACAGGATACAGTGATATTTATTCTCCCAGGAATGTGAGAATTCTCAATAGATTTTAACATCAAGAAAAACAGGAATCGGGCTACAGATACAAGTGCACAAAATGTCATCCAGAAGGTGTAACACATAAAATCAGCAAGCTCCTTCAAAAGAGATGAGCTTTGAAACATGTCTGCGGCAGACTTCAACAGTCCAGGGGTTTCTGGGACAACATATGGAGTCAATTCCAAAGTTATGGACCTCTTTTAGAAAAAAAGAAAAAGGTCCTAGCAGCACTCTTTTTTTTTTTTTTCTGCATTGAGAAATCTCCAGCAACATCAATGACAGTGCTAATATTCAAAACCTCAAAATACAATCCAGAGTAGCTCCTTTTGAGCTACACGATGTGGGAGAAATCAAAAAAACCAAACATTTCTGAACCTTGAATAATTTTATGCCTCTGCTTCTCCACCTGCAAAGGGGCGTCATACAGTGTTTAAATGCTTGAAGATTTATAAACAATGAAAAGATATCCCAAACATATTTTTATATGCTTATTCAAAAATATAAAATCAATCTCAAACTTATGAAGTATTTTGCAGTGAAAATATATGCTTTTTTTCTTTTTTGGTAATTTTTATCATGAAGACTACATATTAATTATATATATATCTATATGCATATTTATTAAAACCTTGAATTATAATGAACTATCCTGATTCTGAAATTATTTTATAAAAGTAATGAGTGATTGTGCTACTCTATTACTGATTTGCTATAGCACTTCTGCCTTTAGGAATTGTCACTGTTTGTGGCAGCGGAGGAGTAGAGACCTTTCTCTGTTATTGCATTTAATGTTTTCAATTAAGGATGAAAAACACCCATTCATAATCACTTAAAACTAAGTTGTTCATACAATTAATCATCCCATTAAAATGTGTTCTTCCCTTCTTCTTTAGTTTGATAGCTCAGTAATCTTTGTCAGCCTTACAAAGCTTAAATCTCTCTACAGTGTTTCAGTTATTGTCCTAATTAACATACAGCTTTACATGACTGAGTGATCAGTGCAAATTAGATGTCAACATGGGCATTGACCTAATGTGCAGACAAACCCCAAAACCAGATCTGAGAGTTCTGCAATGAATTCAGAATGCGGAGTTAGCATCAATGCATGTCTGAGCTCTTGGTTTAAAAAGAGTTCTGTTGCAGTTTAGAAATGTCGACGGGACTTCAGCAAACCCAGAACCTATCACGGTGACTCACTCCTATCAAAGCATGGGGCAGCAAAAGGAAGCTGAAAAGCGACCTCAGTCAATGCTGTTATGTCATTCCAGAAGGTAAAATGACATTTTGAAGCGAGCCACCTCTTTCTTTGGGAAAGCCTGATCTCTGTATGATGCTCATTTTACTGGGAAAGGAAGATAACACCGAGTTAGCAGATTTGTAACAAATGAAAATGTATGCATGTTTCTGATGAAAAGTCTCCGAGTTTCTGTAGTTATTTGGTAGCAAATTACCTTAAAACTCTTTGCAAATGTTCATGGCTACTACTCATCAGGAGGCAGAGTCAAGGATATTTGCAAAGCCAAAGTGTGTCTGTTGGCTGCGCTTAACTCCTTTCTACTACTTGTGTTCAGAAATACAAGGTGGATATGTGTCAGGAGCATGTCTCTTGTTAAAACTTAGGGATAATGGATTTGAAAGCACTTTAAAATACATGCAAGAATGGCAGTTTGGATTTTTCTGTTACATCTGCCTGTGATGCTCTATTTTAACAATAGATAGGCTGTGTGGCACATAACAGTGTGGTTTGCCTTGTTAGAAACTTTACCATTTAAGCAGTTGTTTGATCTGTCTCAGCTGTCTTTGCTTGAAACCTTGCAATAGTTGTGCAGAAGTTTCTTTCCATGATTTTGCAGTTTATTCCATTGCGAGCCAGACCTCTCACCCACAGGTAGATGAAGCCCACCCTTTCCCAAGCAATGCAGTGAGGTCTTCCCAGGCCAGCAAGTTTTTTGCTTGCATCTGAAATTATGAATGACACCAGCATTTTTTTTTCCTCTGGTATGAGGACAGGTAGAATCATGTCCTGTTTGCTGGAAGATTTTCTTGGCATCTGAAGCCAAACTATTATTTGTAACACTTCAGAGTGAACACTTAGGCACTTGAAAGTGCAGACACAGAGTCGCTAGCTGTTGCCTTTCATTTTTGCCCCCCGTGTACAGCTTCACAAACTGGAACAAAGGGGGATGTATAGTAAGAGGCTTCCAGTGTTTCCCATTCGTTTATTTATTCATTCAGTCAGTCAGTCATTCATGTATTTTGCAAAATCAATATTCATTTCATTTGTGCATAGCAGATAAAATTAATTACTGCACTGCAGATAATAGCACATAAAGGTCATCCTTTGAATTGTGTTTCACTTTGGTATCTTTTTAATGCTTTGAAGATAATAGTGTGATGTTGTTTGTGCACTGTGAAGTGCTCTTCTATCCCTTGGGAAGCATACTGAGAAAACAAATAGTAACAGGATGGTACAGCATAGCTGTTCCGCCATGTTTGCCCTGGCTTTAAATGTCTCTGCTGCTTAAAGCAGTGCCTGATGGTAGTGCCGAAGTTCCTTACTCTGTAAACATGAAGGCATCGATCTGAGGACACTGAAAAAGATGCATCTATGTGTGAGAAAATGGATGTGTTGGACTGGAGGTTATTAAATTATTCCAAATCATTTGTTGCTGTGGTGCCTTTCTGCAATACCCTTCTTACTCTTTCCCCTTGTACCCAGTACTGGGTGAGGAACTTCAGTTCAAAATGGATCTGGGCTCATAGAAAGGTGTTTTATTTATCAAGTTTTTTCCCTTTACACAGTGCACAAGTATAAATTCAGCTGCTTAGGAGAAAAGTGTCAGATTTTGTCAGTACTCACATAGTATTTTTTTTCCTTTGGACAAGTGCTGTGGGTTTACTAATGGTCACAGAACATATGCTTCAGCTTCTCCACCTTGAACTGTGTGACAAATGCGTCGCATCATCAATAAAGATGCAGGTAGAAAGCAGCATGTGTTCAGGGTTGACTTGGAAGGGATTTCATCTTTTTTAATGCCTGTGAGCAGGAACAGTTTTATTGTCGCATGCTGGAGTTGGCTGGGGCTCATCATTCTTTTTGGTCACAATGTGGGCCTGCGTGTGTCCTGTGCTTGAGGCAGCATGACGTGTCAAAGCCTCTGTGTCCAGGGAGCTGTGGTGGAAGGTGTCCCAACCCATGGCAGGGTGGTTGAAACTAGATGAGCTTTAAGGGCCATTCCAACTTAAACTGTTCCATGATTATGATTCCATGTGCTGTGTTCACACTTGGCTGTAGTGTGGCTTTGTAGCTTTTCCCTGCTGCCTGCAAAGCAGTTGGGAAGGGCTGACTTGTGAGGGCTGTGGCAGTGAAGGGAGGAGAAGACGATGAGCAAGGAATTATGAGAGGAACTCAGAGGATGGAGTTTGACAAGAGCTCAAGTTCCATTGTCTCTTCTTGAAAAATAGCACCTGGAATTTGTCAGAAGAGAGGGATGTTGCTGCTGAGAGATGATTGTACAACCTAAGCAAGCATTTTTTTGGGTGAATGCAAAGAAGTCACTGAAGGAGAGATGAAGGTGGTCCCATTACAGCTTATCTTCTGCTGGTAAACAGTCTGTGGAGTCAAAGTAATTTCTGGCCTGTGGAATAATAAATAAACATTTGATTTTAAAGATACTGGTTTGGTTTTGGGTTGTTTTTTTTTTGTTTTTTTTTTTTCTTGTTTGGTTTTTTTTTCAATTTAAGTGGAGAGTATGTATTTTAAGTCTATTAGGAGAATTGGTAGTTTAGTAGGAATGGTATTGAGTTTGGAAATTTCTCGTTGTAGCTAATGCATAAAATCCCACCTGGTTAATACTGTCCAAGAATGTACATAATTTTTCCAATATCTAAGTGGAATTGCATTGGTTTCCGTGCAGCTTTTTCTACGAAGTTGCTACTTCATTTTTCATTAATTAACAATTAATGATCTAAGCCTATGTATAGTGTACAGAATGAACCTGAGTCCTAACAGTAGTCAAAACTATAATATTTTGACAGACTATTGTGAAAGTCATCAGTCTATGGCTATACAGTTACAGGGAACATTACAATCCTGTCTCAAGTGCACAGTTATCCCTCAAAGAAACTCAGATAACTCTATTGGTCTATCAACACAGCATTCAAATAATGTGGCTTGCAAAAATGCTCCTTGTATGTACTGCTCTAACTTCAACTGGTTTTGGTGATGGGATAGGCTCTTCCTAGGAATACATAAGCTATTCAAAAGCAAGAGATATCTTACTTTGCATTATGAACAAGCCTCCTGTAGGTCAGAGGTGTTAAATTTGAAGCTGTTTAGCATCTGGGTCATCTGCAGTATATCAAAAGTACTTGTAATAAGGTACTAAATAGTTTGAATTACCTCTGATGCCTTTGATAATTACCATGTGATCCTTGGCTATTGGTAGAAGTGTTTCAAAGAGGACATAGTGCTGAGTCTCTAGGACATTGTTAGTGCTGATGAGATCTCTCATAATCAGTAAGTGGTTCATCATGCTGTTAAAAGCCAGTTGGGAAAGACAGTAATACAGAAAAAGGGCTCAGATGAACAGTGTCACTGTCTCTCACATTACTCATATCACTAGATGGATTTTCATAGCAGCTTTTTGTATGGAAATAATTATTCATGACAAAGCAATATTTATGTCATTAAAAGTTTGTGCCACATAATAGGACCCAGGCCTAAACAGTGTGAATGAAGAATCAGTGAGATATTTTGAAGCTCAGGAAGACTCATCATCCTACATTTTTCAGTGAAATGACAATAAATATAAGGTAAACACGGAACTAAAAAAAAAAATCCAATAGTGAACTGCTTTGGCTTTTATCCTTAATTTGCTACAGTTATTTGAAGAAGATTCAGCATGCTTTGACAGTGATTGCTCTGCCAGTAGATTAAGGTTGTAAAGGAAAAGCACACGGTCTGTGAGAGCCCCTTTGATTTTGGGAAGTGTCTGGCTCTTGTCACGCTAGTTACTAAACCTAAAGCTGAGCAAAGCCACTGCATAATTCCGACATGCTGTCGAGGACTTTGAAGAGGACCAGTAATGTAGCTGTGGAGATCTGACGCGACTGTTCTGAAATGATGAAAATAATTTATCAGTCCATGTTTATTCAGCTTTGTTGAGTTTTTTCCTGTAAACAGTTTTACAGTACGCTTCTTTCAGGACACCTCTACGTTACGCTCTGTAGCTCCTTAAGGATTTGTAAGGTACTTTCTTCTTCATAAACTGACCTCATCCATTTCTTAAAGGGAAATTGCCTAATCAAAGGAACTGTTAATAATGGATTCTTTGTGAATTCAGAGTAACTTAAAAATAATTAGTGATAGGCTAAATCTTCTGTTTGATGCTGAGACGCAGGCTGCACCCCAAAAGGCTGTTTGTGAGTGGAAGCCCTGCACTGGCTTCAGTGGCAGCTGAACACTCACCTGCCTTAGAGAATCTGGGCCTGGTTGTGGTGGGGGTACAAAGGGTAAAACCCTTCAAAAGTTGTGGCTTTCATCATTGCTGTATATCTTGTGAAGGTGTACTGGAGTCATTTAACTAGATTATTAGTAGTTAACGCATTTAACTAGATTATTTTATCTGTTTTTTCTTATGGCAGCAGACAAAGGTGCACTTCTTTCTGCAGATCTGTGCAGCAGAGCCCATTTGGACAAAATTTCATTGTTTTATACCCAATAATTCTCAAGTCTAAAGAGAGACAGTAGGAACACAGTAGGTTCAGACCTATTTAACAACGCAGGAAGCTGAACTGTTTCCAGAGAGCTTGCTTTGTCTGCTGGCAGACTCCCCGAGACAGGATATTATGGGTAGACACCTCTCTCCTCCTCCACTGCTCATCTCCAGCCCTTTATGTAAGAGATTCTGCGCTCTTTTGTTTTCTCAGCGAAGACGCGGCTCTGCAGAGCCACCGGGAGGTAGGATGGCAAGCCCGCAGGCAGCGCTTTCTTCCCCTGAAGGTTGTGCGGGAGGAGTGGGCATTAAACACAACATGATCCATTTGATTGCCAGAGAGCCAGGTGCCATGAGACTTTCACAGGTGACCTGTGGCTTTTCATCTGGCAGAGAACAAAGCTCACCCGCAGAATAACACCATGGGGCTCTAGCCCTGCATAGGTGGTCCCCCAAGAAGGAATCTGCAGCAATGTGTTTGTCCTCCATCTCTTGTGACTGACTGAAAGTAGGTTTCCTTGTGACAAATCACGGTGTCAAAACCTGGATTGCCTTCTCCAGGGCAAGCACAGGCATGATATGCTTTTTATGTGGTCCCTAGTGAATCAGGCAGCAGACTTTCTCACCACCTTCCTTGATCCACTCAATGCAAAAGAGTACTGAGGGTAATAACTTGGGTCAAGGCTGAGAATATTTTCTTTGCATCAGCACAAGATAAGTAGCTGTGGTAGCAGAGGGAAATTTGTTGTGAAGCCTACTTAGTCCCTCCCAGTCACACATATCTGCAGATGCCTTAGAAAGGCATCTGGCTGTTAGATACCAAATGACTTTATACAGCATCCTGGGCAATATATTGCTTATTGCTGTAAGCTCTGCTCTGCCACCAGAGAACAAGAAGTGCTGAAATCCAGGTGCTGAAGCAGTTAGCCCTTTCCTGAGGTGACCACAAATAGAAGCAAGCCTATTTACAGTATTTCTGGCCACTCATAATTCAAGTCAGAATTCCTAGCAGTCTAACCTGGAACAATGGTTTGTGTCCTCAGGACTGTCTTTTCCTGGTTCCTGAATGTGTTTGGCAGTCATTCCCGCACCCTATATAGAGGCAGGGAGCACATCTTCCCCAAAGTGCTATGGTAAAAACAGAGACTCATAAGTTCATAATTTCCTGTAGCAAACAAGGCTGATGATAAACCTTTCTGCAAAGCCATGAGATAGTATCATCTAATCTAACACAACAGCTTTTGTCACTGCCATAGCATCAACTAATTTTAACTAACTTTAATGTTCATCCTTAGTTTTAACCTTGGAAAATTTACATCTCGGTGAAGCCTTGGATGTACCAGTTTTCTTCCTAAAATCTTCTGTCTCTGCTGGATGAGGCAATGCTGAATATTTTAGATCCTGGGAGGCTTTTGTGGCTTCGTAGATAGATTGGTCGAAAAAGCTGATGAATTTGTGCTGATCGCTGAGTTTAAGAATTTATTCTGCTTACTCTGGTGAAACCATTACAGCTGTGCTATGACAGATCAGTTGTTACAAGGGTATGAGGCCTTGCCCAGAAGAATGCTCTAAAATGAATTTCTAATAGATTCAGGTCACTTGATTTTGAGCTCTGCAGAACTAGTATTTAGAACAGAGTTCAGTGTTCACCTTTGTGAGGCAAATTTGGATCTATTTCCCAGATGTGGAGGTCAGTTAGGAATTTCTTTTTAACTAGCCTTTTTTTTCTGAAAACCTTGGGGACGATGGGGAGCTCTTGGGTAAGTACCCTGGAATAGGAACAGAAGATCTTTGAATAAAAAGATGTGAGATAGTTAATAGCACCTGGGATTTGGTGGAAACTCCTGAACGAAGTTCATCTTTACCTGCATTCCTATTTTCTCTCAAAAGGCCCCTGGTTTTCCAAGTTTCAAGATTATAGAAAACTGAAATTACTTTATTATAAGTAATGCATCCATAGTACTTATAAAGTATATATATTTATTATATTTATATATTTATTATATTTATATACTTATAAGTCTGTTATGAGCTTTTAGACTTATAACTGGGTAGATGTCACAGCGAGTTTTTAGAGTTTTATGTTAGCACAACTCTTCTGTTATACTGCAGGTGTTCACTAGAAGAAATGTCAGTTGCTATCCTTTTAGTACTGCAGTCTGCAATTGCAGTGAGTTGCTGGATGCCTGGCAATTCTACACAGCTGTTTCTGCCTGTTTACGCTGTGGAGCAGATACTGATTGCCACACTTCCTTCCAAATACTGCCATGCCCAATCATTCTCTCTTTAACCTTGAAAAATCAGGATCATGCAGAGCAGTGCATTCCACTGCCTAACACATAAAGAAATTTAAGAAATGCAGTAGCACTTTCTTTTACTGGAGTATTGGTTCCTCATAAACCTTCCTGTGAGCTCAATAGCAAAGTGGTATCAAGCTGGACATGCACTTGAGGCAAGTTTGAAGGGAACTCTGTTTAAATATGGTGATGGAAGAGGTCTATTATATTAATAAATACATGTAACGGACTTTACATTTTGTGTAATTGGGGTGCTTAGTGATTCTTAGATAGCTGATAGGGACAGAATTAAGGCTTAATGTAGATTTCAATATTTTTAATTTGACAGAGGCCATGCAATTTTTTGTACGACACTGTAATATTTATAAACTGACTCAAGTGCTTCATGCAGGCATGCTGTCAAAGCTTTCTTATTCCAGTTACACATAATAACAATACCGTTATATGAAAATGATAGTGCTTAGGTAATCACACTACCAGGAGCTTTTGCTGCCTATTCCGAAGAGCAGAGAAGTAGAAAAGTACCTGGCATGGAGAGATGAAGTTAAAATGTGCCCTTGCAGAACACTGTTCTTCCACCAGGTTTGTATACCACTCATCACACTTCTGCATCTCAGTTATGCTTATGTTCATTCAGCAGGAAAACTATCTCTGCTTGAAATCTGGGAACAGAGCTGAACTTTAACTAACTAGTTTTGGTTATTTTCATGGGAGGATGTGCATAAGCATCCAATGGTTTTCTCTGGTTGCCTCACTCTTCAAATTCAAAAAGTGCTTACCATTAGTCTGACAGGTAAGATTCACATTGTACAGGGTAACAGTCATGCCAGGCTTTAAACATGTTTGTTACCAGATAAATAGTATTTTCTGTAGTGGCTTTATTCTCATGCTGAATGTCTGCTTTGTGGCCCTGGTTATTAGGAAATTTGCCCTTGACACAGCTACTCCGAGGCTTTTTTTGTGTATCCTCTACAGAAGACAATAAGCAAATGTTTCCCATGGAGTACATGATTGCTCAGAACCATAAGGCATGCATGGCAGTAAGTATGCTCATTGAAGTTTCTTCAAGACCAATTTTTAGTCTATGTGACTTGTACAAGCTTCTCTTCTACTCTTTTACATTGCCAAAATATGCCCTAACTGCTGAGTAAGGGGACCTTACTTGGTGAGTCAAAAATTTTGTCCAGCCCTTCAAACTCTTCCCATGAAAACTGGTGAAACCTAAAATATACCTTATTAATTCCTCATATGTAACTGCATCCTATCTAGGCTACCTTTTCTTAGAATCATAGAATCATAGAATGGTTAGGGTTGGGAAGGACCTTTAGATCATCCAGTTCCAACACCCCTGCCATGGGCAGGGACACCTCACACTAGACCATCTCACCCAAGGCTTCGTCCAACCTGGTCTTGAACACTGCCAGGGATGGAGCATTCACAACCTCCGTGGGCAACCTATTCCAGTGCCTCACCACCCTAACAGGAAAGAATTTCCTCCTTATTCAGGCTTATTTCTTCTTACTAGTGAAGTCTTCTTTCGGTGAAATCAGACTAGAAACACATGTTAATTTATGCACTAGCACCTCTTCTTTGAGGAACTGCTGAATGTTGGATGTAGGGGTAGGGATGTCAGATCTTCTCCTTCCAAACAAGCTGCTTAGACTTCCAAAAGCATTTGAAAATGTTGCACCTATAGTATTTAACATGACAAAGCATGTAATTTTTCACCTGGTTAATACTTGAAACCTATATTTGCCCTCTATTGCATTTAATATAAAATACAACTTAGTTCTGAGTTTCATGATTCATGATTAACTCTTGGCTAGTTTATACTGTTCTTTTGAGACTTTGTGTACCTTAGCAGATGGTGATAAAATTTCTGTGAATAGTTTGATTTCTTCCCACTTTCTTAGCATCACCCTTTGCTTTTAATTATTTGGCTTGCAAACTAGTTGATGCAAACTAGCTGAACATGATGGTGACAATGCATTGCGGTTGCAATATAAACTTTTAGAAGTCAAAATCTGAAATAATTAATTAATTTTAAAAGGGAAACTTTTCAAGAATGTATCAACCCCTTTACAGCAGGTTGTTGTATGTACAGAAAAATCCATTCTAGTGTAGTGTGACCAATATTCATGAAATTTGCGTATGTATATATATTGGGCAAATTTGGGCCCTAGTCACAATCAAACTGAAAAGAAGAAACACAAGGATAATTCCAATGAAGGCTACAATTCTGCAAAAAAGCTTTTCGTGTGGGATGTATGGAGAATTGGGGCTTTTGTCAAAAATACTACTAGGAAGAGGTTTTTTTACTCAGAGTTATGTCATAACCTCATTGTCAGACATCTAAATATGTAGCATGTTCTCCAGTGTAAAATATGCACCATTAGTATTGATGAGAAATGTCTGTCAGCTAATTTCGGTCTTTCACTATGAAAATTAAATACTTCAGGAAGGAGTTAATTGAAAACACAGGTATGAAATGCCATTTAAGATCCTGCTGGCTAATATAACACAAGACTTTCAAGAAACTCTCTGCCTTATGGGATGGTAGCTAAAGTTAGACAGGACACCTCAGGATGCTCAAAATGATGCTGTGTGTCTTAGATGAGATAGCTGAATCCAGAATTTAGCACTGACACAGCAGGAGCTTCTTAAGATCCACCACCTTTGAAGTAATGAACATATCAAAGCATATGCACTGCATCAGATCACCTTCAGGAATTTAATTTTAGGCAGTCAAAAAAAAAAAAATATTCTACATACTAAAGTACTGGCAAAAGCAAATAATCCAAAACAGAGAATATTTTCATAGTGGTGTGTTCCAAAACTAATATTCTTGCTGTCCTGTTTGTTATTAATGACAATCTCCACACCTTGCAATCTTGCATTTTCTGCATAATTTACTGCAGCATTTTGAATGTCATGCTATTAACAAACTGCATCTGTCAATGTACGGTTTAGTTTTACAAGGTCTTGTTGATGACAGCAGTATCCAAGTTTTAAAAAATCTTAAGGAACATTAAGATTAACCCAATTGAATTTTAATTTAAAAAATAAATATATGCATTCTAACTGATGACAAAAAGTTGTTCTGTCATGATTGTAAAATCTCCTAAATTTTCCCTATTTTTAGAAATTTAGACATTCAGCAGCTTCCCTTTACACTCTTGCAACCCACAACTTTTCAGTCTCCTTTTCCACAGCCATTACGATGTCCTATTCCTTCTCCGTTCCATTAAAAACATCTCTTTAGCTCAACAGTGAAACATTAATTTCTTTTACTAAGGCACCAGTGCCATTTGACATCAAATAAGAAAAGAATTGATCCAGCTACTGCGATAGAGCTGCACAGTTTCCTAGTTTGTTTTTACAGAAAGAGGAAAAACTATACTTAGCTAGAGCTATATTTACTGAACTGCAGCCTGAAGCTGAAGCTAGTTTTCATTTTGAAGTTCTGTTTTTCCCCAGTTATAGTACTGGTTTCTAATATTCGCTCTAGATAAAAAGACCAAGTTCATGCTGGAAGCAGAAACAAGTGTCTTCTGAAAATCTCAAAATAAAAATAATGTCATCTTTGTGTCATCTGAAATTCTGACTTTAACCTGCCCATCTCCACTGCTCAAAATAGCCCCTTACTGGCATGCTAAAATTAATATCTGTGCACACCTGTATGGTATGGTTTCTTACAGGAACATAATATCTGTGCACACCTGTATAGTATGGTTTCTTACAGGAACATAAGCTGCATTAGAGCAAAGCAGTAAGTGATTCTGCAGTTTACAGCGTGTGGTTTGGTTCCAAGTTCACTAAGTGGGAGATGTTTCCTGCCACAGAAGCATGAGAACAGTCTTCTATGTGTGTGCATGGAAACATGCAGGGAAAGGTACAAACATGGACACATTAATGGAATGCTTATTTGCCCTGACATTAAGAGACATTTAGTAATATCCAAAGCTTATCTGGTTGTGAAAGACCGGTTCTAATGTTAATTCTTCTCTTTTATTTTACAAAGAATGTTGCCCATCTTTTTTGGGTGTTCATATTTACAATTGCTATTATAGGTAAATTAAAACCATTTTTGTATTCTTTCTGTATAATTTGGTAAAGATAAGATGTTCAAGGATTTTGTGTTGGCATTTTGACATGCCCCTGGTATTTTTTTTTCACTATGTTTTCCCTGAAGAAGAGATAAGGTTTCTCTGAAGCCATAAGGAACATACATTTTTAGTAGAATCCCTGCCTTCTCATTTAAAGAGCTTCAGGTATCTTTTCCATGAACAGGGTATGGATAAAAATAAAAATTTGTCTAAGCAGAAAGAAAAATGGAAAGAACAAATGACAAAGCTTAAATACATAATAACATCTTTTGTATTACCTAGGAAATACATGTCATGGAAGTATTCGGTTGCAAAATCTCTTGTGTTTTGGTATTTTTAAAATGTTAATAAAATGTTTACAGTACATTACCTGCATTTTTCCAGTACTGCTGTACCTGTTTTGACCTTTCTACTTGGTCTACTGAAAGACCACGAGACAATGAATAATGTATTTGAAAAATGGTGTCCTTCTTTTCCCTTTGTGAGTCAGTAGCATATTCTTCCAGCTTTCCAGCACTTACTAGCCTGTGGCTTTTCCAAGACAGCTGCACAGTATGTTAGGCTTCATTCAAAGTAGTGTGCATTCTTGCATATTCATTTTCTCAATAGTTTATTTTACAGAGTTTTCACTGCTTTCTATTTATTCAGACTTCTTTTCTTTATCTTTCTAAAGATGGATTTGGAAAAGGATTCCAGTATCTCAGTCATTACTGAACCATCGTTAATTTAGTCTCTCTTTTCACTGATTAATATGCTTTTTTTTTCCTTGTAGTTCTGATTTTGCTACTTATAAAAGCTCCTGATCTTCTTAACCTCTATGGAATAAAAAAAACCAATCCAACAAACCAAAGCATACACTACCAACCATGTGTTTCTTCTTGTCTTTCCCTTTTCATCTGCTAATTTTCATCCAGGTCTACTGATCCGTTAGCATGGGACTCTTGTCACCAGGTTTCTCATGAATACCAGAATAACTCTAAATTTTCTGCTCAACTATGCATCCATAACTGAATGAATTAACATCACAGAAGTGAATAAATATTTAACTAATAGCAACATATGAGGTTGAGGGATCAGAATCTGTTGCAGATAAATGTTGCCAAATAGAGCTGACTGGTGAAGACCTTTACCTATTGTGGGCTTCAATTTTTGGCTCCTCATTCACCTAAATCAATTTAGTCTCCTAAGCTATTTTCATAGAAATACAAGTGGAAAGATTTAGATACCTCAGACCTCTCCAAAGATCGAACCATTCTGCCTGAATCTGTACATTTATGTTAGAGGGACATGTTATTCCTCTGCTGGCATTTCCCCTTCTCCATTTGCAATATGAGGAACTTGATTATTTCCTTAAATAACTGCTTCATTGCCTGAAATTTGAGTGCAAATTACTGCCAGAGTCTAGCAGATTGATCTTGCTTAAGATAGCCATCATTTGCATCACAAAATGAGCATGTAGATATGCTATAGATTGCTCAAGATTTCTACTCGGCTCCAGGTCAGGCCTTTGTATACTAGCTGGTTTTGTATACTAGCTGGTTTTGTATACTAGGTGGTTTAGGAATTATATGTGACTCAAGCACCTGCGTTAAAAAAGCTAATCAGGTTGCCCTATCTAGGAATTCAACAGAGAAGGAACTAAATCTCCTAGTCACAGAGCAATTGGGACTTGTCTTTGTTTTCATTTGAATTTCAGAGCCCTTTCTTTAGAGCTTGGCTAAGCCCAATGCATATTTAAAGAATGGTACAAGGGATAACATTTTAGTGCATAAAACTGTGAAACCAATTTAAATAAGTCTTTCAGTTAAGCTTAAAATTGTTTTCTGGCTTGTATCCAGATGAGAAAGACACACAGAAATGCCTACCATTTTATATCTAATCCATTATTTTTGGAATAATGACAGCTGAACAAACACAACTCTAACTGAAGATGCGTGTACGTGTGCTTTCAAACGCTCTCACAGTAGCAAGCACTATCTTTTAATCCTCTGCAAGAGCCTATCTCCAATGTTTTTCAAGTCTGTGTTTACATGCTGGTTAGAACAACTTTTGCTTACATGAGAAATGAGAATTATTGTTGCAAATACTTTCAATCAGAAAATATACACTTCCCCCTTCTCTCTCACCTTTCCCCCCTCCCCTCCTCCCCCTCCATTCTAAACTGCTGTTTCATGATCAACAAAGATTTGGTCTGTAGAGATTAATTTCAACAAAGGTTAAGCTTAATGAATTTTTTGTTTAATTATCTGCATAAATGGCAGGTACAAAGACTGTAAATTTAGGATACACGGTAAAAGAACTTTCCTAGATAGACTAAAAAGGACTACATTTCCCATAGGCCTTGTATCTATCACTGAGTAGGAAGTTTTCTTAAGGTTCTAGTTCTTGGAGCAATGTAAGTATCAGAAACCCAATTACCGCTTTCGATGAGTTCTTAGATCTAGGGTTTGCATGAAAAAAGTAGTCAGGAAACAATTAAGAAATGGAAAGCAAAATAAAGGCACCCAAATGGTGTTCTTTTCCTACCCACCCTAAATGCTGCCTTGTATTATGTGGGGACCTGATTCAAGAATCATGAATCTCTGGCATTAACAATAATGTGAAGGCTGCAGTGAATGCCTGGTCTTTGTTTCTTCCCCCTCTCCGATATATTGATAAATTTCCTGTTCAGAAATAAAGAAGTCTGTATCATGGGAGTGGGGGAGTTGCTGATTATGAGTAGGCATCTGAAAATGTAATGCCACAGAAAGAATGAGAAAGCTGTACTGCTTGTTCAAGAGAATAAAATAAATGAAGGAGAAAGAAATAATACTGAATGAAATAGCCCTGCTCCCAGGTCTTGCTGCAAATAAGTTTCATACTGGCATTGAAGAGGTATGCGTTGGCAAGAAATCTTGAACACCAGCCCAAATTCCCAATGCCATACATAATCAATATGTAGAATTGAAAACAATTATTATTGTGGAATGGTTCTACTAGGGTCTTGTTGGTTGTGATTTTGTGCACTGGATGTTGCATGCCCTTAGTACAGCTTAGGAGAGTCAAGTGAATAAGGAGATAAAGCATGGAAATAGTTATTTAATATACATGATTATGTTTGGGTTTGCATATGTGCACAGCCTTGAGAAACTGATGGATAAATCTGAGACAGATGCTAATTCACAGCAATATACAATTCTATTGTGTGTTTTTATTCCTGACATTTAGAACATTAACCAAAAGCGTTGGCTAAAAAGACTGAAGAAAGATATCTTGATTTTCTTGGCAAGGTGCTGGTAGTACCAAGACAGTACTTAAAATGACAATGAAAACAGACTCAGAATATAATTGCTCCCTTTGGACAGACATTGTGGTTTAACCCCAGGTGGCAAATAAGGTCCACGCAACCACTTGCTCACTGCCCCTGTGGTGAAATGGGGGAAGACAATCCGCAGGGTAAAAGTGAGACAACTTGTGGATTGAGATAAAGGCAGTTTAATAGGTAAAGCAAAAGGTAAGGTAATAGGTAAAAAAAGTGGGGTGAGAGGCAGAAAAGGCCTTGACTCTGTGCAAGCGCTGCTCAGCAACAGCTATAACATCCCTGTGTTAGCAACACCATCAGCACAAATCCAAAACACAGCCCCATACCAGTTATTGTGAAGAAAATTAGCTCTATCTCAGCCAAAACCAGCACAACAGATAACTTTAACAGATAGCTAGCTACTTACAGGCAGGGTAACAGTATTGGCACACGGCCATCGGAGGGCACTTAACTGTATCAGTTTGTTAAAAGACTTGTCAGTTGGTATGCTGATACCGAGATGCTGTTTGTTTCATTTCCTAAGAATACATTTGGCCAACCTAAGTCAGCTGCAATCTGATCTACTTTTTCTGGTGGCTGCACAAACCATAAATAAATTTCATTGCTATACATGTCAATCTCTAACAAATCTCATCTAAGCAATCTCTTACAGAGTAATAGCCTTCCAATTCATTGTATTTTTTCAATTTACCACTTAATAAAACATGAGGTTGTCCTGGAAACTCATAAATCTGGTAGAAATGAATTATCTCCTCAAAACTTTTGGGCAATTTGCACCTTTTCTTTCCTTGTGGCTTATTGAACTGATTTACAGACTGGTTTTATTATATCATATTAGAAAAGAAGATGCTGAGTGTGACATGGATTTGTGGTATTTTGGCATTAGCTATACCAGGTACTTATCCTGATGGACAAACTTAATTTAGATAAGACGTCTGTTGGAAGTCCCCACTTTTTTTTTACCCACATAAATTACAAGATGCTGAGTTATACTGACTAAAATATGTGTAACAGTCAGGCTTTGAAGAGTCTATAGAATTGAGTTTCACCTTATTTGTGCTAAAGGTAGTTGCCATATCAAAGGTAAAGCCAGTACCTCGTATCTATATGTTAAGTGTAGAAAGTTAAAAGCCTTTCTCTCAGGTTTGCTCCCTAGGGAAGGTGAAAGAAAAAGAATAAATGCTCAGAGGTTTGAAGAGGAAGAGGTGGTGCATGTGCTATGGCAAAGCGAGGACACAATGCTTCATGAGCATAAACAAGGTAGACATTCAGGAATGGTTTCAACTGAACAAACCACATTCAGATATGACATTTTGGAAGACAAACATAGAAGAAGTAGCATATGAGAATAGCACACTCCCAGGATAACAGTTTGCATAGGTGGAATTAATATGCTAAATTTCATGCTCAATTTTCCTGTTTTGTAAAACGATGAAGTGTGATATCCCTACCTGAAACCTGCAGAAAGGTGCCAAGCACATTGTCCTGGACATTTCTGAAATGATGCCGCTTGTACAGACTTCTCCAGCATGTTGCAGCCTGTGCAAGGCAGTCAGGCAGGAACAGTTGCATAGCCTAAGGACAAACTTTTGCTGCTGTTTCCCTTTCATTTTAGGAGGCCAGAGAAGGAGACAATGCAACTCTTACTAGCAATCATTTTAGTGATGTGGCCTAACAATGTAAAACTAATTCTTTAAGGTACCGTTATACATCTGAGAGATACTATTATTCTTGAAATTATATTTTCCCCTTTATGTAACCAGCTGCCGCTTTTTAAAGGAGCATGTCCAGATTGGTTGGAGTCTTGGACAACATGGTCTAGTGTGAGGCATCCCTGGCCCTGGCATGGGGGTTGATGATCTTAAGGTCCTTTCTAACTCAAATCATTCTGTGATTCTATGATTCTCCCAGAGATATATTTATTATTTTGTACTTGTGCCCTGAGTAGCCACAAGCCCTGCTGGCCCTATCCAGCCTCACCTGGGACTCTCAGCCTTCCCCATGACCTAGGAGACACCCGGGGAGGGGAGATCAGTTTGTGCAATACACAAGCAATTACAATTAATTGGGACTCTCAAACAGTAGCCTAGTACAAAGGAGACTAAGCTGAAAGACAGCACCGTAGGAGTGCATAAAAATGCATAAGGACATAACAGTGCAGAGGGTTGCTTCCATGGGTATCACAGCAGGATCAAAACAGATATGAAGGATATAGATCTGTGAACTTTTCGTAGTTTGTTAGCCTTTAATATGATTAGTTTTCAAGCATGCATGACTGAGCAACTTAAAGAGGAGCATGCTCTTTCTTCCATGCTAATATGGAGCTTTACCTGACATTTTAGCAATGTCAGAATTACAAATATTCTGTCATGGAAAATACAGGTAAACAGCATGATTTAATTCAATAAATTGACCTGATTAATGTATATGTCTCATTTTCAAAGGAATAGAAAACTAGTTCACAGAAGCCACATTAAAAGCTTCAAAGGCTGTTTTAACTTCAGATATTGATGTCTTATTCTACTAGTGCAGATCTGTTCGCTTCATTTGAATAATAGTATAACAGTGTTTAACGTAAGAATTGAAAAGAAAAAGAATAGACAGAAACAATTTTTAAAGATATTTTAGCAGGCCAATTTAAGATTTTTGGCTTGAGAAGGCTTTAGAACATTTTATATATTTCAAAAAGTTTTCTCTCTTCTTAGTTCTGAGTTGCTATCTTCTTTTTATAATAAGAAACCATAGAATAAAGAACATTTAGCTGCCATCAAAAATCTGATTTTTAAGTCTATGGCAAGTTTTAATCTCTGACCCATTCAGAAGATATCAGTGGTGTCATCAGTAAGATTAATATAGATCTGATCTATTGAGACAATATGTACCCTTGTTCAAGAAAAATGAGCCATTAAAATTTAAAAATTTTAAAAAGTTTATTTTAAAAGTTAGAGACAATAACTGCATCTGATAAACATTCCCCACTCGCCCTATCAAGCAATTAGCTTTGTATCTTCCAAGCTGTAGCTACCTCAGAATGAAGCTATCTTAGCTATCTAGAATGAAGATGTCCATATTCCTTTTTCTTAAGGCCAAATAGTAAATGCACTGTGGTTAAGATGGGACAACACAACAGAGCTTCAGTTCCTGCAGCTGGGTTGCATGGACAGACTGCTGCTTCTAGTGTCACTACTCTTTCCCATAGTGGATCTCAAGCTGGACACGGCAATTCTCCCATGCCTAAAAAAGCACAGTTTCCCAGGTCTCAGCTTCAGTGTGCCAACTACAGGTTTTTTACAAAGTCATATGTTTGGTTTGGGGACGATTCTTTCTATTAATCATGCATATGACTGGCAGCATTCATGCTCCTTGGGGATGAACACTAAAGCTATATGAGACATTTAATTTAAAAACCTATTTTCTCCATGGAGACACCCCCAAGCATTCTTACTCTATTGAAGTTATCCTTCTATTTCTATATCTGACACTTTCTTCCTCTCTTCAAGAGGAAAAAAGAATGTTTAATCCATCTGATGATCATTTTTGCTATCTTATACTCATCCTTGCATATCATCTTTGAACCACAGAAAGAAAACTTTAGATATGAAAAATGCATAGGATTTTGAAAATATAATATAGTAATGAAATAGGTAGCAATCATACAAGCATACATCTAGCTGAATGTAAACGAATAGTTCCATTTCATTCAGTAATACTTTTCATATACGTAAAATTGAAATTACATATTTATTTTGTGCTGTTGAAACCTAACACTATACAATGTGTTTGTTTTCCTCACAGTTGTGTGATTTGATGGCTTTGGAACTAGAAAAATAAGTCTTAGAAATACAGAAAAAATAATATATTATAGATACAACAATTATTTATTATCTGCTTTTCACTTTTTCACGACAGCTATCATTTAGAAATGGTGAAACTTCACAGAGAATAATTTTTTACAGATCTTTTATATTTATAGTTTCATTTTTACTTTTATTTCTTGTACTTTCAGCTGCACATAGTGATGCTTAACAGGTGTATTTTCAGATCAAAAGGAGAATGATTAGATACTCCTCCTTTCCCCAAATTGCCTTGTTCTTCAGAACAGATTTATTCCTTTACAAATTGTAGGAGTGTATTCATTCCTTAATGAATTAAGAATTCATGAGACACTCTCTTCTTCTCCCTTTTTGTGGAGCTGTCTGTGCTGCTGCTGCTATTTTGTGTTGGTGCATGATAACATAACGTCTAACTTGTGTGAAACACAGCTAACTCTTTTTCTTGAAATGTATAGACTGTAGTTCCACTTGGAAGGAAAAAAAAATAAAAAGTGCGGTTTCTTCATTCATGCAGCTTGCTTCTGTATACTTGCATGTTTTTTTATTATAGTTGGATGATAGTATCACCATTAGTATCCTGCTGCATTATTTTCGTTACTACAATCCAGGGTGCTGGAATACTGTACAATACTTTCTGAGGGGAAAACAACAATTTCAATCTTATTTCAAAGGGGCCAGAAGACTTCAATTTTTACATTATTTCGTTGCTTTTCCAGATTGTTTCCTTCAAAGGCAATAAGCTAACATGCTTATGTGCTCTTCAGTCTGCACAGTATGGATAAATGTTAATAAAAGTATCTGAACTCGTGATGTGGGTTAGAATTTACAAGCTGTTTCAAGAAGAGGAATGGTTAATGCCATCACTGGCAAGACAGCAGATGGGATGATGAAATGCAGCTGCAAGGGATAAATGCACTCAGGAGAAGGCTGCAGAGGAGGGGAAGTGCCTAAGGAAGTAGGGAGAGTACTTAGAGGAGTGTTGCTAGAAGGGCATGCTGTGAATCTCAAGGTGACATAAGCCTCTGAATGAAGGAAATAGAAAAACAGCTCATATGTGAAAAAGATGAAGATGTACTTTTGGAAATGGGTTTGAGGGTGAGTGGAAAAAAAGAGACTTTTTTTTTTCCTATCAGGGCTACACCTGCCAAGGCTGAGTCCTTGCACCTCGACCAGTTTGTAGGTCATGGGTGGAGTTCAGCTCCCTGAACTTCAGAAATCTTCTATGTGATAACAATTTGTATTTGAAGCTTGGTGTTGGCCCCTTTGCTGTCAGTGGAAAGAAACAGATGCTTTTAGGGTGTGATTCATCTGACCTATTTTGGACACCTGCCTTAGGAGATGAATCATGCCCCAGAACTGCTGCTTTCTTTCCATTGACTATGAAGAGAGCCTAGGGCAACTAGCTCAGATTTAAATACCTGTATAATAGATGTCTTGGCTTGGCCAAGTATAAATAGTCCCAAAAAATACCATGTAATTGGTGAAGTTAATGTTTGAATGTCAGCATGGTGACAGCTCTGGGGCATGAGCACTACAGCAGTTTCTCTGTGTTTACCTTTTACTCCACTGTTTGGTTTTTATATAGGATACAGTCAATGGGAGGTGGTGGCCTAAACACAGACACCCTCTGTAACTGGATGTGTGCTGAGGTCTGGCAGCTGCTGCAGAAGCCTGTGGCTCTCTAAACCATCCTGTAGTCCTGCCGGTGCTCAGGAGTTGCTTCCTTCTGAGCTTCAGGGAAAATTTCACAGAAGGAGAGGGGAAAAAAAAAACCACCCCAGATCCTTCCAAAGAATGACATTTGGCAAACCTACCAAGTTTCTTTATGTGCTGAATTACCTCACACCCTGTTTGTAAAGGGGGTGAGACTGTAGCACTTCAGTGATTAGGAGGATGATTGTGAAGTTTTCCTGTGGGAAAGATAAGATTATCTTCACACAAAATTTTTCAGTGTGAAGGATAAAGTTATCTTCACATCAGCTATTTGTCCTGTGGAAATATGCTCAGTTCTGTATGAATGGTAAGCCTCCATGTACCTTAGTTCACATAAGCTTGGTGGGAACCTGTATTTCACTCAGTATTTGTGGACCTGTCACACGATGTCATTGTGTCGTAATTTCACAGTGATAAAATCAGGATTGCTGTTATGGCCCTTATTTGCAAAGGAGATGCATTTTCCAAAGGCTTTTAGGTAGCGTAAATGACAGCAGCCTTCAAAAAGCCCATGAGAAAATTAATGATTGTCCTTTTAGACTAGGATTTGAGTCATCTGTAGTAAATAAATATTCAGCTAAGCCCCCAACAGTATTTTAAAAATAGGCTTTTTAAGGCTCACTGCAAGATAACTGTGTACAATCTTTAGAAATATAAGTTTGAGTCTGTTATTCTGGTTATAATATTTGTGCTAAGAAGTGAAATCTTTTTTCTGATTCTGGAGTACGAGCTTAAAATCACTGTAATTTCTCTGTAAACTCAGCACAGGCCAAGTTGGGCATACCTCTTTTTCTACAGTGGGAGCTTGGATATGTGTAAACACAGAAGAGTTGGCTAGAGGGAGTGAGCAAATTTCAGTCAGAATACAGATCTATATTCTATAATTATTCTTTACATTTATAGTAAGCAGATATCATCAGCGACTTCTTAAAGGTGGCAATATTTGAATTTAAAAATTAGTGGAATTATAATGTTTTCTTCTGCATACTTTTCATATTTTCCAATTATTACATAATCAAAGCACCAAAAAGATAATTTTTCAATATCACTGTTTTTACACTAAACCTCCCCTTTAACAATGCAAAGCACAAGGGAGCAATTGCTTCCACCACTAGGACATTTTCTTTGGCTTTCAGTCTGTGTTTTGCATATATTCAGATACTGTGCTTTTCCTTCGCAAACAAATCAAATGACTCAAGGGGTGTTAAGTTTTTGTTTAATGACTAGTACACTAGGCATGTTTGCAGAATTTTCTAGGAAGTGAATTCGAAACGAGCTATTTTTGTCAACTAAGTATACATTCACCTGGTATTTAAAAGAAAATTTGCCTTAATTACATGTTTAAATTATTATCTTACCTACATATATTTGTGTATATTTTATTCTGTCTAGGTGCTGGAAGTTAGACTAAATGATCTTTAATGATCCCTTCAGTCCTATGTTTTCATGATTCTCCCACATAAGGGGAGGAAAGCAATGAAGTGGCACAAAAGAGGTTTACTCTCATGCTACGCTCGTATGGAAGCTGAAGCCTCCAGTGAGAGCTCGAACTTCCTATTCCAGTAACAGGATTAGGAGACTACCTGATTAAGAGAAAATTTCAGGATGATCCAAAACTGTTTTCATTGCTTATTGTGTCTTACCACATACACCAAGGTCTCCTCAGACTCCAAAGTTCCGTGAAAAGACCTGAGGCTTGGATTTAAAATATAAACAATGTTTAGCTCATATTATCTAATTATTGGAAATAAAATTTGAAACCCTCCAAACTGCAAGTCATGCTTCACTATAGAAGTCAGGTAAAACAGATGAGGTTATCTAATGAAAAGGTTAGTGAAAAGGAAAACTCTCCCATCCAGCCAAAACTGACCAGTTTAAAAAGGCTGACTAGAGCTCTAGTTAAAAATGTCTTAGATTAGCCTAATTTATTTTCCTTTTGTATGAATAAAAGGCAAAGCTAGGAGTGCTAGTAATAAAGCTAACAATATCCTTGTAAGGTACCTACTTTTTTTATCTACTCTGAGCTGTTCATCAAATTTGATACTTTAGTTGAAAATCTATTATTTGCGGCAGAGGTTTAAAAGAAGATATGTGGGATGAGCTCCTATGAAGTAAAGGCTAGCAACTTATTCTTTGCTCATAGATGTTTCTGGCTCAGGTTAACTGTGCATATTGTATTTGTACATTTTTACTATTATTGAATACAACTCATCAGGAAGACACAGAATACTGTTTCTGAACTGTGACTAAATAGAAGAAATTTCTGAGGCAGAATAGTTTATTGCTTTCATCACATTAGGATGTGATTTGAGTATGTGAAATAAATATGGAAAATTACTACTTCTAATGCCTTCTTTTGAACAAATAGTTGTATTTCAGTATCATCCTTATTTTGTGAACTATTCCTGAATTAAGAAACATGTGGATGCTAAATAAACCTCATATCTGGGATCTTAGAAGTTTGTTCATATTTACATACATACGTATGTATATTTTTTCACATGGAACTTTTGGTCACTGTTAAGAATTTTTTCATTTTCAATATCAAATTTATATTTCCCTTTGCAGGGATTTTTCAATGCTGTAATCTGAAAAGGGTCTTAGTCTTTGCTATCTAGAGGGCTTAGTCCACACAGATTGATATTTTGCAATAGCTGATTAACTTTTTTTTTCCAGAATGAAGCAGCAGCATGTCTGCTGTGTATTTGATAAATAGTTCTGGCATACACTCTAAAAACTCACTCAAGAAGTATATTCTGAGCATTTTCCAATAACAACAGAAGTAGGATAAGGTTCACTAAGCCGAGGGAGTAGAAAAACTCCAAGGAAAGAAAAATGTAATGCCTGAAACTTCTGAAGATCTGGAGATAAGTCCTAATAATTTGTATTCTGGGAAGTGCTTGGCCTGTCTGCAAAACCTGTATAAACTGTCTTTTGACCCCTTTTGAGAGTGGCAGTTGTTATCACTAAGGACAAGCAAAACAGGTTAAATCAGTAGCTGCCCACTTGGGTGCTCACATGAGCAAGTCCAATCACAACCGATTTTTTGAGTGGTTTAATTGTCAATTAAATATACAATATGAAGGCATTTTTGTATCTCTATACAGTAAAAAAACCCCACACACAGTCTAGACAGAAATGTGTAATTTTTGCTACTTAAGAGGTACTTCGAGGTGCTCAAGAACAACCACTGATTTCAAAGTCATTGTGGTCAGTTTAGTGAGTAGGAAGGCAGTTAAGGGCTTAATTCTCTCTGGAAGCTAGAGGTTTGTGTTAGTCACTAGTCCTTGTTATCTGGGAGCACAGGTGGAAAATGTGTGAAAATAAATGCTAGTGATTATGCCAACCTTGGTTACTGGTCTGACTTGCCTCTGTTAGGTGGCCAGTCCTCTTTTTCTCTTTTGATGTGACTGGCTAAACTGAGAACCCATTTAAAAAAAAAAAATAAAAATCAATCAATATCTTCTTGAAAAAAAGAAGCGTAAGTTTTGATTACCATTTTTGTGGTGCTTTGGGACAGCTCCGTTCTTTTTATCCAGTTGGTTGGAAGTGTTTCCCTGTTTGGTTATGAGAGCAATTGCTCTGATCACTGTATTGCAATGGGTGCATAGTAATAGCTTTATAGATATAAATGTCAAAATGCTATTAGTGCTGAGAAATATTATTTTGGCAACTGGATCTTGTGTGGAATAACCTAATTTTTAATAATATAATTTGCTTAGTGTTACATACTTACAAAATTAACAGTCATTGAAATTTTCCTTGCATTTTCTTTTTTGAATGGATATAGTTTTGCCTGTCAGATGACATGTTATTAAAGAACATTAGCTAAATTAAAATTACACCTAGGCTGACACTTAATAGTCTTTTTTGCAGTTTGCTTCAAAGTACTTGCCTACTAACAAGATTAGAGACATTAAAATGACTGTATTTGTGGGGGGAAATTGTGCTTAAAAAATAAAGCCACTTTCATCTGCATGTCTTTTAAGCCATAAATTTATCACACAGAATGGTAAGCAGGGTAAGCATCTCTTCTGCAGTCTGGGGTTGGGGGAATAAAGCGGGTGCTTGCCACAAGTGTTCTGAAAGAAAAAGTTCAAATAGCAGGAAGGGAGGTCTGAGTCCTGCTGACCAGCACTGTCATGTAAGATGTAAGATACTGTAAAGTAAGACGTCATGTAAGATGGGCTGCATGTCCCTGAACCCAGGACACCTTGGTAGTAGGTCAGTGACAAGCAGTAGCTGTAAACGTCTGGAGGTGGAAATGTGGAGCATCACTCTCGGGGGAAATCAGCTTTCCCCCTTCTACCCCATCTTCATGCCACAATATTTTCTTACAGTTCTTCTGCAATAACCTACATTTACTGAGAGCTTTGTTTTTATGGTCTTGTGCAATTTGGTAATTCCTCTAGACAGCAGAGTAACTTTCCACAGTACAAGCATTTTATTTCCAAAAACTGACTGGGTCTCGGGGGACTTCATCAGTATTTAGAAAATGTCTTTAGACGTTACTGTAAGAGGTGTTTTATACTGTGATAGTAGTTGTGGAACGACAACACCGAGACAATTTATTTCTCAAAGGATGTGCCGTAACTCTCATGGGATTCTCCATGTTGGTATTCAGGTCTTGCTGCGGTAGCATTGCAGAGCTACCCAAATCAATGCAACACCCTGAACTGGGCTTGAACCAAAAATGTCAAAAGAAACTCCCTTTTGATTGACCCTAAGTCATACAGCTTATTTTTCGTACTCTTTAGTCTCATCCAAAATTGAGCTTCATAACAGTTAGACTGGATGATCTGAAAGCTATTTTCCAACCTAGCTGATTCTAAGATTCTATGATCCTCTTATCGTTGTTTCTGGTACACAGTGTCAGAAGAGAGAAGGCACAAACAAAGAAGTTTGAATTGCCACCCTACCCACAAGACTGTCCCACTGTTTGTCACCTGCAAGTTTTTCTGCTGAACATCTGGCTGATTTTGTGTGTTTTTTAATCACTGTGCTAACCTTTGCCTAGCTACCCATTCCTTGTTTCATACAAGCAGCAACCAAATTCATTATCTTCTGTTTGTTCTGCTTGTATTTTTCTGGATGGGACACTAAATCATTTTCTAGATTACATCTCATGTTGCCTGTGTTGCATGGAAACACTGTGTGAAGCTATGGAGTACCGGAAACTGGCAGCTATAGCTGAGTTTTAGGTTTTGTGTCTTTCAAAGAGAAAGATTTGAGATTTCCCTTTTCAGCTTCCACATGAAACTAAGTAGCACTTTCTGAAAGTGTCATTTTAAGTTAAAATCAATGGGAGCAACACAGAGACACATAACAAGAATACAAATAGCCTAAATCCTAATTAAAACCCCCCCTCCGGACTTTCAGAGGTCAATAGGTAGAAAGGCAGATTTTAGTTCTGCGTGTTGGACCATCAACTTGTCTAAAAATAGTATTGTTAAAAATAGATACAGCTCTCTACTCCTTCTCAAAGCATTCTTTAATGGAGGGATTTCTCCAGTTTATACTTAATTCTACAAAATATAAGTCTCATTTTTCTAGTTTCTTTCTTTCAAATGTACAGACTTAAGTATGCTACTAGCAGGGATAGTACTTCTTAAAGATGTCATAAATTTTAATTAATAAAATCAGAAAGAGTCATGTTTTTATTAAGGAGCAGAGCAAAATAGAAGTTGTGTTTCTGTCTTTAATAACTGGAGGCCTAAACCTTATCTGCTAAAATCCGCAGAGATGAATCTCGCATAGAGAAGCTAATTTGTATATTTTAAAAGTGGTCAACCTTGACTTGATTTGTTTGTGTTTAAAAAAGGACTGTGTGCATGATTATGTCTCTAGCCTGTACCTATAGGACAGTATTTGCATAGTTTTCAACACTCAACAAACTGCAACCATCCACAAATTAATAGTAAAAGGAAACAGATACTGCCTACCTGCAGAAAATCTAAAAATCCTCCCATTTGGGTTAGATTAGGCTTTACACTGGTCTAAACAGGACAAGCAATAGGAGAGATTAACTGCGGGAAATGTGTAATTCAAATATGCATTAACAGCATTGTCGCCAAAGTACCTCAGGCAGTGGGAATGGCCCCTGAATAACTATACCAGTTCCAGGAAACAGAAACAGTACTGTAATTAACAGGTACTGGAAATCAGTGCCAAAATAAAAAATCTAGAATACTTAGAAAGTAATAATGATTTTTTTTTTCCAGCAGTATGATATTAAGATTCAGCAATAACTCTAATTGAGTGGAAGATCCATGTCTTCCAATAAAGTGAAAAGACTTAAAAGTGTTCATTTCAGTAAAAGATTTGTAAGCATTCACTACTGTGAGAATGAGACTGAGCCATAAATTATGGAGGAAGCTTAGTTACTAGCCAATAGGAATTTCATTTTTGTGTATACAGGTTGAATTCAAAAGCTGGTCCTACAACATTATTTTTAAACTTGGTGGTCATGTTTTCATGTTTTTATTTTTGAATTTCAGCTTGTTTTGACAATTTACTAATTTACTTTTTTTTTTTTAATTACACTTTAGAATACTTCTCTTTTAACAAAAGTGATTTCTTGTCTTAGATATTTTATACCTTTGGCTTGCCAGATTTATTATAAGTGAAGTTCAGATCCAAATTTTCATATTTGTAAGAGAGAAAAGCGTTCTTGGAAGAAGATATAGTTGGTAATATGACAAATCCATACAATGCATCTAGTACAGGATCATATCTCTGATGATCATCTATAGCAGTTGCTGGTGACAGGATAAGCATACTGTGAACCTTCTTTTCACCAATTATCACAAATTTTAGTAGGCAAAATTTTGGAGGCTTTCCTTTCATGCTTCCAAGCTGACAAAACACTTGCTAATGATCAGGAGGAAATACATCTTGAAAATGTGAAATGAAATAGATTTTCCCTTAGGCAACCTCAGCAGTTTGTTAACATTTCTAACTTTTCAACACCTAGGAATAAAACAGTCCTGGAGACTAGTATTATACTAACCTTAATGTGTTATTAAGGTATTAACTTTAATGCCCTCAAAAATAGGTTATTGTTTCTCTAATTCTTAGTAGACAATAGATGATGATAAATAAACAATTTTTCTTATGTTGGAGAAAAATTAGGGTGAGATATTATTTTCAGTTTCACTGCTGCAGTCTCAGGCCTATAAGTTTGTCTGGATGCGCAATTTTAATTTGATAAATTATTTTTCCTTTCTTGTTACATTAAGGCCTTCATGTGACATGTGGCGACTTTTTTCCCTTATATGTAATTAACTCCTTCCATATAAAATGTAAAATGTTAAGGTATTTTCCAAAATCAGGCAAAGGGAATATGCATTAACTAGGAAATTGATGTAGACCGTTTCTTTCTTTTTCTTTAGTTCACAGCTAGTGCTGTACGTGGCCTATAAAGCCCAAGGGAGATGAAAACAGCTACTGATGTCAACAGTAATTATTAGTAATATGTAAAGGTAAACTTTTCTGAAAGGGAGTTTTTTTATATAAAGGCATCAAGAGGGCCTGCAGTGTGCTTTCAGAACAAGTTCCTACTAGATAGCACATAAGTACTCTTGAAAAAGCTGTGTTTAATAGAACTGTTTCACTTTTCTTTGACAGTGCCATCGCAAATGTAAGAAGAGGATAGATGTTTTGGGCAGATTTGAAAGGAAGGTTAAGTGGCTATTCACTTCTGCTTGCCCTCTGCATACCCTCGCCCCTGGGTGCTTGGGAGGGAGAGTCGTCTGAATATATCTTCCCTCTTCCTTGAAGCAGCTGTTGTACTTTTCTTATTTCTAGTTTACTTTTGGGGCATATTCAGGTATAAGCCCAGTAAAGATAGGGCTTATTCCCAGAAGGGTTTATCTCCCTACTCCTCCCATGCCAGAGAGACCACCTTGGTGTTTATTTTTGAAAACACTTCTTACCTATTCCTGCAGGTATCTGCAACAGCTTTTTATTGTCTCAGAAATAGTGTGGCAAGCAGGAATAGGGAGTTGATTGCCCCTCTATACTCGGCATTGGTGAGCAAGCCTGCACGCCAAATCCTGCATTCAGTTTTTGGGGCCTTCACTACAGGAAAGACATTAAAGAGTTGAAGCACATTCAAAAGAGAGCAATGAAACTGGTGAAGGGCCTGGAGCACAAGACTTATGAGGAGTGGCTGAGGGAACTGGGGTTGTTTAATCTGGAGAAAAGGAGGCTCAGGGGAGACCTTATCACTCCCTACGAGTACCTGAAAGGAGGTTGCAGTGAGGTGGGTGTTAATCTCCTCTCCCAAGTAACGAGCGATAGGACAAGAGGAAATGGTCTCAAGTTGCATCAGGGGAGGTTTAGATTACATATGAGATCAAACTTCTTCTCTGAAAGAGTTGTCTAGCATTGGAACAGGCTGCCCAGGGAGCTGGTGAAGCCACCATTCCTGGAGGTGTTAAAAAGACATGTAGTTGTGGCACTTAAAGACATAGTTTAGCTTGCACTGCTGGGTTAACAGATGGATGTGATTATTGAGAATGAAGACCTTGGGCCCACTGTAGGAGAGGATCTGGTCTGAGACCATCTTCAGAACCTGAATGTGCACAAGTCCATGGGACCTGATGAAGTCCATCAACGTGTCCTGAAGGAGCTGGCAAATGAAGTTGCGAAGCCACTGTCCATCATATTTGACAAAACATGGCAGTCAGGTGAAGTTCCCAATGACTGGAAAAAGGGAAATATAACCTTCATTTACAAGAAGGGGAAAATGGATGACCTGGGGAATTACAGACCAGTCAGTCTCATCTCTGTGCCTGGCAAAATCTTAGAGCAGATTCTCCTGGAAGGTGTGCTAAGGCACATGAAAAACAACAAGCTGCTTTGTGACAGCCAGCATGGCTTCACTAAGGGGAAATCCTGTCTGACCAATTTGGTGGTCAGTAACGAGTGGTGTCCCTCAGGGATCGGTGTTGGGACCGGTCTTGTTTAACATCTGTGTCCGTGACAGGGACAGTGGGATTGAGTGCGCCCTCAGCAAGTTTGCCGATGACACCAAGCTGTGTGGTTCAGTTGATACGCTGGAGGGAAGGAATGCCATCCAGAGGGACCTTGACACGCTTGTGAGGTGGGCTGATGCCAACCTCATGAAGTTTAACCATGCCAAGTGCAAGGTCCTACACCTGGGTCAGAGCAATCACAGGCACAGCTACAGGTTGGGCAGAGAAGAGATTCAGAGCAGCCCTGTGGAGAAGGACTTGGGGGTGTTGGTTGATGAGAAAATGAACATGAGCCGGCTTCAGTGTGTGCTCGCAGCCCAGAAAGCCAACCGTATCCTGGGCTGCATCAAAAGGAGTGTGACCAGCAGGTCGAAGGAGGTGATCCTGCCCCTCTACTCTGCTCTTGTGAGACCTCACTTGGAGTATTGTGTGCAGTTCTGGTGTCCTCAACATAAAAAGGACATGAAACTCTTGGAACAAGTCCAGAGGAGGGCCATGCGGATGATCAGGGCAGGTTACTGGTGACTGTGTTTCCCTTGCGGATACATCTACACCAGGGCCTCTTGGCAGCCCTTCCTGGTGAGACGTGCCACAAGGTGGCTGTGCTTACCGTGTCTTCATGATGTGATGTGGGCATATGAGTTCCCTTGAAGTACCAGGGAAGCTATAGATTCATATCAGCCTCTTTGGCTCCCTTTTGTAGACAAGCCTTCAAGCTAATTACAGCACCTTTTCTGAGAGTGGGAAGAGCATTGTGTGCTCGATGGGGTGTTGCAAGTTTACATCTGAAAAGACTTTTTGATGAAAAGTAAACTTTAAATCCACAGAAGTGTTATTTATTATAAACCTGAGGATTTGCAGGAAGATGGGAATTAATGGGAGAATTGACTATTATTCTAAATGGAGTTATTACAACGTATAGCTTTTTAATGGGTAGGAAGTAAAATCCTTGTTAATATTTATGTTATTTGTAAAGGCTAATGCCATAATTCCCCTGGGGAGCTGACTTCATTAAGTGTACACAATCTTTAAATTGCCAAGCAGGTGAGGTGAATGCAAGCTGTAGTGATAAATTGCTTCCTTGGTGGGCTCACCTTATTTTTCTTTCTTTCAAATCTTGGGCTTTGTCAATGTTTCTTCCAGGGTGTTTAATATTTTAAAAAGTGGCAGTTGTAACAATATGTGAAGGGGGCTGACAATAATAATCTGCAGATGCTGTCCTTTTCTTCTTGTGAGCCCATGGGTGTTTTCTGGATGTGGAGAAGCACAATTCAAGCCTCTTTGTTAGGATGAGGCATAAAGCTGTAGAGAATAATGCCGCCTGGGAGCATCTTTTTTCTTTAGGATTGCTGCAAGCTGATGTTTTGACCTACTGTGCATCTCATAATTGCATTAAACACAGTTTTATTCCTTCTCTTCCCCTTTAACTGCTGTTTTCTGCTTTCACAAGCTTGCATTTTTAATGTTTTTCCTGCTAGTTTGATATTTGCAACACAAATCCCAGTTTTTTGCTCATAGATGAACACAATATATATAGATTTTTCCTGATTAATTTCACCTAACATATTTGACATACTTAAATTTTATTCACATGTGTAGGATGGCAGCTTTGTGACCTTTTTGGTATACTTAAGCTTTTTTTTTTTCTGGATAAAAATCTAGATGTGATTCAAAAGTACAGTAAGTGCTGATGAAGCCATTATAAAACCAAAATAAATTTGGAAAAAGAAAATAAAAAGAATAGATGAAAAAAAGTGTAAACCCTTCATGAAAAAAAAAAAATTCCTAAGAGATTTCTCTGTTTTCAGTGGGTAAACTTCTTGATTTGTTATTCTGTTGGGTTGTCAAAATAGGAAATTAATGTGAAGTAAACTGTTGAACAGACTTTATTTGGCAGAGAAGAAAAAACTGCTTAGAAAGGAGAAACCCACTTATTTTTAACTCTACTTCCAGTTTAGATAGAAATTTCAAGAAAGGAAATCAAATTCTTTGTTTTTTTTTTTGGGGGGGGGTGTTTTTTTTTTTTGTTTGTTTGTTGTTTTTGTTTTTTGACAGGATAGGTAAATTTGAGAAGGAGGGTTGATTGCTTTCAACATGGTGTTGCATGATGCTTTCACACAAGATTTTCAAAGGCAAAACCAGAAGATAAATGCTTGGTATTATGGCATGTGTTTGCATGATGATATGACTCCCAGCTGGATATTTAAGATCAAAGGAGAAGGCTCCTGTTGGAAAGGTGTGTCATATGCATGGCTTGGGCTGAGCTCTGGTATGTCTGCTTGGCAGGTAGGGTAAGCACAATGGTGAAACACAGACATAAAGCTAGGCCCCAAATGCTACATCCTTGCTGGCCGTTGGTAAGCTAGTGGGTAGGTTTTCATCCACAGGTGTCTTTCACTGTGAAGAGTCAAACAGCAGCTATATCTAGGAGAAGCTGTGATCAAGGGATTGCTGCTGTGATCAGGAAGGGGTAACATGGATCAGCCATAGAGGTTTAAAGACTTTGGATGCAGGTCTAGAGGGCTGAGAGGGGACTGTCCATGAAACAGTGACAAGGCCAGGAGAAATGTGTCTTTATCATGTTTGTCCAGTTGCTGGGCTGTCACTGGTGAGTGGTTGCCTGTGCCTGATGGCACTTTTCCCCTAGAAAGATTTAATGAGATTTGGTGAGTTAGGAAGGCATGAACAATGCACCTCCAGAGGATCTCTGAGCTGTAACTAATGTGGGTTTGCATAGTGCAGGTATTGCATCTCCAAAGGAAGGTCCCGCTGTGAAGACACCTTGAAGGTGTGTAATATCACCTCCCAGTTTCTTTAGTAGGAAAATGACTGCCCAAAGAAAGGACTGAATTTTAGTTGCCAAGTAATATTTTTATATTATACCAAGCTGATGAAAGTTTTTGTATTTTTTATGAATTTATTGAATAATCATAAAATTACTTTTTATTATTAAAATCTTATTTTTCAGTGAAATGTGAAATAAAATTGTTATAATAGACATCGTCTAGGGAAAAAAGGACAGAATTTATATAAACTTTTTGACAGACTGTAGAGATATTAATACCTTAGTGAATGGAGTTTTAAGATAATGCTAAACTTACCAAATCTGCCCCAAATACCTCAGAAGTCACAGCCTTGTAAAAACATTCTCTTCTTACTTTTGCTAGAAATGGGCTCATTAGGTGTGTGTTGGTTTAATTATTTCTTTAATGAGAGAAGACTCAGGTTTGCAGCATTGTGAAAAGCTGTGCCAAAGCAAGAGGAAGGGAAAGAGCTTTTTAGGATTCTATGCCGAAATGGACTTTTATACTCAGAAAGGGCTTTTTTCCTTATTATTCTGCCAAATTCCCAGAGCAAGCGAACCACATGGGTACAATCAACTTCTGTGACAGACAATGAAGCAGGCTACTTTGCGTGCTGGCATTTCTCATACCTGCACTTAATCCCTGCCTCAGTGCTCAAGGATGAGGAATTGTTGAGAGGCAGGACCTCATACTCTTCCACCAACACAACCCCACCTGCTCCAGGCTCAAGTGCTACAGTGCTTGCAGTCTGTGCTGGAACATCTGGTTTGTGTGAAACAGCTGTACCCAAATGGCCTGGGTTCAGCAGTAGCAGTCATTTTTCTCCTTCTCAGTAGCTGGAGCAGTGCTGTGTTTTTGACTTTTGGCCTGGAAACAGCACTGATAACACCAATGTTTTTAGTTACTGCTCAGATGTTTAGTCTGACCAAGGACTTTGCGGGTCTCATGCTCTGCCAGGGAGGAGAGAAGCCGGGAGGAAGCAGAGACAGGACACCTGACCCAAACTGACCAAAGAGGTATTCCATACCACAGCGCGTCATGCCCAGGATGTAACTGAGAGTTACCCGGAAGGGCTGGTGCACTGCTCGATTGGGCTGAGATTCGATGGATGGTATTGTATTCTCTTCCCTTGTTATTTCCCTTATCATTATTATTGGTGGTAGCAGTAGTGGTTTGTGTTATACTTTAGTTACTGGACTGTTCTTATCTCAACCAGTGGGAGTTACATTCTTTTGATACTCCCCCCGTCCCTCCGGGAGCGGGGCTGGGAGGGGGTGAGGGGAAGAAAGGGGGGGAGTAGACTGCCTGGTTCTGATTTATGGCCTGGGCTTAAACCACACCACCAAACCAATGATATGAATAGCACTATCCTTGGGGAGCAGGAGCAGGGGTCAGACCTGCTCTGTGACCCTTCTAGGAGTACCAAGTGCAAACTGAGAAAGAGGTTGTTGAGAATTCAGTCTGAGTGATGTTTAAAAGTGTCTTTTATCTCTTTCCATAGGTTACTAAGGGCTTTTGACTTGTTTGGCTATGGTTTGGTTTAGATGCTTCATTCTTGCTGTTAGTCAATAAAGCATTAATTAGCTCAAGATTTCAACCAATCTAAACCTACAATTATTCTCAGAACACTTTATACATGGGTTGAATTCACAGCACAAAGCAGTAATAATAATAAAGGCCTAACAGCCAAGAATTGTTTAATGTAGTGGTGCCCAGGAAATGCAGTTACTCTGGTATTATGTACATATGCATGTGCACAGCCCTTAGGTTTCTTTTCTTACCTATTTAAATAAGAGAAGCAAGCAGTTCTTCAGGGCATTTCCTGGTATTAGGGCCTGGATCAGGACGACTCTGCTCAAAGAGCTCTCTCGGAGCACTTCACTGACTGTTCTCCCAAAGTCTGTATGCCTCATCAAGGCTGACTCAAGACTTGTCCTTGCATTAATGTGGCTGTATACTGTCCGAATGAGTTTATACTGACTGCTGTGTCAGTACTGTACTCAAATGGACTGGATAGATATTGTGTGTAAGGTGAAGCACTGTGGCTGTTTCTCACCTAGCTACAAATTATCCTGGAATGAGTAAGGTTCACATCATAGAAACTAAGCTACAGACACATACATGAGTCATCTCTAAGAAGGTTTCTCATTGTCTAGATGAGAAAACTAATTGTATTTGAAGAAGAAGAAACTCAGATGTGACTGATTCATCTAATCTGACATTCAGACAGGTGTTTACAAAGCACATGGTTGATCAGAATATTACTCAGCTGTGAAAAAAATACATTCTATACTTGCCCCTTTTCTTTGTAAGTTTTCAGGGAGACGTTGGTTTACTTTTGATGTGTGCCATGTTTTCTTTGTTTGGAATTATACTTTTTCTCCAGTCACACTCTTCTGCAAACCATTTTGCTGAAATCAATATTTGCCATGTTTATTCTCCAAGGTGCTGAGTGATCCTGTGACATCATCGGATCTTTAAAGTGTTTCTGACATTCATGTATGCTCATAACGCTGAGTATTTTGCAGCACTGAACTCTGATTACCCTTTCACTGTCTTTTTTCATTTCTTCATCTGAGTCTACCTGCTTGAGAAATCTCTCATTTCTTAACAGAATTATTTTCAGTTTGTGTACTGTTGTTTACTGAATGTTTGAAACATGTATGCAAAGGATTAGTCTGTTGATTGCATCAGGTCCCTTGCTCAGTCTTTGGCAGATTTACCTGCCCTGTTCCTTTGCATGAGCTCCATTTGTCTGAGTGACAACTGAGAAACAAACTGCCCCATACTCCTCTTTCACCATACAGTTGCTTATTGATTGTACTGAAGATTGGCGTATGAAAAATAACAAGCAACATTTGTTCTAACACAGCAGTCAGATTCAGTTTATGCTAGTTAAAATGATCTTTGCATTCAGAGACTCTACAGGCATATGAGAAAAGAAAAAGTTAACTTGAAACATAATTACTTGAGTTACCCAGGTCCCCATTGCTTATTGTTTAGGGCTACATATAGGAAAAAAATATATTAAGGATTTAATAAATAAGCTGACACATTGAGTCTCACAAGCCACCAGTAATCCTAAAATAAAACCTCAAAGCCCTTATGCTTTGAACAAACATCCAAAGCTGTCAATACTTTTCTAAACTGAGCCTTGTATGTGAAGGATTGTATTGTCATTTAGAAATAGGAAAAAGACTCATTATTTAGGGCATTTGGACCCTAGTTACCAAGTTGATCTAGTGGAAGCTAAACCCACCATTCCTTCTTTTGGTGAAACAATTTTGGGTTGAAATAGTTATATAATCCTTCTCTTCCATGCTCTTAGGGAGAGGATCTAACACCTAGGTTGAACTCTTTCATTCTGGGGCAAGCAACAAAGCAAGTAAGTTTAACTTCAGTAATGTATATACTAAAGCAAAAATATTTATATGGGCCATTTGGAAAGATTTATATAAGGAGTGAAGGAGAGCTCACTTTGAGGAAATAATGGTGGTCCTATTGATTTGCTTCAGTCTTCACCAGAGAGGTCTACTAAGCCTCTGTGCTTAGTGAAAGGCTTGGAGGAGGAGGACAATGACCAGCAATGGGTGAGGATTTATCCAGGGGTTAACTTTGAGAGCACAACCATACAAGTCCATGGATTCAGACTGGCTGCATTCAAGGCTGTTTAGAGAGCTGACTGATATCCTTGCAAGGCTATTCACTCTCTATCATCTTTGAAAGTCAGTGAGATCATGGTAGGTCCCCAGTGAATGGCGAAAGGCAAGTGTTGCTCCTATCTTCATAAAAAGCAAAAAGGACAATCTGGAGAACTACAGCCTCACTGTGACCCCTGAGAGTATTTTAAAAGAGCTCCTCTTGGAGCATGTTTCTGGGCACATAAATAAGGTGATTAGGGGCAGCCAGCACTAATTTACCAAGACTAATGTCTGACAAGCCTGACTGCTTTTTTTGATAAAATCACTGAATTGGTGGACAAGGGGAGAGCAGTGAATGTCATTTATTGTGAATTTAACAAAGCTTTCAACACCATCTGCCACTGTGTTCTTCTGTCAAAGTTCGGACATTCCTGACTAGATCAATGGACTACCAGATGGATGAAAAAAACAGTTGGAAAGTCAGGGTAAAGTTCAGTGATTGTACGCTGCCTGGAGGTCAGTAACAAGTGCAGTACTGCAAGGGTCTGTCCCGGGTCCTGTCTTTTTTAATATCTTGATCAGTGACTAGAAGGAGGATATAGAAGACACCATCAACAAACTGAAGCTCTCAGTATGTTTGAGGATAGGGCTGCCATTCAGAAGGCCCTAGACTACCAAGGGGAGTCATGAAATCCAGCAAAGGTAAAGGGATGGACCGTTCCTTTGCAACAACACAGGCTGGGGAGCAGCAGCAGAGAGGCACTAGATGTCCTGGCAGATAAAGACCTGGACAGAGCTAGCAGTGAGATGTGGCAGCAGCGATGGCTAGCAGTGGCCACAAGTGCATCAGTGGGAGCACAGCCAGGAGATTGGGAAGGTGGTTGTCTCCCTCTGCTCTGTGCAGCACCTGGAGTCCTGCGTATGCCTCTTAGCCACTCCAGTGTAAGAAAGATGTTGGTAAATTCAAGTTCAAAAGGGGGTCACCAAATTGGTCAGTGCTGAGGCAGGCTGAGACAGAGGTGTTTTTTGGAGGACATAACAGCAGGCCCATGTTGCTTACCATGGGTAGGGGGACTGAGATATCTGAGCCAGGCTCCGAGATGTACAAGTGAACAAGAGCAATGACCACGCACTGAAAATGAAAAGTTACAACCTTTTATAAAACAGAACTTTCTTGCCTCAGGAAGGCACTTGAGCAGTGGGACAGATTGTCCATGGAGGTTGTGCAGGCTTCATCCTTGATGGGTTTCAAGATGAAACAAAGTAAAGACTTAAGCAACTTGGTCTTATGTCAAAGTTGACCCTCCTGTGAGCAAGTCAGCCTGTATACCTTCTGAGGTCCCTTCCAACCTGAGTGATTCTGTGATTAAATACAAATAAAACTATATCTAGTTTTCACAGAATGTGAGGTAATATATTTATTTTTGTGTGTTCAGACAATATTTTTAAATTGGGAAATGAGGGCTTGAGGTATCTTAATCTGTAATGTGTGTTCTTTCCAGAATTTGATCAGTATTTTGCCTCATGCAGGGGAAGAATAGATGAAAAGAGGGACATTTGTCTTCTGAACTGGTGCTGTCTTCACTTGGTTTCAGTTAAAAGAAAGCATCTTGTATAAGAGCTGGAGCCCATACCCTTCAATTTCTTGGAGATAAACTGATTCCAGTATGATTATTTACTGGATGTGTTCCATCCAGTATAGTGTTTAATGTTTCTTTGACTGATCTGACAGAAAATTCTTACATAGTCATATACAAAAATAAAAGGGGAGGGAGGGACCTTGAATTAGCAATCTTCCAAACAACAAAATCATAAATCCACAACTGGGTTACTTTTTCTTCCCTTAAGCCTGACGTTATTTTCTTCTGATTGAATTTATATCATCTGAAGAGTGAAGAAAAAAATATTGCAAGTATGTTTTGCAAATACAAGATCTGTGAAATAGAATAAATTATCAACTATTGGCTTGATTCTGAAACTTGAATTCAAGCACATAATCAGTTAGTCATACAAATGTTCCTCAAGTAAGCCAGCATCCTATTCTCAGGTTCCAGGTTTTTATAACTGGTTATGATGTGATGAACAATTGAAGGTATTTTGAGTTGATGTGAATATTAGAGTCATAATTACACCTAGCCTAGCTGTTTGGTTCCTTTTTGGTTAATGTTTCCAATCTACATCTACTTAAGTGCTTTGAAAGCACAGACTGTTCTTTGTGTAGGAAAAGTACATGCTAACAAAATACAGGGAAATTTCATGGAGAATAGAAGGTATCGTGTTGAATATTCCTCTTCTTCCTACTCTCCATGAAAATAAAAAAGTCTAAAAAGACTAAGGGCCTAATCTGGTGTATTTATTACTGCCTTAGATCTGCCCACAGCTCTCTCTTGAGGCGTGCAGAAAGATTTGATAAGCAAATCTTGACAGATGGCTAATGTTTGAAGGGAATGTTTTGCTACAGACTTTGCAAAGTACAGAAATGTTAAAGTATAGCAGCATTCTACATGCATAGGACTGCGCTGTACTTTGAAGTACATGCTCACGTATTGCATTTTCTGGAGTAGGGGCAGAGGGCTTGGTTTTTCAAATACCCTCGTCACAGCTGGCACTAGCACATTTTTGGTGTTGACTGAATAAAAAAGTGAACAAAAATTATGTAGGTTCATACTGTAGGAAATTAAGGTACCTCCACTCCGCAGGTTCCTCACCTTATCATAGATATATATAAGGCTTTGAACAGGGAGGAAGAAGGCATAAAAAGGGAAGGCAAATTTGGCAAAGCTGTTGGTCTTGAGTTGGCACTGTAAGGAAGGGCAGGACCCCTTTGGAAGATCTCTTCCTTTGGAATTCCTCAGGATAAGCTGCTCGAGAAGTCTAAAATTTGCTTTCTTCATGCTGTGAAAATTATTAGTTTAGCCATTTAGGTGACACAAGGGTTGTCCATTACCTTTGGACAGCAGTACATTCGGATCTGTAAATGGATGTTGTGTTGCAAAGGAGTTTTACTCCTTGCTTCTGAATCACACTTGAAATGCGTATTTATTGCTAATTTGACAGGCAAGCGCCATTAAGTTACAGAATAATGTACCTAAAGTTACTGAAATATTAATGTTTGTAAAATCAAATTCAAAATGTATTTACTTACTTGCTAAAACAAATTTTCTGCTATATCTGCAAAAGCTGTGTATGTCATTAGTAGTCAGTGAGAGCCACATGTGCAATGTTTCAAATTTTAGCAGTTATTCCTGTAGTCTTTCCTTAAGGAAGAAAAATGGATAAAAATATCAGCCTAAGAACATTATTCTTCCCTCTTTGACTTTTGAAGGCAAGGGAAAATATACTGTAAGATTACCTACAGTGCTACCAATTAGTGGCTGGTAAAGCACTGCATAGGTGAAATTATTTGTAGGATGAGGGTGCCATATACTTGTACAGATTGTATTGATAAATAATGTACCTCAGCAGCTTCCTGTGGTGTTAATCTTAACTCTTTCAAAATGTTTTCCGTAACTGTATGAATAAACCACTCATTATACAAGGTAAAGTGTATTTCATTATTTTCTTCCCTGCATTTGTTATGATTGATCACGTAGCTCACCTCACCTCTAGAAAAGAAGAAATGGAAAGCTAGCAGTGCATGCCAATCACTCTTCCTTCAGAGGTGGAAAGACCTGTTTAAGCTGCACAAGCTTAAACAGACATGTACATCTATTCTGTAATCAGACTGGACCAGTGAGATTTCTATACCTCTGTATACAAGGCGCTTTTGTATTTCAAAGGGAGCCTCAGCTGAGGCCACAGGGAGGCACCCAAATCTCCAAAAACACCCTCTAAGATCTTGAAAAATACTCACTGGCATCATAAGTGTTTCAGGTGGAATATTTCTACTCTTTTTTTTTTTTAGTTAGGAAACCAAGTAAGGGTACTTTTTTTTTTTTTGTTCGGCTTTGGTTTTTTTTTGTGCTGGAAGATCCTTTTTTGAGTGGTTTACAAGTTTGTCAAATTTAAACATAGGAGTGAAACTACTGGTGCTCAGTGATTGCCTCAATGTCTTCAGTTAGTTTAGTGATTTTTGTCTTTTTGTTTTAAACCTCAAAGGAAGTATGCTGAAGGGAAACAGAAGTCATGCAATTCTGAGGACTTTCAGTTTTTATGTATGCTGGCAGGTCTCTGGTGGTCCACAGCTGAATATGACTCATCTTTGATCTCAAATGATGGTGTGTTTAACCCATCAGGTAGCTAAACACCACACAGTCACTCGTTCAGTTCCCTCTGCCCCTGCAGTGGGACAAGGGAGAGAACTGGAAAAAAAAAAAAAAAGGATAATTTGTAGGCTGAGATAAACAGAAAATAATAATAATAAAAAAAGAATTAGAATATACAAAACAAGGGCTGCACAGTTCAAATGCTCACCACCTGCCAAACAATGTCCAGCCAGTTCCTGAGCAACTGCTGCCAGCCAGTTTGCCTCCTACTTCATATACTGAGTGTGATGTTGCATGATCTAGAATATCCCTTTGGACAGTTTGGGCCAGCTGTGCCTCCACCCAGCTTCTTGTGTCCTGTCCCACCCCAGCCCCACCCGCCCTCCCCTCCTCACTGGTAGGGTAGTATGAGAAGCTGAAAAGTCCTTGACATAGTGTAAACACTGTTCAGCAACAACTGAAACAGCAGTGTGTTATCAACATTATTCTCAGACTAAAGCCAAAACACATCACTGTACCAGCGACTAGGAAGAAAATTATCTCAGCTGAAACCAGGAAAATATCCACCCCTTATTCTATACTGTTTGCATCATGCCTAGGTGCCACACTTTCCCACACATCCTTTCTTGTTTTGATATAGCCATGTAGTATCATTCCCTTAGTCTATGGGTCATCTGTCTATGCCAGTTGAGTTCACTTAGTCCATGACTTTGGGCTTCATCTGTCATAGCAGTCCTTTTGGGCAAGAGATATGGTATGTTGTGTTGGATTTTTGTATGCTGAGGCCAATTCTGGTAATATCACTACTGTGCTTGTCCAGTTCTGTCATCGCTGCACTTTGCCCAGTTTCATCAAAATTCATTCTTTATTCATCTGGGCAATTTTTACTGTAACACTGTTGATATGGCATATAGCAACCATAATGGTGATGACATACAGTATTGTATAGCAATTAACATAATACAGTTCAAATAATTGGCTATTCTCCCAGAAAAAATCCCCTTGAGGTACACATCAAACTTCCCCATCCTTCCACATTACCCACCAAATGCACCCAGGTCCTTGAGCAAAAACAATCCCACAAATGGCTTTGCCTTTGCTCAGACTGTCTTCTCCGTCATATTTTTTATGTGCACCACGGGAACTTTGTCCCCCTCTACAATATGTAAAAGCTCTGACTGGGCTGGGCTGGCCCTGTTGGCAGATCCCCTAGTGCTGACCAACCAGGTGGCCTTTGGTAAGTGTGTATCCCAATGCTTGAAAGTTCCCCCACCCATTGCTCTCAGTGTAGTTTTTAACAGCCCATTGTACCGTTCGATTTTCCCAGAGGCTGGTGCATGGTAGGGGATGTGATATACCCACTCAATGCCATGCTCTTTGGCCCAAATATCTATAAGGTTATTCCGGAAATGAGTCCCACTGTCTGACTCAATTCTCTCTGGGGTGCCGTGTCGCCACAAAATCTGTTTCTCAAGGCCCAGGATGGTGTTCCGGGCAGTGGCATGGGGCACAGCGTATGTTTCCAGCCACCCGGTGGTTGCTTCCACCATGGTAAGCACATGGTGCTTGCCTTGGCGGGTTGGTGGCAGTGTGATATAGTCAATCTGCCAGGCCTCCCCATATTTATACTTCAACCATTGTCCTCCATACCAAAGGGGCTTTAACCGTTTGGCTTGCTTAATTGCAGCACATGTTTCACACTCATGAATAACTTGGGCAATAGTGTCCACAGTTAAATTCACCCCTCGATTAATATGTTGCATCTCTGCCTTCATGGCCTGAGGTTTCATGGGCCCAACAGGCTGTAAATAATTCACCCTTATGTTGCCAATCTAAATCCATTTGAGCTGCTTCAATTTGAGCAGCCTGATCCCCCTGCTGGTTATTTTGTTGCTCTGACTGGTACATGAATTTCTGTGTCACATACTTTTATAATCAGGTTCTTTACCTGACCAGTAATATCTTGCCACAACGCAGCAGCCATATGGGTTTCCCTCTGCGCTCGTTACTGCCAGTTGCTCTGCTTCCACTGCTGCAACCACCCCCACAGGACATTTGCCACCATCCATGAGTCAGTATAAAGGCCATTTTTTTCATTCAGCAATGTTTAAGGCCAGCTGGATGGTTTTCACTTCTGCAAACTAACTCAATTAATCTTCATCAGTTTCTGCAACTTATTGTGTGGGACTTCACATAGCAGCTTTCCACCTTTGACGTTTTCATACAATACGGCAGGACACATCAGTGAATAGGGTATATTATTTTTCATTTTCTGGTAGTTCATCATACAGTGGAGACTTTTCAACATGCATAGCATCCTCCTCTGGCGATATTCCAAAATATTTTCCTTCTGGCCAGTCCATGATTACTTCCAAAATTCCTGAGTGACTGGGGTTTCCTATTTGAGGGTCTGTGTGAAACTCCACGTAGCATCAGTTGCATGATGTGTAGACAGGACCCTCCCTTTAAACATCCAGCCCAGCACAGGCAACCAGGATGCCAGGAGGAGCTGTCCTTCAGCGCCAATCATTTCTGAAGCAGCAAGAATACCTTCATATGCTGCCAATATCTCTTTTTCCGTTGGAATATAGTGGGCCTCAGATTCTCTGTATCCCCAATTTCAACCCCCTAAGGGGTACTGGGTAACCTCCAGAACTCCCTTGGTGCTTTCTGCCAGAGGCTCCAGGTAGGACCATTCTCCCTGGCTGTGGTGTAGAGCACATTTTTCACATCTGGCCTGGTCCGGACCGATCCAGGGGCTGCTGTGTGAGCTACCTCTCTTTTAATTTGCTCAAAGACTCAGGGCCCTATTTAAGATCATTCTTCTACCGGGTCATGTGAAAGAGAGGGCTTACAATCAGACTGTAATTTGGGATTTACGTTCTCCAAAAGCCCACAACACTTAAGAAAACTTGTGTTTCTTTCTTGCTAGTTTGTGAAGACGCTGTTATTTTGTTGATCACACCTGTTGCAATCTGATGACATCCATCTTTCTATTCTATTCTATTCCCCAAAATTGAATCTCCTGTGCGGGTCCCTTGTCCTTACTGTGTTTGATGTCAAAACCAGCTTTCAGCAGGATTTGGATTATTTTCCTCCCTTTCTCAAAGACTTCTTCCGCTGTATCGCCCCACACAATAATGTCATCAATGTATTGCAGGTGTTCTGGAGCTTGCCCCTGTTCCAGTGCAGTCTGGATCAGTCCATGGCAGATGGCAGGACTGTGCTCCCACCCCTGACGCGGTCGGTTCCAAGTGAACTGGACACCCCTCCAAGTAAAAGCAAACTGTGGCCTGCACTCTGCTGCCAAAGGAATGGAGAAAAATGCATTGGCAATATCAATCGTGGCATACCACTTGGCTGCCTTTGACTCTAGTTCATACTGAAGTTCTAGCATGTCCAGTACAGCAGCATTTAATGGTGGTGTGGCTTCCTTCGGGCCACAATAGTTTACTGTTAGTCTCCACTGTCCCTTAGACTTTCACACTGGCCGTATGGGACTGTTGAAGGGTAAGCAAGTCCTGCTGATCACTCACTCCTTGTATCTCCAGTAGATGGATCAGCTTACAAATGGAATCAGGGAGTCTTGGTTGATGTGATTTTGCTGCCAGTGCACTGTTGCAGTAGGAATCTGCACATGCTATTTCTTAACCTTCAGGTTTTCCCTGTCATCCACCTGGCTGGAGACAAAGACCTTCTAGTCCTGGTCATAATATTCGCTACTTGCTTCTTGTAGTAGGAATCAGAAGTCCCTTCATCAAGATGAGGAGTAAGATCAGTCCTTCTACTCCATCTGGGGAACTTCCAACTGGAGACTGGAGCAGAAATTTCCTGGAAACACCTCCTTTTGTGATTCTTTTTCCTTGCAACTCACTTACCTGTGCCTCTAGGGTTGGCGTAGATTTTTCGCCTCACTTACTCATGTCCTCTCTGTGGTCATGCAGGTAAGACCACAGGGTGGCACATGGTATGTATCCACTCTATCCTGTCTTTTGGGCAGACGAACACTTACTCCTAACAGCTGAGATACTACTCCATACAAGTGGGAAGTACGATTTATCCTCTGTGAGTTGCTGGACCAGTTTATCCACAGCCAAGATGAGGGAGGAAGAGAGATGTTCTTAGTACTGCTGGAGTTGCCCATCCAATTCCTCCACCATTTGCTACTCTCCATTCTTCCAGCTCATTACTGCCACTGAGTTGGTATACAAGGATGGTGCACTTTATGTAAACTTAAGTCACATGGATTGCGTGTACCTGACTTCATCTGGATCTTTGGGTACCTGCTTTTTGTTCAGGTCATCATAGATCACCTCCATCACACCTAATTCTGTCGTGAGGTGGGCTGATGCCAACCTCATGAAGTTTAACCATAACAAGTGCAAGGTCCTACACCTGGGTCAGAGCAACCCCAGGCACAGCTACAGGTTGGGCAGAGAAGAGATTCAGAGCAGCCCTGTGGAGAAGGACTTGGGGGTGTTGGTTGATGAGAAAATGAACATGAGCCGGCTTCAGTGTGCGCTTGCAGCCCAGAAAGCCAACCATATCCTGGGCTGCATCAAAAGGAGTGTGACCAGCAGGTCGAAGGAGGTGATCCTGCCCCTCTACTCTGCACTCGTGAGACCTCACCTGGAGTATTGTGTACAGTTCTGGTGTCCTCAACATAAAAAGGACATGGAACTGTTGGAACAAGTCCAGAGAAGGGCCACGAGGATGATCAGGGGACTGGAGCACCTCCCGTATGAAGACAGGCTGAGAAAGTTGGGGATGTTCAGGCTGGAGAAGAGAAGGCTGCGTGGAGACCTCCTAGCAGCCTTCCAGTATCTGAAGGGGGCCTATAGGGATGCTGGAGAGGGACTGTAGTGATAGGACAAGGGGTAACAGGTTAAAACTTAAACCGGGGAAGTTTAGATTGGATATAAAGAGGAAATTCTTTCCTGTTAGGGTGGTGAGGCACTGGAATGGGTTGCCCAGGGAAGTTGTGAATACTCCATCCCTGGCAGTGTTCAAGGCCAGGCTGGACTAGGCCTTGGGTGATATGGTTTAGTGTGAGGTGTCCCTGCCCGTGGCAGGGGGGTTGGAACTAGATGACCTTAAGGTCCTTTCCAACCCTAACTATTCTATGATTCTATGGTGGTCCACTTGCCTCGGTGAGATACATCTTCCTTAAAGGGATACCTTTCCTACAGGTCTGATGGAAGTTGCTTCCACAGGCTGAGGACTTGTGCCCCTTTTCCAGTCACTTTGACAATGTCTCCTTCCCTAGAAAGGGATACCAGGTTTTGGCTTCTTTACCCCCTAATCCCAGGCTACTGGCTCCATTATCCCGACGTCAGAACAACCATGTGACAATGTGCTCACCCGGAAGATGGCTGAAATCTTTTTGCGTATCTCACAGCTCACTCAAGGGTAGGGATCAAGGATGGCTACTGCCTCATTTATGAGTTCTGCTTCCTCCTCAGGGAGTGGCCACCTATCTTCCTTCTCATGGAAGAGGAGGAAGATAGGTGTTCCCATCATGGGAACACATGTTCCCATCATGGCCTTACTTTGGAGTAGCACAGCTTTTCCTTTTTCTGCATTTCCTCTCCTAACCCCATAATTTTTCTAATATTAAGTAACCACTCTTATGCATAGAATGAAAGTAAAATTAATGACTGATACATTTTGCCTGTAATGAAAAGACGATTAAGATTTTATAGATAAGCTTCCTTTCTGAATACTCTGACTCAAACACTTGTTATTTGCAATTTTAGCACATTTTGATGTAATGATTTGCAGTGTTAATTTTATGTAAGCAGTTTGGGCTGATCATTTGTTTATCCCTGTCGGTTGGTCACAAATGTATAGCATGTATTGAAGGCACATAAAACCAGATCTCCCTCTAGAGACACTTTTGTTTTGTTTCCTTTTTGAACTTTAAGCAAAATTATATGAAAACTCGGAGAAAACCTGACCTCTGTAAGAACAATTTCGCACCGGTGCTGGCAAGCCTGGAGACACATTTCCACAAACAACATCCATGATGGTCACAAACATTTTGTTTAACCTGGCTGCTGCTTTTTTTCCTTCTCCTCTATGTCTTTTGGAAAGGAAAGAAAATGTGTTTTAACTTTCGTGCTTTTCTGCTGAATCATAGAATAGTTAGGGTTGGAAAGGACCTTAATATCACCTAGTTCCAGCTCCTTGCTGTGGGCAGGGACATCTCACTAGACCATGTCAACCAAGGCTCTGTCTAACCTGGCCTTGAACACTGCCAGGGGTGGAACATTTGCCACTTCTTTGGGCAGCTTGTTTCAGTGCCTCACCACCCTCATAGTAAAGAACTACTTACATCTAACCCGAACTTCCCCTGTTTAATTTTGAACCCATTACCCCTTGTCCTATCACTAGAAAATGAATGCTAAAGTCGATTTAGAAACCTAAACCTTCAATACTGCTTGAAGTATGGAGCCCCAAAAGAGGTGGTGTATGGCACATTTGGAAAGGCATGCTGATTACAGCCACTGGCTTTGCTTGTTACAAAGTGCCCATCAACACAGGCACCTTAATTAGAATTCCTCTTCAATTGCTTGCTATAGATATTAAAGGATAATATTATTTTGAAATATGTGAATATTGTGTAATGCACTTAAGGAGATCTGAAAAAAATGTATTTATCCAGCCAACTTAAAAGTGAGATATTGATCCAGAAATGATAGTCAAAGATATCTCAAAGAAGAAGCTGCAGTGAGACTCCAAACCCCACACCAACAAAACAGTGGATCTGTGAGCTTTTGCTAAGCTGAAGTTCTTTTCTGGCAGAGATAGTAGAAAACTGTCTTCTCTGAATTTACTGCAATGATGGGAAGGTTTACATAGTGTCAGAAATGTTACTTCACTACCTTGGTGCTTTCACCTGGTAGAACTGGTAATTCTGAAATTCACATGTTTGTTTTGTTTTACTAATATTAGTGTAATAATTTGTACATAGTGGAAAAAGTAGGGTTACATTGTGTTTCTGTAAATCCAGGAAATTAAAGATGGTTAACGCGTCTCTCGCACTGTATCTGATGAATTCAGAGTTCATTTGCAGTCTTGAATAAAAGGGAGTGCATCTATATCAGTATTTTTAGTGGATGCCAGATCCCTAGCACTAGTTGCTTTGCTTGACAGATGTGTTCCTACTGCAGTAGGCCACATGCTAATGTAGACACCAATGGGTAGTTTGGGCTGCTTTGTTTATGTTAGCAAATCTTTCTCTGAGCAAGATGGATGAGAGAGAGTAGAACAGGTAAAGACAAGCAATGGGAACATTAAACAGTAACAGCACTTCCATTTTTTTTTTTCAGTATATTTTAAGTTTTATTTTGCGTTTAAAACTCCCTTTTTTATAGATAATGTGTAGATTTATTTTGTTTCATTCAGTGGTTTTGGGTTTTTTGTTTGTTTTAGTGAGGAAAAATCCTGCTTGACTGCCTCTTACTACAGTTGGAACTAATGACTATTCTTTTAGGTCTCTTATGGAAGGGATGGAAGAGAAAAAGTTAGTTGAGATGGACTGCTGCTTTAAAAGTTTTTTCTAAAAAGACAAAATGTACCAGAAAAAAGTAGCAAAAAATAGAAAAAGCCATTCTTGTCTCAGGTGCTGGAAAGACGTAGGCAGAACACATGGTCTCATCAGCTGCTCTGCGATGTGGAAACCTGTAACAGGATTGGGATATTTGGAATATTACCGAGTTACCTCATTTGTCACAAGTTCACAGAAATGTTGCCTTGTGAAAAAGGTGGTCTTGCGTGTCAAAGCAAGGCTCTTAAAGAGGAGAGAATTAGGGAGCATTAGAAAACAGACATCTCCCAGGACTTGCCCAAGATTTAGCCAGAGGTGACGGACATAGTAGTAAATTCTGCATCCTCTTCTCTGCCTGGTGATGTTGAGACAACATTCAAAAAGTAGGAGTTTCCTCACTGTCCTAATGGGTCTGTGACTCCAAGAAATAATGAGGTACAATTTATTTCTTATTCTTTTTGATCCTTTATTGTTCTTCCTTTGTTCACCTGTCACAATTTTTATTTCCTTTGTCATAGGTATTAAATCTTATTTTCAGATTACATCTGCCATCCTGCTTCTCTTTAGTGCCTTAATTCAGTAACATTAGGATGTTGGAATGCATTATGAATGGATGCCAGAGTGCAATCTAAATAATACGTACCAGTAAAAGTGTGGTGCTGCTTATACTCTCTAGGTGTATCATAAAGTTCTAGTGGTCTGTCCTCTGAAACTGTGTTTTTAACTTCAAGGATGTGAATATTCCAGCTGATACCACCTGGTTTTATACATGTAACATAGGAAGCCAGGCTAGCCTTCTGGTCCAGAAAGATTTACCCTGAATCTGGAGGATTTCTGCATTATCTTTGATTCCATAAAAAACTGAAGAAAATATTCATAAGGAGGCATTTAACCCCTAAAGCTAGTTGGTACGAACACCTCTTTCTAAGGTTTGGCCTGTAAACAGCTCTTCTGTCTGCCTCTGTCCCTGGGATAAGTTCACCCACCAGTATTTCCATTTGAACATGAAGCCTTCAACGTGTTCATGAGCCTCACCTTTTTTTCCACTTGTTCTTCCCTCCCCACCTCATTTTTCCCCTGTCCGACTGTGTTCTTCCTGTTCCTTTATTTGACATGATATAAAAAATAATGGTCTGTGGAAAGAAAGTTCTGGGCATTAAAGCCTCTTCTTAAAAAAAAACATGTACATAAATAAAAATAACAAAAACTGTCAAAAGAAGCTGCTAGTGTTAATGTATTTATTTTATCATCAGTGAAAAAGCTTGAATCAGCTCCAGGACTTCAGGACTACAATAGTCAGTAATTTCTAGATGAGTGAAACATCTATTTCTCTGTTAAAATATGGGACAATCTGAACCTTAAGTTGTCAGCTGCTTTCACAAGAGTTTGAGGGGAAAAAATACCACAACCAACCAGGAAAAAGATAGACCATCTACCTTCTGAACCATTTAACAGTCAATAATCCAAGTCACTTGCAGGAGTGGGGTTAAAGCATACCCCAATATGGGTGAGTACTGCAAATACTTATGGGTGATGCCAAAACAGCCTGGCTTAGAAACTTTGACTTAGTGTCTTTCCTGGAGGAAAGGAGATTAGTGGGGACATTTCCCAGGTAAGGACAGTGTGGCAGGGAAAGAGACTTGGCAGCAGGTACTGTGGTAGCTCTTGTCAGTTTGTGACTTCCCAGTGCCAGGGGTTGGGTTCCCTGGCATCCCTGGTGCAGCACAGCCCCACTGCCCAGTGGTATCCAGCCAGTGCCTGATCTGTGAGAATGCCACAGGTGGTCGCCCACATCTGCTGGGCTGGGAGAACTGCTTGCATGACAGAAATCAGGAGCTGATCTGTGCGCTGCTGCTTTGGTTTGGAGACTGGCTGGGAGGAGAGGAGATGCTGCAGAGATGTGATTCATTCCTGATGACGAGTGGGAGCAACTCAGGCAGGCAAAAAAGCTGTGATTCAAGGAACCTCCTGAACAAAGAGAGGACAAGAAGAGAGCAACCAGCAAGAGTTTTTGGAGAATGAGTTAGTGTGTACCATTTAAAAACCTCTACCAACATCTCCACTTGAAATAACTTTTTTGGAGGCAATCACAGTTCTTTATAGCAAAATACCCAAATATTGTAATAAAAATGTGTTCCTTAGTGCATTAAGACCTTGTGTCCTGTGATTTCCTTTATTTGCAAGGTAATGGATTGATTCAAACATCATAAAAAACCCTAAAAATTAAAAAAAAATATTAAAAACTATATTGAACTATGTTTCAAAATATGGTCTGAATTATATTTTCTCTGGTGCAGTCAATTCACCATTTGGAAGCCTGCATCACTAGAGGAAGAGCTGTATAGTGTGCTGACAGTTTTGTAGATCCTGGGTAGGATAAACCAGGCGGAGAAACAAAACCCAGAGCTGAAGATATTTTCAGCATCTTAAACGAAGCAACCAAAAAAACAAAACCAAAAATCTACTTGGGAAGAAAAAGAGGAAATGGGAAATTTTCCAATAATAATAGTAATAAAAGTTTAAACACATGTACTTGTTTATTCTCATCCCCCCTGCCTGCTACCATTTATCTGTGGCTTTTGTTTTAAAGCACTGAGTCTTTTTCAGTTTCATGAGCAGAGACAACACACTACTCAGAGTTTTATGGCTATTTCAGGGTTTGACGATCTTAAAGGTCTTTTCCAACCTAGTTGATTCTATGATTCTATGATTTGGCATGGACTGAAGAGTCGTGCTTATGAATTTCAGTGCAGCATCAAGCTGTCAGAAGGGCCTGCTCTCTAGGGCAGAGATTATTAGCCTTTCATTTGTGCTTTGCTGAGCCTGTTCTAGCTATTATCCGTGGGCAGACAAGGGCTCTATTCTGCAGGGACAAAGCCCCAGCGGACAGCTTGCTGACACTGCAGCACCACTCCGTGATTACCCTTGCGGTGCTGACAGAGTCCAAGGAGTGCTGATAAGAGTTGAGCCTGGACTTCATTTCCTGGGCTAAGGAGTATGATGGGGGTCAAAAGAGATTTGTATGGCATTTTCAGTGGCCATGTTTTCAGCCCTCACCTAACAATGCTATATGTCTTCTCCTTCAGTAATGTGAATTAATTTGTTGCTAACCAGGTTTTCATTTCAAGATGGCAAATATATTTTAGGACAGTAATTTAGAAGGTAGTTTCATAGAACTCATATGTGGTAATTAAGATGAATATTAGCATGTCCATGTATTATATTGCTTTATATTTGCCAAAATTTAATAGGCATTTCTTAAAGAACTGAATACATGTAAATTATTAATTTGCTCAATACTGGACAAAAATGTCCTGTGCTTTTCTTCAAGTTCTCTGAAGGCAATCATGATAGAAAGTACACATCATGAAAGAAAACTGAAAGTCAGATGAAACATTAATCATGTTAACTTGCAGGCAGTATGCTGCTATTCACTGGTATAGCTGTTAAAGAAGAAAATTCCCACATGTACTTCAACATGTAAATAGATTGCCCTGTTAATAAAAGGCAAGCAGATGAAGCAGGTGGTGTGTTTTCCTATGTCAAGTTATATGATGTGCAAATATGTTGGGAACTTGGAAGACTTCCTTTGCTTTCTCATATTTATGGCAACATGTTACTCTCAGCTAGTACAATCAGTGAAGCTGCTGTTTTCATGCTCTAAAAGTTTCTTCCATTTTTATAGGCTTCTGCTTTTAAAATACATATATAACTGATATAATACATTACACCTAGACTGAAAAGTCTGGAGAAAAGCCTGTTTGGAGAATTCATACAAAGAATGAATTGCAGGGAGGCCTGTGATTTACATAGTGGGCTGGGGTGAAAGTTTATAGGCGCTCTAAATAAACTGAGAAAATCCTGACTTAGGAGTCCAAGGTTTGTGTTCATGAAATGAAGGTTTGTATTCATGAAACAGTTTGTATGAAAATGATTCACTTTCATTTGAAAATACCTTTAAGCTGTAATTAAAAGTACAATATCAAATTCCACTAGGTGTGTGCTGCTGAGTATTACTTTGTAAGTTTAGAAAGACTTTCAGTGAGGCTTCTGAAGATGTTACTCCATGCTGAGAATTCACCTTCCTGTGACCATTTTGGAAGAAACCTTTTTTTTTTAAAAAAAAAGAAAGAGAAATATACTGATAATGGCAGTTAGAGCATTGGTTTCAGCATCTGTACTGTAAACGTAAACCTTGGTGACCCATTTGCAGAATCCTTATGAGGCCTTTTTTGCCTGTGTTCAATAATGCTTTCTATTTTAATCAGAACAGTTATGGTGGCAGACTCCACACACGGGCTTGGGATGTGGAGCTGTTTTGTCAAGGCATCCTGTTCTCACATTCCAAGCAGAGCCTCAGCACAAGCATTGCTAAAAACACATTAGGAAGCAGATTTGTGCATTCTCTGTGCAGGGCATGAAAGTGCTGGACAGAAGTTTCTTCAGAGCGAAGAGAAACAAAGTCTGTGACAAAGGTTCAAAAGGGAAAAAACGGCAGCAGCAGCCTGGTGTGAATGCTGCTTGGTGGCTGTTTTCATGGCAAAGTCCTGACTGCCGTGGCAAGGATGCAGTGAGTTCCTGTCCTACCCCAGGAATAGCCTAGGAAATGTGCTGGGAGCTCACTGCCTGGGCTATTCCTGGCGTAGCACGGTAATTCATGGAAAAGACTCAATGAGAGTCTGTCAAAATCTCTGATTAGACAAGTAGTCTAGCTGTGGGGAGCCATAATTTCTGCTGCACAGGACATTCCCAATCTGCTGTGCTAATAAAGGCTTGGGGGTCTGTAGTGGGTAGATCTTGGCTGGATGTCAGGTGCCCACCATGCTATTCTGTCACTCCTCTCCTCAGCAGGACAGAGGGGAGAAAATAAGATGGAAAAATCCTTTTGTGTCAAGTTAAAGGCAGTTTAATAAAGCAAAAACAAAGGCCACCCACAGAAGCAAAGGAAAACTAAAGGTTTTTTCTCTACTTCCGATCAGCAAGCCATGTCCAGCCACTTACCAGGAAGCAGGACTTCAGTAAGTGGTAGTTACTCCAGAAGATATGCATAAATAACAAATGCCTCCTTCTCCCTTACATTTATTGCTGAGCAGATGACATATGGTATAGAATATCCCTTTGCACAGTTGGGATCAGCTACCCTAGCTGTGTCCCCTCCTAAGATCTTGCTCAACCACAGCTGACTGGTGAGGGGGAGATACTGGAGAGACAGCTTTGATGCTGGGCAAGCACTGCTCAGCAGTAAACAAACCACTGGTGTGTTACCAACACCTTTCTAGCTACTACTGCAAAGCACAGCACTGTGAGGGCTGCTATGAGGAAAATTATCTCCATCTCAGTCAGGCCTAATACAGTGTCTTCACACTGGAGTTAGTAGGTGTAGGTTGGGTAGAACACCAGCATAGGCAACCATCTGTGCAGATACAGTAATCACACGACAGTGTTCAGTGGTGCATGTTTCTGACAATCCATGTACAAACTGTTCAGGGCAGCATGCTTCTTAGCTGAAACAAACGGTGTTTGAAGGAAAGCTGAAGGGTTAAATATCTACATTTCCACTTGCTTCTCCTTTGACAGCTGCATTGCAGTCTTTGAATACTATTCTAAATACACCCACAGAGCTACAGATGTTGTTGAGACGTCGTATCTGAGCATTGCATGGCTATAATAATTTTTTGCTGTAGACTCAAAAAAAAATTCTTAAAGAGTGGGACACTTAAAAAGTGTATGTATAAGAGGGGAGACAAGGACTTTGCCTCTTTTTTTTTCTTTTTCTTAAAATTTAAGATAACTTTTTACATTTCTAAGAGATAGATCTTGTTCCCATACACCCCATTGCTCTTCTTTATATTAATTTCATTGATTCTCACACAAGTCTCCTAAACCTGGGCTCTATTCCATTGGCTTCATTGATGGCTTGTACCATTTGCAAAGTCAGAATCCAAACTCAGCCTTCCTGCTCCCTGTGGTCCCTTTTGGGTTCCACTGTGTTACCTCTGACTGTGGGAGGTGAAATATATCAGTTGCTTGCTCACCCTGGACGGGTTGCCTTACGGAACCCTGTACCTGACAGTGTACCCAGGAGAAAATATTGTGGCTTGAGCAAATCTCCAGCTTCAGGAATGAGCTTAGCTGTCCTCAGTGTTTCACAAAGAGCAAAACTGGTTCTGCCTTTAAATTCTTTCCTTTGTTAGCTTATTTTACAGCTTCCCAGAAATATACAATTCTGCTGAAGTTTATAGAAATAAGTCTACTTATGCTTTTGTATTTTCTCCATGGAATATGATGCCTGTTTTCAGAGAGAGCAGGGGTCTCACAGGGCAATCCAATCCTGAAGCAAAAAACAACTACTGTTGCCAACATCACTTCAATCAGAAAAGGGCGAGTACAGTTCTTGAGGGAAGTCAGTGAAGTCATTTTGTCATTTGGAAAGCACAGAAACTAATGAGTCACTTCTTTCAAACAGAGGCTTTGCCAAAAGGAAACTACTAGGAGAGCTAACTGGTATTTGTAATTTTGTACACCTCATTTAAAGTAATCTTTATCTTGATTTTGAAAAGGTTATGAAGGAGAGAATTATGCTGGTTGAAAGGAAAGTTTTGTTTGTTTCTTTTGCATTACCCAAAGTGATCCCTCAGGGATCGGTGTTGGGACCGGTCTTGTTCAACATCTGTGTCGCTGACATGGACAGTGGGATTGAGTGCGCCCTCAGCAAGTTTGCCGATGACACCAAGCTGTGTGATTCAGTTGATACGCTGGAGGGAAGGAATGCCATCCAGAGGGACCTTGACACGCTTGTGAGGTGGGCTGATGCCAACCTCATGAAGTTTAACCATAACAAGTGCAAGGTCCTACACCTGGGTCAGAGCAACCCCAGGCACAGCTACAGGTTGGGCAGAGAAGAGATTCAGAGCAGCCCTGTGGAGAAGGACTTGGGGGTGTTGGTTGATGAGAAAATGAACATGAGCCGGCTTCAGTGTGCACTCACAGCCCAGAAAGCCAACCGTATCCTGGGCTGCATCAAAAGGAGTGTGACCAGCAGGTCGAAGGAGGTGATCCTGCCCCTCTACTCTGCTCTCATAAGACCTCACCTGGAGTATTATTTGCAGTTCTGGTGTCCTCAACATAAAAAGGACATGGAACTGTTGGAACAAGTCCAGAGGAGGGCCACGAGGATGATCAGGGGACTGGAGCACCTCCTGTATGAAGATAGGCTGAGAAAGTTGGGGCTGTTCAGGCTGGAGAAGAGAAGGCTGAGTGGAGACCTCCTAGCAGCCTTCCAGTATCTGAAGGGGGCCTATAGGGATGCTGGAGAGGGACTCTTCATTAGGGACTGTAGTGATAGGACAAGGGGTAACGGGTTAAAACTTAAACAGGGGAAGTTTAGGTTAAATATAAGGAAGAAGTTCTTTCCTGTTAGGGTGGTGAGGCACTGGAATGGGTTGCCCAGAGAAGTTGTGAATGCTCTATCCCTGGTGGTGTTCAAGACCACATTGGACAGAGCCTTGGGTGACATGGTTTAGTGTGAGGTGTCCCTGCCCATGTCAGGGGGGTTGGAACTAAATGATCTTAAGGTCCTTTCCAACCCTAACTATTCTATGATTCTATGATATCATTCAAATTTCATAGGCAGTCTTTGCCTCTCTGGAAGAGTACTGCAAGCACCTATATTCAAATGTATCAATAATGTTTACTGGAGAAATCTTTGTACTTCTTAGAAAAGTCTTTTTTTTTACTATATTATTTTTGTAATTTACTTTTAAGTAAGAAAAAAGCAGTGTCTAGAAAGTCAGAAAAGTCTAATTCTTGGTTTTCTTCTGTGAACAGCATTACCTCTTCTTGTTACCCAGCTGGTTTTTTTAGTTTTTTTCTTTTTATAGTTCATATGCACAGGCTTTGTTTTCTTTCTCTTGTTTCCACCATGAATTAATCTTTGTTTTCCAATCACTTGATTTGTGATTGAGAATTGCTTCAAATTTAACACTGTTAGTGTAAGTTGTCCCTTTCTAATACAAAATCAGAAATAAGGAATCAGATGGATTAGCAATTCTCTCTCTTAAAATGGAATAAGGAATATTAAGAAGATTGGCTTGATTTTATTTTGTCCCTTTTCCTTCTCAACAAAGTGACTCACAGTCTTACCTGATAGAATTCTTTCTTCCGTCTACAGTATTACTCTTAATGTTTAAGGATTACCGACTAACCCAAAACCTAGCAGAATAAATGAATTGAAAAAGATCTTTTCAGTATCATGTCTTTTGCTGAAAATATCCAAAGGTATTTTTAGCTGATAAACTGTAGGTTTGCTTAAAGTAGGCATTGCATCAGTATGGAGTAATTCTCTGATGTATTTCTGAAGTCTGCAGGATTCTGAAAATACTTCTAGTACACCTTGTCTAAGACTACATTGTAGTCAGCTCCAGGCAAGGAACAGGTAATAATACTTGTATGGAATCTGGAGCAGCCCAAAAGTGAAATTAACTCCCAGGTCCAAAGATTTGTGCCAAGTTTCTGGCTATTGTATTGTAATAGTGGAGGTATGTTCTCTTCAGTCATTCATCTATTCCTTGAACAGTTCTTCATAAGCTATTGAAAGCCACTTCTGAAAGATAATCCTGTAGCCTGTATAATTCACAATGAAAGGCTTCCTGTCCTAAGCTGTATATCTTTGTGGTTCTGGATAGCTCTTCTACCTGACAAAACCTGCGGAATATGCCCTTTTTGTGGATATTTTTCTTTCCCATTGCCTGTTTTCTGGTAGATCAACAGCACCACTAACTGCGTTACTAGCATTATTTAATGAAAGAAATAAGCACTTCAATCTTTCTATTAGGTAGTTTTCAAAACAGATGCAGAAATCAAGTGTTATGGAAGAACGTTAACTTTTGACTTCTTGTTTACTTTTTTCTGAGATGCTCTAAAAATTAAAATTCAGAAGCAAGAAAGTATACTTTGTGACTGATTAATTTCTTGATTCTCTTAGAGCGTGATGCATGGATTGCTCATCAGTTTTATAGGGTAATGTATCATGCCACTTATAAATATCTCATTAGCTTCTCTATGCAAACATGTATCAGAAATACAACAGTTGAATGCATGCAGGATTTATATTTCCCTGGGGAAAAGTAAAACTTCTGACTTAATACAGCAAAACTGGGCCCAGTTTGTTGGCATACCAAGCATTACCTGGCTTACTGAGAACCTCTTCTAGGTTCAAGGCAGCAGTAAATGCATCCTACTCAGTGTGTTAGGCAAGTATTCCGCTTGGTCATGGACAAATCAGTGTTTTTTCATTTTTTATGAGAATTTTTCCCTTTGCTCTCTTTTACTATGTAAGACTTGTAGGGCTTGTGGACACAAGCAAGAACCGTGAAAATTACTTTGACATTCTTTTCTTTTCAACTTTTTGCTACTGCTACTTTTCATCCCACACATTCAGGACATGTATTAAAACAAACAAACAATCCCAGAGATACAGTGAGTTAGAAGATGTGAGACTTTAGCAAAGGATCCTGGAAAAAAACTTTTTTTGAAGAACCAATAATTTCACAGAGATATTATTGATTGTTTTCATAGAACTACCATCTCAGTAATAATCAGAAAATACTAAGTATTAGGAATTTACAGGAAAAGAACAGAAAATAAAACTAAGAACAAGCTCAGTGTTTGTAAGTCTGTGGTTCACCTGTATTTTGAACACCATGCCATTCTTATCCCCTCATATGACAGAAATTGAAAAGATTCAAGAAAAAGCCATGAGAGCAGCCAAGGCAGGGAACAGCTTCCATACAGGCCATGACTTGATGGGCTGGCCATGAGTATTGGGTTTACATGGCAAAGTTTTCTTAGCAGGCTGGGCTGCAAGGGTAGCATCTGTGAGAACATGCCCCACATCAAACAGACTCAGTTACACCTGGCTCCAAGACAGACCTGCCTCTGGCTGAAGCTGACCCAATCAAGGATGGTGGTATAATACATTATACTACCACTCTGGGATAATGCACTTAAGAAAGTGTAAAAACTACTGTACAATTCCAGCTGGTAAAGATGAGTGAGAATATGTGACAGAAACAGCTTTGCAGACACCAAGGTCAGCGCAGAAGGAGGAGAGGGGGTGCTGCAGGTCCAAGACCAGCACCCCTGCAACTCATGGTACAGTCCATGGTGAGGCAGGCTGTACCCCTGCAGTCTGTGGAGGTCCATGGTGGAGCAGATAGTCACCTGCCGCCTGGGGAGGACTCCACAGTAGAGCAATGGGATGCCCGAAGAAGGCTGTGATTGTGTGGGAAGCCTGCACAGGAGTAGGCTCCTGGCTCCTGTGGCCCATGGAGGGAGGAGCCCACACTGGAGCAGGTTTGCTGCAGGACTTGTGAACTCATAGGGGACCACACTGGAGCAGTCTGTTCTTGAAGAGCTGCACCCTGTGGAAGGGACCCCATGCTGGAGCAGGAAAAGAGTGTGAGGAAGAAGGAGCAGCAGAGACAATGCATGTGATTGCAAGCCCTGTTCACCATCCCCCTGTGCTTCTCGTGAGGAAGGAGGTAGGGAAGTCTGTAGTGAAGTTGAGCCTGGGAAGAAAGGAAAGGTGGGGAAAAAGCATTTTTATATTTGTTCTTATTTCTCATTATCTTACTGTGTTTAATTGGCAATAAATTAAATTAATTTCCCCAAGTTGAGTCTGTTTTGCCCAGGATGGTGAGTTATGAGTGGTGTCCATGTTGTTATTTTGACTCATGAGCTTTTGGTTTTGGTTTTTTATTTTCTTCTCCTGTCCTGTTAATGAAAGGGGAATGACAGAGCAGTTTGGTGGGCACCTGGTGTCCAGCCAAGGTTAGCCCACTCCACCATGAAAAACAGAGGACATGACGATGGGTCACATAGAGGAGTCAGGGATATAGTAACTCAAAAATGATGAATGCCATGGCAAAAGGAGATAGTGTTTGCTGTCTATTCCAATACAAGAACTAAGGACATCAAATTAATCTATGAGAAGCCCATTACAAAACAAAAGAGACAGTTATTCATGCAATAAGAATCAGAACCAAGGAGCTTACCAGTAGGTAGTGCTGTGAATAATAGAAGTTTATATGATATCAAGGAAAGAATAGACAATTACTTGGAAGAAGTATCTGTTGGGGATTAGTAAACACGGAAACCACGTCAGGCTCTGGAAATCAGCTGAGTGGAAAACAACTAAAAATTAGGAAAGATCTCAGGGGAAACATCGTAAGTGTTCAGGTTAAGGTTGTGGATGGAGTTTTGAGTAACCTAATCTAGTAGGTGTCCCTGCTCACTGCAGAGGGGTTGGAACTAGATGATCTTTGAAGGTCCCTTCCAAACCAAACCATCCTATGAGTCTTATGATCTGTGATTCTGTGGTTCTGTATGGTTGTCCCTGGTTTTAGTCTCCTCAAGCAGATGGCTGTAGCCGTTGACGGAAACAGAATACTAGATCATATGAACTCTTCAAATTAGCCAGGAACGCGGAAATATAAGAATGTAATTAATTACAGATAGCAAGAGTTAGACAAGATGGAGCTCGCTAAGATTTGAGAGGTGTGAAAAACTCCAGTGTGCATATTTCGGGGGGAAGAAAGGGGACAAATGTTCCCCTGGGAAAATGCATCAGCTCTGACATCATCTTTGTCCATACTAGCAGACATCTGGGTAGGAATGATGAGCAACATAATTACTTTGAAAACACTGCTCTGAAAAGACTTAAACACTGAGAAAAAGGTTCTTTCAACATATAGAGAACAAGAACAAAGTACCACACAAAATAAAATTATCTCTTTCCTAGGTTATTTCTTGCAAATTTTCTTCAAAGATCTGGTGCAGATATAGGTAAATATGCACCAATGAAAGGAGCAAGCAGTTTAGAGGCAGACGCTTCAATACATGAAAGGAAAGACATTAAAATTGCCTAAAAGACTGTGAGTAACCTGTTTTCAAGCAGGGTTTCTTGGTTATTATACTATTTTTATTTTGTGGTTTTGAGTGATAACAGATTTTGGCTTGGCAAAATAGTTCATCCGAATGAAAAAAAACTTCATTGAAATAAAAAGAAATATATATTTTTTAAACCAGTTATAGTTGATTTCCTATTTAATTAAAAATCCAAAATTAGTGTCTAAAGGAATGTGCTGTGAGGGAAGTGGAGGAGAATTCCTACACCACAGTCTATTATTTCAAGTTTAGACAAATTAGTCCTCTTCTTACTAATGAAGATAAAACAGTACTGAAAATTTAAGCGTACTTGCATCAAACTCTTATTTTTCCTTATCTACAATCATAGAATCATTTAGGTTAGAAAAGACCCTTAAGATCATCACGTCCAACAATAAACCTATCACTGCCAAGTCCACCACCAAACTATGTCCCCAGACACCAAATCTTTTAAATTCCTCTAAGGATGGTGACTCAACCACTTCCCTGGGCAGCCTTTTCCAATGTTTGATGACCCTTTTGGTGAAGAAATTTTTCCTCATATCCTATATAAACCTCCCCTGGCACAACTTGAGGACATTTCCTTTCATCCTATCTCTTGTAACCTGAGAAAAGAGATCGACACGCACCTCACTACAACTTCCTTTCAGGTAGTTGTAGAGAGTGAAGATCTTCTCTAAGTCTCCTTGTCTCCAGACTAAACAACCCCAGTTCCCTCAGCTTCTGCTCATTGGGACTTGTTTTCCAGGCCCTTCACCAGTTTCATTGTTCTCCTTTGGACATGCAAATCTACTTCTCATCTAACCAATTTGGAAAAATTCAACTAGCATTTACCATTTTAAGCTATTTTGACAGCTTGCAGGGAGAGGTTACTCATCACTTCTGGTAACTATTAATTTCATCCTTGATTTCTCTTAGAACTGCTTGCTGAATGCCAGAGGGCTTTTTCAGTTTATTACCAGTCACTTTCAAGTAACTATAAGATACAATACAGAAGTCAGAGGTCTCCTTTACTGAGTCCTCCAAAAATAAGGACTTCAGCACAGGAATCTGCCCAGGTTTTTTTTATGGTGAACAGTAACACAAAGAATTTTTTTTTTATTCTTTGCAATCTTGTCCTCTCTCAGGTTTTTCTTGTGTACTTTGATCAACAGTTGGACTTACAGACTTTGCCAAGCTTCATGATCTTGTTGTGTTTGAAGACAGATTTTGTATTTAGTTTTAATTCCTTTTGCCAATTCCTCTTCAAACCCTATTTTGGACCCTCCTATTTATATTTTTACATTTAATCTGCCAGAGTACGTGATACTTTCTTTTTCCTTAGGTTTAACACAGCTTCAGCCTTCTGAGGGCTACCTTCTTGCTTCTAATAACCTTCACTACCTGCTGTTCAGTCCTCATGACTTCTCCACCCTTTCCAAAAATACTTTTAAAAAAATCTGTGGCATGCATTCATCAATGCTGCTCTTTCAATAATCTCTATGCTGTCTGCAAGGTTTTAATTCCCTTAGTTCTCATTTTAAACAAGTTTTTTCACCTTTGTATGACTGTCCCTTGAAATGCACCAAAATTTCAGTGTATATTTTTGACTTTTGATGCTCCTGTAGGGATACAGAGTTTTTCTAGATTCTCATGTGCAGTTTTGAGCCAAGCCATGTGTGATAGCTGCAACAAAGTTGAAGGAGGCATCCCACTTTGTGGACTGCCTTCATGGCTGCTTTAAGATGTGCTTATCATTGGCCTCATAAAAATGTGATCTCTGTGTCACATACCAGTGAGAATCTTCATAAGGATAATTGAAGGCTCCGACTACTCTCGTGTTTCCTGACCTTTCTGACCCTAATCTCTCATGGGGTAACAGTCAGTGCTGCCATCCTATTTGGGTGGTCAGTAATGTCTTATATTCTTCCTATTAAGGCCTTGAATTTTGGTTCCTAAGGATACTGAGGCACTCGGTCAGGGAGGTAGTTTCTTAGCTTTGATTCTTTGATCAAATTGGGCTTCTTTGGTCCATTGAGGATGAGTGTAGGTCTGACAACACAAGGAAGGAAAGGAGCAGCCAAACAGTTCAGGGAAAGGGCACTTGCTCCAGGGATTCATTCAGATTTTCTCCATGGTCAGAGGAGCAAGGAGGGGCTCTTCTAAAGAAGAATTAATTCTACCTTCTTTGGAATAAGACTATCCAGTTTCTTAAACTTAGATTGGCTGCTTCTATTTTTCCAATTACCAAATAGACATTTGAGATCTTATTGATGGAAGATTTAAGTGCCTAAAGTGTGTCTTCAGATAAATATAAGCCTGTGATACACACTGATTGATTTATCCTCCTTCCTTCTGCTGAAATCAGTCCAATTAAATCTTTTAAATGTTGAGGTCAGAGCTCCTTAACTTTTAGGGCTCATGAGGGGAGGGCAGCAGAAATAGGATACGTCAGGTTTATGCTTGGTCCAAGGACCTATTTTTATATTAAACTGTCAATGGGTAAGTTAAGTCCTTGGAATAGAGACTGCCTGCCAATAGAGTAACTTTACTCGTCAACTCTCTCAGTCTTGGGCCAGTTTTGCTTAAACATGGAAGCACAGTTCCAGGTGCCTGAAGGATTTTGAAGTCCAGATTTTGAGCATTAAAATTTTTACCCTTTCCAGGAAGAATGGATCACTTCTTTATAAAGAGTGATGGATACACAAGAATGGGGGAAAAACAAAAGGATGAGAGCTGTATTTTTATGCCTGATACATATAAAGAGCCTAGTCCTCCTGAAGTAGCTCAGAAGAGATAAGTTATTCATTTAAGAGGTATAAACCAGTTATTAATTCAGCAATAGAAATAACTGATTTTGCCTAAAATATAAAGTTTAATTATTAACATTATTAATCTGAGTTTATTTCTATGAGGCAGCAAGCTTTGTGTGCTGTTCCATTTGTAAAGGTATAGACACTAAGTCAGCTCTGGTTTGAAGGTGAGGAAAGCTATGGCAGCCCATGACAGCTGGTGAACTGCCTATAAGTACATAGAATATGGTTTCAGCAGATACTATGATTTGCCAAACTTAAAATCAGCTTTCTTAGACATTGAAAGATAAAAATGCAAAATCTTGATGAATGCCTCAAATGATTAATGTCTTTAAATTTTTTGGTAAATTTCAACTTTAGTAAACATTTGAAGGAGTTGCAGTATTACTGCCTGAATTCTTTTATGCTAGGCTAGAAGCAGCTCCTTGTAGGCTTCCTAAGCACTAAGTGTGCTGCTCTGTTCTGGATCTTTTTATGACCATACTCAGAGAAAATATTTAAGAGGTGGCAATTTGCAGATTTGAAGTCAGTTTTCAGTGTATATGACCCTGTGGGCTACATTTCGTAAACAACATTATAGGAATTTTAATGATTACCTTATATAGTAGAAACTTCTATAGTACTTTTACTTAGCAAAATATCAACGTTCCGCTGATATGTGTGTTCCTGTTTAACAACCCAGTGAAGCTGCTTAAACTGACAACTCCCACAACAGCCAGGATTATTCCTTGTCTGCAATCTCATGTATTTAAGCATTTATATTCCTTTGATCCATTTCATATCATGTAGATCCTACTGTAGTGTCTAAGCAGCTTCCTGAGGTGCAGAAAGAAATGTAACTAGCACCCATTGTATCTATTCTTGTATCTATTCCCTATGGGAAAAATGAGAATAGTGGAAACGCTTTATGAACTACGTCAAAGCTTAAAAAACTTTTTCATGTAGATGGCCTTTGGTTATTCAGGAAACACATTCCAAACATTTAGCCCTGACAAAATGATGTCTCTAGTGCAGTTGAGCTTCACCCTCACTATAGAAAATTTCAGCATGTCAGAAAAACAGTGCTGTTAGTAACACTGCTAATGTTGGCCTTTCGGTTAACCTTGATCGAAACAATGACATACTTGAAGATAATAACTGGGATCCTGGGCAAGAATAAATACTGTACATAGAGACTGTTTAGAAATCAGAGGACAGATTTGCTACCCAAACAGCAGACAATGTTGTTTGAAAATTAGGCTGTGTTACCTTGCTCGGCTCTGAACACTTCATGAGATGATAATATGATTACTGCCTATTGGCAGGAAATGTAGGACTTCATATCAGGGTAGTAAAGCAATCCAGCTGACAGACTGATGTCACTCTTTGTGAATGCTTCTAGCAAAAAGATTATTTCAGGCTAACTTCTAGGTCTATGCTGGTAAAATACCAGCTCTAATGCCATGCTCAGGCTAAATAGAAGTACTGAGCAGTTAAGAAACAAGATCTGCCTTTTTCCAGCTAAAAGAGGTGTTTTTTCTTTTCTTGTATTGGAATCTCACAGCATCCCAGCCATTAAAACTAACATAAGAATTAGTCTGACACCATCCTCCAGTTCATCCAAATAAATAAATAATTAAATATAATGCCCCCCATATATCCAAAGAGTAATATCTCCATGCCAAATTTTGCTGCTAATAGTTGTGTACCTATTATTTTTAACTCTGTGGGAGTTTTTTTTCTACAGCCATGGATGGAATTTGCCCCCTCATAGCGATTGTGTCATCAGTCTTTGTAATCTAGGTCAAGAGAAGAAATTAAATTATGACATTGTGCTGCTTGCTGTGGCATCCCCCAGGAGTTTGTGTGGTCCCTACTGATTGCCTTGAATCATTAATCAAGGGTAACTGCACTGCACAGCCCACAATTTGTTCTCAGCAGGCACATGCATTGATGATGCTGCACCAAGAAAAAAAGACTTAATTGCATTGACAGTACCGTTTTTTCACAGTTTAGAGTGTTTATCAAAATTGTGCTTGTAGCATCTAAAAATACTGTAATTAATGCAGCATTTGGCCTCTTTGCACACTGTTTTCTTTTTAGTTTCTTCTGTTAAAGAAGACAGCTGTTTGCTAGGAAAACAAATTCATCTCTTTTCCTTCTCTCTCTCGCCTCCTGTTTTGTATTTGAGTGCATCAGTAGGAGTCTTACAGTTTGTTGTAAATGTTCATTCACAGTTTCTGCAGATTCCTACATTCATATTCACAAAGGCAGAATATTTCAAGATGTCCTTCATATCAAGTTACTGTTACCTCACATCAGACATGAGGAATACAAAATACAGATTTCAGGGGCTTTGCTTCCCAGGGCAAAGCAAAGATCCTTAAGGGAACAAAAAAACCCCATGGTCCTCAATGAAAGTGTGACAAATTGGGTCAAACATTTCTTAATTCTTAAACTGTTTTCTTTCATTGCTGATCTAAATGTGGCTTGTGGGTATTATCACGTAAAGTATACTACAAAATAAGGAAAGTAGATCTTCTTTGATCGGATAAAGTATCTGCAAAAGAAGGTAAGGATGAGTCAGCTTGTAACAGCACTAGGCAGTTAGGGGTCGGCTCCTGGACAGGCCAGGGTTGTGCTTTTTTTTTCCCTATTAAATATACAGACAGCTAGAACTTTCCCTATTAAATATACAGGCTGTTAGAACAGGAAAGGACACACAAGTGTGCCACATGGTTTAGGCCACCATCATGGGCTGTTGCTCCTGTGCTAGGCAGCCGGTGTGCATGTGGGGATCTGCAAGCCCATTAGAAACCCATCCTGCTTAGTGGTAAGCAGGCTAGGAGTAAAGGAGTAGTGTATGCTCTCCTGTGCAGAAAGCAGCAGGAACAAAGGGAATTTGTAATGGAATGAAATCTAACTTAGGCTAAAGAAAATACTGGGGAAAAAAACAACTGTTTGAGCATCAAGAGAAAGAGACTTAACAGCTGTTTTCTTCACACCTCTACAGAAAAATAGTATTATTGTGACTTCTTTTTGTCATCCACCTGCTACCTCTAACTATTCTAAAGTGTTTTTATTACTTCGAATATCCACATAAGGTTTTAAAATGTTCCAGCTCCTATACATTGCCTTGTAAATCTTGTATTACAGTAAAAAGGGATGTGTATGTAGCAGAGCATTGCAAGACTGCAATTTCACTGAAATGACTATTATTACCTTATAGACTGCCAGGGTAAGGCTCAAGTGGTGCTGTATATGAAATCCTAAGATTAAATAATGGATTTTGCCATAACATCACACTAGACTTTATACTTCTACTGCAGATGTAGGACTCAAAGCTCTTCTAAAACAAGAGCCTGCTGAAAACCCTCATTGTCTGGTACAAAAGCCTGTACTGTGTACACACGTGAAGCTCAAGTTTTCAGTATCTTGAGTTCATCGAAAGCTTTCTGCTTTGTGAATGAAAACATTTAGAGCCAAGCTGCTGTTACACTGCTAGTTTGCAGTACATGTGAGAAAGGCATCCACAAGAGTTAAAAAATGGTGACCGTTGAGCAGCACTGGAGCTGAAATCAAGTAATTCATGATAGTTGAGAAAATTAATGAAAATCAAATATTTTAAATAATGAAGGTTTTAATCAAGATGCTTGTAATGTAAATCTTAGCAGACATTCACTACACTTAAACCATTCTTTCTTCTCCAGCATGTTGAAGTGATATTTTGTATAATATTCCATATTAATTTGAGTTTAATGTCTTTTGAAAAAAAGATGCTACTTCTTTTTCCGTTACAAACTCTGGTCTTGGAAGTGTTGCTTTACAGATTAAAATAAACTTAATGCAAATAGTATTTGAGTCTTAAAACCACTGAAGAAGTAAGATGTCCCTAAAATTGTGCTGGCATCTCTTTTCATTCATTACCAAGACAACATTAAACTGTAGTGGTCATGTCCCTGCTATTAAAATTTCATCAGGACTTCCACTCAAAAGTGGTGAAAAAACACAGACCAAACATTCTGTACCTGATCCTCCCTCAGCTGTTAAAATTGACAGTGGTGTTTGCATTGCAAGATTTTTTATTTTGCATAATGTGGATAAAAATGGGTGCAGCTTATTAATTTTCTTTTGTCTCTGTTTTGGAAAACTACAGAAGTAAAGGTAACTGAAAACCATCCTTAGCTTTCACAAATCGTGGCACTGTAAGGTGCTGGATGAATAGGAAAGACCCTTGCATTTGTGTTGAGCTACTCTTTCAATTAATGACTGTAAGCTGCTGCTGAGGCTTTTTAAGCCTTTCAGAAAGGCTGTCATTATGAATAAGAATACTGATATATGAAAGCCCTCTTACTTGCTGATGCTGGAAGTGCCAAGAGTGTCTTCCCTCTCCCCCAGCTATGCCCAGCTTCATTCACTTCCTAGCAAGGAATCCCTTGTCCTTCAATTTAGCAGAGAAAAAAAAAAAAAGCAGAAAAGGAAACGTCATTAAAGCTTAATCTAAATATATATGTGGGTTTTTAAATATGAGAAGTAGCAACTTTTCAGCCAGCTGTTTGTCAGCCTCCTGTTTCACTGGGTCGGCATCAACATTGAACAGTTTGTTCAATGCAGAATCATGTTTACATAGGCAGGCTCAGCTATTTTTCTTTTTAATGCCCCTCTGTGATCCAGTAATTCACAGAGCCCTTGAGAAAAATTGTCAACTTTAATGAAAATACAGAAGTAAACCAGCAATTTAAGTACAGCCTTCACTCTAATATTACTACTAGCCTGTTTTGTTTAATCAGGCTTTTGCCCTGTGCTGTTTTTAAAGCACTTAGTAGTGTCAAATGCTAAAATACATGTACTATTACTGATTCTTAAGCTGTACAGTTATACTAATATTACAATCCTTAAAATATTCTTGTCTATCTTTACCACCGAGATGAAGTTTAGGCTGTAACTCCACAGGAATTGGTTCTAGGGAAGCAGAAAGCAGGGTAGTCTGCAAGAGGTTCCTATCAAGCAAGTTCAGATAACTTCAGTGTCAACTGCTTTAAAAAAATCCAACCTGTTATTTTCAATAACCGAAGGCTGCACAATGTGTCTGCTGGTAACATCTAGTGATGAAAAGTGATCTAAGGCTGTTCTCAGTTATACTGAATAAAATCCACAGAATGGATTTACTTTACAATATATGTGCTTTGGGAAAGGGAGTTTTAAACAATTCACTATATAAAAGCTTTGTCTGTTCCTGCTCTTGAACACAGAAGGGTAATTTTGAATGATATTTCAGCTGTCAGTAGATTTCAGATGTTGTTAAGGTTTTTATTCCTCATTTAAATCACAGACTAATCTACTTTAGCAGTCACATAAGTTATGGGCAGCACTGAATGCTCTATCTCTTGTTCCTTACTAGCCTAACACATAATTTTGTGTATATTAACTTTCTTAGTTATCAAAATGTAAAGTTTTTGAACAAAGCCAACAGAAATTTACTGCAACACCTATGGCATTTTATTTTTTCTTCATTCATGGATTAACTTGTCACATACTCAGGCGATGCATGCTAGCAGACTGAAAGACCACTGTGAAACTCTTCAGGAATTCATGGGAAGTAAAATTGTTTCTCTTGAAATATAGAAACAAACTTATGCCAGCACTCCTTTCTAGGGGAAAGTTAAAAACACAGACACATTAACAAACCCGGAAAATAAAGAGGAGAAATAAATATTTCTAGGTCCATGACTGAAAACTGCTTTGGTCCTTGAACTTCAAACCTGCAGTTTGGCAGGTTAATAGCGCCAGGTGCTGTTTGTGGAGTGACAATGTTTACTGCCTTGAAATCCAGACTGCCCGTCCTTCCATCACTCATTGATACACTGGTAAATTATATAAACCAGGCCATCAAAACAAGTGCTCCATAATCCACTGGGCTAATAATACTGGGTTACAATCATTCCTCAGGTATATCACTTGGACGTTCATACGGTTCTGTGGCTTTGGATCTTTATTGGTATATTAATACTTCCACACTCTAATTTATCTTGGGCAAACATGTACAAACTTCTCTTGCTGCTCACCCCTACAGTGTTTCAAGTATTTCTGGGGCTTCCCTGTGGTAAACAAGGTGACTATGGGGCTGTTTCTGTATTACTCTCACACAAACAATTGTTAGCTAGATCCAGAATGAGACCATTTCCTAATCGGAGACCATTGCCTAAAATGCCATTTTTCCTCCTGTCTTGCTGAATACAATACCACCACCCCTCCCTGCAGACTTGCTGGCATGCTGTGTCCCTCAGGCACCCAGTGTGTTTCAAGACCTCAGCAGCAGCATCAAACTCTATTAACAAGCTAAGGCCACCCATTACATTTACAGCTAACCTGATAGGACTGGTACTATAGGTCTCCCTTGGCTAAACATACCTTAATCTACTGTGTCTCAAAGGGTTGAGTGAATGCACCTGCCCAGTATTAAAGTCTGACTGCTCCTCAGCTATTGGAATTGAAACTGTTTCTTTCATATAGCTACAGATCACCTGTACTAGTTTCAACACTTGACTCTTGGGATTTTGTCTTTCATTTCTAACATACAGTTCTGCCAACTGAACCATGAAGGTGATAAGTGGTTTCTTACTCCATTTAGCTGTATCTTCCCTCCTCTTTTCCCAAGTTTTATTGTTCTATTTCAAATGCCATCTTCATGACTCAGTTGGCATTCCTGGAAAAAAAAAAACAAAATAAAATACCCCTCTGTGCCATTCTACAGGCAAGTCCCATACCCATACCCATAAGGGTCTGTCTTGTCTTTACATTCCAGAGGTCTGGCTTGTTTGCCTTCCAGTCCTGTATTAGCAGGCACTGTAACTGCTTGTATTTCTTTTACCATTGTATTATTATTTATTTGCCTTCTCCTTTTTTATTAGATTCCTTAGGCCCTCCTCCTTCCTCGATAGTCTTCCCAGCCCTGCCAGCTTGCCCTTCCAAATCCAGCTGATAACATTAGCAGGGGTCAGAGGACCCATAATCACGTGCAGTGGATGAGTGAATCCTCTAGAACTATAGTTTTGAATATTTACACACCATAGCTAGGCTCCACCTCCCTCCAGCAGCAGCTTTAACAGTATTGGACTCTGGATCTATTTGGGTTTTATTCTTCCAATGAAGCTCTACAGATGCCAATTCCAGCTGCTTTAACGCATCTCAGCACTAGCTGTAACCATTGTTCATTACCAACAATGGTTTTTCTGCGGGTTGTACATGGCCCAGTTGGTGGCTACGTGGGCTGGTAAAGCCAGGTGATTTTGATCAGCATTGGTCAACTGAGGGTGATTTGCTTTCAAAAGAAATAGTCCAAGGTAAACTGGGATCATCTCAGATGTCTCTGTGCATCAGAGGTCCACTTTGCTAGCTGTCTTCTGGTTTGTATGGAAGCTGCTGTATCCATTTTACCTAGTCATGTCTATTTAAGTTTTTCGGTTATCTTCCTGTAAGAGTTGTGCTCCTCCCCTTCCTGTCTCCTTTCCTTTGTTTTCTCCATTGCCACTGTAACAGCTGCCTTGGCCTGAGCCAGCTCATGGTTTTCTTGTTTTCGCTTCCCATTGGTTTATATCTGAAACTTCTTCCCACTCTCACCATTCTCTCCTAGCAGCAGCTATTTTCAGCCCTTCTCAGCAAAGGTACATTCCATGGCCTTGTACTCCCCTGCGTGATCCCCACAGCATTTGTTTCCTCCCCTAATGCCTTGCTCTTATCTTCACATGCTCTCGTGAGCTGCCCAACATTCCTCTGGCCCAGGCCTTTGTCCTGTTAACTCCTCTTTTCCCATAAACAATCCACTCTTCCTAAGACCCTCAAAAACTCATACAACTTTACTTAAAAGAACTTTAAAAGCTTCAGATGGTGAGGGGTCAGGATCTCATTGTCCTGCCCATTCTTCTACCGCAGAAGCCATGGTAGTTTCTCTCTTTCAAAAACCATGACCATATTCACTGGTGGAGTTGAAAACTTCTTTGCCATCCTGCTTTGGCATACACGGGTTATGACCTTTTTACCAACTTGATATTTGAGTGTTCTTGTTTGCTGTATGTGATAATGATATAATTTCTATTTATGCTCCTCTCATGCTGTCTCATTCTTGCTCCTATAACCTTGGCTATTGAGCTGCCTGGATTCTCCACCAACCTGTTACAGGAAAAATGTTGGGTTTTGATGCTTGCAGGACCCACCTGGTGCAGAGTGGATGAAAGAGAACAGGGTTGATTTTTTACTTCTTTACCAGATAATTGCTTGCATTTCTGTTGTGCTAGGCTTTCTTTTTTTTTTTTTTGGATCAGTTACATGTGTTTCAATATGCAAAAAGTCTCAAGGAGGAGAAGATTAAGGGATAATCAGTCCTCCACTGGAATCTCACATGGTAAGTGGACTTTTCTTTCTAGTGCTCATTGTGGTGTCCATGTACCATTTAACTTTCATGTTGTTCTTATTATAGTGCGGTTTCGCTGGAAAACACTCTTTGTGTAGCCTGAATGCATTTGGGGTTTCGCACAATTCACGTTGCAGATAGTCGTGTGTACACAACTACATTATGCATCAGTGAAATGTTGCTTGGTGAGGTGGCCTTAGTTTTGCAGCAGCTTTGCAGCCTACTGATATTGCAAAACACTTAGTTCCACTAAGCTGCGGTCCTGAAAGTCCACAGCAGCTGCATTCTGCAGTAGAAATAATCAAGGCCAGTAGGAATAACCAGGATTTTCTGTGCTGGATATTGTCTAATTGTAGCAAAAATGACATGGAACTGAAGCAGTTTGTAGACTCTGTATCATGAGAATTACAATTGCGTTCCTTATATAAAGCTTTCAGGGATGAACAACTCTGTTAAGTCACGAAAATTATCAGGGAGTTACAGCAATTCCTTCTTTAGCAGGGAAAAGCTTGAGATGGAAGCTACAACAAGGGAAAAGTCTCCAAAGTAATAAGAAAAAAAAAAAAATTGATCTACCTTGAGTTTTGCAGTGAGTTTTTATTTAGTGAATCTGGAGGGGGGCTGTCCATTGATTATTAGTCCTACATTAGTCTTGTAACTGGCAGGGTTGGTTGTGAGTTCTGGCCACACAAAATTAAATTTCATTGTGTTTTTTATCTTGTCTGTGTTCAGTTTCCCATTCAGTTACATCAAGATTGAGAAAACCTGTGGAATTAGTGAACTGTATATAATTTTCCATGCATAGAAGCAGTGTCAGTTTCTAGTACCTGACATCACAAGTGTCTTTGGCTTACTCTTAGCAAATATTCTTTGCAGTCTGCTGTTTTTTTGAATGTTCCTAAGAGATCTAAAAGAGTTATGGCAGGGTTTCCTGCTCTTTTGTCAGAACTGCCAATTTTTCAAGAAACGTGCTGGATTTGCTGCATTTCTTTCGTACTTTACGCATGCTTTGGTCAGCTAAACTGGTTTTGACAAATGTGCATTTCTGCAAGTCTTAGGCTATTCCATGTCTTCGTCTTGCCTGCAACTGAAATACTGGTTATAACTTATCAAATGTTATTCTTTGCAGCTTTGGTCTGTAGGAGTCTTACTGGCATTTGTGGAAGAAACTGTAATACCTGTCTCAGCTTACCAGAATTTTCTGATTTATGGTGGCCAAAGTCTATCAGTTAACCCCAATTGATGTAGGATTTTCAAAAGAATAGGGAAGTTGGCACAAATCTGATCACCTTCACCAGCTATAGAGTTAGAATAAAAAAGATTTTGTAAATTATTTAATTTGCCTGACTGCTCCCATATTCCTTCTACATTTTAAGGTCTTCAGTTTCATAGTCATGCTTTTACCATTTTATAACCCTAATAAACTTAGCTGTATGGGTGGTATAAACCCCTCTTTTTAGAGTATCATTCCTGTTCTCCATGGTCAGAACAGGAGTTCTTTCTCTTTCATTATGAGGTCATCACAGCTCTGCATCTTTTAACATAATTTTTCCTTTGACTTTGATTTCAAGTCGAATTTCCCCTAAAAATATTAATGTATATTTTCTTTGTTTAAACTCTGATATTTGCTTTTACAACATTCCAGTTAAAACTTGTTTTCATCAGTATGCTTTAGAAATGAGAATTTTTACTTGCAGTGTAGTGAAATAAGTGTAGGGACTCTTCATTAGGGACTGTAGTGATAGGACAAGGGGTAATGGGTTAAAACTTAAACAGGGGAAGTTTAGATTGGCTATAAGGAGGAAATTCTTTCCTGTGAGGGTGGTGAGGCACTGGAATGGGTTGCCCAGGGAGGTTGTGAATGCTCCATCCCTGGCAGTGTTCAAGACCAGGTTGGAAGAGGCCTTGGGTGATATGGTTTAGTGTGAGGTGTCCCTGACCATGGCAGGGGCGTTGGAACTTGATGATCTTGAGGTCCTTTCCAACCCTAACTATTCTATGATTCTAAAATATGTACTTCACTTGTATCTAGACATTTACTTATTCTAGTAAATTCAGTTAAAAAAAAAAAAAAAAGAAGCATATGGGAACAAGAAAACAAAATCTTAGTCTTTGCAAGGGACTTTCTGAGTTGCTGCTGGCAATGAGGGCAGCAGCCTCCTGGCTGGACAGGGGACTGAGCTGGCCTCCGTGCTTTAGCTTTCCCAGCAAGCCTGAGCCTGTAGCAGCTTACAGCAAACCTGCATGGAGTGTTGGATTGGGTTGGGTATTCTGTTTCTTTAATGTAATGCAGCTCTCCCCCAGGGGGGGCTGCAGCTGTGTCCACCTCTGCATCTCAGCAGTCAGGCTCTTGCAGAATATGCATATAGTTGCTTTGCAAGGCAATGCCTTATCTCCCTAAATTTCTACTACATGTCCCAGCTTTGGTAATGAAAGTAACTTTTTCCACTGTCTTTTGGACTTGGGAAACATTTTTACACCTTTTTCTTAATGCATGGTGATCGCAATGAAGATATCATTTTGTAGTTATTTTCAAAGATATCTTGTATTTTCTCCTGGTTTTAGACAGGAAGAATTCTACAATGAGATTTGATAGAAAATCCGATTCATTGCTGTGTTACTCTGCCTAAAGCCACTCTTAACTCTGTCCACCAAAACTGGATTGAACTGTTTCCTGACAAAATTGCTGGAATTAAGGTCATGTGAAACTAGGGTAGTGCCGTGATACATCAGACTTATTCCATTTTTAACTGTTTTCTTGAGTTGCTGTTCATATTTGTATTGTTTCTAGAGGAGCACTTAGTAACTACTCCCATTATGAATGCTATCTTTGTAGGTTTTCTGGATGCCTACACACGCCTTCGAAGAGCCATCTGGTAAATTGTGCCATGGCTTGTTATTTACATAGCATTTACCTATGGCTCCCTAAGCTTCAGTAATACAATTGAGACCAACAGTTCCTACTGAGTAACACACTGAAACTAAGTTGTATAGCATGCTGTATCCAACTGTTACAGAAAAGGAACTGATATCAACCTGTAAGGAAATTCCACTAGAAAATAGAAAAGTTAATTTTTACTGTGGCTTTGTACAATTCTTTCTTTTATTTTTTTCTTTTAAATAGCACAGTCAATCACAGCAGTTGCTGTGAGCAGTATCTTCCTTCAACTTTGGACTTTTTACCTTAATCCTTACCCGCTTTCTGGTTTAGGTACTTTGTCTTTAGGGATTTTTTTTTTTTTAACTGTCAAGTTACAGGAATATAAGAGCTGGGAACAGAGTCATATTGACAATTTCCCCAACATAACATACAAAGGATTAAAGCAAAGCTGTTAATTTTCTCTGCTTCCATTGATGCAATTTGGAATCATTATGACACTGGCAAAGGATACTCTTTAACCGCATTGTTCTGTTGCTATTTATAAATGGGATCTTGTTTAAATTTAGAACACAAAACCTTCCTGGGTGAGAAACTGCCACCTTGTGTATCTGCATGCAGTGCAGTGCAAGGGATCTTATCTGATCACTGTCAATATCACGGCTGCAATTCAGATAGCAATAATGAGAATAGCACAGAGTTGCCCACAGGGCTCAATTCTGTAACCTTGTCACATCTGAAACTATGCCCTCATCAGTATGTGGAGCTTTACAGACACCACGTGTTTAAATTGATGCATTTATCAGGAATCATGGGGCATCTGATGTTCAAACTGTGATGTACATTGGAGTTACGGGAGGTCCAAGCACTCAAGTTGCTTCCTAGCTGAATCCCAGCAGCACCCTGGGGTGCACAGAGGAGACCTACCTTCTTCTTTCTTATTGTCTTCTCCTGCCAATACTCTCTTTCTCCCACCGGGAAGCAGGCTGGGTATCTGGACAAGGGGAGGTGGGAGTGCGGGGAGCACTGGGTGCTCCCTGAGCTGGCACTACAGCTCAGGTGTAACTAGTAGGAACTGCCTTTTGTCACCTTGTGTTTGCACGGTTTCCAGTGCTGGAAACATTGGCTAAAAAGTCAGAACTTCTGCTTTGCTGCAAATGTACAGAGAGGAAATATTTTAAGTAGGACTATTTCTAGTCCAAATTATATATTTTGGATATTGATACAATTAGTCCCTCAAAGGTCTAAGATATGTAAGGCTTAGAGTCCTGAATCCAGCTCTGCTTTTACTGTTCCAAATCCTTAAAATTTTTTACAAGTAGCAGTCTTCATCCATGTAGAGCAGGTAAACCTATTGCATTGACAGTGAATTTTCAAGGATGTAGTAAAAAAAATCAAAAAAATGTCTTCCATATTTTATTTTTTTTTCTTTTTATATAGCAACTATAGACAGAATCTTTGGTGCATCAAAGTATTTGCCACTTTTATCTAAACTGAGATAAGGAGGAATGAATTTATGAAGATTTATGGAAGATCTTTGTCTTTCCTGTAATTTCAGCATGTCAATAACACTTAGTACTGTCAGGTTCAAAGCACCTTGCATTTGCAAATGCTGCTTAACCAAAATTGGATAAGATGGTGATTGTCCCCAGTTAAGAAATGGGGGATCAGGAAATAATGAAGTGATCCAGACATTTTGAGCCATAATTGAAAGGTGGTTTCTACAAGGTCTAAAGTTAAGTATCATATATGAAGTAATTGGTATTTAAAGCAGTTTTGTGAAAAGAGTACAGTCACAAAAAATCACAATAGTTTGATCACTTCAGATTAACAAATTGCTGCCTGCCAACTAAGCAGCACCAACTTACCAGGTAAAAGTTACAAAGATGATTTTTATTACAGATAGTGTAAGTTTTATTAAAATTATTCTTGGGACATTCAACAAAATTGCTGCATTTATATGCAACTTTCCTTGATGTTATGTGTACTTGAACTATTAAGCCACCACAAGTTGCCTGTGCATAAATCTACAATATCAGTTGGTCCTTTTCCTTTAAAAAAATTCTTGCTCTATATGAGATTTCAAACTGCATTTGAAACACACTTAAGCCAGTGCAGAGAAACATAAGTTCAAAGTCAGAAAATCAATATCTGTATGAACAAACAGAATAGCTGGTGAAATCTTGCACTGCAGGGATCAGTTATAAAATTCATATGAGTTCTGCAGAGCCAGGACTTTCCCTCAAACTTTAGAAATTATGGGCACAATAAATGTAACTTCATCGTTACCAAATATATTCTAAGTTATCTACTTCGCTGCCTGATCATTTATACAACTGTTAGCTTATTCATTGGTGCATGATAATAAATTGTGAAGACTTTAAAAGACTTTAAAACTTTTTAGCTTTGGAACAAGAAGAACATTTCCTTTTTTTTTTCACTCTCCCTTACAGTATCACACCACAGTTTCACAACTTCACCAGTGTAGGGTTTCAGGCTGTTGAAATAAATCTCTGGCACTGGTGGCTGCAGAAGATCTTCAGACACTGCTTGCTTTGAACTGCTTTTCTTTTGAAAGGCCTAGCCATAGCTGAAATGTCATGCCATAAAGGTATAAACTGGCTTAGCTGCAGGATCTGCCCACACCCATTAAGTTTTATGATGTGTGCCCTTTTTAAGTATGTAGTTGATTATGAAGTCTCTCTTTTCAAGCATAGATGAAGAGATGACAATACATGATGAGATGTGATTTTTAGCACAACTTGATTCAGGGTGCAACAGTGTCTCCTGGAACTGCAATCTGCTCAGATATCAATAATTGGAAACAGGACTTTGTCATTCCATGAAAATTCAGTTGGGGAATGAAAATGTCCTCCTATGCTTGCCTAGTCTTCCCTGGGGTCTTCCCCCATCCTGCCCATGGTCCAGCCCTGGTCCATCTATCTCTCCCCCAGTGATGTTGTAGCAGTGCTACAGGACTCCTAATAAGAGTAAGAGCTTTAATTTTAGGCTTTTGGTCAAGTTCTTGGCATGTTCTTTAGCTTGGGTGACAGTATATTGCATACAGTCTTTAATCCACTACTGAAATACCTACAGCATTGCCAGCTTTCCATAAATTGATAAGAATTTGGCTCTGAGCTTGTGTTCCTTCACTGTTCTCTTTTGAAGTGGCAGTAGATTAATACACACAAATGTGAATTTGCAAAAGCACTTTTGTGCTGTCACCAACAGGTTGCCTGTACCTGCCTCAGAGACTGACCACATCTGTGCCATTGGGAGAGAAACATCAGGTCCAGGAAAAAGGCCAAGGGCTAAAAATAGAACACACGTGCTGAGAGAGTGATGTGACATTTGAAAAGCAGTGTGCTTAGCCTGGTGGGTTATGTTGGATAAGACCTAGATTTCCTGATCGGTCAAATATGCATTGGGCACTGCCTTAGCACCTCCAAGTGGACATTTACGTTGTACAGATATGGAAGGGCTCTATATCCAATGGGCCTTGTTCTGCCATTTCAAGTTAATGCATTTGATGACAAAGTTACTTGTAGACAGAGAAAACAGACCATCCCCTTCTATCTTCAGCATGCCTCCATGTCTAAGCAGCAAAACCAGTTCTGGCTGTTGGCTTCCTTCAGTTTTTTGTTTCTACTCTTAAGACATTTGATCCTCAGAGTATATTAGTTTGAGACTTGGAGATTACAGCCAATATTCAGTCCTAGTTTCTAAGTGTGTAATGTCAAGCACTGCTGTGGGATTTGAGCCATAAAAAAAACCAAATCAACCCATACCTGTGAAACTGTAAAACCACTGAAAGGGTAGGGCAGGGGGGAACAGATTTTACAGAAGGTGGAAAAATGGCCACACAGGGACTGAGATTATATGGACAGCACATCTAGGAAGGTAGGGAAAGAAAAAAGCTAGGGCAGCTGTAATCAGTGGGAGGAAAAGTAACTCACTGGCCATTACCAAAGCCCATAAAAGAAGGAGGAATGGTGGGCAACTAGATTTGTTGAAATGGAGGTTAGTCATAGACCCAGAATAGAATAGGGAACCCAGGGGTACGGTGAAACTGAGAGGAAAAAGCATGTGCAAAACTGAAATGCAGTAAACAGTAATGAGCTTTGTCTTGCAGTGGTGAAACAGTAGCAGGGCAGAATAGTAGCATAGTTTGGGAGTGAAACAAAAGTTCTAGAAAATGGAAAGGAAGCTCATTCTTTTACAGTAAAGATACTAAACCTTCATGTTCAGAGATGGGGTGTAGGGAAAAGTGCTGGGTTTCCCTATGAGCAAATGGGCTCCAGATGGACACCAGTGTAAGCCAAGCTTGCATGTCCACTGCTGATCTAGCTGTTCAGTCAGGCTGCAGTGCACCTGACTGAATTCCAGTTTAAGTGAAACAGCACCTCAAAAGATCAAACTCTTACTGAGAACCATCCCTTCCATATCGCCCCAGTAGTGGGATTATCCCACTCATCTGAACTTTAAACGATAGCACTGTGGATTTATAAAGTGTGATGAGCCTGCTTAGTACATCTGTTCCAAAGTCAGTTAGTGAACCTTGCCTTGTGGTGATGGGAAGAGGGCAGGCACCCCTGGAAGGCAATTCATCCGATTTATCCCATACCTACTTTGGGAAGGATGAACTTTCCTTGAGAAGTGTTCTAAGTTTCGAAAACAAGCCTGAAGTGCTGACATTGATGGGGGATGTGATTCAGGTATAAACTCAGACGTAAAAAAAAAAAAAAAAAAAGCCAACTTGGCAAGCCTGTCTTCCTCTTTAATCTTAGCTCAGGATTTTATTAGTCAAAGATTTAGGTCCCCTAATTTCTCTGCTTTTACTATAACATTCATGTTTGATGTTTCTCTGCACTTCCATTCAATTAAAAATGTGCCTATAACCACAAAAAGAAGAAATAGTAACAGAGCAAGGTCTGTATTTTCAGATGCTGAGATGAAAACTTGAATTACCTTAAAATAGTCAGGCATTCTCTTGCATATTCATCTGTAATTTTTCCACAGACTCGTAACTTGTCAATCTCTACTCAGAATACATCCCGCCTTGAATGGTTTGCCTAGGTACTCTGCTGAAGGGGAGGGTTTTTTTCCTCTTTCCTCTTGAGCATCCACTCTGAAAACTGAATGAATGACATTAGCAGCCTTTTCTCCTTTACTTAAATATTGACTTATTACTTGAATTTCAAGCTTGGTCTGAGAAATTGGCCCTACTCCTGCAAAAGATGCATGTGTACCCTCTAAATTTGATGATATGAATAGCTCCACTGAGATCTGGGAGTGTATTACAGCATAAAAATTAAAGAGCTATGAATCTTTGTAAGATGAGGCTATTGTAAGGAAAAATTTACTAGATGCTTATAGTGGATCAAAAGTAGACAGAATTTAGCATGTTAAATTTGTAAGAGCTGTCTGAGCAGCTGTATTGCTGCTCTTACATTAAGGAACTTAATTTGTTTGAATTGATCAACCATCATATTCTATCATTTGACTAATGTAAATAATTTGGAATTTTGTTCTACTTCCTTTTAAGAAATTCATTTGACAGTAATTCAGATTATAAGAAATGAAGGTGAATGGAGAGTTCTCTTTTAAAAAAATAGTAGTTTATTATGCTTCAAGTTGCTTTGCTCCAGTTATCACACAGATGAAATGCATTTCTGTGTGTGCAAAATTATTTTTTATAAAGCTTGAGGAATCTTCTTGCTTACCCATGCATCACTGTTTCTATTCCTGATTTGATTTTATTTCTGTTTGGGTCTTGGAAGGAAACTCTGAGACTACCAACCTTTTTAACAAGATTGCTGTCAGGTTAAATTTATATTTGAAAAGTTTGTTGGGAGTTTCTTGGGTATTTTTTTTTCTTTTTACGCTCATAAAGGAGTGCTAGCTCTACTGGATGTCAAAAGCATTATTTGTAAAAGCTGTTAAAACGCTCAGCCACGTGTAGTACTTGAAGTGCTTGCTGTGTCCCAGAGTTTCACTTCTGAAAACATGCTATAATACAAACTGAAAGGCTTATTTTTTTCACTGGGGTATACTACCTTTGGAGATTTTCTTCAGTCTGTATACAATTAATTACAAGAATTTTAATTCATCTTTTCTTAGCTTAACACTTTGGGGCTTTTAAGCATTTCAGCTCCCCTGAAAACATTCATGGACAGGTAACAACCTAGAAAGACATCCTCTGTGACTTTGAAATGCTTTGTCTATGAATGTCTGTCAGCATCTCTTCCCAGGCAGAGAGTGGATAGGTGCAGGTAGCACAACAGAGAAAAGAAAACTCTCTGGAAAAGCTTTACTACCTGGCATTCCTGTCCAGGGTTGTTACCGCAGGGATAACCACTGGCTGGTTTTGCTTCAACAACTGCTGGTGCAGATGTTTATCATACATCTATGTTACCTTTAAACAAGCAGCATGCCTTCTGGTTTCACAGTATGTTTAAACACAGAATGTTTTTATGCCATCAGTTTGCTAGAGTAATTTTTTCTGTTATTCTTTTTCTCCTTCTGCTTGGTTTACAATAGGCTTTTATTTTCTTGATCTGGTTGGGAGAAAAATTCCAGGCTCTTCAGAGGTGGTACACTCACAGAGAACAGATTCTTCATTTGAATTGTTAGCATTGACAACAACAACAAAATGTGGGTGGTTGTTGAATCTTTGCTGTTGAAGACTTTTTACTTGGAAATTCTTGTCAACAGAAATCAGCTGAGAAATATGAAGCCACACAGTCACTAAAATGTTGGCATTTTTATTTGTATCCCTAGTGCAGTGCAGGTGCATACTTCATGTTGTAGAGAAGCGTAATCATGTGTCTCATATCATGAAGGGTCACCTGTCTGTTTTTACACATAAAGATAACTCTGGGCCAAAGTCTGCATTTATGGTAGCATATTTAGAGACATGATTTATCTTTAGTGTTAATTTAGAAAGCCTGTCATTGGTCAACAAGTTGTTGCCTTAGATAAGCAAGAGAACAATCTATTTTCCCTGTGGAAGCAGCATGTGCTAAGAAGTTGTAACTGCTTTTTCCTCCTAGGCATTTTAAAACTCATTAGATGGCCTTTTTGCTCAGTAGGAGGAGTCTTTCCTCAGGCTTTAATGAGGAGATCCCACACCGAGGTCTAACTGACTCCCATCTGGCCTTTCAGCATCTCATTTCAGCTTTTACTTTCTCAATAACATGAGTCATCAATGCCTTGGATAATATCTTGGAACTTGAAGTAAAATGGTAATTGTCACTCAATAGTTTTGTTCAATTTCAGTATCTCTTTTGTGACACCTGGAGCCCTGGAGGAAGATGCAAGCCTATGAGGCTGGGGCTGGCAGTCTACTGCAGCTGTAATTACCAGTAAGGATGCCCGTGTTCCCCTTTCCAGTTAGTCATCCTTGGAGACATGTCTTTTTTAGGGAAAAGGAGGGGTTGAGCAGGTAGTGGGGGCCTATAAATATTCTTGAACGTATGGAGTACTGAAGAATTGGAGTTCTTCAGTGATTTGTCAAAACACACCAAATGAAGAGAGTGCTACGATCATACATTTTTGCTGTAGCAGTGACTTACTTGGAAACGAAGCTGGGTAGCTTTAGATAGAATCAAGTCTACCTGCCTCTTATATTATTCAATATACATTAAATTAAGAAAAGGTGATTTTAACCAATTGTAACCAATGAAATACACAAACAACTTTTATAAAGATACAGTAGCTTCTTTGATACTCTTGCATGGATTTTGAGATTACTTCCTTCCCTCCCAGGTATGGTGAGTTATATTAAACTTCTTTATGAAGAGGGGATGCTGCAGCATTAAGCACAGATAATTCCCCCTTCTCTGGCATCCTGCAGGATAGTTCATTCCATTGTTCAGCCAAATCTGAGGGATAAAAATGCTTGTTCCTCCTCCCTGTGCATACTGATCGTTTCTCAACAAAACACTCCTTAAAATTCCCTCTATTCAAGCACTTTTCTAAACCCAGCATCATTCATGAAAGAGCTGGAGGTCTCACTTGTGATAAGGCAAATTACACCACCTGTTCCCACATTCTGTTGACTGCATGGTGGTCTGGTATCCAAGGACTGCAGTTTCAGGTCCTTTAACGATCTGTCCTAAATACAAGGTTATTGGTAAGATTCTGGAAAACTGCTGCTGCTGAAGTAGTACTTGGCTACAGGAATATTTTGGCTCAAAGATTTGTTAGTGGAAACAAAGGGCATGCAAGAACACCACTGTACTTACATTGAGCCTAATAACTGTCACCACCAAAATGTGTGCAACAAACTGTGGGCTTTTTTAAAATTATTCTAGTTTTGAAAAAAAAATCCTAAAAGTAATTCTAAAAGAAAAAAAATCTTTAGAAATATATATAAAAGCGGATCTTTATAGATTAACAGTGAGTATTGTTTGACTGTTACGCTAATGAGACAATATAAAGAGTAAGGGAAAAAATGTTAATATTAAGTAATGTTAATGAAACTGCAGAATTTTGATAATTCTTTTTCTTGCCAAAAATTTCACTGGGTTTGGTACTCAACTTTTTTCCCTGCTACTATTTTGTGGACTTTGTTATTTGATATTGTTGGGATATAGAAGAAAAGCAGTGTCTGATTTGGTCTTCTGATAGGGCTTGTTGCTGCTAATTCAGTTGTTATGCAGCAAGTGGTGATTCTAGACTCCTTTTATTGATTTGATATTGCCTGACATTCAGGCTTTGAAAAGAATTGTTAGAAGAACAGTGTTTTATTTGTAATGAAAACTATCTGGTCCTGGAAACAGAGGTTTATGGGGTTTACAGTCTTCTCAGTGTTTTACCATCAAGTCTGTTAAATGGTCATAATTCCTTCACAAAGTCTGAAAACAGCTGATGTAGAATTGGTTTAGATCTCTGTTTTCATTTCATGTCTGTGCTCTTGTCTGTGTGTTTGTTTGTTTTAGTAGACTTATTGAACCATTTCTTTCTTAGTGAGAAAGGAGCATATTTGTATTATTGCCGCAGATAGCTTGCTATCAAAATGATCTAGCACTTTTGCAGAATTGGCACGGGGTGAGAGTTTGGGATTGAAACTGTTATTTGCTGACATGTACAGTTTATACCAGAATTGCACTTTTCAGGGTTTCGGGGTTATTTTTGTGTATGTGTACTTAGTTTCAAGTAACATGACATGTTAAATCTGTAGTGTGTGTCTGCTGGCAGCTAGTGTAAAAATTCAGACCAGAGGCACTGCCCTTGTCTCAGGCAGCCTGTCAATGGAGTTCAGCAATCTCACAGGACTAGCACCAGCAACCTGTTTTCAGGGACTCTTGTAATTTGTCACAGTTCAATAAATCTCTGTGTGAGAAGAAAAATCTGTGCTGTAAATCTATCCATGTAATCAGCTAAATCTTGCAGTTAGGGCAAAGTAAGGCACTAGGCTTTGCTGTGTGCCTATATATATGCAGGGTCAGTTGGGTCTTCCTACTCTCTTTTGCAGTGGGTGTGTTTTGGTTTCTGCCCCACAGCCTCTTGGTTCCTATCATCCAGCTGGATGCATATAAAGACTGCAGATCCTGTAAACAAGGCAATTAATTCAAGCTGATATTTCTGTGAATGTTAATAGTAAAGTTGGCAAGAATTCTAGCTGGGAAAAAAATTAAACGTATAAAGTGAAACTCTTTCAGGTAAAGATCTAGGTGAAATTGATATTAGTGCTTTCCACATGCAGATAATATGAATTCTTTAGCCTGCTGCCTTCTGTAATGCTATTGAAAATACTTTAAGAAAATTAGTTATTGTGAAGTATAATACTGCTTGAGTTTATCTATTTTTAATGAGCTAATATTTTGCCCTGTGAGAGCTGTGCCTACAGTGAACATGCCTTAAAGGAGTATATTAAAAAGGCTGAATTCTAAGAATTAATATTATTCATATGACTGAATTTACTGTTCTGGTAGTAAATAATGAACATGTCTGAAGGTAACTTAGAAGAATTGGTAAACTGTGTAATCTTCAGACACAACAAAGCCTTATACTTACAATACCCAATGGAAGTGTAATCTTCTTCCCACTAAGATCTCACTGTCATTGTGCCTGAAATGTTGCTTTCTCTAGAGAGAGCATTTAGGCATAAAGCTTTCCCGTTGCCAGGGGATAGTGTGTCTCCCCAAAACCAGAGGTTTGTGTTTCAGAGGGATGTTATTAATGCTTTCAATACCTAACTCTGTGTCTCTTGAAAATGGATTAAAAAGGCGATGACAGCCTTCTCTAAGACAGAGAAGGCATTCCCCTTTTTCTTGTTCTGCTGTTGGGCTGGACCCGTAAGTGAAAGAAGCTAGTTAGCTCTTGAGTGGAGTGAAAAGCAAGCAAAGCAAACTGCCTGAAACAAATCCATCATTTAGAACTCAGCTTTCCTAAGGAAAATTGAGGAAGGTCTGTAAGGAATTAAAAAAAAAAAAAATCATATCAGAGTATCAAAAAACGCAATGAAAGGTAAAATGCTTTGAAGGTGTTTTCCGGAGAGCTATTGTTAAAGAACCGCTTTTGTAATGTAGGAGGGGAGAAATAATCAGTTTGCATCACTTGTGCTCAGACAAACTCAGTAACAAGACCAAAGTGTGGGCTTATTTCCTAATTCTTCTGACAGAAAATGGAAATTCTCCAGAGTCCCATGTTCAGGGCCATAGGATCCTACAACAGAGTCCTTCCAAATGTAGACACGTATTTGCAATTAGCATGGAGGATCTTCAGCAAAATTAGTTAAGACACCTACTTAAACTAGAGATGAATGCCCAAGTGAGTGCTGAAGGAAATATTTTTTTCACTACAAAACAGCATTTGAGTTGTAAATGAGTAACTACTTCACACACGTAAACTATAGACAGAGGTTTCTTTCAGAAGGCTGTTGCTATACAAGCAGCATATGGCTTGTGCCCTTTGTCACTCTTTCTCTGGAAGTGACTGCTCAACGCTGACAGTTACAGTAACCCAAGGATATAAGGTCTCTCCAAGTCTGTCACCTTGCTTTAAATAGATGTCCCAGTCACTCTACAAATGTAAGCTTTCTTGTTTGGGGAGATGTAATTGAAAATTAGCTTTAGACTGAGTTGACATTTCTGGAATTTTTAGATCTTTAAGGCAATAATCTAGTGATAATTCTAGTATGAAATTTATGTGTTGGCATTAATTACTGAGGCAGAGGACATTCAAGTACAGATCAGTCTTGTAGCAAAGACGGTGCAAAGTTTGTGAAAAGCTTTTGATTACCCTGGATTTTGGCTATTTGTGCAGCATATCTTCAAACAGTGGCAGAACATTTGTCATTAGAATTTCATCTTGAATAGCTTTTATAGCCAGAACTACTCTTTAGTCATTTACTGCACTAAACTCTGTTCTGACCTAGCTCCTTCATAAACAATGCTGTGTTTAGCAATCGATGCTATTTTTCTAAGTGTATACTAAAGAAAGCAATAGCATTGCATAGTTATACAGGAAAAATCAGTGTTAATGAGAGAACTGAACTGAGAAGATATAAGGAGCAACTAATGTTGGAAAATGGTTTTGCTTATTCATTGGTCTTTGAATTCATACTGAAACTCAAAACCAGCTTGAACTGCTTGAACTTCTTCATTACAAGGGATTTGCATGTGCATTTAAAAAATATCTGTCTGAGAACTTGAGGAACAGAGGCCCTATTACCAAATACTTTTGTAATACAGAATTGAGAAAGAAAGAAAAAATGTGAGAGCTTGCATTTTCCCTACTTTTTGTGAGAAAAAAACATATTATTAGTGGTCACTGAATAATAAGCTAATGAGAAAACCCATCTTCTTCTGATAACTGAATAATTTTTTGAGGATAATATACATTTTGACTGAAATAACTCCAAGATTAAACAAACAAACAAACAGCCCAAACACCTTTGCACCTTTCAGTAGATAAATCCAAACTTGAAAGAGCCGACATATGGAAGTGTGAGAGTTAATTGCTAAGCAGTAAATTTTTGTTTCCTGCTTCATCCTGTGGCCGTTTTTTCATCTTTTCTATCCAAATCTTAGCATAAACAATGTAAGACAGCGGGGAGGCTTAAGGCATTCCCTCCCAAGATATCTATCTAATGGGCAGAGATGTGGCAGTGGATCCCCCTGTGCTGTCCAGGGGTTGCGTAGGAATCTCACCATTGGATGTGCTCCAGCAAGTGAGGTATGCAGGAGCAATTTTTTTTCCCAGCTGTTCTCCTTGGAGGTCCAGCAGTCAGTGTAACTTTAGTTTATGGTACAAATTCCCAAATTTCCTTTATTATTGTAGTTTTAATTATGTCTATTGCAATAAAAATTATGCCCTTCCTTAAAGTGGGCTGGAGTTTTGGTGTATTTTTCTCAATAAATATTTCCTTTATTATTTTTCATTATTTTAGGCTTCCTGAAATCTTTCAAAAGTTCATTCTCAATGTAGTCAATCTAAATTCAAATCAGTGCTTCGATAGTGAGATGCATATGAAGACATCATAGCTTCCTTAAGCATTTTTTTTTCTTATACAGAAATGGACAAGGGGTTTTCTCCTGAGCCCCTCAGATAATCATCTTTTCTGTTTCATTGGTTTTCCCTTACAAAAGGAGGGGAAAATACAACCCGCTGAACATATATTGTAAAACCACTGCCAGATGCATGAAATAGTCAAGACTGAGAATGGAGGTAAAAGAAGAAATTCTTTAACTGTTGAAACTGCTAAAACTATTCTTAAAGAGACTTCTGACAGTTTATGACTATGGGCCTCCACTTGAATGTTTTAAACCCCAGTTAGTGCTGGTTTTAAGGCCCTTTGGAAAGGGACTAGAAAGGTGGCAAAGTTTTACCTTTGTTTCATGGCTGTTTCATAGATTGAGCTCGGTAATGTAAGAAAACCTACTCTTTACATTCTGATTTTTCATTTTCCTAATTATTTTTCTTGCAATTACACTTGTTCTTTTTGTACTGTGGCTCTATTACCAGCACCCCAAAAAGACAAAAATTGCTCACATTATAATGACTCTTTCTTGTAAACTGTAGTGATAGTGTTACGGAACAGGACCCAGCTTTGGGGTATGACCAGCTTTTAAGCAGCTGCATCAGGGTTTTGCTTCGGCAGTGTTGCCTGAGGTGCTGCCTGCACAACAGCTGGGCTGAAGAGAGACAGCCTGCATGATGCAGCCCAGTCCCAGCATGTGACACTGGTCACAGGTCGATGGAACGCACTGAGGCCAACACCAACCATCCAGGAAAAGTGTATGTATTCTGGAGTTCACCTAGGGTCAGTTACTGCCACCTTTTGTAGAAGGGCCTTCCCCTGTGTCTAGCTTACTTCTTGGAAAGTCGAACTTTAGGCGCTGCTTGGCACACCAAAATCAGGGCTGCAGATTCCAAGCAGGTCAGGAATCGAAGTTCGAAGGAAGATGAGCTCACATCTCTTGTTAATAATATTTCCTAGTGGCTTTTGATGACTTACCACTTGGAGCATGAGTCTCTGACCTTATCTCTTATTCTCCTTGTGTATTGTATGCTTGCTTTGCGTCTAGCTCCCAGTTTTCTGTTCTGCTGTTAGACCAAGATGAAAAAAATTAGACATTATTTAGACATTGTCATTTAGACATGCCAAATTTAAGACAGCTAATCCCTTCACTGGATTAAGCTTTTTAAGTTTTCTACAGATTCAGGCCCAGGCATTTTAAGATTTGGACTTCAGATGTTTGGTGTTACAATACTCTTAGTCACTCTGTATATTTATTAGCAGTAAATTATCTTGAGAGGTTTATGGAAGAACAAGAAATTGGGTCTGCATCCAAGGCTGGGACTTTAATCAAGGACTCCTTCCTGTGGTATGTTTTTCGAAGCTGTTCTGCTTGTTTGACTGATGGGTGTCAGTGCACTGCTTTGCAATTAAGCATGATTCTTACTGTCCTGTTTCTGAAACTAGGGTTGGGTATCTATACAGCCAGGTTGATTCCATCAGTAGTCTATCAGGATAAATTAAAATCAATAGTTACATGGCAGTATTTATGTACAAGATCATCCAGTTTCTTTTCATGCTTTGAATGATCAACCAGAGCCCTGCCAAAGTTGTTTTCAGCTCTGTTGGGGTGTGGTTTCTTTCTACAGCTGATCAAAACTAACTGAAAGTCTAATCCGCACCCCATCACCCAGACATTTGCAGCTTCAGCCTGCTTTGGATTTGTGCAGCATACAGAACAGTTACATTGATTTATCTTGTGGAGAATTAACTAACAAACCACAGGATTCAGAGTTTCATTGGATCATCAAACTTATCCATTTTGCCCTGAAACCACAGGCTCATGAGATCTGGCAGGAGGCAGAGTGGAACTGTGCTTTTGGCAGAGGCATGTGATTAGACTTCAGTAGGTGTAACATACTGTTAGGCTAGCATTTTGAGATCCCACTCATAAACTAGTACCCCACCAGGATAAGCATAGTAGAAATATGTAAGAAAAGGATGATCCATGCAGCAGAGCAGTGTTACGGTCCTTAAGCATAGGTTATAATGTGTGCTAAAGAAGTTTAGGAGGAAATGAGCAGGAGTATTCATCAGTAGTCTTTCATTCACTATTGATAACTGCATGAGCCCTGTTGTAAGGTTAGACTACTTAAAGAAAATAGAATAACACCCGAATAAGTAGTTAAAATAATGTTTTAGCCTGACTTAACTAAGATTTTCTGAACTTCAGATGAGTTATTATTTTGATCTGCCTTTGTTTTTGTGGCATTATTTTTCCACATATTCTTGGCATTTTGTCATTTGAGTATAATTTGTGATCACTGGCATCTGGTAGACTTTCCTGACTAATCCAGTTCCTTGCTGAGCTGGCCGTTGTAATATATGGCCTTGTTTTGGAAGGAGGAACTATTAAGTCATTACAGACAGATCCTAAATAATTTTGAACTTACAGACATTATTTCTTTTTATGGCAGCTCTTGAAAAGCGGCCACTTATTTCTATCTAAATAAGAAAGCAAAATGCATCAATTTAGCCATGTACACTTAGGGCGACTGTTATAGACTAGTGGCCTCTTTATTAGCTAACAATTGGATTTGAGAGATGCAAAGAACAGTGAATATTATGAAGATTCTTATCACTAAACAGATCTTTAACTTTTTGCAGTACACAAAGTACATCAATTTAAGGAGGCATATAATATGCTGAACTTTGTGAAACCCTAACAGTTATGACTGGAAAAACATGTTAAAGTGGATTTCATAACACTTGCTTTTCTACAGATCCAAAATCTCTAATAGAAGAAAAATGTCTTGAAGTAAAATTAGGAATGAATACATGTCAGGGCAAAGTAAAGTGTGCTGCAAAGATCATAAATTCACAGAATGGGTAAGGTTGGGCAAGACCTCAGGAGGCCTAAAGAGACCTAAGTACCTAGATGACCTGAAGCAGGGTCACCTAGATCAGGTTGTCCAGTACTGCAAGCAATCAAGTTTTGAATATCTCCATAACTTGCCTGGGCAACCTGTTCCTGTTTCAATACCCTCACAGTAAAAAAAAAAATCCCCTAGGGTTAAACAGACTTCCCCATGTTTGAATTTGTGCTCGTTGTCTCTTGTCCTGTCACTGGGCACCACTGAGAAGAGTCTTTTTATTTCCCCATCAACTATTTATACACATTGATGAGATCCCCCTGAGCTTTCTCTTCTCCATGCTGAACAGTCCCATCTCTCTTAGCCTCTCCTCATTTGACAGATGCTCTAGTTCCATGTTTCTCTTTTATTGGGGAGCCCAGACCTGGACCCAGCTCCCCAGATGAGTCTTACCAGTACTGACAAGAGGGGAAGGATCACTTCCCTCGTCCTTCTTGTACCACTCTGCCCTGCGCAGACCAGGTTGCTGTTGGCATTTTTGCCATGAGGGCACATTGCTGGTTCATGGGCAGCTTGGTGTTCACTAGGACCTTTACATGCTCCTCTACATACTTCTAATCATGGTTTATGCTATAAAAATTTCAACTGCCATAAAAAAAAAGTTAGTTCTAGAAAATGGGGTTTTCTTGTATTTCTTCATGACACCTTTAGCAGAAAGTCTACTTAGTGTCATGACGAATAATTCATAGCTAAGCTTGTCCTTAATGAACCACAGCAACTGGGAAACAGCAACTACTTGGTCAGATATCCAGCATACATGCTGTACATGTCTGAAGTTTTAGACATCAGCCAGAGCTGGAGATAAGGCTCAGGTACAAAAATAAGCTGTAGTGTTTTTGGTATAGTTCGGAGTGCAAACTTAAAAAGGAAATGCAAAAGGAATCATACTGCAGAATTCATATAGCTGGACTTTGCTCTCATAAAAATAAACACATCCTCAAATAACCATTGTTTTCTACTAGGACTTAATTTATCTTTTCTTTAATCTTATTTCGTAAAATGCCTGACATTATTTCCCAAACAGGCACAATGGATATATCTATATTTACAAATATAGGTAACAGCGGAGATTTTTAAAACTGCTGTGATTTAGAAGTCTACATGGCCTTCATTTGAGCTTGTTTACGCCTTCTTTATGCACCTGCAAAACTTTTCCTTGAGCTCTTAGAGAAAGACAACATGCAGCTTTCCCACATTGTGTTTGAGTATGGCTTCCTTTATTTGCTCTTCTTGGCTCTTATTCTTATAATAAGCTGGTGATGTAAAACTGAACTTTTGCTACCTTACACCAGATATATCGCTTTCAGTATTTTGTGAGGTTGCAACTGGATATTTTGTTTCTCATTTTCTTCTAATTATTAAAACATGTAGTTTGCTTGATTTTATTATTATTATGCAACAAAAAGTAAAATACATTGAAACACACGATTCAGTTCCAGTATGGCAGTTTCTGCATCATGGCAGAAAATTTCTGCATGGCCTATTTGCTGAAACATTCCTCCAGAAGCTACAATGTGCTCTTATGGCTTACTGAGTGTTTAAAGTGCATTCTTCTTTACAAAATTTTAACCACAGAGCACAGTGTTTCTGGAAAGTACAGTGGGAATATTATGCAACAGAAAAGAAAAAAAAAAAGGAAAAACTAAAGCTTAATTGGGTTGAACGACTTAAAGAATTAACATAGCTTCATTTTTCTTAATTTCAGAACCATGCCTTATGTCATACGCAAAGTGCATAATATTTAGTGTTAATGTTGAAACAGAAGCCAAAATTAAAGTGTGGTCTAGTTCATATGCAAAGTTATGCCTGAGCTTTCTAAGAAGGTTTAATAAAACAGCACAATTATATGTGTAATTTATGCTAATGGTTTGACCCAAGATTTACCTCATGCTTCAGTGAATATTAACAAGTGTCCTATCACAAATGCATCTTTGAGGCTAACACTTTGAAGCTGGTAAAAAAACTAATTTTGCAGTAACTAAGAGATTTTCTAATCAATAGGCTTGTTACTTCAGACCTTCCCTCTCCCAACAGTATCTTTAAAATATTGGGAAGCATGTATATTAAATGGGTTGCAGCTTACTCCTTAGAAAATGTAATTGAATCCAGTAAAGGGTTTCTAAGGCCAATTGAATGATCTAGGGAAAAGGTCTCAATAAATAATTAGGCATATTTCACTATATCACAAAATAATTAAGTTCCTTCCCTGCAGTGTTAGAAGGATTGGAGATAAACTTTATTCAGGATGCAAGCCAAAAAGTTTTGCTGTACAAATGCAGGAAGCCAGACATCTTAACCATGTGGGTACTGAAACTGTTCTCTCTGAGGTGTGAAGACAAGATGCTCTTTTGATAACATACAATCTTTATAAGAATGTCAAAAAGAAACATGCCTATTCAAAACTTTCATAAAATAGGTCTTTCTTTGTCCAGAATAGGTCTACGGCATAAATAATTCTAATATTAGAAGTGTGAGTTTCTGAAGATTGAAGAACATAGTCTGTGTTTGGGGCTATTAGCACAGTCATAAGGTCTTGCTTTCAAAGAGAGAAACAGGCAGCTACTGATAGACCCCATGGTATACAGCTGTGGAAGGACTGTTTTCTGCAGCCTGCTTGTGTGTTACGGCTTTCTCCAGGTTTGAAAAACCATGTGGATTTCACTAAGAATGCCTACAGCTGAACAACCTCTTATAAGAACACCCTGTTTTCTCACCTTCAGATAAAGTATTTACATATGTTTTGCATAATAATGGGCCTTGATCTGATCCTTTTTCGTCTTAAAGATGGTGTCTGTATTGGCATGTAATATTATGCATATAATATTTAACCAGTTACGGTTACCAGTTATTTATATGGTAGATTTACTGTCAATCTGAGAACAAAAACTAAAAACGTTTTTCCACTGCAATTACTTCTCCTTCTTTGCTTCAGAGAAGGGAATATTGGTAAGCGTTATCATTCTCTCCGCTTTTAAATCGATTCGCTTCTAACTTGCTTTTCTGAAACCTTATATTCAAGGATGATGACTAGAGACTAACACATTGTGAAATCAGAGAAATTATTAGCATGGTTAAAAGTTCAGTCTCTTCTGCAACCTTTGAACATTTTTTTTCCTTGAGTCAGACTCAGCTGACAGTGAATAATGTTTTTCTAAATTATTTCTTGCTTTACTGATGGAACAAATTATGCCTTGATTGCATGACTGTTGGGAAGTGGCATGATTATGGCCAAGCACCAAAATAAAAGTAAAATCTGGAGGCAGTGGAAAGGCAAAGGAAGGACTGTCTCCCAGATTCCAGTACTGCATGGTTCTCTGAAGAATAACTTTTCAGTGCTAATCCTTCAAATGACATCTCCTGCTAACCTCTAAGTCTTTGGAACTTGAAATATTACAAGACATTGCAAATATGTGTAGTATTTGGGGAATATAATACTTGCACTCTTCTTTCTCTCAGCAGGTTGCTACTATTGAAGACTGTTGGGGAGGAAGATTTTCTAGGTAGTAATATATATAATAATAAAGCTCCTGATAATTGCCCTCTATGATGCAGAAATATTGCTCTTTGCTCTGTTTCGGTGACAGAGAAATTAAAGGGGAGAAAGTGAAGGGTCCTAGTAATATCTTTCCTGAAAAGGTGAAACTGATAAAGACCCACAAAATTCATACTCTCTTTCCCCTCATGTTTATCCACAAGAGTGAAGCCTACGATGGCTCTTTTTCTTTTTTTTTTTTTTTTTTGGTGTCTTTACTGAAGAAGAACAGGTCTTTGGTGTGGTGTCAGTTTTTACTGGTAGTATAAAATTTGCATCCATTCATTGTGAATTTACCTTACTATCCATTTTTATTTCCTGGGGTCTGTAGCATTGGTCTGCATAGGAGGGAAGCAGGAGTTTTCCATAACTGTCCACCTGTTTTTCTTCTTGTTTGACAAATTCTGGAGAAACTTTCAATCTTATTTTTTTTAACTAGTGTGCTAGTTCTATCCTTGATTATGGATTCATTTGTATGTATGTAACTATATTTAACCTTCTCGCAACTACCAGAAATAAAAAGGACCAGGTTCAGGCTCACTAGAAGTAATGGAAAGCTTTCCCAAAGCTCCCTGTGCTATTTTTAGCTACCGGAAGCTGAAACACTACCGCTTTGTATCCTTGGTCTCATTTTCATTTGCACATAATTATGTATTCATGCTTGGAAACCACGACATAGGGAAAAGGAGTAACCTCTTGTTTATGATGGGAAGGTAAAAGAAATTGGAATATGAAAAAATATGTCAACCAAATATATAATTAAAAAAGCTAAATTTCAGCTACATTCAGTAATCTAACTTGCCTCACAGATGTAACCACAAAATTCTTTGGTCTCATTGAGTCACACAATAAAAGAAACTTCTTTGACAGGTTTTTGGCAGGTCCATGACACTTTAAGGCAGTATCCCACTCTTTGCTTCCCACTCCTTGTGCTTTTGCACCACCAACCACCACTGAATGGTACAACAGGCATTTGTGAATTTTTGCAGTGTTCCTAATCTGGCTCTCAAAGGCTTATTACAGATACAGTATTAAAGTAACTGAAACCAAGAGGAATTCTTTATTTGTCCTCTGGACAAAATCTCTCCGTGGTGTCTTTTGATGCAAGAGCAAATCTGTCACGAGCTTGAATGGTAGGTTGGTTTTGCAGTCTTTCTTGCCCTGCAGAATCCATCACAATGTCTGGTTGTTTTGTGCTGTAAACACTCTTGCACAACACTGGTCAGCTTGAACTTGTTAGTGATGGAGCAGACCCCTGTCATCCTATTTTTCCTTTAATTAATGAAAAACTCAGAATAAACTCTGAGATTAAGGTGACTAACTTGCGTATTCATAAGTCTTTTTACAGCAGCACTTCAATATTGCACATACAGTCAGAGTTTGAATTCCTAGTAGTACTACCAAATGTCATGTGTGGAGCTTCAGAATGCCTTAGTCATATCAAAATTAACACTAGGGAGATGGGGCAAGCTGATTTTTTTTTTTTTCCTCCTAGAAGGGGAGTGTCATTCTGTTCCTCTAAACTTAGTAGCACCAGACGTCAAATAGATCAGAAATAATCCCTATCATGATCTATAAACAGGATCACAAATCCAGACTTTTCTGGGAGGCTATATAGGATTTTTGAAGTTTCCTGAAAAATACCCCTGATAGTAAAGGGGAAACGTTTTTCCATTAGTGTTTCTCTTCCTGCTTCAGGTGAGTGTGCTGTGAAATCAAATAATTTTCCTGAACATGTTATGAAAGAAAATTATGCAGAAAATAGTCTGTAAACTACAGCGTTTTCCGTCTATAAATAAGACTTTTAATGGGAGAAAAAGGCAAACATGTCTCATGTTTTCATGAGACAAAAAGGAAAATAAGCTTCTGGTCTTCTTAGCTAAATGCAAAAGATTTGGGTGGAACACCTTCCCTAAATGAGCTGGGGGGTCAGATCTTTGTACAGATATCGAGGACCGCTTCCTGACCTGCTGCTGCTTCTGTAATTTCACATAATTAAGTTCAACATAAATAGCTTCTCCTCCTGGATGAAATCTCATTTCTTGCACAGTTCCTTTTTTTTAACAGTTTAATCAAACTAATTGTGACAAGGAGTGTATTTGTATAAATATTTAAATGTGGAGCATGAGGATTGAATTATTTATTCTGCAAATGTAAGCTTAATGTAACTATCTTTGGAAACCATCTCATTCTCATATGGTTGTGCAATTTGGTTGTGCATGTTGTCTCCTGAATTCCATGTTTAATGTTGCAAATGGCTCATATAAATTATATTACTTGCATAAGTGCTAAACAAGATGACAGAAGAAACTAAGCACAGAAGATTTTCTTGGTTTAGCACATGGAAAAACTATCAAGGGTCTCCAGTTTCCTGAAAATGGGTTAACAATGATACAGATGATGTCATTCATTGTCCAATCTTGTCACATGCATGAAGAGGCATATGTTCTGAGCTGGAAAGAAAAATATCGTATTGATTGCAGATGCTAAGCTGCACAGGGAGATGCTGAATCTGAAGCTCGGAACCAGATTTTATTCTCGTGTGATATTGTGACTTGCAGTGTTTCTGCACCGTCCCTCTTATGGGGGGTTGCAGAACTGTGCATGCCACTACGTAGGTGAGTTATTACTCTCAATGCAAAAAAGTACTGCTGAACATGAAGAAAGATACCATGCTGAAAACCATACTGCATCCCAGGAAGTGGGTGGCTGATAAAGTCTCTTGCTTGACTGCATGCATTAAAAGGTGGCTTAACAGTGCATAAAGGCTTCTTCATTACACTTCCCATACTAAGCCCCAGATCAGCTGGCACTGGCTGCTGCTCTCTGGGCAGTGAAGGTTACGCTTTGGTTGCTGCTACTACCCTGGGCATCAGCCACCAAGCCAAGGACTGTTTCAGCAACTGTGCATCAGAGGTGAAGCAAGGAGGAGGACACCAGAGGGGAGATTTGACAGGGGAAATAGGGTTGGTGGCATTGATAGTGATGTGTATTTTCTTGTTTACCACATTTCCCAGCAGTAATAGGTCCTGTATCAGTAGGCCATGCCTTGTGCCTCCTTACCTTTATATTTCTAATTTAGAGGGATGGTGACAAAAGACTTCAAGGATATTAGTCAGTGAGCTGAAACTGGTTGACAACAGTAAACTCCAGACTCAGCAAGTGCAAAAGAGAAATGATCCTCCACTCCCCCTATCCTTTCTTTAAAGAGTGTGAAAGCATTTTCTGAGGGTAGGATTTAGTTGCTCACCTCCTACTGATGTCCCCCGGTGCTGATACCACCTACAGCACATTTGTAGAATGCTTTTATGTTCTGACTTCTTAGATGTGCAACAGAGGTGAAGCAAAATAATCCCCTTTTGCTTTTGAAGGCACCTTATTATGAAGATATTCTGGTTTAAATAATTCAGTATGTCAGCACTACTTCAGACAGGTTTGCTGGTTGATGTTAACATTAGGAGCCTTCAGTGGGAAGTGAGTTATAATCCCAAGAAATATTGCTACAAAAACCAGAGGGTAGACACCAACACCTTTGGAGCTTCTTTTTTTAACATTTTTTTTTTTCCCTCAATGAAATTTACATGGGTTCTCAGCTATCCTGCTCAAACAGGTAAAGAAGCTGGTTTGCTTGAGAACAGGTTGTTCTAGGATTAGTTTTATTCACAAGCAGCCACATTTTGCTGCATTCTTACTGTTTAAACCCCAGAAATTTGTTCTAGCACTTGTGTTCAGATCAAGTATTCATGATAGGAGTGATTTTTAATTAGCTCTTTCTCTTCAATATTTCACTTGCCTCTGGCAAAACCCATCCAATTTTATCAAAATCGACCATGACTCCAAATGTTAGTTTGACATGGGTATCTAGGAGTTAATTCTCATTTTTAAAGGAGACAGGTCTGTCTTGGAGCAAGTGGTATCTCAGAGCTTAGGTATTTGAAATGTGAGACACCTAGGTCCATGTGTCTGTGCTGGGCCCACACTGGTGTAGCGCCTTTCTGGCTCATGTCCATTTGGTGTAGAGGTGATTGTTCTTCTTCTTTCATGAAAAGGCAAAAGTTGAAGAAAGAAAACAATTTCCAAAACAGGGTTTTTTTTTTTGTGATCTTTTTTCTCCATCCAGCTTTGCTTGTGTCCTTCAGATGATTTCATTCTCTGAAAAGTAGTGGTGTGAGTATTTCTAGAGATGTTTCTGGGCTCAATGACATCAGTTTTACTAAGTTTAGCAGAACTGCAAAACTCTAAATTAAAAAACCACTTCACTGTGCTCTGGTGCTAGAGCTAAATCAGCAAATACTGTTTTCAGTGAAGCATTGCTACTTTTATTTCCCCAGTGTTTCTTTCATTGATGGGGTCTCAGCAGGGGAAAAAGGGGTATTTAGAGAACAGAGCAGAGCACAGCTAAAATTTTACCTTGCCACAGTTTTGGGGGGCCTCTATTTATCTCTGCCATGGATGCTTTTCAGTACCGTGAATATGGTGTTATTGAGTTTACTACAAAAATTCCAGTGTTAACTGTGCTATTGTTGCATGTGAAAAAATCCAACTCGGTCTTTGGTGATTGGCCTCTATCAAAGAAAATACTTGTTTCGGTTACACATGTTGTCAGAGGACACTTTACACACCCACAGAAGGCTTTCAGGGGTGCCAAGAGCATGCACATATACTGAGCACCCCACTCAGAAGTCTACAGCAAGAAGGGAGTTGGCATGACCTGGGCAAAGCAGCGTGTTGGCACAACACAGTCTGCAGCTGTGTTAGCATTTCTTTGCTCATTATTGCCAAAACCAACCCCCTCCTTGACTTGAAGGGAGCAGAACACCTCTAGGATACCTTCCTTATTTATTAATGCTATTTAGCAGGAAGAAAACTGCCCCTTTAGTTTTGAGGTTTTTTTATTTTCTTGAAGAATTAAAAGTCTCAGCTACTTAGTTTTTATCTACCTGAAGAATATTTTCAGTGGGAGTGTGTAGAAATTAAAGATTTGTCTAGTAGGATGGGATAATGAAACCACTCAAAACCACCTCCACCCAAAGCTACATATTGAAGTGAAAAGGATTCTGTTGAATCGTATGCTATTTCAAATGACAGCAGAATTTTGCTGCAATATTTGTCTCTGACAAGATTATTTCTGGGGTCTCACTGAGGTACTGGATTTAAATACTCATTGTGCTTTACTGTGGAGACCAAAATCCGTCTGTTGAAGCTTCTATTAATGCTTTCTTTTATGGAAGGAAATTTTCCATGCATTAAAATGCTAATGGAAATATGTGAAGTGTTGCAGTTTGACCATAATGTTGGAGTAGTAGAACATGGCAGTTACTTTAAAAACATAAAGTGCTGACTACAGTTATCTTCCGGTAAAAGAAAAAAAAAAAAAAGACATATGCTTCTGCTCAGCTTATGCCAAAAGTGTTTAGATACCTAATAAAGCAATCTTTTGAAGGTTAACCGCTATTACTCTTCTTTCAAAGGTCAATAAACTGAATTAATAGATGTGGAGGTAAAAAAAACCCAGTGTTTTGATGGCTTACAGAGAAAGGTTTTGCCTGCCCGACTAGCCTCTTTATGAAGCTTTTCTCCTCTGGGCTGCAGCTTTTCTCAAGCCACTTAGAGATTATGGCTACCCAGAGCAGCAGTCCGTGGGTTTTCTTGCTTTTTTTAACCTCACTTCTTGAAATTAGGGAACTTCTAACTTCAGCTGGGTCTGAATATGCATGACTGATGACTAGCACACATTTTTCAATGGGAAGGAGGAGGTTAGGCAAATATGACACAAGCTTTGGAGGACGTAGAGTTTGTTGGCTGTGTGCTCCTACCCTCATGTCTTTTTTTAGCTTAGTTCATTGACAGCCCCTTGAGGGAAGGAGGCTTCTTACTTTTATAAAATTGAGAATATATTCAATTCTATTCATTTTTTAAATTTAGTTCATTCTTACATTTTAATGTTTTCCTTTCATGCCTTATATCTATTTAATCTCCTGACAAAAAAAAAAAAAAATTATTGCCTATGAGCCCAACTGATAAAACTAGTTTAGCTCCAAATTTTCTATATGGATTTTCCTTTGGAAAAAAAATACAATTTTCAGGCTTTCTGTAGAGTAAGGAAATAATTCCATAATACACCGTAACATTGAAAAGAGATCTGTGACTTAGCATATTACCAGAAATTAAAACCAATATGAAGGTGATAAGGAAAATGTGGTTGCTTTTGTAATGGATGCAGCTTATATGCCATTATATGTCGTAATACCATATGACTGATGAAGCTAAAGCTAGTAATCATAGAGAAATGTTGGAGGAAACCTTGAAAACAAGCAGGGCTTTTGAAGGCGGATGAAGGAAACAGGAAAATAAACTAAGCCTGTGTTTGGGGATTGTTGGTAAACAGCAGTTATCTTATTCAAAGGTTAATATTTTATTATTTCTTGATACCAAGAATACACCACCTTTACTTGAAGCAGCGTTGGAACCTTTGGCTGTCTTGCATGACAGCTTGCAAAATTGCGAGATTGAGTTCTTTATGCCATGTTGATACACTGTGTGACTGTTTCACAACTGATAAAATTGGGAGAGTCAGAAATTAATGTCTGGTTCAGACTATTTATTTATCTTACAAGTGTTAAACCAACATATACCTGTCAAATGTTCAGACTACTTAAGGTTTAGATTTTTAAAAAATCATAACTCTGCTGAAGTGCTGAAAGGCTGTTTTATTTGCTTACAAGTAGATAAAAAATGCCAGAGTTCTGAAATTTAAAGTGCTTATTTTAAAGTGCTTATTTATATGCAGTGTTTCTAGAATACATTCCATTAATTTAATGGAATATATTTTATGTACAAGTGATAGTTGAGGTGACTGACACTACTTAGACTCTTAGTGAATGTTAAATCTTGAGAATAAATTAATTTAAGAAAAAGAGTGACTGAAGCAGTTATACACTGTTAGACACTCCAGTAAAGACTATGTGCATAGCAAGTAGTTCAGTTAGCATCTAGGCTCTGACATATCAGAATTTCTGCACTTTTATCAGTTTGAATTATGAAGTTATCAAGCAAGAATAGAGAAAAGACAGAAATAATTGTTATTCTTTAAGGAAAGCTGTGAGGCTGTCAGAACAGGAGTGCCACTTTCCCTATTTAAGTAGAAGTCAGAAGGGAAGTTAAACATAGAAAAATGCTCTTGTCTTTTAGCCAGTCTGCAGGTTTGATAACTTATACTGAAGATGATACTAAGGATGTTTGGAGGAGTTGACCACAAATCTTTGAGTCAGCGACAAACTTCAACAAATCTGATACTTACAATGCTGGAAAGGGCAATGGGTCATTATTTCTCTTTTACTTTAAATGTAAGCGCAGGATGATAGATAAAACTGCAACTGGGTTAGCTCATCATTAGAGCTTGAAGACACCGCAGGAGATGCAGTCAGTAAGACATCAGAGGATGAATGTTTACTTGAGTCAGTCAGTATGATTCTGTGAAGAATGGGACCTGTCACAAAAACATCAGTGATATTTTGTCACACAGAGAAGACAGCTCTGCTTGGGGACTGTATTTCTGAATTTTTGTAAGGCACTTGATTCAGTATCACCTGTGTTTGGATTTTGAACCATCCCATGCTGCATCGGTTTGGTGCCATTATGAAGACTTATAATTTAGCAGGCATTCTTAAAAACACTATGCATATTTTCATCTTTTCTTAAACTCATTATTGTAACTTCAGCTAGTTTTCCTTCAATAATAGATTTTAATATTGAGGTCCCTGGGGCAGAGAAACTGAAGTTTTAAAACTTTGAGTCTTTCTTCATTTAATCCACGTTTGAAAGCTGGAAGGTGCTGGCTTACATTTTATATCGATTTGTAACTAAAGGGAAAAATGTGAATGTTTTTACTTAAAGGCATAACATTTCAATGTTATGTTAGATGATATCGATATTATCTAACTGATATTAGCTATTAGAGATTTTATGGAAATGAGTTCTTAATTTCAGTTTAAAATTCTTTGTATTATGGTCAACATTTCCTATTAGATATGAAGTAAAACAGATACCTTAAGTGAAGATTTATTCAAGACTTTCTTCTTTGGGCCAAAATCCCTGTTCATTTGACTTACCTTTCATAGCAGACTGCAAGAATTCACATTTGGATGTGCTTTGTCAAAGGGACACTTAACATCCTTGGATTTTGGCACAAATGGTTTGTCTGTGAATGGAGGAAAAGCAATACAGAGAACCTCTTTCAATTATTTAGAAGCAAATACAAGATCAAAAAAGTGACATCAAGTGCTTGAATCTTGGGGTTCTATCCCATGCTGAGCCACCGCTTAGGTACCAGGAGGATAAATTATTCACTAGAACTTTTTAAGTTTACTGGTGTAAGACTGAAAGTGAGGTAATAAATGCAAACATAGTTTATATGACTTACAAGCAGGTTGAGACATACTCATTTTGTAGGATGCTGCTATGTGAATTTTTCTGAAAATTGTAAACCAGATTACTGTAGAAAAACAAATTTTGTAAGTGTTTCCTGCTGAATGTTGCCATGTTGTGTTCCTTTCTCGCATGCATCAAGCCACCATCTCAAGAGTGTTTTTTATTAAGCAGCCATACTATGTATGCTTAGGTACTGCATAAAAAAACACATTTGTATAGATTCTTGTTTATAGTACACCAGCTGGCAGTATTTAGAAAGGTCTGTCTGATCTGTGTTGATTGGTAAGACAGTGACTTTACTCTGTCATGCTGTTTAGTTTTCAAGGTGTTACTATCATATGAGAAAGGCAAAAATAGATTTCAGAATACTGTCATGCTTCAGTAATCTGTCTGTTATTGAAATTTTTAGTATTCTAAATAACTTTTATATTGAAAAGTTCTTACATCTAATTTAGAAAATCCCTGTGGCCCAGCATAGATGCTTAGAAAATCATGGTCCTGAAAAGGAGCACTAGGAAGATATTGGCAAAGACGCCAATGAAACTGAGAACATTGTAACAACATTTCACAGTATCACAGTATGCTAGAGATTGGAAGGGACCTCGAAAGCTCATCTAGTCCAATCCCCCTGCCGGAGCAGGAACACCTAGATAATGTTACA